>NW_017728907.1:46379492-46397377 GCF_001723895.1 Crocodylus porosus | reverse complement strand
CAGAAAGACTGTGTCCACTGCTACCCCTGCATCTAAGGATTTGGTGACCTGGTCATAGAAGGCCACCAGGTTGGTCTGACAGGACCTGCCTCGAATGAACCCGTGTTGGTTGCCCCTAAGCATAACTTCCCCCCCAGCCCCTTGTGGACATGCACCAGGATAATTCTCTCAAAAAGCTTCCCCAGGATAGAGATAAGACTAACTGGCCTATAGTTTCCTGGGTCCTCCTTACTTCCTTTTTTTGAAAATGGGAACCATGTTGGCCCTCTTCCAGTCCTCTGGCCCCACACCAGAGCACCACGAGTGCTCGTATAGCCGTGCCAGGGGTCCCACAATGACCTTGGCTAATTCCCTCAGCACTCGGGGGTGGATATCGTTGGGACCAGCTGATTTAAGTACGTCTAGTCCCTCCAGACGTTCCCTGACTAGATCCTCACTGACCCTAGGCCTGGGTGCACCTCCCCTGGGACCTATGGAGGTCCCGGTAGGGGAGGTGACCCAGTCCCTGCTCAGGAAAATGGAGGCAAAGAAATTGTTAAATAGGTTATCTTTGCTGTCTGGTGTGACAGCCAGATTTCCTAGCGTGTCTTGCAGAGGCACCATATTACCCAGTACCTTCTTTTTACCCCCTATATAAAATATAAAAGAACTTCTTGTTGTCCTTGATCCGGGTTGCTTGTCCCAGTCCCATCTCCGCCTTGGGCGTTCCCGAAGCTGACCCTCCCTGCAGCCCTGAGCAACCGCTGTGTAGTCCTCCCTGGGGATGGCCCCTCCCTGCCATCAGGTGTGCGCCTCTCTTTTAGCTAGGAGACGTTCCCGGGTGCTTTTGGTGAGCCATGGGGGCTTTTGCGCCCTCCTGCTCCCTTTGATCCGCATTGGGATTACCTCCCTTTAGACTTGGAGGATCGTCTCCTTAAGGAGCAACCACTCTCCTTGGACACCAGGCTCCCCTCCCCGCTGGGACTCAGTGCCTCCCCAACTATTCTCCGTAGCTCATTGAAGTCTAGAGCTGCTGCCTTGCAGGCCTTTGACACCCTGCACTGGATGGTGAATCCCAGCAGGTGTTGATCGCTGTCACC
This sequence comes from Crocodylus porosus, assembly GCF_001723895.1. Taxonomy (NCBI): domain Eukaryota; kingdom Metazoa; phylum Chordata; order Crocodylia; family Crocodylidae; genus Crocodylus; species Crocodylus porosus. The sequence continues at coordinate 46,396,298 of NW_017728907.1, read as the reverse complement.
GTGGCCAGGACCAGGTCCAACAAGGCGTCTCCCCTGGTGGGGCTGTGCACCTCCTGGGTTAGATGGAGGTCCTGCATTTGGGCTAGGGACCTACGTGAGTGGTCAGACCTGGCTGACTGCTCTTTCCAGCAGATGTCTGGAAAGTTCAGGTCATCCATGATGACCACGTCCTTTGACCTAACTGCCTCCGTGAGCTGACTCAAGAATTCCCAGTCTAGCTCTTCCCCTGGGTTGGGGGGTCTTTAGTAGACCCCCACCGTTAAGTCCCTTTCCCCCTGACCCAGAGCCCTTCAGTGTGCCCCTCCTCTGACCCCGTGCCACTCATTGAGGATTTGTATTCCTCCTTGACGTAGAGTGCCACACCCCCACCTCTCCTCCCTGTCTTGTCCCTCCTGGACAGCCGATAGCCCTTGATATTCACCACCCAGTCACGTGTTGGGTCCCACCACGTTTCATTGAACCCCACTATGTCTGGGTTGGTGTTAGCTAGCAGGGGGGTGAGTTCCTCCTGCTTGTTTCCCCATACTACGAGTGTTTGTGTAGAGGCATTTGAGGCCTCCTGAAGATGCATGCACTGGCCCCCTAATCTCAGTACTGCCCGGGCCCCTGTTGCTTACTTGGGTATTTGTTCCGCTTGTCGTCGGTCTAGGCTGGGCTGTTTTTGTGGGTGATGCTTGGTTTAGTGGTCCAAGGCTTCCTCTGCCCTCGTCTTCCCCTTCCCTCAACAAGCCTAGTTTAAAGCCCGCCGGAGGAGATCTGCCAACCTAGAAGAGAACACATGCTTACCTTTGGGGGAAAGGTGAAGCCCATCCCACCCGAGCATGTCTCTCGTCCTGATGTGTGGGTCATTGTCTAGGAAGCCGAAGCCCGCCTCAAGTCACCGTTCCCGAAGCCGCAAGTTGACCTCTCTGATGCAGGTCTCGTGTTGTCATTCATGTCCGCTCGCTGGTAGGACAGAAGAGAATACCACCTGTGCCCCTATCTCCTTCAGCATGCTCCCCAAAGCGTGGTAGTCCATCATCAGGTGATCAGGGCTTCTCCTGGCCGCATCATTAGTGCCCACGTGGATTAGGACCATGGGGTAGTAATCGGTGGGCCAGGTAATGGCCTGGATTATCCCCATCAGATCCTGAATCTTTGCTCCGGGCAGGCAGTTGATCATGTGTGTCGAGGGGTCCTGGCAACAGATGGGACCCTCTGTACCTCTCAGGATGGAGTTGCCTATGAGGATCACTCAACGTTTCTTCCTCTGGGTCTGCTTAGGTCCTTCAGCCTGTTCAGAGTGTGGAGTTGCCTCCTCTCCGGAGGTTTTCTCCTCTCCTTCTTTCTCCTGTCGCCAGGGCCTTGTACCTGTTCTCCAGCTGGACTAGAGGAGCTGGCACTGCTCTGCTGCGAGCAGCCCTGGTTCTGGAGGGGACCATCTGCCACTCTGCTGTGGAGAGCACCACTTCTTAAATAGATGAGACCAGACTGTATTGCCTTCTGCCATTGCGAAGCAGGAGAATATCTGCTACCCAAGGGCAGTCCCAAGTACTGTTTTCTGCTTGAACTCCTTGAAACTTCACTGTGCTTCTCCTTCACTCCTTTCTGATTGCAGTTTTGGCTTAAATTAGCCCCTGGGCTTAGTGAGTTGGGGGCTGCCTCTTACGACATGTTGTCCATACACAACTTTGGTGCTTCTGTACCAGGATTAGAACAACAGTAATGATATTTACATTGAGGAACCTCACCCCCACATCCCTTCACAGGGGGAGCAGGCCGGCATGAGAGGGTTCCACATTTGCCTGAAATGGGAGCAGTCCAAACAAGTTCAATACTCTCTTTGGAAGAGGATGTCAGAATATGGATCTAGGTGATACCTAGCTCTGCGCTTTTCTCCCAGCCATCCTTTGTTACTGCAGTGTACTCCTTTTTGGTGCAGAACCTAGGAACTGAAATAAGATATGCACATCCCTAGAGTGTACACATACCCAAACGTCTGTCAGTACACTGGGCTGTCAGTAGCATTGGAGGGGCAGACCCGGAACCCACCAGTTGCTCTCATTTTAGAGGCTTCAAATGATTGCTGTTGGGGCATGGACATATAGATGCATTGCGTGTCAGCTGTAGGAACACAGTCCCCTAGCAGTACAACTTAGCTGTGCCTTTGAGCTGGAATAAAACCGGATTAAAGTTGCAATGATTTTGCTACCCTTGGATCATGTAGCTCTAGCATTTGCACAGTAACAGTTTGACAGTGGTTTTCAACCTTTTTCCATTTGTGGATCCCCTTGGAAATTTCAAATGGAGCTTCAGACCTCTTTGAATTTGGGGGTCGGACTCGATGAGGGGGTCGGACTCGATGATCCATTGAGGTCCCTTCCGACCCTAGCATCTATGAATCTATGAATTGTAGGTATTGGTATTCACATACTTTTGATTGATCATAGTCATCTTTTGCGGACCCCCTGGATATAGTCTGTGGACCCCCAGGAGTCCACAGACCACCATTTGAAAACCATTAGTTTATGACAGTATATCATTTGAGGTGGATATAATTGTCCATGCATCTATCTCTAAGGGACAGCTTGAACAGCTACTACCCTTTCAGTGTTTCCACTGCAGTTAAACCAAGTACAGCTGGTCCCAGAGTAGTAGAATATTAACGTTCTTAGATAGTTAACCAGAGTACAATCAAGTTGCAGAGCTGACAGTGGGGGATGAAAAATGTTGCATACTTTATCAGAATTTGCACTTAACCAATTGCGATTAACATGTAAGCAACAGGTACCATCATTTGTTATGTAGCTAAGTGGATGGTGCCTTTATCTGGTATGTATGCAGGTGAAGTACACTGTACACACTCGTTACAGTATTCAGATTGCTTGCCCAATTGGCCTAACTCACATGTAACCACCCCAGCCTGTATGGGGATATGAAGTAGGCACTATGCATTTGCCTTGCCAGTGCCTGTAGAGTTTGTTAGCAGAAAGAAGAATGAACTTGTCACAAAATTTGGCTCTCTAAAAGGTTTAGTCACCTCATGGCCCCGCTCTTATTGAGGAGAGACATGGAAATGACTTGGATGGACATGTGCATTGGGCCAGCCTGCTTGGGCACGCAGTGAATGCACACAGCCTGCTCTCAGAAATGAGAGTGGCCCTTCTTCAAGGACTTGTCACTACAAAGCAGCTGGTCTGATTAACCTCCAACTTCCCAGAATGCTTGGGCATGAGGCAGAGCCCTTAACATTACAGATTATGGAGGGTTTAAAATGAAGCCATCAGGTGCATAATAGAAACAGGACTGCATAGTGGACACATGCAAGTCCTAGAGTCACATCCTGGGATTGTAACCTCAACCACGGAGCCATTGGGGTATGTTCCCGATACTGGCTGGGTGGAAACCCAAACAGTAGGGTTGGGCAGTAGTATTTCAGAGCAGCAGTCATGAAGAACAGCCTTGGTGTCCAAAGCGATGGCTGCACATAGCAGCGGAGAAAGGACATGCATGCAGCAATCAGCATCTTTAGAAGGAAACGAACTTCAGACTTTGGAGTCATGCTTGCTGGCATTTACACACTTGGTTCTTGCACAGACATTCCTCTGAGAGGTGCTGCCCGGGTGTCAGCCCGCTAATTTTACGTACGTCACATCGGTGAATAGTTTCATTTACTGACCTTGAGGGGATTGGCTATGGTTTCAAGGATCAGGTGCCAGCAAATTCCCTCTGCAAAGTCAGTGAAAATAGCTTGTGTGTGGAGTCAATGAAGGGTGGAGAAGACCTACCAAGCTGTGCTGGAAAGATTTAGGATGCCTCCAAAGCCAGAGAAAGACACAGAAGGCGACTGAGGGAGAAACTGGGAGGACTTCATGTGTGGGCCAGGAGAAGTACCTTGGTGAGATGTCCAGGTCAGCATCTGCTAGGACCTGGGAGGATGCTGCCCTTGCTCTGAATAATGTGAATCCCTACTCTTGCTACCTGTTACAAGAGGGAGGATGTCCTCTGTCTCCTCTGCCCCTAGAGCCTCTTGGCTGCTGCTAGGTTCAGGGAGTCTCTATCTATCCCTTTTCCTGCTCCAACCTCAGGTATTTTGGCTTCTCCTCTGTAGCTTAAGATTCATAGATTCATAAGGAAGCTATGAGTAGCGGCAACAACATGGCAGTGACATGAGTCCAAATAGCAGCAATGAAGCTGGTGTGAGTCCTGCCAGGCGCCCTGTTCCTCTGGGACCACTTCTTGAGCCAGTGGTTTTTTCAAATTTTGCTAATTAGGTCATCTGGCCCATTGGCACATTTCCCAGTGCTTTGTTCAGACTAGTTTCAGCATCTCCAGCTCTCAAGCACTTGCCACTTCTGTTGCAGGCCTGCTCCATAGCTTGGTACCAGTAGTTCTAGCTGGGAAGTGACAGAGAACCCACATACTCGGTGTTTGGGTCACCACATTACGCCATGATGCAGTCGTGCTGTAGGTTGTCCCTCTGATTCAGCACTATGGAGCACGAGGCAGAACGGGTAGGGACTGATAACGAGAAGAGGGAGCTCATCACTTGAAGTGGCTGAAGAGAAGGGTCTGGGTGTGCAGGCTGAGTGCAGGATGGCCAAGGTGCCTGTGTGATGGCACCCTAGCTAGATGCTGGGTGTATCTGGTGAGATGGCTCCAGCAGAGAGAGGAAAGCCCTGGTGCCACTGCACAAGACACTGGGGAGCCTGCATGGAAATTCATGTGCTTCTGGGGACTCATGCGCAGGTTCTGGAAAGGAGGCTTCCAGCTGGGATGGGTGTAGAGAGTTGCTGCTAGCCCAACTTGGGCCTTTCCAGAGAGACAGTGAGCTTGCCTTCCTTGCTAAGTGAAGCAAAGGCTGAGAGGGGATGCAGCTGCTCTCCAGCAATGTGTTGCGGGGGGGTGCCCAGCAGGGAGGGAGGAGAGCCTTTCAGTTAAAGTGCGGCGTTGGCACAAGCACAAACTGGGGAGGCGGTGGGGACATGGCCTGGGAATTAACTGAGGCTGGATGTTTGGAGGTGGTTTCTCAGCACCTGAGGAACGAGTCCTGCAAGAGCTTTCCAGTAGGCAGAGCAGGGGCTAAAGCACCCTGACTAAATCCAGGATGGAGCTCGACAAGTTTATGGTTTGAGCTACATGATGTGGCTGCGTGCGGTGCCAAGGAGCTGGGCTCTGGTCCTGTGTTCCCGTGGGTTGCGGCTTGTACCGTTTTATCAAGCTGCTGCAGGACTTGGGGGGTTTCTGTCAAGTGAGCGCTCCTGCAACTTGAGCTTCCCTGATTTTGGTCGCCCTATTTCAGTGCCAAATTTCCTCAGCCCCACACAGCTGCTGTCTGGCGCCGTCCTCACAGGCTGGGGCCCCTTTAGGTGGCAGGTTGAGAAACCTGGTTAGGTCATGAAATCTGGGCTCGGGAAGGAGGCAGGGAGTGCGGAGGGAGGTGTGCTTCGGTCAAGAATTTGTCTTCACTAAGTCCATATTTTTTTCATCTCGTATAAAGCTTTCCTCTCCCCTGTGTCACCCAACTATACTCCAGGCAGCTATTACAACGTGGCGTTCCAGCAGAGTAACAGCAATGGAACGATTTCACATTTTCCTTCCTTGATGAGCCTTTAGTTGTGTTAATGGAAGCCGTGACTAATACCCTGAGAACTAATCAGTGGGCCTTCTGCTACCACAGCGCTGGCGTATGAAACGTTGCATCTCAGGTGGTCCACCTGGCTTCCCCGCATTGGAGAGTTGCATTCCAAACCTTGTAAGAAAGGCCATTAAACAAAAAAATCCCCTCCCCGAACAAATAAACAACGATCGAAACTCCAGATTCTCCTGGTATGTGCATCTTTTGGAGCCATGTCGTGGAAAGTGTGATGTCACGGTGGTGGTCTGTCTGCTGCTGAGGGTCACTGATCCGTGGAGTCTTGGCCAGCACGGATAAGCGCTTCACTTCCTCTGTTGAAAAATCTGCTTTCCAAACACATGATGTAAGTACGCGGGCTGCATTGGCTGGGCGCTGGGGTCTGAATCCTTCTCGTACAGTTGAGCAACATTTGATGACCATGGAAAGAAAAACTTTTAATCTCCATAATAGAGAGAGAGCTGTTTTTGTACTGCCAGTGGAAATAAGAAAACTAATGAAATTCAGTTCTGAGGCAACAAACAGGAATCCTCTCTTTAAGCAGGGCTCAAATAAGTGTTGGCCTTGTTTTAAAATTCCTTTGAAAGCATTCCCCAGCCTTTCCAGCAGGCCTCCCAGCACCGCCGTGTACCTGCGGGGCTGTCTGACACGCAAGCCAAAATAGTCATTTCTTGGGATGGCTGTGGGAGACTCTTCTGCCGTTCATGTGATATTAACGTGTGAGGCTGGAGGACCAGCGGGTTCAGGGGGCTGTATGGGCCATGCAGCATTTTGCCCCCGTCTCGGCCTCAGGTTGAGTGAGGGCAGCAGCGACTGGAAATTCCCACCGCCCAAAGCTTCATCTCCTGGGTGAGATGAGTTGTAAGCTGTGGGTTCATGTCATTCTCGCTCCTGGGGCTAGCTGTGGTAGGAGAGCATGAATGTCTTGATTTGGGTGATGCTGCCGCCCCAACCCTTCTCTCCAGTGACCGACCAAAGCAGAGCAACCAAACCCCACAGACCTGTGGGAGAAGCAGGCAGTGCTGGCCCCTCTTGGTCCCCGTTCAGTGGGTCTCTTTCAGGACTCTTTTCCTGATCTTCTTTTGCCCCACAGGCTCTGAGACAGTGGTTGCTTATCTTGCTGGCTGTGTTTACTGCAGCTTGGCAATAAAGCATTCAGAGCTTCTGTGAGGCACTTGCTTTTTACGTCCAGGGTTGTGAATGGTTGCAATGATGCTTCACAGTTACAGATCCTCCTGGGAGGAAGATATTCCCAGTTAATGCGCATAGGAAAGTAGGCAGGGAGTTTAAGTGATTTGCCAGCTCTTGGGGGAGTCATTGATGAAGCTGTCATTCTGCTTGTTTTAACTGTCATCTCTTAAAGGATATTCCCATTATTTTGGACTCCCAGCCCACATTCAGCTGACTCAGACCCCTCTGGAGCATGATGGCGCTTTGTTCTTTACCAATCGCATTGTCTGTCTTTGCCCACGTTAGCATGCATGCATTTATTTCATCCAGACCTTCCTTCTTGTGAATGGCACAGACAAGACCATATTTGAGTTGCAGGAGTAGCGGGGCTCCTTGCAAATGCATATAATTAAAATAACTTTGCTAAGCTGATTCAGGACAAATAGTAATTACATTTTACAGCATTGCAGGATTTGTACGAGCCCCCGTTATAGTTTTCCATTTCACTGTATACACAGCAGAAGCCAGAATACTGTTTCTTTTCATTAGGCGCCTCATCATTTCCTTATTTAAAATATATCAAAACTTCTGTATAAATATTACTGTGGTGTATGCTTTGGGGGTATTAATACGACTCAAAGGGGAATATTTTAAAGCAAAGAGCGTAAGTAAAAATTAATCTGAATTAATCCCATTTTGACCTTGTCTCCAAAAAATAACAACATATAGACACAGATGATCAAAAGGCATTGGGGTTGAAGGACCTTCTGGGACTGGGTACGAGTTGCACCTGGAGCTTGCTAGTCCAAATGCAGGTTTGTAGTGGTCAGAAGTTGAGCATTCAGTCCTCTGTGCAAAGTTAGTTGGTGATCCATTCAGTTGCTCAGGAAAGGCATTATCTAGATCAGTGGTCTCCAAACTTTTTTGATTGCGCACCCCTGTCAGTAAAAAATTTTTGAGCATGCACCCCCTATCAGTAAAAATTATTTGAGCGTGCACCCCCAATATATGTATATTTTTAGAAATAGAAATTCTAATATTTTCTTCCCGCACCTCAGTGGATCGTCTTGCACACCCCCTGGGGTGTGTGCTCCCCACTTTGGAGACCACTGATCTAGATAAGCAAGTGCCTGGAGCCAGTGCTTAACCAGCCGTCTCCCTGGGGAGCTCAGGGACTGAACGGACTCCAGAGACCTCCAGTCCACTTCTCAGCCGGGGTGGGGTTCCTCCAGGTCAAGTCCGAGGCAGTGTTGGAGCCGCCTAGGAAGCCTGCATGCCTGTTGAACTTTGTGACAGGAGCTTCAAGGACAAGGCGAGGCTGTCTTTGTGGCATTTCAGGTGCTTGATGTCCATCATCTTCTTGAAGCCCACAGAGCAGGGGGTTCCAGGCGAATGGAGCAGAGCTGTCCAGGGCTCGGTTTCAGCTCCTCGTTCCAGCTTTTGACCTCACTCCTGGCTCTGTTAGCATTATTTATTCCCTGGAACTCTTTTCCTGGGCTCCAAGATCCTTCCCCTCCACTGAAGAGAAGGGCTTTTGGTCTGGAGGTTGCGGGGGCAGAGGGGTCAAACAGCTTGGTACCTCTGCTGTGAGGCAGGAGTTTCCCAAGTGACTTGTAGGCCCCTGGGATCCTACAATGTAGGTTCAGGAGTGCAAGGGAACAATCAGACAGCACCAGCCAATGTGCAAAGGGGTCATCTCAGCACATTGATGGTCCAAGTCTTTGTAGGGCTGGTGGAAGGGAGTGTCGCAGCAGAGGTCAGTGAGGTATCTTTGCAGGTGAATAGAAAGCCTCTGGGTGGAAGGTGAAGCACAAGAGAAAGCAGAAAGATGCTCATTTGAGAATGCAGCAAGTGTGTGGCCGAGCTGGCGTCGGAGGCTGGTCTGAGGCTGGAGCTGACATCTGGATAATAAATGAGAAGACATGTTGTGGGGGAGTCAGCCTTGAAGGTGAAGACAAGTCATTTACGCTGGATGCAGCGGAGAAGAGGGAGTCAGCGGAGGGGTGCTCAGAGGGGGGTGGCAGATGAGAGAACTGGTTTTGGCAGCAGCACGAGGCAGAGGGAAGGACAGACTCAGGGGGTACAGCTCATGCCTCATGGCAGTTCTGTGCTCTTATGGTCTGTCCCACCACTCTGCTGTCTGTGAGCTTGGCTGCATTCATCCACAGGCTCCTGGTTTGGGGTGCTTACAGCTTTTTTTGGAAACACCCTTTCCCACCCCACGGATCCAGTTTGATGTTGGGTAACAAGACTTCCTAGCACGCTGAGACAGGATGCCCTTGGGGCTCTGGCGTCTTTTTCCTGTTCCCAGCCCACATGTATGGAAAAGGAATTTTGGACGGCTGCTCTCGAGATATGGAGATAACCTAAACCGGTGCTCTCCTTGGCAGATCCTACCTGCGATCGCCTGCAGGCTGCTCTGCACTGCAGGAGAGGAGCTGGGGCTCCTCCCAAGCTCCCAGCAGCTCTACCTCCGTTCTTCCTGGCAAACAACAGGCACATTATGTGGGGGAACACTTTCACCCTCCTCGAAGATGCCTTTGCTCGATGAGTTGAGTGCCAACCTCACCACTTCAGCAGCCTCCCCAAGATTCCTGATAGTAAAAAGGAAAGCCAAAGAGAATGCTCTGAAACGCTTGCTTAGAAAAAGGTACAGGAAAAAAAATATTTCTTTCCCGTTGGCTGGGGAAGGGCTGTTGTCCAGTTCAGATTCAGCAGAGCAGCAGCCCAGGGAAAACTCGCCCTCCTGAGATCTTTGGGACTCTGTTCCCAAGGGCTGTTCATGCTGTACGTTACCAGCAAACACGCAACATCCAAGGTGAGCACCTAGCCAAGAAACGCTTTGTATCAAGTAAAAAAATACTTTGATTTACTGCTCAGCTCTGCCACTGGAGATGTGAGGAGAGGGGAGCAGGGATTCCCAGCCAAGGCTGCTATTCTCCTACCAACTCGGGAGAATGGTCACCGCTGGTAAACTTATAGGTGGCCATCAGATCACCCCTGAGCCTACGTTTTCGATGCTAAAGAGCCCCATGGCTCTCAGCCTGTCATCGTAAGGTCTGTTTTCCTGACCTCTGATCATGCGCGTGGCTCTCCTCTGGACTCTCTCAAGCTTCTCCACATCCTTTTTGAATTGTGGGGCCCAAAACTGGACACAACGGTTATAAACTACTGCGAGACCGTTTCAGGCTGGACATAAGGAAGAATTTCTTTACTGTCCAAGCTTGCAAGGTCTGGAACAGCCTGTCATCAGAGGTGGTTCAAGCACCTATGTTGAACACCTTCAAGAGTAAATTGGTGCTTATCTTACTGGGATCCTATGACCCCAGCTGACTTCCTGCCTTTCGGGCAGGGGACTGGACTCGATGATCTTCCAACTCTAATGTCTATGAAATCTGTGAACAGGAGCGCTGGGTTGTGCATGGATCACGCCTGCAGTTCCCCAAGAGCTTCCTAAGAGGTCATGGCTGGCGGGGCTGTAAATGGAGGCTGAGGTGACAGTGGGGTCTCCCAGCTCCTTGGATGTGGTTAGGTTCTTGACCCGAAATGTGGTGGGATCTCTGTTGAACGCAATCTCTCAGTCCAGTTGTCCGCTGCTGAACTAGTCCTCATTTCCTCCTTTCTTAGAATAACAGGGGCATTGCATACAAATCCCAAAGATAATAAGGGCATTGCATATACATCCCAAAGATAGTGCAACGTAGGGCTGAGGCTTTATATACAAAGTAAAGCACTGCAGTATCCTGGTTACAGTAGGAATGGTGACTGCCGTGGTTTTCTTGCAGAATATTAACACCCTCTGGAGCAGGGATATTCAACCCCCACAATGCAGGCCAAATCTAGTCCTCAGCACCTTGTCATCCAGCCCACAAATCCGCGGGCCGTGAGTCTGCGTGCTAGATCCAGCACTCAGGTTGGTGCAGGGCTGGGTGGAGGCAGCACAGGGCCCCGATCCTGGTGGATAGAGCTAGGTGGAGGTGGTTTGGGGCTGGGCAGAGGCAGCATGGGGCCCTGATGCCAGCGTGCAGGGCTGGGCAAGGGCGATGTAGTCTGGAACCAGAGATGCGGGCCTGATTCCAGTGCTCAGGGATGGCTAGAGGGAGCATAGGGCCCCAATCCCAGTACACGAGTCAGGCAGAGGTAGTGTGGGGCTTGATCCTCACCCACCCAGAGCAATGCAAAGTATTCTGTTTGTGCAGGCAAGCGGAGTTACATTTGGTGTAAAGATGAAACACTTCAGTTTCTTGTACATTCACAACTACAGGATTGTGTTATGGGGGCTCTGGTGTGTAGCTCTGCCTGCTGCTTTGGTTTCCCTGAGAAGCTGGTTTGTTGTGATTGGTTGTGTGTTAATTCATCTGTTTATAATGCAAGCTGACATTCGTTATTTTTTCTGCGATGAGGCCGGCAGTCTCATCCAAATTGGAGCTGTCCGTGCAGCATATGTTGTATAATTTTCCAGACTGGCGTTTTGGTGGTGGTTGCGGTGTCAGGCTGCAGAGGCCCAAGCTTTGTCTGTAACTCTGCCCAACCGGAAAGGTGTAGCAGGCACCTTAAAAACCCTGCCCGCATTGCCTGTTACCAGCAGTATCTCCTATTTGATCAGGCTGAATGCAGCTGGGTCTGTACTGGTGCTCACTGCATGCAGGCTGTGAGCAACGCCGGGGCTTTTGAGGTCGCCTGGTGTATTACCCCATATCACTGCTGTAGTTTTCTTTGGCCCTGTATTATGAACTGGATTCATTTCCAAGTGTGTTTTCTGTTCTCATGTCCATTTTCCCACGTTCTGTTCTTTGGGTCGCACTTTCTTCGCAGTGTCAGTGTTGTGCACTCCAGGATGAAGGTTTTGTCTGTGCTGGCTCCCAAAGGCCCTGGGTTTTTTTTATTGGGCCTGTCCCCAGGGCATCTAGGCTCCCTGCCTGGCAGCACATTGTAGGGATGTGCGAACCCCTACTTAGTATATGCCTGGCCCATGGAGTATCCCAGCCCCTCGCTGTTTCCAACTACTTTTCTGGTAGGATGATGGTGTGGTTCTGGTTTGGAGGGAGGGAAACTGAGCCTTGGCACCGAGAGCCCATCTACACCACTGTGTGCTGGCTCCAGGAGCACCATCCAGGGACATCTCATGTCCCTCTTCCTTGCCACATGCACCCAATGCTGCATCGAGGCTGTGCAGCTGCCTGCATGCGCACTCATGGCGTGCTGCGGTTCAGTCTGGGCCGCTTAGCACGTGTCCAGGCTGCTCTGAGGTGGTCGTGTTGCCTCGTTCCAGGCTCTGGCATGCACAGAGTGGGAAGGAGCGGCAGGGCGTGCACCTTGGCTATGCTCCTGGCCACAGCCTGGGTCTGCTGAGTGATGGCTCTGCATCTCCTCTGCAGGGCCCTCCTTGTGCCACTGCTTGGCTGCGATGACTGCATACACCTGGCTCCTTGCACTCCCTTTCCTGTCTGCTGCCAGTTCTTTCTTCTGTCTTGGACTGCAACTGCAAGGTCTTTGAGGCAGGGGCCACCTCTCTGTGCTGTGTTTGTACAGTGCCTAGCGCAGCAGGGACCTGGGCCATGGCAGGTGCAGGGTATCAGGCCTAGTTCCCAGACTAGCACTCACCATGGGGCAGTCCTTCTGACTCTCAGCCATGGTTGTTGTAGCGAACACTGAGATGACAGGCCGGGCAGATCTTTTATTCCCTTACAGCCGCTGGGGCGTATGCTGAAGTATGGCACATGCTGGGTTTTTTTTTAAGTCTGTTCATGTTGATTCTTATCATCTGTTTATATAATAGTTTGGGGTTGATGTAATCTCTGCTGCTTATAGCTCATTACCGTTCTCTGTCTGCGTGTGTCTTCAGCGTTTGCATAATTCATGAAATCAAGTATGTTCACAGACCCCTCGTTAGCACATGAGAGCTCACCGTATGCACTCCTTTCGAGCAGCGGTTCATCAGGAAGGCGCTTCGTATTTCTATCATACCTATATGAAGTACATATTTAAAAATAACCCACAATCCATACCATTTATTTTCTTTCTACTACACCGCCCGTAAGAAAGTAGAGGCAAACACGCCCTTCTCCGAGGGCACTAGCATGGTTTATTTTTTCATTCAGCCATTAGTTTATTCTTTTGGGGGTTCTATGCTGGAAAGAAGTGCATCCATTAGACAGCGAGGGCTTTATTTATGGGGGGGGCTTCAAAGGGGAGGCAGCCGAGTCCCAGAAGAGCCTTTTGCGGTGTATTCTCAGCGTGCTTCTGAGGCCACTGCTCTGCTCGTCAGGAGAAGAGGCAGAACCACGGGCTTGACAGAGCAACCGTGTGTTTCCTCGGTCCCTGCGCTCACGGCCGTTTATTTACACACTGGGAGAGGAGATGGGTAGAACAGATGGCAACCAGACATGTGGCTGTTCTGTTCCCTTCTGCTCCTCAGGAGTCTCTGCATTCGGTTTCTGCAAAAGCTCAGCCTGTAGCAAGGAGAAAAACCCCCAGAGCCTGCTCACCCATACGAAAGGCTGGTGGGGACTTCACAGCAGCGACAGATTAAAGCACGTAGTGAAACGTTGTGTAATCACACGATTTGTTTCACAGGTCCGGCTAGTCTGTCCCTATGACAGGTCTGCTGGCCCATTCCTTTTATCCTCATCAGGACGGATCGAACCCAGAGAGCCATTCCCACTGGAAACTCAGTTGGAAGAAAAAAAGGGGCCTGGTTCTGAAGGGTCTTTGCTAGACCTTTGCCGTTCTCTGAAAAGTTTGCAGCTAAATTCATGCTTTTGCAGGAGATGGCATATCTGGAAGTTTAAGAGGCTAAAAGGATGCTAGAGTGGTTTTCAAAGTTAAATTCAGTGCATTTCTCACTGTTTGCTGGAAACTGAAATGTGCTTCCCTGCGACATATTGTTTTCTCCCCTGGCTTGCCAAAGCAGGTTGGTTGGTGCAGGGCTGTTTCTGAGTGCATGACCTTATTTTGTCATAAGTTTAGCATTTTCTAGGCAAAATCCTAACATGAAATATACTTTTTGAAAAGCAATAGTAGAAAGGAAGAGCAATATTAGCTCAGAATTTAGAGCCAGTCAAACTTTGCGCCTAGACACCATCCCTTCCAGTTGGAAACTTCTCGAGAAACTACTTGTTCAGAAAAACAAAGCTAGAAGTCTAGTGGTTGGGTCTGCAGAGCTCTGAGCCTCTTAACATGCTGTTCGCGGCATGATGGACTCCCACGGTCGGGGGGAAGCATGTGAGATTGCTTTGCAGCTCTTTGGAAAACCCCTGCAAATTCTGTGATGTTTCCACTGTATCAAACCTCAGTTATTCCCAGGATATGAACAGGTGCCTTGTTTACGTATATGTTACTAGCTTTATCCCAGGGCAAAAAATTTAAGCAAACAGATGATGCAGACCCCTAAGCTGAGCTAACTGCCCAGCTTGGTGGAAGATTCCCCCAGAAAGAATGGGGGAAGTGGCTTCTGCTGTGAGTTACACCGGTTCAGGTATTGTCTGTCTGCATCCTTCTCAGAGTACCCAGAGTAATATTTACCTCCCATGGGCCACCCTGGGGTAGCTGCATGTCTGTGCCTTCCTGATCCTGATGCAAAACTAGTGTGATTCACACCACAGTCTGTGTGTTTGTCCATGCCCTGGTTAAGACCCCAAGAGCTAATGTTGTGCTAAGTCCTGTATTGCAGTCCCTTCCAAGACAGTAGAGGAGGTGGTCACATTTTCCTTTTGACCTGATAGAACAGCCATAGGCAAAGTCAGAATAGTGGTTTCTGTGGGAAAAGTAGCTCTGCTTCTCCCATTATTACCATAGCATCAAAGTATGTAATAATAATCAAAAGGGCACAGAACACCATTCCTGCCCACAGAGCTTCACTGGGCAATGACTACCTGACCAAGAAGTGAGGCCACTGACAGATGTTCATTGAATGGCACGATGGGATCTGATCCCTGCTCCCAACAATCATGTATCCCGTGATTGTTAAAATTGGGGATAAAAGCTTGAATGGGTTGCCTAAGGCACAGATTTACATTTACTGAGTGTGGGGAACACGTTGGTTTTTTCCACCTGGCATCTATAAACTGGTGCATGGGAAAACCCAGGCAGGCCTGACCAGGTTTAAACATGCTGAGAAGGAGGGCCCCATTAGCTTCCCCCACCTAGCACCTGTAAACCCACAAATGTTGGGCTACACCACGCACAGCTTTCAACTTGACAAGTGGAGGGAGCCCATCAAGATTCCCTCTGCCCAGCACCTGTAAATCTGTCAGCTTCCCAGCCCCACATTCATTTTAAAGTGCCATACAAACCAGCCCCAAGCTGTTCCATATTATAGGGAACATTGCATGTGGAACAGCTTTGTGCCTGGTTTGCCTTTCTCTGGTTCAGAAAATTGGAAAGTTACCACTTATTGTGCAATTAACACATGAATCACATGATAAATATAATATCTGCGAAGAGTCTGAAAGCAACGAATACCAAGAAGGGGGAAAAGAAGAATGATGTTCCTGTGCCATGATTCTGGAGTTAGTCCATCCAGGCTCATGGGTAGCTAGTCCCGCAGCAGCTGTTCTTTTTCAGAAGTGGTTTTGATAAAGGGAGGTTGGTCACCTGCCTAATAGATTTTGGCAAAGAATCCCATCACACTTGCAAGGCACAGATTGCTCGTGTGACTCTGCAAATTCCCCTGTCCACACTTGCAAGGCACCAGGAGCTCGTGTGACTCTGGCTTCTGTCAGTGGCAGAAGTGTGGAAGCTACCCTGTTTTACTCTGTATGTTGCGATTCCAGTGTGATGGCTGCATGGGCCCTCATAGCTCGGGATCCCTTTGAGGTCAAAGTTAGATGCAGATTTGTTCTCAGGACTTTGATGTAGAGTGTGGTTGGCTTGCAGCAGGTGTATTGATGACCGAAGCAAGCCTGGCGGTGGGAGGTGAGTCACTGGAGGTGCTCAGCATTTGATTCTTCCAGTAAAAGTGACCTGCTTTAAACACATATTGAAGTGGTTTGTGGCCAGGGGTAGAGTCAACACTGAGATGCAGATAGATCAGCGTTAGTATTAACTAAGATAGCAGCCATTGTAAGTATGCCATAGCTTCAGGGCAGTGTTGAAGGCTAAAGCCGTGCTGGGGTCCCTGCTACTTCTCGGGTGGCAGGAGCAGGATGAGATGAGATGAGATGATATCATTAGATGTTCACGCGCAGTAAGAGCACTAGCTCACCTGTGACAACTGGTAGAACTTGATGCCTTGCATCTAGTGTCATCTTTACCCCTCTATAAACAGGATACAACCGTTACATCTTGCTGGCAGCGTTTGTTACTAAAGCATTGCAAGTTGACAAGTACGTGGAAATTGATGTCTCTGAAGTGTTTCTCTCTCATTCTGTCTGGCAGACTGACGTCTTGGTGCTGAGCTGTGACCTGATCACAGATGTTGCTTTACATGAAGTCGTTGATCTGTTTCGAGCCCACAATGCCATGCTCTCCATGTTGATGAAGAAAGCTCATGAACCCATGGAAGTGGTACCAGGACAGAAAGGGAAAAAGGCCCCAGGTAAGGAGATGTTGGGTTGGGATTATGCAGGTATTTAATACATGCATTTGGACATGTAATATGAACTAGTATCAGTTGAGGAGAGGTGAGAGTTTTCTAAATGCAACCCAGATTCCCCTGTGCTGGCATCATTGTTGTTTGACTTCTGAAATTAATACATAGAGCTGCATGATCATGAAGGTCTTGATCCAAAACCTACTGAAGTTAATGGAACAGCTCCTGTTGACTTTAGCGAGTTTGGGGTCTGATTAGAAAGGCGTGGGCGCACACAACACATAGAATGATTTTAAATGCGATTTAAAAGCAGACAGACATACAAGACATAGTTTCATAGTTTCTAGGGTCGGAAGGGACCTGAGCAGATCATCTAGTCCAACCCCCTGCCATGGCAGAAAAGAATACTGGGGTCACACGACCCCAGCAAGGTGTTCATCCAACCTCCTCTTAAACACCCCCAGGGTAGGAGCCTGCACCACTTCTCTTG
>NW_017728907.1:46354130-46378512 GCF_001723895.1 Crocodylus porosus | reverse complement strand
GGGTCCTCCTTCCTGCCTTTTTTGAAGATGGGGACCACGTTGGCCCTCTGAACATAAATCCAGTTTAAATCCATCTTGGGCAGTTCAAAAGTGCACCTGGAAAATCAGGGACTCTTTGGAAGCAATTCACTGTCATGTGTGGACACCAAGCGTTCTGTGATGTGGGCTTGCTCAGTCCTCCAGGCATCCCACGTTGCAGTGTTCTCCTCCCCCCTCCACAAATACATACAGTGCTGCAGCTGACTTCTGATATGTAGCCAGGACTCTATTATCCCATTTTCCCCTTCTGTTGCCACTTTTTTATCCATGAGCTGCTCTCTTGCACTGCTTAGTCAGTAAAACCTATCTTCCTAACAGCCAGCAGTTTCCTCACTTGCCACTTGACCACATCCTCTGCTTATGCCCATCAGCCTCTTGGACCCCAAAAGTGTGGGTCCAAGCACTTCTCCCTCTCCTCCCCCAAGCCAGTCAAGCTGACTGCAGACTTTGGTAAGTCATAGGCTATTGAAGTTTATTGAACTCATGTTTAGGAGAGAAGGGAAAACACAAAAGTGAAAACTCCCCCAGCTGCAGGTCACCCTCTCCCTGGAATATCCAAAGTATAGATGCAAACACCCTGCCCCGACTCACCCACCACGAGGCATGGGGCATGATGTGCACTGGCGAGCAGCTTCCTGCTCTCATTTCCAGTATTGCTGGGAGCAGCAGACCCAGGAGAAAGGCCAGCATTGCCTTTGGCTCTGTAGAAGTGGCGCACACAGTTTGATCACATGAGAGTTGTGACAGCCCTGAGCATGTTGCATGCTGCTAAAATTGAAGGTGTCCCTGCAGTCTGCATACAAGGTGTGTTTCTCCAGTGGTTTTGTAACTTGGCCAGATTTAACCATGGCCAAAGGCATGTTCTGGACATGAAGTCTACCCTCTGCTGGCACTCAGTTGCCCCTCCACAGCCTGAGAGTGCATTCTGGAAAGAAAATGTCCCAAGAGCTTTGAAACATGGGGAGAACCATATCCTTCTCCTTTGCCTCAATCCTAGAGACAGCTGAGGTGGCTTGTCTGAACCCTTCCAAAACTTGAGCCTGGAGCAGCCCCTGGAATAGAACATTTCAGCACAAAGTTTGATGAGGTTACAAGCAACCCAAGCCAGGATGTTACCATAGGGAAAGTCAGGCAGCCTTAACCACAGGCAGGACTGTCGGCTCCACCTGCAGCACTCTGCATTTGTGGAATGCTCTACGCCTTCAGAGCACTGTTCTGGTGTTGGTGATGAAAAATAAATCCTGAGATCTGGCAACCCCCAACCTGTGTTCAGAGCTACCTTTGCTCTTAGATTAACAGCAAACATGATCATTATATAGATTTGTAGAAGCCAGAAGTAAGAAAGACCTGCCAGATCTCTGCTAAGTGATTCCACATTGTGCCTTTTAGTATGTTACGTGTTGCTTCATATCTAAGGTGAAGAGAACAGCTCTAAACCAAGCTCTTCAGAAACCAGGAGAAATTTGCCATTGTAACTAGCTTTATGCAGCATTATTGGTTACAGAGGTCAAAGCAGGGAGGTCCTTTAGTTCTGATACATTTGATGTTCTCCTGAAACATCTAATGGTTCAGCCATGAGTTAATGGGTTCAGTGCAAGAATTTGGGTGAAGTTCTCTGGTTTTTGTTGCATGAGAAGCCAGATTACTGATTATAAATGGTCCCTCTGGCCTTCAAATGCATGAAATGGAGCTGAGAGAAGCTAAGGAACAATAGCAATTGATAGAGGCAGAGTATTTAAGGACTATTTAGGGTGCCAGGTGATATTTTCTGTACCGTGTATTGAGCCAAAAGCCAAGAAATCTGCATTGGATGTACTGAACTATGTGACATTTCTTTTTGAGGTGTTCAGTGTCCAAAGTTTAGCTACCTAGGCTGGACCCAACATATATACCCTACAGGTGACAGCAAAAGATTAGTGCATGTGTGCGTGCGTGCGTGCGTGCGTGTGTGTGTGTGAAGGAAGTGTGAAAGGGTAGAAAGGGCCGTTCTTCCTGCTTGTTCTTGCTAGAGAAGCAGTAGGGACGTTTACAAGTCTTCCCTGACTTTGCTGGGGGCCCATGGGTTGCGTGGCAGTGTGTGAATTCCTGCTGCATCTTTCACCAAGGCATTTTTCTCCAATGCCAATTAAATTTGTCTAAAAAGTTTGACCAAGGAGTCCTTCCCCTCCCCACCAGAACTACTTGGAATTTACTTTCAATTTTTATGCTCAGAAAGTTTTTAAAGGTAGGTCACATCAAAATCCTAAGGTCATTTTTTTTTATTGAGACAAAAGGCTTTTAAGCTGCCTTTATCCAACATAAAGGTGAAAAATGGGGCACAAGGCCCTTTGTTTCCTTTGTAGGTCATCTCACTGTTCTCAGTGGTGGTAGGTGACAGGGCAAGGAGCAATGGGCTCAAGTTGCAGCAAGGGAGGTTTAGGCTGGATATTAGGAAACAAATTCTCACGAGGAGGGTGGTGAAGTGCTGGAACAGGCGCCCCAGAGCAGAGGTAGAGTCTCCATCCTCGGAGGTGTTTCAGACCCAGGCGGACAAAGCCTTTGCTGGGATGATGTGGTTGGGGCTGGTCCTGCTTTGAGAGGAGGTTGGACTAGATGTGACCTCCTGAGCTCCCTTCAACCCTCATTGTCTAGGATTCTGAGTGACCATCCTTGTAGATTCCCCATTTCTTCTCCTGCTTCTCCCACAGCCACTAATTAAGCTTGTTACCTGCCTGTCCTGTCCCTCTGAGCCACTTAATGCCCATGCGTTTTGAAGCAGGTCTCTTACATTTCAGTTGAGTGATATGTTTTGCTGTGTCTCCATTAAAATATAGCCATATTTCTCACCTGTGCATGGAATCGGGGCATCTGCAGGGAGTAACGCATACTTTTCTAACACGGCCATACCAAGTTTTTCTGTCCTCATAGGCAAGAGAAAAATCTGGCTGCAATCATGGCACTTTCCTGGTTTAGAGGTGCTTTTTGGTGTAGGCAGGATCTTTTCTGTATGGGAATACTCTGTTGCAACTTAAAAATAAGTAAAATCCATGGTAACCTAACCTGACTTGAACTGAGAGGCATTGATTCATTGAGGAACCTGCCACTCTTCTGTAC
Source organism: Crocodylus porosus (assembly GCF_001723895.1). NCBI lineage: Eukaryota > Metazoa > Chordata > Crocodylia > Crocodylidae > Crocodylus > Crocodylus porosus. The sequence goes on along the minus strand of NW_017728907.1, from coordinate 46,375,380 downwards.
TGAAGTGCAGCGGAGGATTGAGACAAGTTAGGTAATGAATTCTCTCTGCTTGGAACTCAGTCCTTGGGCTTTGCCTTCCTTAATTCCTCGGATGAGCAGCATTTGCTGCTCCCACAAACTTTTTTCTCAATACCAGTGAGCTGCGGGTTAGCTTGATCCTGACTGCTTCATTTTTCACATTGTTACACGGCGAGGCCTGTGTTTATGCTCCTTAACTGTATAACTAATTTGACAGGGGGAATTTCTGGGGAGAGCTAGCTTGATCACTAGGATCAAAGGCAGCCCACAGGGAAGCTTTCAACAGCTGTGGGACTTTCACCTTCTTTAGATGGTGGCTGTTGCTACGGCAGCCACTGAGAAGCAAACACGAAGAAAGCAAAGCGGGGAGAATGGGGGTTAAAAAATGCAGTTGGCTGAAAGAAGAAGAAAGATATTATTGCTCACAGAGCATTTTCTTTTTTTGTCTAGGGTTGGGATAGGGTTGAGGGAAGGTATGTATTTGGCCAAAAATAATATTATTTTACATGAAGGAAAACATAACCTCCCCCTTTGCCATTGCAGGGTTAGTATAATGGAGCAACTTGCAGATGCTGTCACAATTGTGTTGCATCCCAAATTCATTGGGAAGTGAATGCAGCTTTTAGTAAACCAGCTACCCCAGCTCTCCTGAGGTTTATGCTCTAAAGACTTGGCTTGGTCCCTCTTCCCGGAGATTTCTCTGAACAAGTCATTTCCCTTGCTTTATTCAGTGTCACAGACCATTAAAAAGAAAGAACTCTAGGCCCAGCAGGTCAAAGTCACCATTGGTGTGTCACTGATTTCAGTAGCACTGCTGACACCGAGCCTGATTTAAGTGTCCTGTTGGTTGGGTACCTTCTGAAAGAGAGGGCTTGTTTAAAATACCTGTCCTGGGGCACTGAAGCTTCAGGGTGTGTGTGTGCGTGTGTATGTCAGATGTTTTTATTACTGATGATATTTATCAGGTTGTATTTTTATCATCAGATACACTTATCATCAGTAATACAGAAAATAGGATACTAGTTGCAGAATGGGTGTGTCTTGCTTGGAATCATAATCCTCTCCACACCACCTAATTGTGATGAGAGAAAAGGAGAGTGATTTACAGGGCGGAAAAGCAGCTGGAATTCTAAGAACTTCTAATTACTGTGGGTTTTTCTTTATGTAAATTCAAGTAAAGAAAGAGAGGGAAGGGGAAATATAACACTCAGTTGAGATCAAAATGGTGCACTGCATGCTGGGACTTGCTGTATCTGCAGTTGGCATCTTCCTGGTAAAGATGGAGGGGGTGCTGGGACCATGTGCAGGAACCTCATGACCTGCATGTTTCCTGGACTGCATTAGGGCATGCTTGTGAAATGGTTGTGTTTGATTTTTCCACCCCAGTGGAGCAGCGGGACTTCATTGGCTTGGACGACACAGGAAAGAGACTGCTCTTCATGGCCAATGAAGCTGACCTGGATGAAGAACTTGTTATTAAGAGATCCATCCTTCAGAAGTAAGCCCCAGGTGGACGTTTGCCTTGGAGTGGGGAGAAACAAATGGGGGCTGGGGTGGTGGTGGATGGAAAATGCCTTGTGGTAAAGAAGGGAGGGGGGAAAGGACCGGCTTACAGTGCAAGCTGGGGGACTCCAGAGAGTGGCAGTGAGAGCACGGGCTATTGTTCTGTGAGAAGCATTCATTCTTTTTGCATTGCAACCAGTTGGTGTCCGTGTTTGACAAGAGCAGATTATCATGAGAAAGAGCAGGCAGAGGGAAGGACGCAGTGAAAGCATTGTCTGTTCTTCAAGAAAAGCCAATATAGCTAAATTCAGAGAGAGTTCAAGTTCGTATGTGTGCGGTCCATTCACACAAACAAGATGCTCCTCTCATTTGTCTGGCTGTGAACGGACTTCAAGGGGATTTACACTATAATTTCCAAACACTCCTGTTTACACAGAGCACGAATCCGTGACCGCCTCTGCAGCCAAAGTGATTCACTGGAGAACCCATTTTGGATTTGTGATTAGACTCTGTGTAGGCAACAAATAGGTAACTTCTTTGAATCATTGAGCTTCCCAAAACATACTATTCGCATCACTTCATAAGAGTCCTGTTGGGATGCTTGCTGCTCTGTCAGCAGCATCAATTTGCTGCCATGCAGTATTATATGTCCCTGGAAACCTATACTACCCATGGGTATCTCATAGGAGACCTCAGTGGAGTCTTCAAAGTCCAGGCATGCAACCCAGGGTGCTTCTAGCTGATCTTAGATGCTGGTCCTCATGAGGAACACCTTTGCAGCAGGTAGCTGCAATTTTGTAGCATTCTGAAAATACTGTTTTAGGTGAGTTGAAAAACATCACTTGTGCAATCTTTCTGCTGATTCACCTCGAAGTGTATTGTTATGAACTGATGAACGGGTGCGAGCTAAGTGCCGCCAGCTGTGCGTCATCTGCCCTTCCACTCATGTTGTGTTGTTCATGGTTCGGGACGGTAGGATGTGGGTTGCCTTCCTGCTTTTGCTGCAAAATCTACATGGCTGTGACCTGCAGCCTCATGATCAGTGTGACGCCCACAGAACTGTTGTGGCTTACGCCGTGTTGATGTGCTTGCTGATGAAATTGTACCACGGGACTGCGATTGTTACAAACAAGCCACGGCGTTCTCTGCTGTACTCAGAGACTGTTGCAGCTTGTTGTTTTTCTCATTGCATTTATGAGTGGCCTAAATCATTATGGGTGTGACACATGTGATTTTTGTTGACCTCTGGTTTTACAGGTTCGTCTCACTCCCGTTATCTCACTTAACCTATCTTTTAGAAGGAGGATTAATCAGTCTTCATCCTCCAAGACATCTGTTCAGCCCCATTGTCTTCAGGAGATCTCCTCACCTGCAGCTGTTTAGAATTTAGCAAATGATAGCATTGATGGTACAGAATCTGCAGTGCTCTTTGTCTTAGCTGTGCAGATAGTTAAGGGTATAAAAAGCTGCACGACCGTGGTTCTCAACCTTGTTAGACTCTAGTCCCCCCTCAGAAAATGCCAGCTTAGTTTTCACTCTTTTTTAGGCTACAGAAAAATCCTAGAGCAGTTCTTCTTTTGCAGAGGACTCAGAAAGCCCACAGCAGGGCAGACTGTTTAACGCTCTTGATTCCTATTGGAAATCTCTGAGTTTATCAGGGTACGGCAGTACCCTGGTTGAGAATCACTGTTGTACGGATTTATGACTGCAGCTACAAGATGTAAAAATGCACAGGCAAGGATGTGTTGAATAAAGAGTCTGTTTGTGTCTAACTATATTCCTGTGCCACCAGTTTTATACCTTGTCCAGTGGATTACCTGGTATTTTCAGAGCACAGTAAAGAAGTGTGGGTTTGGTTCTGACTTGGACTTACTGAATCACCGCACCCCGCTATCATCAGCACTTACTTAGAGTTGTCACCCGTGCTTCACCTGTCCATGAGCTCCTATCCTGGGGGTACGCTAAGGGATACGGCGTGTTGTAGATGCAAGGCCTTTTCCTTAAAGAATTCCCCAGTTGTGCAGGTCCATAGGGGTAGCAATCAGGAGCTCTGGGAGAGGAAAAAATGCTGGCAGCCTGTCATGTCTTAACCACCGTGCTGTCTAGACCTGCTGTGAGCCAGCCTGAGCAAGGGAGGAGTTTCTCATGCAGAAACAAGAACGCTTAAGTAAATCGAGAGAAGGTGACAAGCCCAATCCTGCCATCTTTCACAGGTCACACGAAAGGCCCGTAGCAGTCTCTTTCTGGTCTCTGGTTGTTTCTCTGTTCCCGAAGCAATGGCTCATTGGCGTCACACAGAATTTCTAGTGCCCATGCTAGAAATTCCTTTAGAAAGCAGAATGGATTTTTCTTCTTTGAACACTCGCGTGGGAGCGTTATATCCAAAGCCTTCAGAAAGGCCTTTTGCAATCTGAGGTTTGTGCCTGAGCTCCGTTGAGCTGTTCTTTCCTCGGGACGGGGGACCGAGCACAAATCTTCTTTCACACTATTGAACTAAGCAAATGACCAGGACCTTTGGTGACCCCGTGGTTCAAACAGCTACAATCTAGACCAAGTATGGAAACTGTTCAAAGGAACTTTTTTGCCCCCTTCCCTCTCGCAGGATGGGAGTCCTATTGACAAAACACCCGGCGCTGTAGAACACTAATTTAAAACAACTCCCCAAACTCCCGGGAGAACTTTTTCCTGACCTTCCCTGCCTTATTCCTAGCACTGGATTTCACACTTTTCACTTCCCTGCTGTAAAAATGCAGCTGGAAGGGATAAGGGGAAGCTCACACTCCCTTGAGTACCTGCTGAGTATTAAACATTCATTTGCTCCCCCTCGGAGCGGTTTAGCACCAACTGAGCTATTGCAGAAGGGGATATTCTGGTTTGAGAGGAAGTCAAAGTTTATAGAGGGACTTGCTTCCCTCCCGGGCACTCCAGACTCTACCTCTTCACCTGCCAGAGCATCAAGCTACCACTGTGACGGAGCATTTTGTGCCCCCATGTTTAAGGGTCCCTTTCCCCACTACAGTTAATCAGTTCCTTTCCCAGGCAGAGTCAAAAATCTGTCTTCAAAGGTATTTGCCTCTGTGTAAAAGAACATCAGAACAGGGTGCGTAGGCAGCTGTGCCACCGGTGCAAGCAAGAGCAGTGCTGTTAGGGAAGGAGGCATCATGTTGGGATACAAGAAGCGTAGGGTAAGCTGGTCTGGGCTTTCATTGTGGGAAATGGCTGAGATGTGCGACCCAGGAGCTAACGCAATGCAGCAGGGAGTCTGGCAGAGTATCCTTCAGAGAGGGGAAAAACAAGTGGCGTGCCCACCCCGGAGGCCCAGTGTTATCAGTAACGTGCCCACCCCGGGCCGGGCAGACCGGGAGGCTGAGAGAGTAATGAGAATTCCAGAGCCTCGTTTTTCTCCTTAGAAAGAGGGAGCTGAAGTATTTGTTTTCAAAGAGCGATTGCCACAGACAGGGAACTGTTTGCTTCACCTCGGATATTTATGGCCAGGCCAAGCCAGACAGTAAAAGACACCTGTTGGAGCAGGTCTGCATTTGGAGCATTTCCTTTTAAGCCCAGGCTGCTAAAGGGCGAGTCGTCCCTAATAAACCATCAGGCTTCGTGGGTGTTCCAGCCGCGGGATCGCAGGTGCAGGGCTTCTCCTGGAGGTTATGCCAATAAATCACCCTGACAATCGCAGCTACTCATTACCTCATCTGTTGCAGACAGAAAAGAATACCTCATCTATAAATAGCCAGAGCAGGAATGGGAATAACCTGGAAATAGGAGCTCAGATTTGTTTTTAAGATTGTTTAATACAAGAAGGGGAAGAAAAGGAGGGCCTCTTTTTCTTCCCTTCCCCTTTCACCGTGACAGTAAAGAATTAAGGCTGCACTGTTGTTTTAAGGCTAAGCTAATGGGCAAAAGTCACCATCATGGCAGCTGGGTAATGGGAACTCAGGAAAAGCTTGTGGACACTTGATTTCTTTTTTTGCTACCGTAAGATATTGGATTTTTTGTGTTCACAGCTTCTTTAAGTGCATCACATAGACTCGCTGCAGCTCAGTGCGGCTGCTGCACTGCACAGCTGTGCCCCGCTCAGAAATTTCCATTTGAAGTTCTTCCTGGCTGCTAGGACCACCGACTTCCTCATCTTTTGTCTTAAAATGCAGCACCTTGAAAAAGGGCAGAGGCGAAACACGCAGGTGCAATGATTCTTTTTACATAAAAACATTTCAAGTCAGTTCGTTTCCCTGTATCGGTAGAATTGGGACCTTTTGGTATTGAAACGTTCTTTGCAAATAGCAGTCTTTTTTTTTTTTAATGGAGATGTTCGGGAAGCCCTTGCGGAGCGGCGGGTAAGGTTGTGGTTCTGCTTAAGAAAAATGTCAGGGATGGAGGGGTCTCAACTTGTCTTTTTCAGTGACCCCACGCCTGTTCAGTTTACAAGCAAAAAGCTGATTTTGTAGCTGGGGTCTGAAAGTCAGGCTGGAACCTTTTTGGCTCAGGCGTCCCTGGAAATCACAATTTTGTGATTGGCTAATGGTTCTGCCGCTCGTGTGCAAGTTCCTTGCTCTCACTCCCAGAGTAGTATTGGCTCTGTGCTACGAACAGGAATTTAAAAAGTAGTAACACTTACTTTAGCCAGGAACACAAGCGGCTTCATCCTGAATTAAGCCAGGGAGCAAAGTCTATTGAAGAAGAAGGTGTGATTTTTACACACTGACTTTTCAGACCGTAACCACGCTTTTAAAAACCTTGGCATGGCTTTAATCATATTTCTTTACAAAAGAACATCTTGCAGACTATTTCAGCAGCAAAATATTGGCGGGTTTGCTGCTGCCTGAGCTGTGAGGAGGGAGCAGACATTCTCAAGGTGCCCTTTGTAGCTCTTGCTTGCGTGTTGAGAAGTTTCTCAGTTCATTAAGTGCAATAGCCATGAAGTAAAACAGTCATTTTTTTCAACAAGTCTGCCTTTCTTTATTATACGTTAAAACTTTGCTCAACTTATTTTGCTCTTTCCTGAAATACATTGGGGATGGATAGTGTCCTCTCTTTTAATGGCTTTTTTTTAATCCTTCTTAAAATAGATGCTAGAGCCAAATAAAAATAATGGGGAAAATGTAGTTTTTCTCCTCCGTGTCGTGTTTCTAATTTGCATTTGTGCAACAAACCTGAATGTATTCCAGAAGCAGTTGACTAAATGTCAAGCTCCAAGTTGTGGAGAATACATTGATATTTGTGATTGATATTATTTCCTATGGATGGTAGCATGTTCCTGCTGCCATGTTGTATTTCATTTTGGCAGGGATGGCTTGAAGAGAACATGCTGACATGTCCCAAGTTTTTTGTTTCTGGAAAAAAGGGCATGCCGCTTCTTGGCAGCTCTATTGCTAACAGATCAAAATAGCGTTCTGGGATTTCAGAATCTGGAAGTATTTGTAAGATCATCTCTTGAATGCAGCTGAAGAAAAGCCTGCTGGCAATGGCTTTATTGTAAGATTGCTACCAGCATCACAGAAAGTGCGAGGCCAAAAATGAGGAGAGAGGGGTTTGGGGTCTGGTTTTTAATTGTTACTGAGTTTGCGGCGAGTCGACTGTCATTAGTCATTTGTCCCTGTGCTGGATTAGGCTGGGGGGTTTGCCCTTCAGAATTTGCAGGAAAGGAAGAGCTGATTGTATTGCTTGGACATCTTCCCTGCATGCGCCTATTGCTAGCGTGACTTCCCGCTTTTGACCTTGCGCATGCTGAATCCCGGCACTACCTTGCCTGAGGTCTGGTAAATATTCTGCTTCTATTAAAGAATGATTTTGCCTTCTTGATATATTCAACAGCGTCTGGCATGCTGAGTAGCGGAACGATTTTGTGCATTACATGGAGTCGGTGGGAGCTGTGCCCGTGTTAGCTGGTGGTTTTCCTAGTCTCTTAGTCCTGATCATCCTTCCTGCTCCTTTGAACGCTTGGAGAGAATGCACAGAACTCTTCATTTTTTTTTAATTTGAGCTGCTCTTGTCGAGGCACCAGTCATGTTTGCTGTGGCACGCCGAAACGTTCGCCTGAAATCTCAGAAGACTGTATTAGTGCACCTTCTTCCTAAAAGTAAAGGCCCATAAAGTCCTGATTGTGCTGCTGGGATGGAGGGAGGAGAGTGGAAGGTCAGAGGAGTTATCCAGGCCTGTTTGAGTGCTGTCAGGTCTCCCCTACCACATGGTGGACATGTGTTACTCATCAGTGGAGTATGGAGCTCCATGACGCAGAGCCGACAGGAATGCAGAGTTAGTTAACACCCCCGGTTGGGAATTGAGCAGGCAGTGTGGGATGCAGGGAAGAAAAGAAATTACCTAAAGCAAAGCAAGGGTGAAGTGAAATGTGTGGCTCTTCCTCTATGAAAGCTGGAAAGGTCTCATTCTGCTCAATAGTACCGGTAGCCAAGGCAGAGCTCACTTTCGTGGTTCTATTACTTTTATTTTTAAAATTCGTGGAGGTCATGCCTAGCAGAGAACTTTTCAGTAGGCTGGAGAGAGATCCCCGGGGGGGTTTTTTCACTATTCAACTATCTCACACTAAGAACCCTGACCTTAAAAAGTACTTCCTTAAACATAGTCACTCTTGCAAATAGGCTGTAAGCTTGCAGCGATAAATGAAAGTGATCTCATCTCGGTTAAACTTAACCGCATTCGGTATTGATTGACCAAACTGTAGCTGTGTAATCTTTTAAATGCCAATTTGTTGCACTTCCATCAAGGCAGCCGGAGCAGGAGGTCAGGAATGACTCTATCTTAGCAGTCTTAAAGTGCCGAATGTCACGAAAGCCAATAATAGCAAGGGTCAGAGAATGCAGTTATCCTGTGTAAAGTTAACTGAGCGCCTGAGCTCCTTGTTGAGTTCGCATTCTCGGCTGACAGCAGAGAGAGATCTTTCTAAAGCATTCCCACTCATTCCAAGCTATGCGCGCAATTCCCTGTCGGATAGCCCTTGTGTGGTTCTCCCAGAACAGCATTGTGTTGGCAGTTTCTGGAATTACACAGGAAATGGAGAGTACAGCAGGCGAAGGGGAAATCTGCTAAGCCTTGCTTCCCAGGCGGTCTGGTGGGGCAAGTAAATAGCCGAGATCTCCGTAGAAGAATGGCATGTCATCTGCAGTTCTGCCCAGCCCAGAAAATTCCCTGTCCATTTTCTCTGGCTTCAGATGCTGCTGCTTTCTCCTCCATTGTAATGCCACCATTCTTCTAGCCTGGGATCATTACTTGGCTGCTTCTTTTCCTGGGGGTAAAACTACTTCTTATATAGTCCAAGAGATCTTTTTCAGGTGATTTTACGTTTTCCTCCCACAACAGCTAAATCCGAAGTACCGTTGTATTGTTTGCTTGTCCTCTTAGACTCCTGGCACACATTTGTTTAACGGCACAATGGATCTGTTCCCCAGTTCCAACAATCCTGTCTTCTGTCATGCCACATGTGTATGGCAAGATGTGCTATTTTGGGTCTGGGGTCAGATCATTTCCACTTGTCCTTGTAGGAGGAGTCTGAAATGATGATCCTGGGCTCCTCCTGCACCAGCCAGTTGAAAGCTGGGTGCCTGGTGAACCACTGTGGTCCCACGGCCTGAACTGACAACCAGCTGATTGTTGGTCTTAGCCCTGGGACTGCAATGAAGCTGGTTTAAGCCACTGGAGGGGTCAGCTGATTGTTGGTCTCAACCCTAGGGCCACACCAGAGTCTCTAGCCAGCTCCCAGGGCCCTGCGTATCCAGACATCAGAAAAGCTCCAGTATACCCCAGCTGCACACACAGTTTCGTAACATCTTGGCATGCTGGGGCCTTGGGATCTGGCAGAGGTTACCTAGTCCCTGGGGGTCCTATATGTTGCGGATGTCAGAAAACAACGTGTGCTGCCCAGCTGCACCCCTGGGTTTTAAAGGTTCTGGTCCACAGGGACCCTGGCATCAAGGAACCTGAGGGTCCCTTTGACGAGGAGGTGCAAGTGTTTTGCTCCACAGCTTTCCAAGAGCTGCAGGCAAGGCAATCAACCTCCCAGCTCGCAGGGAGCCCTGGGGCTCCCCTTGTCCCAGCACCCTGCACCATACAGCATGGAGGGAGCTGTCAGACAAGCCCCATCTTGCAGCTGGCGTTGGGCTGCATGGTAGGGACCCTGCCACACATTCAGTTGAAGGCACAATGGAAACCAGCCACAAAAATGTTACTCAGATTTTGTGGAATGACTTTGTGACTGGTTTCCCGTGTTGTCATGCCGTTAATTGCTTGAACACGTGGCCCAGGTGCTATTGAAGATGGGATTAACTGGTTAATCCTGTTTTAAGTGTAACGTCTGCCAGGGGCCTTGATTTCAGCCACAAAATGCTAGAATTACATCTGGATCATCTTAGTGGCTGTGCAAAGCACAGTACTGTCTGCTTTTCTGCATTTTAAATACAACATCACGTATACATTTCCAAGGGGTTAGGAGTTCCCAACTGCTTTTCCCCTGGTCTCCACCATGAATATCTGCATTAGTTTTTACTAAGGTATTAATACAACATTCAGAGAACTGATTATGTTTGGCTTTTATCAAATGAACTATAGCGCCGTTGAAAATCTGAAATTCCAACTTTCTGGCTTTGAGTCCTAGCCAGGTAGAACAGGAATAACACAGCTAAGGCCAGCAGCACCATAAATTTCAACTGGAGTATGAGAAAAAAAATGCTGATTTCTGTTTGTACTGTTATTGAAGATATTTATGCAGGGTAGGTCTTTCAGCAAGTGTGATTATTTTCAGAGAGGCCCTGTTTTCATTCTTGCATTTGAGTGTGTTAGGGATGTGTGTTGAGAGAGGCACCTGAGGAGCGGTGAGCAGAGAGAATGGATAAATGCCCTGAGAACGAGGCGCCTCCAGCTTTCTCCTCTGTCCATCCAGCCATCTTTGCTGCTAAGAACCCTTGAGAAAAATTGTTCCTCAGGTAGATCCCCTTCCTGGATGCCTGCTTCAGTATTTGAGTGCACGCCACTTTCCCAGGCCAAGCAGCTTTTGAAGATTTAAGCTTTTTGAAGAGGAAAGTATGTGAGTGCGTATGTAACAGCACCAGACAGTATTGAAAGAATAATGAACTCTTCCCACATCCAGCTCCATTCTTCTTATCTTCATGGCCAGACTTCTGGAGCCACTATTGTGTTACATGATTTTATTTCCCTACTTCAGCTTTGTTTTTCCTCCCCTCTCCTTCCTAAATATGAAATCCCTTTTGAGATATTGATTTATAGAATTTAGATTCCTTTGTAGGTCAGTACAATTACCAGCAAAGGTCAACGGCATCCTTTCGGGAAGGGACTGGTCTGTCTCTGAACCGGATGACTGCTTTCTGGTGTGTTTTTGATCTTTCCATTTCAGAAATTAATGTGTATCCGGGGTGTGTGGAATACATCGCTCCCATTTGCTTTTCATCTATTAAAACATAAGCCTCAGTAATACAATGGTGGAGTACTTTTAAAAATTGCAATTCTCTATAGAGGCAGAGACATGATTTAGAGCCTGGCTGTCATGTCAGATATTGGTTAGCTGGGAAGAAGGAAGCAGGACACACGACATGTAAACTCTTCTGCAAGCTCAGAGCTCTAGCATGGGGGGGGGAACTGAGCCATAGTGTCTGGAAATGCAACTGGTTTTTCCTTCCAAGAAAATAAATCTCCTTATTCTGGGTACCTGCTAACCTTGGGTGCTGAGTTTGGTCCACTCTTTCCTAGCTGGGAACACCCACTTCACAATACTTTTTTCTTCCTTCTGTGGAGATCTAGAGAAGCACTTGCCTGTTTGCTGCAGCCATCCCTGGGGTGAAAACTTGTCTTCTTTTCTGCTCAGAAGGGGAAGATTTCTTTCCCTTGGCTTCATCAGTAAGGGATCCGATGCCTGAAAGGGCCAACGTTGCCATGTGAAGTGGTGGTCTATCCCTGGGGCCAGCATTAGCAGGGCAGCCTTGTGGTCAGGACGTGGACCTCTGAATGAGGTCTGGGTTTTCCCTCTGCCTGTCTTGCCACCTTGGAAAGTGTTGCTTCACCTGGACCTGCTTCACTTCACTATCTTTAAAATGGATGTAATCCTTGTCTACCTTCCCAGCAAGTTGTGATGCATCTCATTGGCGTTTATACAGACCTCTTGGATGTACAATGCTGTAAACAGCTCTTATGAAGGATTCTGCCAATCTTGCTTTTTTCAAAGTCAAAATAGTATCTGGTAAAACGTAAACTCCAGGATGCAGCTGCTGTAACGTTTCACTGTGCAGGATCCATTACAGACCATATTTAAACCCAGATTTTCAGCCTCATTTCTTCTGCTTTTCTGAGTGCGTCTCAGATCCCTTAATAGCATTTCAATGTATTATTGTAGAGTTTATTATATACTGTAATCTTCCACGCTACTTGTAATTACGCCAGCATATGTCATTTCCTCTCTAATTACCCTTGGAGTCCTCAAGTGTTCATGATGAAACATCGGGTGAATGAAAAATACAATTAAAATCCCATCGGTTTGTCCCAGCGCTTGTTAATCCTGCTCTTTGTTTTACAGCTCTCGACTGCAGCATGGTTGGCCCCATAGCAGGTTTTTTAAGTGGACTGTCTCTTTTCATTATACCCGTGTGCAGTTTTGCATGGGGCCTCCACTCACAGCCAGGACAACAAGGCGGTATTTTTCCCACTCTGACTTGCCGCCTCTTACAGTGGGAAATGGGTTATCTGGCGAGAAACCTCTTTCAAGGTTTGAATCTTTTAAACACCATTTTCTTTTGAAATGATGTTATGAAACCATTCCAAGAATTCCCCTGTAAATAATCTGCTTTAAATTCTCCTTTTGGCTTTCTGATTTGGTCCGCCATATGAATTCCTTGCGTGTCCTAGTAATCGATATTTTGTGTCTGAAGAGAAACAGTCAGAGTTTTGTGAATGATGGATTGTATAAATAAAACAAAAGGTGGTGTCAGTGGCTGGCTAAATAACAATCTCCTATGAGATCAAAATGTAATGAATGTATAAGATACACATCAGAAGTCAAGAATGCTGGCAGTGGAAGAAATGCTAAGTGCTGGGGTGGAGTATCATTGAGCAGCGTCAGGGGAGGGAGGACGCAGCGATTGCAGTTCTTCTATTCTTATATTGGAAGGCTTGAAGGAACCGATACCTCAAGCCTGGCCTTTTGCATATCACAAGCTGCTGCAAGGTCAGGAATTTGCAGAAGACCTCGTATGCATCTTAAGAAGGCACCAAGCCTTGGCTTCAAGACTGCAGGTGATGGAGAACACACAGCATACTTTGGCAAGGCATTTGACTGCTTGTAAACTCTCAGTTAAAGCAGTTTCTAGCTTTGAAAGTGTATCCCTTTTTAACTAGGCCAGAGTCCTGTGGTATCAGCCGTCTTCTAGGTACCTACACATGCAACCAAATCCCCTTTAAACTTTTCTTCAACTGGCTTAATGCATTGAGCTCCTGAAGGCTCATTCTGAAGTGTGCTTTCCTGTCCTTGTGACCAAATCAGGCCAAACTCGATTTCCTTCTTTGACAAAGTGACTACTTGGGTGGATGAAGGGCATGCTATGGATGTCATGCATCTGGACTTCAGCAAGGCTTTTGCAAGGTTCCACATGATCTTTTCATAAACAAATTGAGGAGATGTGGGCTGGACAAAACTGGTGTAAGCTGGATAGACAACTGGTTCAATAGTCATGAGCAAAGAGTAATTATTAACAGGTCCATGTCAGCATGGCAGGAAGTTTGGAGTGGAGTCTCACAGGGGGTCTGTCTTACCTTGCAGTTAGAGAGACCTGCTCCATGGCCAACTAACTTCCTTCTACCCCATGCTGTATTAATTAATCATTTGGATGCTGGCATTGGAAAACTGGGCTGGAGCTAACAGGATGAAGTTCCATACTAACGAATGCAAGGTGCTGCACCTCAGAATAATTGAAAATACACATACAAGGTGGGTAGCATGTGGCTGCTTGGCAACTCTTTGGGAAGGATCTGGGGGTCTTGGTAAGTCACAGACTCAATATAATGCAGCTGCAGAAAAGGTGAATGAAGTTTTGGGGTGCATCAATAGAAACATTAGATGCAAGATATGGAAAGTGATAGTGTCTCTTTACTCAGCACTGGTTAGGCCTCATTTAGAGTATTGCTTGTATTTTTGAGCTCTACGTTTTAAAAAGGAGCTGGAGAAGTTAGAGGGGGTCCAGAAGTGGGTGACAACAATGATAAAGGGTTTGAAAGGCATACAAGGAGAGGCTGAAGGAGCTGGGCATGTTCAGCTTGCAGAAAAGGCACTTATGGAGGGCATGCGAGCAGTTTTCAAATACTTGAAGAGCTGCCATGAAGAAGTGAGAAAACACCTTTTCTCTTTGGCTGCAGAGAGGAGGACATGCAGCAATGGCTTGAAGTTGCAGCAAAGTAAGTTTAGATTAGCTATCTGGAAAACGCTTTTCACTGTTAGAGCAGTGAGATGGTGGAATAGATGCCTAGGGAAGTTGTGGACTCTCTGTCCCTGGAGGTGTCTGAGGAGACATTGGATAAGCATTGGTCAGGAATGATCTAGGAGCCACCATGCTTTTGTTCTGCTATGGGGATTCTCCATGTTTTGGGGCTTTTCTGGATGCCATGTGGGGCCAGGAAGGAAGTTTTTCCCCTCCTGCTGCTATACTTGTCATGAGAGGTTTTTTTCACCTTCCTCAGAAACATTGGCATTGGTTGCAGATTCACAGTGTGCCAGCTTTGTCACTAATCATGTCTACTTTTCCCCTTATGAAAGAACTGTTCCCAGGTTTTAATCCAGGCGGATACTCTCATCTTCCTCACCATAGTTATTCCAAGACCCCTATCACGATAACACCTGAGTGCTGTGTGAGCAGCAGTCAGCATTGTGCAGGGCATTGGATAATAGGCACTCAGTGCCTCGTCATATTAAGTCCTACATGTTCAGAAACATATCCATTTGAATCAGTGTATATGACAGGCCCCCAAGTACAGGGTATTTAAAGCTGGGACTCTTCACAAATTTAATTTGTTCGAAGAATAGCATGGCACCTGTTTCAAGTCTGGTTTTGGCCTCTGAACTGTCTTCATCCTTCTTTCCTGCATTTTATCTTACCCCTTGTTCCTGTCGCATGCCATTCTTTTCCCCATTGCTTTGTTAAGAAATCTGAGTCAGCACCTCCGATTTCCCTCTGGGAAAGACATTGAAGCTTGCTGACTGCAGCTTACTGCCAGGAATTATTCAAACACAGAAGAGAAAATATACACCAGTCACTTCATTTGGACTGCAGCAATGGGTCAGCCACGTGTGTGGAGCTCAGGGATAGCTCCAGTACATCGCGGTGAAGGATGGCAGGCAGAGCCTATAGAAAGCTTTGGGCTTGTCACAATTGTTTGATCTATGCCTGCTGCCAGCCAGGCAGGTGAGAATGAATGAATTGGATAAAGATACAACTGTCTAAAGGGATAGAAGGAAGTCATGTGGCCCTGGAGCAGTTCTCTGTGATTGTGAGGTAAGCTGTGTCTTCCACGAGTAGATCACACATTTATGATCTATAAACACCAAATGCCTTCAAGCAGTGGCGCTCAATCTGTCTAGCCCCATGGGCCAAATGAATGGCATGGAGCTGATCTGTGAGCTGGATCCAGCACAGGATCAGTCTACAGGTGTCATCCTGGCACAGAATGTTGGTATGATCTAATGCAAAGGGCCACATTCAGCCCAGAGGGCAGCAGGGGAGCCAGAATTAAAGCTGCCACCACTCTCTTACTGCCAAATTCCCAGATGCTTTGGGCCAGATGTGGCTTGCAGGCCAGAGAATGAGCACCACTGCATTAGACTGTTTATTCCAAAATGTCATGGCACTACGTAGTGTGGGGGTGCAAGCAATGTGGAGGACAGCTAGATAATGAAACTTGTGTAAGAGACCACACTTACTGGTTAGCCTCCTGCCTTCAAAGTACAAGGAATCCAAATATCACCTACCATAATCAGCAAAGTGCCATGCTACCTTTATTAGGTGGTTCTGTCTAGGCATGCTTACACATTCATTAATGCGCTTTACACACTGCACATTTAGTTTAGTACTTCCTTAATGAAGTACTACCTGAATGCGCAGTAATTAGAGTTACTGTGTGGTAGCGTCAGTGCATTGTTCATTAGTGATGCTTACTGTCTATTAGCCTAATAACACTACGCAGTAGGCTGTTAGCATGGCCTGTGCTGTGACGCACTGGTGAGCAGCGTTATTAGGCTAAGGCGCAGTAAGCGTTTCATAGTTAGTGGGGTTGGAAGGGACCTGAGCAGATCATCAAGTCTGACCCCCTGCCATGGCAGGAAAGATTACTGGGTTTAAACGGCCCCGGCTAGGTATTCATCCAGCCTCCTCTTAAAGCCCCCCAGGGTAGGAGCCAGCACCACTTCTCTTGGGAGTTGGTTCCAGATCCTAGCTGCCCTGACCGTGAAGTAGCCTCCTGATGTCTAATCTGAATCTCCCCTCTGCCAGCTTGTGACCATTATTTCTAGTCACTCCTGGTCATGCTTGGGGAAACAGTGACTCCCCCAATGCCCGCTGATCCCCCCTGACTAGTTTGTAACAGGCCACTAGATCCCCCCTCAGCCATCTCTTGTGGAGGCTGAACAGGTTCAGGTCCCATAGCCTCTCCCCGTAGAGCCTGCTCTGCTGCCCCTGATCATGCAAGTGGCCTCCTCTGGACCCTCTCCATGTTGTCCACATCCCTCCTGAAGTGCGGTGCCCAAAACTGGACACAGTCCTCCAGCTGCGGCCTGACCAGTGCCGCATAGAGGGGGAGGATCACCTCCCTGGACCTGCTTGAGATGCATCTGTGGATGCAGGACAATGTGCGGTTGGCCTTCCTGACTGCCTCCCCACACTGCCGGCCCATGTTCATCTTGGCATCAGTGATGACCCCAAGATCCTTTTCCGCCTCCGTGCTGACAAGAGGGGAGTTCCCCAACCTGTAGGTATGGTGCCGGTTCTTCCTCCCCAGGTGCAGCACCTTGCACTTGTCAGTGTTGAATCCCATCCTGTTCTCATCCGCCCACCCTCGTAACCTGTCTAGGTCCGACTGCAGCCTATTCCTCCCTTCTAGTATGCCCACTTCACCCCACATCTTAGGGTCATCAGCAAATTTGAACAGGGTGCCTTTTACCCCCTCGTCCAAGTCGCTGATGAGGATATTGAACAGTGCGGGCCCGAGGACCGAGCCCTGGGGGACCCCACTGCCCACGTCCCTCCAGGCTGAGAAGGACCCATCCACTACCACCCTCTGGGTGCGGCCCTCCCGCCAGTTGGCGACACATCTGACTGTGTGGGTGTCGACACCACAGCCCCCAGTTTCTTAATGAGAACAGGGTAAGAGACAGTGTCGAAGGCCTTCCGAAAGTCCAGAAAGACGATGTCTACTGCTCCCCCTGCGTCTAAGGATTTGGTGACCTGGTTGTAGAAGGCCACCAGGTTTGTCTGACAGGACTTGCCGCTAATGAACCCGTGTTGGTTGCCCCTAAACATAATCCCCTCTCCCCCCCCCGGCCCCCTGTGGACATGAGCCAGAATAATTCTCTCAAACAGCTTCCCCAGGATCGAGGTAAGACTGACTGGCCTATAGTTTCCCAAGTCCTCCTTCCTCCCTTTTTTGAAAATGGGAACCACGTTGGCCTTCTTACAGTCCCCTGGCACCACACCAGAGCACCACGAGTGCTCGTACAGCTGTGCCAGGGGTCCCACAATGACCTCTGCTAATTCCCTCAGCACTCAGGGGTGGAGATCATCTGGACCGGCTGATTTAAATACATCCAGTCCCTCCAGAAGTTCCCTAACTAGATCCTCCCTGACCCTTGGCCTGGGTGCGCCTCCCCTGGGTTCTGAGGAGGGCCGGTGGGGGCTGATCCAGTCCCTACTCAGGAAAATGGAGGCAAAGAAGTCGTTAAATAGGTTAGCTTTGTTGTCTGGTATGACGACCAAATTTCATAGCGTGTAGACGCGCCCTCTGGTAGGCAGCAGGCTTTTGTCAGCTGGTTCAGAGGTTGGCCAAGGCAAGTGATTAATATAATCAAATTGAGCCCAACTCTTACTAAGCAATGTGGGGTTCAGCTCTTACTTGAACATTCAATATTTATGTGCTAGGCATTGATTTCACCAATTAGATTTAGCCTCGATTTCAGAGGATCCCTTATTAATGCAGGTAGTTGAACACCAAATGTGATATTCTTTTACACGGGTTGGCACTTCTGGAGTCATTTGAAAAGGGCAGGGCATTATCTTTGCCAGAAGTGGAATTGCTGCGCCGTAGGGTTTAGACTTTCAGAAATTCCTTCATGACTTGAATTTGTGTCTAATTGTTGGCCAGTTTGTAAGACTATATGAATCTGATTGATCCGGTCACCTTTTTAATTGAAAGCTTGTATAGTCTGAGTAGATATAAATTGAATATTATTTGCTTATATAGGAAATCTTATGGGACCGTGTTTGAGAATCCTCTTCTGCACCTGGGCATCTTTAAAGTAGATCAGCAATAGCCATGCTTAAGTCTCCATTTTGTATAAAGATATGTCAGAGGGCTTAGTGCAAACAAAAGGGGCTGTGTAGGTTAATTAAATCAATCCCTCCATAGGAACGCTGTGGTTTCTGGAGTTGTTCTTGTAAATCTCAGATATAAACAAACCCCTAATTATTTTTGCATCATTTCCCTTTGCCTCATGAACGTGATGCTGGGCCTTTGAGAGTCATACCTGTGTGCCCTTATTTTTATTGCAGAATATTTGTGTGGCTGAGTTTTTATTGAAATGTTACTCAGGGCTTCATTAAAGGTGAGCAGGGCTACCATAGAGCGATGACGCACGTCTTTCATGGTCATTGTGCAAGTTGTTCAGTTTTGGACGATGTCTGGGAACCAGTCTGTGCATTCGAGCACTGCATCATTAGGAATTGGTTGGAGTTTTACTGTGTCTCTCTGCTCTGCCTTGCTTGCCTATGGAGACAACAGATACTACCTTACCTCCCTTGCGGGTGGAGAAGAGCAGGCTTCAAGGCCTCCGTTAAAGCTGGAGCTGGCTTTAGTCTGTTCTATTTATTTGTATCACCCCGTCATTGGGACGTGTGCTCATCGAGTTCAGACATGGGACAAAAGATTGCCTCCACGTGAATTTTGCGAGTTGAATGTGGCCCTTGAGTGGGCTAAAACATGCCATTGCAACTTGGAAACCAGACTACAGTGGCCGTGTGAATTCGGAGCCCTCAACAAGAACTGCAGCTTCCTTGGTGGAAATGCTCGGACCCTGCTGCTGAAATAAAGTGACAAAGCTCCCATTAACTCTGAGGATGCAGGCTCAGAACCACTGGGTTGTCAGGAGTCAGCATGCTACTAGCTGTTAAGGTTTCCTTGCTCCTTTTGTTTGGTGGGCACTGGTTCCTAGCCCCTCCTGTTAAATATCATGCTGCTTAGAAGCAACTGTTGTAGACTCAAGGGTTGTGTTTTATTTTTACTATCCCTCATACAGTCTAGAAAGCCAGCAGAGGTCTTTATGGCTTCAGATTTCTTCTAATACATTATTTTCTTTGCAAGCTAAGGGCAGGACTGGACATGAAACACATTATTGTACTTGCGCTTTGTACTTGTGCACTTGTTGACTGTTTTATAAGCCAGTAACGTAGTAGCCACAGGCTAGGAAGCTTGCCCAGAAATCTGGCATATTTAATTAGTGCTAGTAAACAAGCAGAGTTTCAAATTTAATTCTTCCTCCTTTAATTCCCATAAACCTCAAGCTATTTAGAAACCTACTGCTGACACTGGTCTCATTTCTGCAGATGGAGAATACTGAGGGAGGCCTTAACCACAGCCAGGAACGGGCCCCATCTCTTTCAGGCAAGAAAGGAAATGGGAGTCGTTTTATTTTAATAACATTGGAGATTGTCAAGGACGTTGTCCGTGATAATCTGCAGGTCAGCAGCCAGAGGGCTTCTTTTCATTTGATTTGATTTTTTGTTAGGCTAAACGGTTCAAGATGAGAAGATTCTCCAATGAGGCCTTTAGCCTTGTGATGGGGAAAAGATCTGATTTGTTGCTGCTCTGCTCCTTGCACAGGGGTTTTTTATTAAGATCAGTTTACAGAGGCATCTGAATTAAGCAACCAACCATGGCCAGCACATTTCCTCCATCCATTAATATTTAAATTGGTGCCACAGTTGGGCACAGTAAACAGTAAAGGCTTTTTTAGTTCCTGTTTGTCTTTTTACTTGTTGCTTCCATCCCATGTGACAGTTTGCCCTAAGGGGTGTGTACACGTGTACTCACTTTTTGACAGTTCAGCTGGCTTAAGTTTTTTTAAGTCAACTGTACTGTCAGAGTGTAGTCATGCATGTAGAGCAGAGTCGACTTAAATGCGGCACAAGATAATACACCCCTAGGGTTAAGTTGACTTAGCTTACAAGACAGTTGCCACCATGTCAAGGAGCTGTCTGTGTGCATGTTCCAATGTGGCTTAACTTAGGTTGACTAAATTAAGTCGCCTTATTTCAAGTCTTAGTGCATACATGCTTAGTATGTGAATATACACCCATGTTGAAGAGGATGTTGTGTGTCACTGCAGTATAGTCCCTTGGAACTGCTTTAGGTCTGGATTAGTAAAACCATTCTCACCTCTTTCAGTGTGACAGCCACAGTTAGTCTCCAGACGAGCAGTCTGCGCCAGCACACCCACCAGAGAACCATAAAACCCTCATTAGCTTCAACCAGATCCCAGGCTCAGTTATTGCAACCACATGAAACAAAGTAATTGTATCAATATTTAAATTTTGAAATGGCATTGACCAATGCGGTGTTGGCTTTCAAGCATTTCCTTTGACAAGTTGTTTCTTTAAACAGGCAAGACTCTTCCTTGTGTTTGTTCCAGTTTCCCCAGCCAGCCTGCTGCAGCTAGTGAGCTCATACCCCAAGTACTGGGATGCAAAGGACAGGGTTTTGTTTGCGTGGTTTCCCTTGCTGCCGTAGTCATGCAGAGGAGGGGAGTTACCCCGCTGCTGAGAATGCCGGCTCAGTCCATGAGGTTAGCCACAATTCCTGCTCCAGTTAGCCCCTCTCCACTACAGCATTTTAACTGCCATCTGGTTGCTTTGCAAAAAGAGCAGTTACCATGTCCCAACTTTGGGCAGTGCCACAGGCCCTAATAGGTGGGTGAAAGATGGTTTAAAAATCACCCCTGTTCTCAGCATGCAGTATGCATGGCACACTTAAATTTATTTGGGGTTTAAGGAGTTAGGTCTCCAAGTCATAATACCCTCCAGAAGCGTTTTAAGTGTCAGCTTGGTTTCTTCCTAGGGAGTAATCTGATTTGGTGACTTCTGTTAAAGCCATTAAAAGACCTGGACATTTTAAATAACGAGTAATCTCTCCTAACCAGAAGTAAGCCGATGTGGTTCTAACCACTGTCATTACTCGTTTAAAAAATGTCATTTGGCTTTAGGGTGGACACTTTATTCTTTTTGTGGTAAAGATAGATTTTCCTGTGCCTTTTTTTTATTTTTTGCTGACACTTGTATTCATGACATCATGGTCTTTCTGCAGGGGTTTTGTAAATGCCAGTTAGCCCAAAGGAAGGTAATCCCAACGAGGATCAAAGGGAGCAGGAGAGCACACAAGCCTCCATGGCTCACCAAAAGCATCCGGGAATGTCTCCTTGCTAAAAAGGAGGCTTACACCCAATGGAAAGAAGGGG
>NW_017728907.1:46336604-46354030 GCF_001723895.1 Crocodylus porosus | reverse complement strand
TTTGACCCCAGTACTCTTTCCTGCCATGGCAGGGGGTCGGACTAGATGATCTGCTCAGGTCCCTTCCGACCCTAGAAACTGTGAAACTAGTGAGTAAAACATTTGTACCCTCTGAGTTCTGTTTAAATTCAAGCAGTGATCAGCAATCTCTGTTAATTGGTTTTAATCTTATTCCAACTTTGTTTGCTTTTAATCTGATTCCAACTCGCCTTTGGTTTTAGGTTGGGTTGTCATACTACAAAGCTCCTCCTTTTCTAATTACTCAGTTTGCAGTAAACTCTTATTGGATACCTTTGGATAATTATTAGGCACAGAAGTGTGTGCTGTGGATTTTGTGCTGGTCAGAAAAGCATTTATGTTTCCACGTGTGCAGCCCTCATGAAAAGGGGGTATCCTCACTGTGAGAACTAGCCTAGGGTTGAATGTTAGTGTTACCTCCAACCCTACCGCTCTCCACGCAGAGGAACTGCTTGCCTGGGTTGAGGGTCTTTCAGCTCAAACCTGTGGATGTAGCTGAGGGTGTAGGATTGAACCTTGGGTATTAGCCTGGAAAGCCATCTACTCTGTGTGTGGAAGCAGACCGATGCAGCCTGTGTACTGTAATGGTCTTCTAGTGTCTTCCCATCATTCCTTCTGCAGTGTTTCTTTGGCCTCTCCCTCAACATGCCGGAGATGTTTCCCCCAAGCAAGGTGTGTCCTTGCTAACCAAGGCTGTGCTTGCCTGGCAGGGGATTGATGCGCAGAGGGTCTCCACAGGCTGGCCAAGTTGGAGCTGTTCGGCTGCCGTTTACCTCAAATTGACGGCCTCAACATTTGCTACACCTGCATCTATCGCTGAGGGGCAAGGGGAGATGTCTTTGTGGCCCAGTTACAAGCCGGCATCACTTCCACGCATTGGAGACGTGGGTGCATTTACCTGTTCTTACCATCTTTGTCTTGTAGCAAAAGTGGAGCAGAAGCAGGAGGCCCTGGGGCAGCCTGGTGGAGTTGCAGGTCAGCAGTTTGTGACCCAGGTGCAGGCAGTTCTGTCACTACATACCAAGGTCCAGGGACACGCAGGTGCTGCTGGATCTTCTGCAGGAGAAGCCCTAGGTGGGCTGGAGCCTTAGATGCCTTTTACAGATTTAAACCATAAGAAGAATGCTTGAACTCCTGTCTCCTTTGGTTTTCCCAATACCTCCTGCCTTTTCCCCCTTTTTTTTTTTTTCATTCTTCCCTAGAGTGATGGTTCTCAAAGTTTTTTTAGACTCAAGACCTCCACCTCGTCAGGAAATGCCAGCTCTTAGCATCCATTCATTTTTTACTGTTGGAAAAATAATGGAGCAATTCTTGTGTTGCAAAGAACTCAGCAACCCTGCACCAGGGCAGGATGGCTTGGACGCTCGGGATTCCTCTCTGGGTTTATCTTGGGACTCATACATGGGTATTTGCACACCACATAGCACTAACACTATGCAGCACCCTTAAAAATATCTCATGGCCCAGGGCACCTTGGTGCTTGAGAGTCGCAGCCCTGAAGTCATGGTTTTCAAACCATGTTCCACAGACCCGTGGGGTCCCACGATCAGTTGCTGGGGATCTGCAAAGAGACTGGGGGTAACAGCAGAGTGGGCTGGGAAGTGAGGCACTGGTGTTGCCAGGCTAAATCACCTGGCTTCACAGCAGGTCACGCAACCCGTGGGCAGGGCTTCCACAGCAGTGGCTTGAAAGGACAACCACAAGCAGCCATTTTTAAAGAAATCCTTGTCCATTGGATTGCTTCTGCCTTGGAAAACATCTGCTCACACCTTGTCTCTGCTAGTGTGTGGGGCAGCCTACAGCCATGGCAGGAGACGAGAGGGGACTGAATACAGGGTTGGGCAGGTGGGACTGGGGCCAGCTGGCCTGGCCACAGGAGCAGGGGAAGTAGGCAGCTTTAGCCTGCTGCTGACACCCTATGTTGCAAGGTGTGCACTCATTGTCACTTTGTCCTTCCTGCTGCCAATCGCATGCTCAGCTGGGACCAGCCCACTCTTTTTCTTGGTACACAGCTCCTTTCTGGGGCCAGTCTGGCTCTACAGTTGCTTCAAACGTCAGCTTTTGCAGGCTGTGGGTTTTCATTACCCACTAACCACTATTCAAATCCATATAACTTCCAAGACTGCAGGCACTGTATGAGTCCGACTGGCAGAGTCTCTGATCGCTGAGTTATGCTGTTCTAAGCACTGTTTTGTTTGCCTTTGAGTCTAGGCCAGTGACATAAGGAAGCTGTGGCAGCCTTGCTGTGTTTAAGCTATGTAGTGCCGGTGACCTACAGGTTTGACCCAGTATTCGGTTTCACGATTTCCCATGCAGTTACTGTAATTATTTGATTTAACAAAATATATCATGTGTCTACCGCTCAGCCCTTGGGGAGCAGGCGTAGGAGGAATCAGCAGGAGCTCCTGTTCCTCGGTAGCTTTTCTGCGATTCTCTGACTCCTGTTGCTTGCTTAGAGCTTGTTCCCTTCCACGCTGTCATCTTCTTCAGCCTGCTGATTTCATGGAGTAATTCTGCACCAGCGTACAGTCCCACCGGAGCCCACGTGATTGGAGGCTGGAAGCCACGGAGGCTCTAGGGTGCAGATCTTCAGCTGTTATTCCTGCCTTAGCCACATAGAAACTCCATCCCAGGCTCCAAGAGCTGCCTTCAGAGTTAGCCCAGTGTAAGAAGAAAAGATTTGGAGACTGGCTCTCATCCAAACTGGCTAAGCCAGCTTCAGCTTGCTTTAGACCTGAATCTGTCTTAATTTGCAGCCAGCAGCTGTGTTGTCTGGGATGGTGCCTGGAGTGTATGGGAGAGCAGCATCTTTCATGGGCGTCTGGTGCTTTGAAGGTTGGGAGTATTTCACCAACCAGAGCAGAAACCTGTGGGTGTAAGGCCTGGTTCCTCCTCCTGTCCAGTATATGGAGTGAATAACTCCTGGAGCTCATGTCTATAAATATTGTCTGTCCCCCTTCCGTCCTTCTCTTCCTTTGCAGCTTCCCACATCTGGACACACGTACAGCCTCTTCCCTTGCAGTCATATTGAACAGGCCGGACTCGATGATCTAATACGTCCCTTCTGACCCTTGACATCTATGAAATCTATGAAGTGATTCTTAGCCAGTGTTTCACAGCACCCTGGGGTGCCTCGAGATCCTTTCAAGGTTGTTGTGGGGTGCCATGCAGGAGGACTGCAAACAAGGTTCACGAGTGGAACTCAGAGGTTTCAAACAGGACTCCTGAGTATCAAAACCATTCAGCCCTGTTGTGGGCTTGCTGAGTTCTTTGCAGCAGCAGAATTTAGTATGCAGCTGTGGTATTTTTCTGTAGTTAAAAAACAAGCAAACACTTAAGAGCCGACATTTTCCAAGGGGGCCATGCATCTAACAAGTACGGTGCTGTACTAAGTTCTCAGTTCACTATCACTTTCTCTCATCCACTCATGCTCTCTCTCCCTTTAGCTTTTCCAATTCAGTTTGCTCTGCAGACTGAGTCAGCACAGTTGCATCCTAATGCAAAGTATACCAGGAAAAGCAAGTTTTTGAACTCCCTGCCTTGCAGACTCCATCTTTTGCCCCCCTCCACAGGAAGCAAGCATGGGATAAGAGGAGCTCTGGATCCCATTTTGTTGCCCCCAAGCCAGTGTCCTTGAGAGGGGGCTTCAGAGGCAAGCGCATGGCTGTGTGCAGCACGTACTCAGCCCTACACTCCTTGAGTGAGCAGGGCAGCAACATCCCTGTGTGCTCAGAAGGATTGCGGGGGTCAGAGCCTCATTTTACAGATGGAAATCCTGAGGCAGAGGGAGGGAGCAGCTTGTCCGAGGCTGCATGCTGTGGCAGTGGCAGGGCAGAGTCACTAGCCCCTCAGTCTCCCAGCCTCAGAGAGGTGGTCAAGCAGAACCGCTTCCTGAGTACAAGATAACAGTGCTGTGTTTGCCTGGAGGTCAGTTTAGTCGGTGCATCAAACTTGTTACAAACATTTCCCAGCCCTTCAAAAAACTCTACAGTTGATGGCTTTTTTCACCTATTGGAAATAAAATTCAAGGGAGCAGGTGAACAGAGCACCGTCCAGACCCCCTTAAACTACAGGGCAGTTGCTGCTGTGCGTTGCTAAACAGCTGCTGCATTTCAGGCCAGGGATGGCAGCATTTCACTGGTGGGCAAAGTGCTGCTTCCATACAGGAGATGCATTCATGCTGTTGAGGGCCCCGGGATCAGGGCTGAAAGACCCTGGATCAAGGTCAGGAGGTATCTGGGTGTTTGAAGAGCCAGACCAGCAGTGGGCTTTTAATGTTAGTAAGTTTTGCAGCCAAAAGCTTTCCTGTAAATGAGCCACGTGTCCTTGCTGGACTTGGCTCCAAAAGCAAGGATGCCCAGGAAATGCAAAAGGCTCAGTCAGCTCTCTCTCTAAGATTTCTGTGACTGGTGAGATGCACGTTGCTTTCCTATGGGAGAGCACCCTGTCCATACTGGAGTGTGGGCTGGAAATGGTGAGGTGTTGCAGGGGCTCAGTTACCAGAATGGATATGCAGATCTGTCCAGCTGTGGATTGCGCGTGACCCTCAGGCTTCGGGTCCAGGCACTGCTCCAGCTGCTGCCTGTGTCCCTGAGCTCCCCATCCCTCCACTGCCTGCCCCCATATCACTGAGTGTCTGTTTTCCATTAGGCCAGCGCTCAGATCAGCACTAGAAGATGGCACAGCTGGCAGGAGCCCACAGCCAGGAGAGTTGAGGGGTCGGTGAAGCGGGATTCATGTTTATTTTCTTGCAGAAGGAGGCGCTGAGCCCACTAGCCCTGTCTACAGTGTACACCTAGGCCACGTGTCCCATAGTTCATCACTTAGTGTCTTTTTTTCCCCTCAGGTCAGTGCTAGAACACAGACAGCTCCAGGTCCCTGAGCTTCGTTGAGGACATTTCCACCTTCCACCCCCAGTGGCACCAGGTTAGGGGGAAAGAGGATTTCACTTGCTTTGCTTGTGCAGCAGTGGAGGTGGATGCAGCGAGGCCCCGTGCTATGCAGAGGCGCCTTGGCTTTAAGCATCCTGTGTGCTCCCTGCAGATTGATGATTTTGACCCCGGGCTGGTGTTATCTCGCTGGCTGGGGGAGGCAGGGCTGGCGGGAACTCTAAGCTCTTAGCTATCATCTCTCTTAATTAGTTTACAGTTTAAACAAGAGTCCACTTTTCCCTTTCTTCAAAGGGAGTCTCCTCTCTCTGTGGTTGACGTCTTTGAGGGAGGAAGCCACCAGGGAAGGTTAACAGGAAAGAAAAGCTTAGGGCTCTGTTTTCAAAGCAGTGTGAGGGAAGACACAAGCATGAATCCTATCAGCACTGCCTTGCACATCTGAGCGGCATGTGAGCCATCACAGGGGTGCAGACGCATCCAGACACAAGGTTCGGTGGAAGCTCAGTCCACGCGGCATCCCACAGAGCTCATTTTCCAACTGCATCAGTCACTGCAAGCCTCCATTTAATCTCTCCCCAAGGCTTGGTCCTGCCAGCCAGTATGTGGC
Organism: Crocodylus porosus; assembly: GCF_001723895.1. Lineage (NCBI taxonomy): Eukaryota > Metazoa > Chordata > Crocodylia > Crocodylidae > Crocodylus > Crocodylus porosus. The sequence goes on along the minus strand of NW_017728907.1, from coordinate 46,348,516 downwards.
TCGCAGAGCTTGCTGTCAGGAGCAGACCTGCTGACTTCCAAAGACAGTGCACCCACAAACAGGCCCCGTAAGCCTGATTGTGAGGTGCCAAATGGCGGCTTTATCACCAAAGCAAAGTCAAGCCCTGCACTGGTGATGTCAAGCCTGTGCTCTGTAGGTGGGTGCGATTCCTAACAAAGTTTCTTCTAGTACATTAAAGTAGCTGTAATAATCGCTGCCTACTTAATAACCCTCCCAGCCAAATCTTTAGTCTTCTTTTAATGAGCTAAGCCAACCAGCGTTCATTATTTGACATGCACCCAGCTGCAGCCAGCACCTCCTGGCAAACGGGGCCTTGCTTTGATGGTGTAATTAAAGGCATGCCATCTTATCTTTTGTAGACTGAGAAGTCTGGGCCTAAGCAGCAATCAGGACACGGGTTCCTCATTATTTCTCTATCAGTTGGATTGACACATATTTCATGCCCTCGTAAAGAGTAGCTGCAGGGCACGGCAGGACGCAGTATTTTTGTTACTGGTGAGAGGGTCTGTTGCTTCGTGAACTGATTTAGATTTTTTTTTTACCTCTTTTACCTTCACCTGACGTTAGATTTGGCTTCAGCACTGATACATTCAGAGGACTTCTTTCCGTTTGCCATCTCGTACACTAAAGCACCGTTATCAGTCTAGCACTGCATGGCTGTCCTCACCACAGGCCTGCATTACTTAAACCAGAGCTTCATTTATGGCACTGTGCCCAAGCTTGCCTGTTTGACCTTTTGGAGGTGATTATAATGTTATCTAGGAGTCTGCTCTGTTGCAAAGCGCTTAGGTGGTCTCTCCTGCAGAGGCGTCCTTGTTGGGAGACCTCCCTGCTCCATCCAACAGGCCTGGAGACATGCCCTCCTCTGCCTTAGGAAGAGCCTGTGTGTTTGTTGATGGAGCTGTGAGAAAGCTGACAGTCCGCAGCTGCCTGCCTGCAGCAGGACTGCAGTTTTATCCCGATCCTTGCCGGGAATAGCGCTTGACAGGTGTTTTGCAGTGCTGTGCACGTGGCAGCTTGTAAATCCTCTCTCCGCCACCATGTAGGTGAGTGGTGCAGGTGGAGAAATGAGAGACAGAGAGGCTGAGGCCACACATGAAGTTAGTGATGGAAGTGCTGTGAGCTGAGGAGCTTCTCTTTGATCTGGCAGACCCTCCCCTCACCCTGGCTGCCTCCCTGCACTGTCTTTGTGTTTTGGAGGGTTTTGTTGTACCACATCTTTTTGGGGAAGAGGGAGCCCACGATTTTACCATCCCGCCAGGGAGGTGCAGTTTGGTTCCCTACTCAGTCTTCTTTCCTTCTCTGGCACAGCTTTCTTTTTCCCTTTTCCTTTCTCCTCTGTTGCCTTCTCTCATTTCTTTCCTTTTTCTTTCTCTCTGGCTTGCTGTGTTTCCTCCCTGTTTCTGTCTCCCCTTTTATATTTTTTTTGGAGCAAAAAGTGCTCCGGACCTCTCAAAAACATACCACGATGACAGCGTTAACACTGTCCATCAGATATTACAATGCAGGAGGGAACCCACCAGCAAGACTGTCGACCCTGTGCAACAGTCCAGCTCTCACGTGCGTGTGCACTGACACAAGTACTCCAGGTCTCACTCATGTGCAGATACTTCCTGATAGAGTTAGTGGGTTCTCTGTCACCTTCTCAGAGAGAGCAGTTCTGGTTGGGCTTCCTTCCACATGGGCATCTGCCCCATTGATAACATCAGTCCTGGAGCATCTTAGGACAAGAGAGAGACACCAGGAAGTGCTTTGATTGGAACATTTGGTATTTCCACCACTCCTGCATCCGTAAATATTCTCTGCATGCCAGCAGTGTGAGCTTCTGTCATGGCACAGGCAAAGACCTCTGTCTCACTCCAGCCAAGAAAAAAAGCCAGAGCAAGCCCTGACGTTGGAATCAAGCCCTTTTTAACAGGCTAACTAAATAATAGAGTGAAAAGGCAAGTGTTCTTGCTCCAGCGTCTCTGCTTGCTTCAGGGCTGAGAAATGAGAGCAAGAATCAGAGCGGACCTGCTGGCAGGACGTGTTAGCTCCAACTTCATAATTAAATTCAGACATCAAAGGGGAAAGAGCTAAAAATAAAGGACAATTTGGGGTGTGGAGTAAAGTTTCTCTCTCTAATAACCCTCCTTGGATTGCGAGGCCTATTAAAACCATCTCCCACAACTTTCTTGGTGTTCTCTCATTCTTGATCTAAGAACCTACCGCAGTCCGCAAGCTTCTGCCTTGCCAAAGAGGGGAAGGCGCAGAGGCGTCCCTCTCCCCATGCCAGAATATCCTTGAAGGAGGATAGTTTTGTGTGGAGGGGGAGCAATTGCTGTGCAACATCTCAGTCCTTTGGATCTGCTGTAATATGGAACCTCCATCGCCATTAAAGAGATGTGAACACGGTGGTTGAAGCAGGGGATGTGACTTGGCCTTTGCTCGTGGCACAGACTTGCATCTAGTGGAAAACACCAAGGTGCTACCAAAACATGGGTGTGGGGAGTGGGTCTGGGCAGGAGCTCAGCATTCACAGCTCCCCCATGCTTGGAGAGCCTGGTCTTTCCCCCATTACCGACCCCACCTGCTCCATCCTTGAGCTGTGACAGTCACCCCAGCTTGCCAGCTGGGAGTCCATCTCCCTGAAGCGCCCTCTCCCCTTGGCGTGATGCACAGCGATGGTTTTGCCCCCATGACACGAGTCATGGTCCCATCAGCCGTGCACATTAAAGGCTGTTGAAAGCTCCCAGGCTGCTCTGTGAATTCCTGCTCCCAGCTTTGTCCCTTGCCCTCCAGTGCTTTGAGCGTGTTTCCCTGGCTTCCTACCCAGCAGAGAAAATACAGCGGGTCCTTGAGGAGATGGGTATTCCCCTGGATAGCAGGGCAGTGCAGAGCCCACAGATGTACATTTACAGACAGCTTCCTGCAGTGGCAGCCATTTCTCCTCACCTTGTTGCTGGCTGTGCTGTATGTGGGCAGGGAGACATTTATCCATGCATTTTTACCATCCATTGATATACCAACCAAGTCAGGCTCTTAATAAATGACTGTGGAGCGCTGTGTTGTGACTCCCCTGTTTTGTTCTCTCTTCCAGGCATCCTAGAATTCACATCCGGACAGGTTTGGTCGATGCCCATCTCTACTGCATGAAGAAGTGCGTGGTAGACTTCCTTGCAGAAAACAAGTAAGGACCTGGGAAGGGCGGGGGTAAGCACAGGGAACCAGGGGTTTGCTCTAAAGCAGCTTCCCGATGGCAAGGTTTGCACTTATGCGCATGTCACAGGAAATCAGCAGAATCTTGCACCTGCTTCTGGAATCAGACAATTGGCCATGTGGTTTAGCTGCCTTTCACAAGGGAAAATCCTCCTTCCAAGCTCTGGTTTCTGCTTGGTGTCTTTGTTTCAAGCCCTGCAGCAGCAGAGTTGAAAGCAGAAGCTTTTGCCTCCTGTTCTGATAACCTCTGCGTCCCTTGCTTCTCCCCATGCAGTGTCCTTTACTCTTCGTTTCTGCTCTAGTGTCCCCATTGGATAGGACCATTAATACCTTTCAGGCCTGTGTCTTTTCTGCAGCCTAAACTCTAATCTGAACCTCTGTGATCACCTTTTCTCCCCCACTTTGCACCCACTAACCCTGCAGGCAGGCTATCTCCAGAGCATCCTCTGTTCTTAGCTTGTGGTGTTCCCATGTGGAAACTCCAAGACCACCCACCAAGGGTAAGGAAAACGTCCATTTATGGAAGAACAGAGTGATCCCAGCTATCATATTTCATGAAAGAGGGGGGAAAAATCAATGTGTTTACCTTAAAGCAAACACAGCAAGTAGTTCAGCCTCGGGACAGCTTTCACTTGGGAAATGGTCTGTGGCATCCATCGTGCCCTTTATGGTTGCTGAATGTTTGCGGAGTTCTCCAGGCTGTTGCCCCCATTGAAGTGAGATGGAGGATAAAGGTCTTTGCCAAACCTTAAGTCCATGGCTGTATTTCTCAGGAGAGGGGCTGACGTGAAAGAGACTTTTCTGTCAGCTCAAGCATGGTGGAAGGCAGAAGCGCAGCCCTTTTAAGGCCAAGATCCCCCCTGGGATTGTGTTGGGGGCTCCGTCTTTGGAGGGCTGGCCAGTGTAGGGCCTCTGTCTGCATGCATTTTAGATGGAACCTGCATGGTGACTGCCAGCACTATTTCTCCCTCCTGGTGCATATGGGGTTTATCTGCTGGGTCTCCGTTGCTGTCAGCTGTAGCTGGCAGGTGGCATTTTGGGAGCATGCTCCTGTGTCACCTGGCTTCTGAAGCCCTGATCATACCAGCTCACTAGCAGGTAGGAAGGCAGGAGCCCCTGGAGCTCTCAGCCTAGCTTCCTGTGGTCCGCTGTCCAAGTCATCCACAAGATCATCCACTCCATTATTTCTGGCAAGCATGCCATATATTAGGCCCAAAGAAGCTCTGATCCCCTTCCTAATCTGCTGCTCTGCTTTCTGCTCCCTGCCCAACTTCTTGCCTTGCCTTCTGCTCCTTGCCTGTCTGTCACCATGCTGCCTGTCCCCTCCCTCATCTATTCCATGTCACATGCAGAGGGTGTCCATGCCACTCGTGCCACCCGTGCTGCAGGTTGGCCACCCTGATCCACTCCAAGCCTTCCCAGGCTCCAGAGCAGAGCGCAGATTCCTCCCCGCAGGTGGCTGCATGTTTATCTTCTTTCATATATGTGTTTATTATTCATCCAGCAGCCAACTGGGACAGAGCCAGTCGGTGCACAGTATTGCCACGATTGGAAAATGGGACCTCTGCCATGATGAATAGGTTAGGCTTTTAGATCCTAGCATTGGTGGGCATCCTCTGCTTGTTTTTCTTTGCTAGGGAAGGGAAGGACAGTGCCTGCCCAGAGAGCTCAGTGAAAGACCCCGTGGAAGTATTTGCTTCACAAGTACTGACGTCTGCATAATTGTTTTTCAATCCAGAGGAAACTTTCCCAAAGGCTTTGCTTCTCTGCAGTTTCACACCAGGGCTGGAGAAGCTTCGATGCTGTGTTTAAGTTGCGTGTAGTTAAAACTAACAGCAAGGACTGAAGCGAACAGAGAAGCTGTTATGTGGTGCCAAAAAGCATTGACACTGTACTTCCTTGGTATTACAGTATTTACATTGTGTTCATGTTTAAACCTGGGGGCATGATGGCAGAAGTAGCATTTTCTGCCATTGTTGTAACATCACTGAGACCTCTCATTTTTTCCCCATTTTTATTTTGACATACACCATCAGAAAAAGCTTTGCTAACAGTTAAAACAAAGGGCTCAAGTTGCAGCAAGGGAGGTTTAGGTTGGATATTAGGAAAAACTGTCTTACTAGGAGGGAATTGAAGCACTAGAACAGGCTACCCAGAGAGGTGATAGAGTCTCTATCCTTGGAGGTGTTTAAGCCCAGGTAGATAAAGCCTTGGCTGGGACAATGTAGGTTGGGGCTGGTCCTGCTTAGAGCAGGGAGTTGGACTAGATGCGACCCCTTGAGGTCTCTTCAACCCTCATTTTCTTTAATTAGTCTGATTCAGTGATCAGATCCCAGTCCTAGCTATAGTACTACATGCTGCAGAGGAAAATGATGGTTACTTCCAGGTCAGGGGTTTACTGGGAAGAAGGTGTGGTGTTGAGTCCTGCCCTCCCTGGTGGGAAAAAGGCCTGGCCAAACACAAGGTAGTATCAGTTTACCTGGAGCTGTGATTCTCAAACCAAATGAGTAGAATTGGTGCAGCTTGTGTATGGGTGCACTTACATTGTTAAGAGTGTCTTAAATTGAATTAAATCTATTTGTAATTTACTGAATCAGGTAATTTCATCCTCTCTTAAACTGTCTTAAAATGTCCACCCCAATGCCTGGCATCAGTGTCACTAAATCAGTGCACGTATGCAGCAGACAGGTCTGAGGATGATGAGCAAACTGTGAAGGCAGGAAAAGTCCTTTAATAAAAACATACTGTTGTTCCCCATGCAGCCCAGGGGGTGATTTCTGTCTTGGATGTACAAAGCTCAGGTTGCAGGCAAGCCAACCTGCAGTGCAGGGACTCTGCAGAGAGACCATTGCAATTTGAGAACGGGCAAGTCACTCCACCTTGCCATGCCTTAGCTTCCTCCTCTGCACAGGCCTGTCTGCAGGCTCCGCCGGTGATGAGCCGATGGAAGGTGTCATGGGGAGGGCGAACGGTTATTGACCAGAATAGAAATTTGCTGGCAGAGCATCTAACCCATGATCAGGGGGAACAGCTGTTCTTGTGGTCTGCTTATTCTGAACACGTCTAGGTCAGACACACATGTCCAAGCAGAGCCAAGAGGGCACAGCCCCTCTGTTCTGTTTGAACCTGGGAGCAGGTTGTTTTTCAGGGAAGTGAAGCCCCTTTTCCATCCTCCTCTTAGACAGAACAGATTTTTGGCAGCTAGAACTTCCCCCAGGCCCAGCTATGTCATAATCCCTATCCCAGCTAATTCAACCAGCAATCTCATCAGTCGTGCCCAGCCCCTGACATAATGCATGTGCACAGATGTGGCCCAAACTCATTCTCTTCCAGGGTTGCTGATAATAAAACAAGAAACGTCCTCTGCCTGCGGATTTCCAGGCAAGACCCTCTGTCCCCCCTGCTCTAACAGGGCCCGCCTGGTCGAATTGCCATGACAGAGCAAGCAGAGTATAGGCTTCTAGGCTTCAGAGACTCAGCTTCTTCAGATGGCATCCTACACCTAGCAGCTTGGAGAAGTTTGTTTTTTCTTTTAAATGTCTCCTCTGTCAGGATCAAGCTCAGCTGAGGAGTGGGGCTATAGTGGAAGGAAGCTGCCGCTTTGATAAAAGAGCAGCAAATCAGCTCTGGGCAATTGCCAGTTACAGGAGCCCAAGGAAGGACGGCTCTGGGCAAGCACCTGCAGCCCTGGCAGGCGCCTCAATACTACATCTCTCCCAAGGATCGGGACACAGGCCAAGCCAGCAAGCTGTTGACAGAAGGAGAGACTGTGGCTGGTGGGGGGCATGGCCGCACCTCACACCCAGGGGGCTCCGGGGTGCTGCCAGCACAGTAGCCAGTCCCTTTTCCTGGCACTCTCCTGCGTGCCAGGTTGGATTCTTGCCTTGCTGCTGCAAGCAGGGAAGATGGGAAAAGAGAGGCCTTGTTCCTTCTTTCCCTCCTGAGCCCAGTGTGCAGCAGAGGGCAGGATCTGGGCCAGTGCCTTGTGAGCCTTGCCTGCTGTGTAGGCACGCATCAAAGGTCTGCACTATGTGCTCAGAGCTCGCTGCTTGCAAACCCCAGGAAACTTCTAGTGGAAAAATTATGATCCCAGTACAATAACATAGTCTTTTTGTGTGTTGCCTTTCCAGAATATTTCCCAAGCCCTGACAAGGTGAGATAAAGGTTGGCAGACATTCTGGGGTTTTTTTGTTTTTAAACACAGAAGTTTTTGACTGTGTAACAGTGAAATCCCTTGGACTCTCTCAATCTCCTGCTGGAAGATTGGGGGGTGGGTGTGTCGCTGGATGTGCAATATATGTTTGTAATGCACGTGCAACAGGGAGAATATCAAGCTTGCAGCCAGTGACAGGCACAAATGATAGCATTTATGATAGATGTCTACGTGCTTGCTTGTCTTCACAACTGAGGCACTTAGACATCTGAATCCTGTCATTTTGACCCACAAAGAGTAGTGCTTAGAAAACCAGAGGCGTAGCTCTGGCTTCTTTAAAAGAAAAAAAATGCCTTCCTTACTTATAATCCCTGCCCTGCCATCATATTTGTTAATTTTTTCTTCGTGCAGATATTTTTTGGAACAGTTCTATCCCCTGGAAAGGCAGGCTTGTAATTGAAATACTCCCTTAACCTTAATCACACTGTGTGTGTCCCTGGGGCTATTAAAAGACTATTTAGCTTGCAAAGTTGAGCATTGGAAAGTTAGGAAGTTTCACCAGTAAGGTTTCCTGTGCAACCTGAATTCGGTCCCTGTGTGCTGTGCATTATGAGACAGTCTTTAATTATATGACTTCATACTTGTTTTTGTCCCTGGGATCACTGCCTCAGTTGGTGCACATGGTGCTCAGTGAGCAAGCAGCTCTTCAGTGTTTTGCTCCATCCTCCACTTCTTAAATGGTGGCCCCATGCCTTACTACGTACCACTCAAATCCTTCTCTGAAAGCAAAATAAATAATTTCCTCACTGGTTTTCCTGTGACACTTAGAAACCTGCATGATACCGATCATTGTAGTGCTTCATGGACACTGAACAAACTATTTCTCCAGTTCCCCTTTCCCCTCTACCTGGGAGTGAGATATTGTTACCCAGTTTTAAAGGGAACTGAAGCACAGAGAGGTGAAGGTTTAAAGCGTCCTCTGAGCTGGCATCTTTGACTTTTCAGAATAGTTATGGTAATATGCAAAAATCTAGAAATCTTTGTTCAGAGATGATACCTTTTATTAGACCAACTGAGAAATTGCAAAAAAATTATCTTTTTCTGCACGCTTTCAGGCTCACATGCCCTTCATCAGGCTCAGGGAAAGTTAAAAATGGTAAAAAGTCCCCATATGTAAGAAATAAACTAGAACTCTTGGTTCCAAAATGATACCTTTCAGACCAACACTGCTACCAAGTACACCCCTGAAACATGGAAGATGCTAAATTTTAGCCGATTTTGGATTTTAAACTTCATTGCAGAACAACAAGGATGTTTTTTTGCCTCCTGGCCTGCCATCTGACACCTCCAGGGAAAGAATTCTATCTGATCTGCACATCAAAGAGCAACTCAACACAGCTCACAAAGACACTCTCATGGACCCAGAGGGACAGCCTTCCATCTTCAGCTCCCTCTGTGTAAAAAAAATGAAGTTTATTTCCTACCTGTGGGGACTTTTTACCATTTTGTACCATCTACATTTTTCCCAGAACCTGACGAAGGGACTTTGATCCCAAAAGCTTGCAGAAAAGGACAATTTTCTTGCCATTTTCCAGTTGGTCTAATAAAAGGTATCATTTTGGGACCAAGAGTTCTCATTTCTTGTACATCTTAGCTGCAAAACAAACCCATGTCCAGCCATGCAATTTTGGTCTTGCAGCCTGGTCTAATTCAGGCAGCTTCTGTGGCACTGGCAAAAGTTGTTTGCTTAGCGCACAAATAGCCACATGCCAGATTCAAGCAGGGAGGGCCTGGAACATCTCAACTGCTGGGAAATAATTTTTCAGAAGAAAAAACAGAAGGACTTTCCCAGAACCTCGCTTTTGGAAATGGCAGAAACGTTTTGAGTGAAACTTTCTGGAAGATTCAGCCTCTGGCGAATACCTGGTGTGGGAAATTTCAGCCCAGACAGTGGAAGTTCGGCAAAACTTCTAAGCAAATGAAACCAAGATCTAATAATATTCAGGACTGGGCAGCGCCACTACCTGCAACAAAGATACACCACAATTTAGGGCAGTTTCTCCAGAAAGCAGGTGCTTTCAGATACCCTCAGGCATTTGCCTGCATGTCATTCACTGCTGTGAGTGAATGGCGCATGGTTTGTAGTCACAGATGTGGTAACTGCATGTGGAAATGTGGTGAACATTTGGCCTTGGTTTTCTGATCTGTCAGGTTCTGGCATTTGTGTAGAAATGGTGCACACCATTGCCAAAAATGTGCCTTGCTTGCCCACTGCAGTACTTCTGCTCTGTGGTGCCTTTTCATGGCCAGGGCCAGGTGTCACCTTTTTATTACCCCCTTTTTCAAAGCCACGTGCATTATTTGAACCTGGCGTTTTGAGGCTGTTTGGTGTGGGCAGATCCTCCCCTTCCAATGCTTAGCCCCTGGATCTGCACCACTGCCACATGGCAGGGAGCACTGGCTTCTGACACTAGCGGGGCCCAGTAGAGCCACGGCACGGGGCACCTCTGGTAGAACAAGAGCATGGTTCCTCTGCAAGATCCATCGTGGAGGTGGCAGATGTGATAGCAGCACAAGTGTTGGGGGGAAATTCTTGTTCATCACCCATAAATGTGCCCTGTTCTCCATGGAGCTCTCTGCCCTGCCACTCCCCCCGGGCCTTGGTGGAGCCCGTGGGAGCTGATTTGGAGCCAATAAAAAGGATTAGTTCCTCCTCAGATCAGGAGGATATTCCTTCCTTCTCAGTGCTCAGGACCTAACCAGAGCCACCCAAAGAGTGGAGCTAAGGGTTAATCTCCTTTGCAGCCATACTTGTCCTGAAAGTCCCTGCCCAATCTGTTTGCTCACCTTTAATGAAGCTGAGCCTTGCCTCCTGCTAAATAGGAGCAAGCGGTGCAAGGTCGCAGAGCCCTGCCCCCAGCGCTGCCCTCCACCTGTCCTGGGGGACCTGCAGGTCGGCCAGTACCAGGGACATTCTCCACAGGCAAGAAACCAGGCTTCTCTCTCTGGGGTCTGTGCTTGGACTAGGGGAGGGTGAAATAGGACCTCTGTTACCTCTCGTCCAGAGAAAGAATTAGGGGTAACCTTTTCAGGTTGAGGCACGACTGGAGCTCTCGCTTGGCTGTGGGATGCTGCAGGCAGAGGCCTCTGCCAGTTTAAGTTAAGGTGCTGCCCAGATTAAACCAGCGGGTTTGTTCTTTTCCCCCTCTAAATGCCTCTTTATCATTCAGACTGTCACCTGCGTTTCCTGGCAAGGGCAGCTGGCTGGGAGGAGGTCTGGGAGACCAAAACCCCCCAGCTCGGTGGTCTTTGTATGGCTGCCTAAAAGATGGCTTAAAAACAGAACCTGCTCTGTGAATACCTGGGAGCGAACACGTGTCTGCCGCACAGCTGGAACGATCTCCTCTCTGCACTTATCCTGAATACCTTCCTTGTGATTCAGGTGGGTAAATCAGCAAGCAGCTCCTGCAGGAAGGGCGCTTTAAGGTGGGGAAGCTGTAAAATGTAACTCCCCAACTAAGCAAACCCCTCCATCCCCCCCCCCCCTTGGGTGTGCAGTCAGTTACGGTGTGAAATGCAAATTCATCTTTTCCACCATGCCTCGCACATCAGACACAGCTCTGCATGCCCCGAGCTGGACAGGACTGGGCTTTGCTGGTATTGCCCTCATCCTTTGTAGCAGCAGCACCTTATACCCCATTGTACCAATCCAGTGCACTTATGCAGCCTTCCTGAAACAAAAATGGGAATGTCGCAACTCTCCAAGCCAGATCTGAGCAAATCGCACTCTATGGATGCTTGTCTGGGACAAACATACCTGCTGCTCGGTGGTGGAAAGCCCTGACGCAGATCTCCAGTACCTGGCCAGGGCTGGTTTATCTCTATGAATGGGTCATGGATACTTGGCTTTGAGAAGTCGGTGCACCATATTTGGAACAGAAGCTGTGCTGACTCGGTGTGATTGGTCAGCAGTCACATGACACACAGCTGTGTGATTGGCTGCTGGCATGCACGTTTGGGTTTACGTTATAATCCTGCCTCTGTGGATCCTTGTACATGAGATGCTGAACTAGGTTTTCCGTGGCCTTTTGTGTCAGAACAGCTCAGATCCTTTCATGATAAAAGTGGCCAGTGACACTTCCATGGAACCCACTCTCATTTACACCAAGTGAAGCTAAATCTGAGCGGGCGCAAAGCTTTCTCTCATGCGTGGATGACTTCTACCTGACTCAAGAAGTCTATGGGCCAACGAGAGGCAAAGCGCTGCTTGACCTGGTACTGGCTACGGGGGATGACCACGAGCTGATCACCTTCACCATCCGCCGTAAAGCTGGCAAGTCAGTCAGCAACACAGAAGTCCTTGACTTCAGAAAAGCCGACTTTAATAAGCTCAAGAGGCTAGTTAGTCAGGCCCTCAGGGACCATGACCCCAGGGAGTTGGGAGTTCAAGAAGAGTGGTTGCTTCTCAAGGAAGCAATCCTCAGTACACAAGCTAAATCTATTCCAACACAGAGGAAAGGCAGCAAGAAGGCACAGCAGC
>NW_017728907.1:46329994-46336593 GCF_001723895.1 Crocodylus porosus | reverse complement strand
CCCCAGCTGACTTCCTGCCCTTTGGGCAGGGGGCTGGACTCGATGATCTCCCGAGGTCCCTTCCAGCCCTAATGTCTATGAAATCTATGAAGCCCTGGCCCTTTCCTTGTGTCCGTGGAAAGTGAATTCATAAAGGCTGTAGAAATGGCCAAAGGAGAGTCATCACAGCTCATGGCACATGGAGTTATTATTTTGTACCCAGCCCTCCTTCATGTGATTAACAATCAGGTGGACCTTGGTCCTGCTGTGAGCATTTAGCTTGTTTTTTCGAGTCAGTCTTGCTTCTCTCTCATCCATGTGCTTTATCTGGTATGTCTTCTGGACAGGATTCCCCCAAGAATGCCAGCCTCGTTGCAAACTTTGTTCTCCTCCAGACAGAGCTATGTGCACGTCAGATATGATCTCTGAATGGGAATGGTCCATGTACTCACGCCAGACATTCCTCACTTGATGAGACCATCCCCTACTTGTGATGTTGCGGCATATTTCTCCTGCAGCGAGAAATTTAGCAGCCTCACATTTTCCTCTCAGCTCATCTGAATTTTTTCACTATTAGAATTAAAAGCTGACAGCATTTTTTCCATTTTTCTCTGTAACAGCTAACTTGGAACGTGGCTTCCAGCTTTATTTGCTTCCACCTCAGATCCATTGCTGACCAATGCACCTGAAATAACTTTGCTCTTCTCCTTTTAGGGTTGACTTTGGTTCTGGAAAATTGTAACAACTTCTCTGTTTTTTTTCCCTTTTAAGGATTTTTTTCTAAAACTGTTTTGTTTTGCCAGATTGCTTAATTTATGGAGAAGTGTCAAACTTTACTGCTCCCCAGTAGGGTAGCAGGGACATGAATAGAGATCTCTGTCCGATTGTCAGAGAATTAAAGACTACCAGAAAGTGTGTCACTATGGAAAAGTTTAACCTTCCACTTCTTTATTGGAGAGTAAATGCTATTGAAATACTGGGAAGGCCTACATATTGCTCAGTGTGATAGATGACCTGTCACTATCCACCAACAAGAGGCCATGATATTTGGCTTTTGGTAAATCATGAAGAAGTTATACAGAAGATAGGAATATCACATGGGAGGACCTGGATGACTTCAAGGGCTGGAGCAGTAGAAGGGGGTTGAAATTTCATAGTACAAAGTGCACAATTGCACATTTTAGGACTTACTCTCATAACCTGGGAGCTCATGAGTTGCACAAACCATAGCAGGAGAAAGGCTTGGGTGGGTTAGTTGGACCACCAACACTGTGGTGTCTGAGAAGGGCAAGAATGATGCTGCCGTGTGTCACAAGGAAGTATTGGTGCCGTTACAGAAGGGAAGTATTAATGCTGCTTGGGAAGACCCTAGGGAGCCTTCCCCCTAGGAGTATGTGTGGTGCTGGTCACCTGCATTCAAGAACCATTCATTCAGACTGGAGCAGGTCCAGAGAAGGGATGCTGGAGCCATCAGAGCGGGGAGCCTGTCTCAGTAGAAGACACTATTTGACTAACTTGTTCAGCCCAGTCAAGTGAAGGCTGAGAGGGGATAAAACAGAAGTGGCTTTTGGAGCTTCTTGAAGGATATATTTGACTTCATTGTAGAAATGCAGTTATCTAATGAGACAATAATACTCACAATAAATATCCACTTCAAAATATAGCAATCTGTAATGTTAGAGCTCACAGTCCAGCTTACAGTGCACAGTCCACAAATACTTTTTAAGGTGTTTGTTATGTGCATGTCTAAATCTAGGAAGAATGCCTGGCATTTGAAAACTTATGTAACTCTATCCCAAGTATGTAGTTGATCCAATAAAAAATGTCACTCTAAGAAATCCTTGCCTCTTGCATAATTCCTGGACCATCACAGCCACAGCATCACTCTAATCCCATCTAAATCTATCATAAGTTTGCATAATACATCAGTTCGATGTGGGGATGTACACTCAGCAGATGCATTCTGTGCGGCATCGTTTCAGGATGCCTCTGATGCATAATTTGCAAAGTGAGCATAGCCCCAGAGACGCTTCACAAGACTGTACGGCCAAGATACAGATGGCCACGAAGGCGGGGGTGAGTGCTGGCAGGGAGTCGCACTTGGTGCAGGTGGGCTTGATCTGGAAGAATGAGATGCTGTCTGGGAAGGGAAGAGATCCCTCCCTGCGCTGCTGGAGAGGCCTGCCAAGCTCCCTGGGTGGCCGTCGGAGGTTTGCACGGAGGAGAACTGAAAAAACTCCAAATGTGTTGGCATCCGTAGGCAAAAAAAGAGTTAACTTGGAATCACTGGTGTTCCTGGTAATTCTCTTGGGCTGAGTTAAGGCTCCTTGGATGGTATTTTATACTTTCAAAGGATCTGGGTTTCTAGCTGAGAGACCCTTACTGTTATCTGTGAGTAGGGCGCCACATTAATCTAAAGCTGCTGTGCACATTTCCTTGTGTAGCCTCTGATTTATGTAGTCTGTCAGGTGCATCTCCACCCTGCCTTCTTTATTGCAACGGTTTGTTTTCAAAGAAACACTCTGAAGGGTGTTTTAGTCCAAGTAAATGCTGGGAACGTCATTGCTCCTCTAAGTAAATCCAGACCTCAAAATAAATCCAGTAAATTCAGTCCACATACCTTTCAGGCTAACATCTGTGAGCATCCCTGCCTGACTCCCTTTGACCTCCTTGTATCACCCCAGCTTCTGAGCTTTGGGAGGCCGTCCAAGGCCAGGAGCCTCCAGCTGGGCAGGTATCAACATGGTGGCCGTAGACAGTGTCCCCTACGGTGTTCCAGGCACAGGCTCCTTTACAAACTCTGGGAAAGGGAGCGCACCAGAAGTGCAGGCGCATGGTGTTTTCTTTCATTAGGGCATTTCTCAAAGTTCCCTTTGTGCATTTTAGTACGAAGTTCAGATTTTTAGCATCAAAGTTATAATGATGATAGTAAACGATGCTGACAAAGATCCTGATTAGCAGGAGGTTTGGGGAAGTTCAATTTGTGCATCAAAAATCTTAGTAGTAAACCAGGAACAAAGTGATAACGTTTCTTATGATACTGTGGGGTCGTGGGTTAAGTCCAAGCAACTGCCTTTTAATGTATTGGCCTGCCGGGCTGTTTTGCAGTTGTTCTTTTGAAATGGTTAAAACCAGTCTGGGGCCCCAAAAGAACAAGTAGAAGAGAGGGAGAAAGGAGTCATCCTGTAGCTGAACACAACACAAAAAGAGACCCGACTGTTTAATTTGGGGTCCTTTTTTTCCCCTCCTCCTTCAGCGGCCCACATCTGCTTACTCCACATTCTTAGGATGTCTCAGAAACGCCAGCGTTTTTAGCTGAGAATCGGGGAGGGGAAGGGAAAAAAGCTTGTAATTGCTTCTTCCATTGTGCTCGTTAAAACCACATTGTGGGAAATGGACCCAAACACTTTTAAGTGGTGTTGAGTCTGAGGCAGGTGGTATTAACTCCAGGCTGCTTTAACTCTTCTCATATCTCTTCCCTGTTTCCTCGAAGAAGGCTGCCTGGCACAGATATATGGTCAGGGCTGTTGGCCTGCCTCCTGCATTGACATTTTAATTTGGTCCATGATATAAATATCATTTCCCTAATCCCCCTTGCCCTGGTCTTGTTTTGTCTTGTCTTCAAAGTGAGTTGACTTTTTTTCTTGGGGGCAGGGAAGGGAGGAGAGAAGAGATGGGAACTGTGCCTGGCTGTTCTGCTTTGGAGCATTAGAAGCTGGGAAAAAAGGTCTCAGACTAACTGTTGTTTCTTTCTTTGTATTCACATGGAAATTTTTAATCTCCATCAAAGGATCAAGAGAAAATAACGTTGAGATCCAACAAGAGAGCTCCCAGTTTACATGGAATTTTTAAACGTTATCTGGCTTCATCCCTTAAACGATGAGACCCCTCCCACCCCCAGCGTCATTCGTGCCCGTGGCAGGGGCTCAGACTCGATGTGCTGTCTAGGTCCCTTCCGACTCTTTGGTTCTATGATTCTATGAACTGTGTACCTACAGGGTTCATAATTAACTTTTCTCTTTTTTCCCCACTCCTCTCTCTCCTCCCCCCTCCCTCTCTTTCCTTTACATCTTTATTATCCGGTGAAAATATGCAAACTTCCTTCTGGCTGATGCTATAATAATCTGTAGCGGGCATTTGGCTGTATGTACGCATGCACTTTAATAAACCAGAAGCTCCAGTTTGAGACACGGTGCTGTATTGCACATTTGATGTGAATCTGGGGTATGTCCAGTGGAGTCGATGTGATTGCTCTGGTAACGCATCAGAACGTGACCCGCTGCGTGCTCACGGCGGTGCAAGAGCAAAGGTTAGCATGTAAAAGGGAGATCAGGGACAAAACTAGGTAAAAAAAAACATGCTAATAAACTGCTGCTGTGTGGTTGTGGATCACAAACATTGTTTGCACCTGTGGAAGTGGCTGGTCCTGCTAATAATGATTCCAAGCGAGACCCCCATCGGGAGCCCGTGGCAAAGGCTGACCGATTTTACAGGTGGGTGCCACCAACAATGGCACATTTCACGCACCATCCTGGATTAATAAAAAAAGGGGGGATATTAAATGTTAATACTCATTAATGCTGCTTTACAGTGTTTAACTTGCAATGTGGAAGATGTACATGAACGCCAGCCAGTAAATGGGGCTGACACTTTGGTTAGAAACTTCTCAAGCAAGTGAGAAATAGCGCAAGGAAATCAAAGCTGTGGGTGCCTCCATGCTTGCTGAGGGTCAAGCCAAACAGCATCGTCTTAGCACCTTGACTCGATGCGTTTGTGAGGCAATAATGGACTGAACAACGTGTTTGAATAGTCAAGAGGGTTTGCAAGGTTTTGAATGGTGCTAATGGGCATCGTGTGGCTCTGGGTGCCTCTTCCAGGTGGCACTGGAAACCAAGGCTCTGCTCCACTGCATTTAACAAACTCCTTTTAAACACAGTGGTGAGCAGGAAACCATTTCCATCTACGTGATTGCTTTCTGCTTCTTTAAGTCCACCAGCTGCTTCAGTTGGCTCCTTTGTTCCTTCCTTCCTGAGGTCTCAGCCGCCAGGGCCCATCCCAGAGGCGGCTGCACTCTGGCACTGAGTTGAAGCTGTCTATCTCAGTTGTGTGTACATGTGAGCGTATACAATGCAAAATTGTGGTACCCAGACAACTTAATTCTTCCCAGCCACAGACTCCAAGTCAAACCGCAGGGGAAAGTTGTGCACGGTTCATATCTGCATAATGTTGCTGGAGAGTAATTGCTGCTCCATCCCACCATTCCCCAGAGGCCAAAATGCCTCTTTTTGTAAAAACCTGAACTCTGCCCTGCACTGGCACCCTGCAAAAGATGCCCACTGATGATTCAGGCTTTCTAGTGGGTGGAGAGGCCAAGTTTAATGACTTTAGAGGTCCATTTGGGTTTTTTTCTTTCCTTGCAGTGTCACTGCAGGGCAGAAGTGCAGTTGTTTTGATACCTTTAAATATGCATGTCCATCATGGAGAGCATCTGGATGTGTATGAGTGAAGGCAAAGCTGTGGATTTCCTGTATTTATAACACCTTGGTTGTGGGATAATTACCAACTGCTGCAGTGGAGCTTCCTTGACCTGTCTCTCAACCCATGCTCCAGCCCAGCTCATGTCTTATAAGAAGTTTGCACTTGGCCTGTTCCAAATCCCACGTGCCTTTTGGATCGTGCTCTGCCCTGTGTATCCCACTCAGCTTCACTCTTCCTTCTGTCTGTCCCCCGCATCCCCACGTTTCCTCCTCTGTGTCACTCTCTGCCATCGTTTAAGCTGCCAGTGGAGCAGATCTCCTGCTTTGGCAAAGCTCAGTAGGATAAAGAGTCATTTTGCTGCTGCTTTTTATACCTGAACATTTATCAGACCCAACCTCTTTGGAAATGCACCCCCTTTCTCATAGTTTTTGGTGGGACTGGAGCCACCCAAGTATTCGAATATTTATTTTGCTCCCCCTCTGCACTCAATAGAGTCACAGATCTGGAAATCTTTGCAGTTGCATTAAGACCATGATGAAAGCCAGAGGGTAGAAACACTCACAAAATACAGTCCTAGGAAACAGAAGGTGGGGACTTCACTTAGCATTTGGGAGCAGCTGTCAGATACTCCTTAGAAGCAGGTAGGTTGTTCGCCCTGGTTTTCTTTTCGGCATCAGAGCATGATTGCGCAGACTTGGCTTTTGGCAGGTTTTTGTTTTAAGGCATTGCTCTTCACTTCTTCAGCCTAGAGGTACTCGTGTCTTCCTTGTGTAGTCCAGCTTTCCTTCTCAGTGCTTGGTTCGGCAAGACAGAGAGCTCGGGAGCTGTAGTGATGGGCCTGGTTTAAGAACCTGGCCGGAATAGGAAACTCTTTCACCCAAGTTTTGCAGGTTTACCCTTCCTTTTCCTGCCCTTTGCATCAGTGCTTGTAGTTCTTCCATGAGACTTTGCTATAAGGACATTTTGAATAGACTATGTGGAAACCTTTCCTTTACACTAATGCCAGGAGCCTGGGTAACAAGCAGGACGAGCTCGTCCTCCTACTCAGTGCAAAGAATTATGATGTCATTGGGATAACGGAGACCTGGTGGGACTCCACCCATGACTGGACCACGGGTATAGAGGGCTATACCCTGTACAGG
>NW_017728907.1:46320529-46329983 GCF_001723895.1 Crocodylus porosus | reverse complement strand
CTACATTGAACACCTTCAGGAGTAGATTGGATGCTTATCTTGCTGGGATCCTATGACCCCAGCTGACTTCCTGCCCTTTGGGCCAGGGGGCTGGACTCGATGATCTTCCGAGGTCCCTTCCAGCCCTAATGTCTATGAAATCTGTTCCCTGGATGGCGGGGCAGGCCAGCCCTCTCCTTCCCAGACTTCTGCTCATTTTTTCCTCCTGGAGAAGGTTATTTAAACTTAATCCTTCTGTATTCCTTCTTCCTCTCCTCCCTCTTGGCTCCAGCCAGATGTTTGTTTGCCACTCTCGTCATCAGCCTCTCAAATAACATTCTCACGCCGTCACTTTGAATAGGCACATTTGCAAAACCTGTCAAGGGAAATTCCCCAATCTTTATCACTGAATGCCTCACTGCTAATATTTTAACACCTCCCCAAAGCAAATTCCCTGTAACAGTGGTGTATAAATCCTACTTAAGCTGCCAGCAAAGATAAACATCCACCCTGGTTTCTTTTCCAAGAGGGGGTGGGTGACATTTTATAGATGACCCTGAAATTTTTCCCCACCTTTTGACTGAGGATTGTGGAGAACCACTCAAGAGAGTTGTGGGAAGCCTGAAAGAGTTGGCCAGGAAAGACTAAGACATCACAAACCAGGCACAGTTTTGTCTTTCCCCATTTCCCCCTCTTTCATTTCCTACTCCGTTGTGTTGTTCTCTACATCAGGCTGTTTAAGACGCTGCCAAATACTTGGATATTTTATAGGTAACGGATCCCGTAAATGCCATGGGCGGCCTCTGAGGGAAACACGTGATTGTCGGTTTTGGACAGCAAGTAAAACCCAAGCAGGAAATGGTGGCTGAATGGCACAGCTGCAGGCAAACATTTTAAGCTAGTAAACTGCCCGTGTGCACACCCACACGTATGTCCGAGTGCAGCCAGCAGAGCCGGGGCACAGGGAGCTTGTAAACGGTTAGCGGTGAGAGACTGTGATTAAAGAACCAAGAGTTTTCATTCGTTCATTCCTGAAATACGGCTACTTCCACATGACATGTCATTATGTGATTTTGGAGATTAAGGACAGATTGCAAATGAAAGCATATGGGCTCTAAAAAAAAAGCGATGAAGATCAAAGGGTTCGATTGGGGATGCACGACGGTATGCACTATTGAAAGATGACAGGGCAGGCGGTCATAAGCTCTGCTTTCCAGCCGCTCTTGTCAGATGACCAAGGAAGTATCACATTTGGTCTCCATGAAAGACTGCGGCTCAAATCTGAGTGTTCTCCACTTTTGAGATGAAGATTATTTGGTCCTTGGGTCCTTTCTGGCTTTCCACATCTCAAACGAGACAAGTGCGGGATTATCCTGTGCTGCGTTTCCGGTTTTCCACTGCTGCGCTTGAGATTCTTCTCTGCTGTCTCCTGGGTGGCACTGTCCAGACAGAATATGTTCCTGACATTCATCCTACCTTTAGTTTAATTCAGAGTTGACTTTTGATTTTACGCCATGCACCACTCAAAGCAAGTCCTCTCTTTGCTTGGTATCTACATCCCTGTGTTGCTTATTGATTTCCACAGCTGTCATCTCTGAACCAAGCTACATGTGTTGAGTTTTGCATTGGTTTCCTAAATGGTTTTCCCAGCCTTGACTTTCATTTTGTTTCAGCCTTGTGAATTAGCTGATGTTTTATTAAAATAACGGAGCAGTAAAACTGTTTAGATGACATTACCTTTAATGCATTTTTATTCTCACTTTTTATTGCAAACTCAAGCAATCTTCCCACGTTAAGTATTCAATAAAACATTAGACTTACGAGCTCCTGGTGCAGTAGTTATGGGCATCTGTATTCATGGGAGTGGAGGAGGAACAGTCTTTATGTGCAATATAAGAACAGAAATGAAAGGAAGGATTATCCAGGGGGTAGCGTACTTGCTAGGGGGTTAGACACAGCATGTGCACACTGGTATAAACAAGAAGCAACGTGATGCTGAGAGCCCCCCCAGACAGCTCTGATCCACGTGCATTCAGTGCAGAAGTCAGGTAAAACTGCAGCAGCCCTGTAGGTGTTGTGTGTCTGCAGCTATCCTGGTGCAGCCCTTTGTTCCCCGGCTATCTCAAGGCCTAGTACTCCCACCATAACAGCTAGCACTAGCAGCTGTCTCTGGCTGCTCTGGCTCTGAAGCAGTTTACGTTGGTGTAAAAAAAACAGTTTAAATTACACCATGTAAGTGGGTTGTGTCTGGACTCTATGACTTAAGGAGATCACAGATTTCCTGTATGACCTTTGCAAGCCATGTGACCCCTCTGTGCCTCGGGTCCCCCCATCCGAATAAAGGACAAATAGTCCTCCCTTACTTCCTGGTAGCAGAGGAGGGGGGAGGCAAATATGTTAAAAGGCCCTGAGGTGCCATGTGTGTACATAGATCCATTGCTCATGACAGCCTTTACATTGACTGTGCAAGTTGGGTTGGGGCCCTTTGAAGAGCCTGCACCTCTCGTTCCAAAACTTGTTAAAATAGGCAGTAACTTTGCAGGGTCAGATCATGAGTGTGCAAATGCTCTTTGGGGCCTCAGGCATGCAGGAGAATAGGACATCGCTGGGTTTATTGTTTGTTCTTTTCATTGAGCATTTTCACATATTACTGAGCGTTCAGCTCCTGGAGAAGTAGCTCCTCTTGTTTTCCACTGAGAGGGATGCTGCGGTGGATACTGGATTCCTTGTGTTCCCCACACCTTTCGTGATCTTTTACAGTCACATCAAATGGGTTTCCAACATTGGCAGCATGGCCCAGTGGCACTTAGCGGTCACGCTGCACATGTTCAGAGGTAAAATTAGACTCTGTGGAGTCAGGGCATAGGTAACTCTGTTGGA
The DNA here is from genome assembly GCF_001723895.1 of Crocodylus porosus. NCBI lineage: Eukaryota > Metazoa > Chordata > Crocodylia > Crocodylidae > Crocodylus > Crocodylus porosus. The sequence goes on along the minus strand of NW_017728907.1, from coordinate 46,327,124 downwards.
AACCAGGGAATCAGCTGTGGAGGCTGGAAGGTTCTTTACTCCAGATCCCTCAAAGAAATCTGTCTCCCTTCTAGACTCTTAACACAATAAGAGAGCACTAGGTTAATGGGTGAGAGCTTGGTATCCCTTGCACTCAAGCAGCTGACATTGATTTGTGGTGAAGCAGAACACCTGCTAAATGTCTGATCTTCTCTTCTGTGACAAAACGAAAGAGACACCAGCTTCCAGCAGTCGCAGGCTTCACTTGTGGATTTTTCGTCCCTCAGGTCAATCACATCTATCCGGAGCGAACTGATTCCGTATCTTGTGAGGAAACAATTCTCCTGTCCCACATCATCACAGCAGGAACAAGACTACAAAGAGCAGGACCAAAAGAGGAGGGAGCCAAAGTCGTTAGGTGAGTGCAAGTATCCTCAGATTTCCTGTGGGTTTGGGCTGTTCCTGTGCCAGCTGTCATAAAATCATAGGAACTGAGGGTGGGAACAGAGCTCAGGAGGTCGCATCTAGTCCAACCCCCTGCTCAAAGCAGGACCATCCCCAACTACATCATCCCAGCCAGGGCTATATTGAGCCAGGCCTTAAAAACCTCCAAGGATGCAGACTGCACCACCTCTCTGGGTAACCTGTTTCAGTGCTTCACCACCTGCTTAGTGAGAGAGTTTTTCCTAATATCTAACCTCAACTTCCCTTGCTGCAACTTGAGCCCATTGCTTCTTGTCCTGTCACCTGCCCCCACTGAGAACAGTCCAGCTCCATCCTCTGCAACCACCTGGCTGGAGCCCAGAGGCAGCAGGTACTTCGACCTGTAAAGCAGAAATTTACAGCTAGTCTTAGAGTAGATGTTTCACACCACCCCTTCAGATGTCTGTCCCCAGCTCAGAAAGCTGCTACAAAGAGACCAGGTTGTCCCATCTGAGCTCCCAGTTAGCGAAGCTGATGGATCCCTGTGGCGAAACGCACTGTTTTTGCCCATATTTAAACCACGCTCAGCACACACGGGACTTAGGTAGAGGAGCTTGCCCCAAGTGAACTGCTCAGTGCCCTCAGCTCCAAAGCAAACTGGGAAATCCTGATCCCTGGGACAGAGGATTTAAAGGCCAGTAAAAAGCTGATCCCAGCTCCCCAGTCTCTGACCAAACAGTCTTTAAATCCCATTGAACCGCATGACTTATGAGTGTGCCTGTATGAAAGAATGAAGGTCTCATTCAGTAGTTGTCCGACATGCACAGAGCCCCCATCCAAGCCAGTTCATGCAAAGATCTTGAAGCTCAGCACAGGGTTGCCTGCATGACTGTTAGCCAGCCCTTTATCTGCCCTGTATCCCAGGGCAGGGACAGGGACAAGTGGGCGCACTCCCCGTGCCCTTGTTTTTGCAGATGTGAACTACAGGATTGGGAACAGACTGGCATCCAGCCATCCCAGGGTAGAGCACACAGCAGGGAGAACTGATGGCACCTCACCCCTGCCCTAGGATGGAAGTGGACAGATTCGGTCTACACCAGCCCCATTTACATGAGCAGTGATTTCCTCTCTGCTTCATACCAGTGTAATTCTCCACTGGATTGGGCTGAGTCCCCCGGGTTATGGTTTTGTATTATTTGTCTGCTTCTTCTTGATACTGATGTAATGCTGATTGCAGCAGTATAAGCATTCTCTCTGTCCTTGTCCTCACGTCTCCTACCTGTAAAACGGGAATAAGCAGTTACCGCCAGGTGGCAAAAAATCAAGTAGTGACTGCAAAGTGGTGGTGAGTGCCATAGGTGTATCCTCTGCTGGGGGCACTATTAAAGCCCCATCTCTAGTGCCCTGCTGTAGAAGGCATTGCTTTGAGCCCTTTCTAAGCATGTGCATCTTCTGCAGACATTTACAGTTTCATGAAGGAGGAGGAGAGTTTGCTGAAATTTGCTCTCGGTAAAACCTGCTGGAATGATCACCAAGGAGATCTGAATGAAGCCTTCCACATGGGGAGAGTGCGTTGCTACGTCCATGTCATGAAGGAGGGGCTGTGTTTCCGCGTCAACACTCTTGGGCTGTACATTGAAGCTAACAGACAGGTATGGACTCATATGAATGCTGTACATGGGGGGGGGTTGTCCATAGGCAAGCCACTCTGCCCCTCTCTTGTATCTGTATTGTAGGATGGTGAGCCCCACAGGTCTCCTTACCAGGGGAGGATGGTGAAGAGGAGGAGGATTTTGGAGGGGAGCCTACAGCAAGCCTCATTTTTAGGCTGCCCAATGCTCTCCTTTATAAATGAACTACTGCAGCAGACATCGGTGTCTGCATGACCCCACTGACATGGCTTGGTACCACTGTCCTAGCTCTCCTCTGCATGGATGGGGCCTCATAAACTGAAGAGTCTGCAAGAAGAGCTGCAGGGATAGCATTGCGTTGTCCCCTGAGGCATTCACTTTGCTGAGACAGCCAGTGCTGCTTGTGTCTCCTCCTTTTCCCTGCCACATGAGAGGTCTCCACCAGCAGGACTGGACCACTGAACACAGCTCAGGGAGGCTGGAGAGGGCTGTGGGCAGGGGGGAGATGCTGCAGCAGGAGAAATCAGGCCTTGCGAAGGGCGAGAGTTAGAGGGGGACTCATAGGACAGGCTTGTCCTATGCCTGTGCTGCTCTGGCTGTATGGCTGGGCCCGTGAATGCAAGTTTGGGTTGGGAGCAGGGCCCCAGAAGGGGAGCTCTGTGTTTCCAGCCTGGGGCTGAAGGGAAGAGGAGGGAGGGGCGGTTGTGGGATCTGTGGTGGAGCTCAGACATAATGAGAGGTTTGTTTTGCAGGGGGAGGCCCAAGAGACAGGAGAAGAGCAGGGGCTGGGCAGTGCCGCTGGCAGGGGCAGGGAGGGAGGCACAAGTGGCCGAAGGGTTAAGGGAGAGCTCACAAGGGAGGGTGCACGTGCCCTTGGCAGCCGCTGCTTCGGCCCAGCCGCCTTGAGCTGAGCCAGTCAGGCTCCGTGTGGGTTTGGGTTTTTTTTAACCTAAATATTGTGCATGTTGGTCAGTGCTGGAAACGTGTCTGCTCCTGGGTGGTACATGGAGTTCATGCTTTGACTTTGCGCCCAGGCCTTCCATCTTGGCAGTTCTCCTTGAGTTTGTAACTTCCCCAGAATGATAAAATTTTGGAGGAAACTATGCAGAGGTAAAACACATAACAGCTTTAACGAGGAGCTGGAGAAAGGAGTTCTGATTCCCAGTCCCTCTGTGTCTCGTTTCTCTCACCAATCCAGGGAAAGACGCACGTTTCACTGGAGCTGCAGCGGTTCACCTCTGCTGGGTTGGTCACCTCCAAAGACTCTGAGACCTGGTTGTTTTCGTCCTAGCCCAGATCCTAGTCTCTTGTTCGGTTCTTTGATGCCCAGGCAATGGTGCCTTAAGAAAGCAGGCTCCGGTGGTGTTAGCCATACAGGGCAGCAGCCCTCGCAGTGAGGGAAGGCTGTATTTGCACCGTTCAGCTCCCAGCTGCATTTCTCGGTCCTGCTGCCTGTGTGTGGGCAGGTGAGTTCAGGAGGGAGTTCACCTCAATGGCAGGAAATAGCTTCCTTGCAATATGAATTAAATTCAAACATATTTGCAACCTTGCCTTGACCCAGGCACTCCCTGAAACTCCTGCCCCTTCTCTAACCTTTCCTTTCAGAGTAAAATGCTGGAAGTAGTCGCCTTCTCTGGTCACCCCTCAGACGGCTGCGTCCTAGCCTGCTTCCAGGCCAGGCTCTGCTCTAGCTGTAGCTGGCAAATTGTGTTTAATCATGATGACCGTCTCTTTTCTGCTGGTGAAAGCTGCTTCTCCTTCCTCATTTCCCAGACCTCTGAGCCAGGTGTGACCCTGTGAACTATTGCAGCCTACTTCAGATCCTTTCTTTGGACCCTTTGGTTCCCCAGCTGTGTCAGGCATGGCAGCAACCTTGGGGAAAGCTACAGCCATCAGAGTCCTATCACCTGGCCTGGCAACCTGGCATCTTTTCCTCAGGACTGCACCTTATTCTTTCATTTCTTTAGAAAAATTCATGTCCTAAAGGGCATTCGGTGCCCAGAAGCTTGTACAACATCTCTCCCCACTCTGCAGTTGGTTGAATAAATACTATCACTAAAAAACCTCCGTGCTTCTTGTATAGACCCTGTGGTAGCAGGCATCCCTCAAGGAATGAAGAGTTAACGGACGTGGTGGCCGCTCTGAAAAAGTTGTGAATTTACCCATCCATCTCCATGCCATGTTAACTCTGAAGACCAGTGGCTCGTTGGTGACTGCCTCTCTGCTGACTGCATGCACAGGAGGAGAGGGCTCTTCCAATGATGGATACTTGCAGATCTTGAGACTGGTGTTTTGCTTTTGAGACCACGTGGATTTTTCCCCCTTTTATCTGATCCCTGCTGTCCGTGAGATCTGCTTCAGAAGGTTCATTCATCGGCACTTTGCTCTTTCTGTCTCTTGTCTCCTCTTCACGGAGGACACACTCGAGATGAGACCTGACTGCCTCTTCAGAGGGATCATCCTCATGATTCCTCTCTGCCTGCCTCTGCCAAGTGCACATATGACCTTTCTGGTTTCCTTCTGCTTGAAACAGGCACAAGCATCCTGCAACACCCCCCTCCCACCTGTCCTGTCTCGACACGATATTGGCCTCTCCCTTGACCCTGAATTCTCCTCCTACCCCTTGCCCCCAGCCTGTCTCGCCCACATGCCACCGTGCCATCACTGCACCTGGGCAGCATTGCCTCGGGGCATGTTGAAGGACTGCACCTGGGTTGATTGTACCCAGCTTGGCACTTCCCTTCCAGGGTCTGCACCCCCCACCCCCCATCCAACTGCAGCAGGTGCAGAGCACTCCAGCCTGCTCTTTCCAACTGAACAAGAAGAATGACTGCATTATCCCATCCTTCCACAGTGCTGGCTTCCCATTCATTTTAAGAGCCGGCTCAAAATTGCCCTCCATGGACTTGTTTTCTGTCTACTTCATGGACCTTGTCTCCTCTATTACCTTCTTTGCTTTGTCTGCTTATCTAACACCTGCCTTCTCTCTGTCAAGTTCATTTGCGAGCCTTTTCCTCCATGGTGCTCTGCCATCTGGAACAGCCACTTCATCAACTTGAGTTTTTTCCCCCCGCCTCAAGCATCTGAACTATTTCTGCTCCCTGGTCTCCGCTTCATCCAGCCACTCTGCAAGTGAATGCTTCAGTTCAGTCATCCTCATGTGTTAGCAAGCTCTGTTTTGTAATAGATATGGCTGAGGGCCGACTGCCCTGTGTTAGCTGAGCTGAGAGGCGGGTTGAGCTGCATTCAGAAGAGGAGGCCCTGCGTGTTTGTTGGGGCTCTCCTTGGAACATGCCTTCATACTTCCAAGGAGCACAGATGGTAACCTACCACACACTTGTTGCAAAGTTAAATTGCAGGTGAAAAATCATGTCTGCTGTCAACAAGATCATTTACAGTGTGTCTTCAGTGGTGCAGAAAGAAAAGCCACTGTGGATTTACCTGAGAACATAAGAACTGGCATTGCCTAGGTCGGAGTAGGTCTATTTAGCCCAGTGGCCTGTGTCACGCTGCAGCAGAGAGCAGATCCTCAGGGAGAGGGTGAACAGTGTTTGCCCAGAATTTCCCCATGTGCACACTCCTCTCGCACTGTGGATTCTGTGCGTTTACCTGTGTAATGCATGGATGCAGCTTTATCTTGTTAATTGGAGTGGTGGATTCTCTTTTTCCAGGTTCCCAAGATGTTGCCTCTCCTGTGCCCAGATGAACATCTGGTCCACGCATCTGCTCAAGTCACTGACAAAGGCATGGTGAGTGACCTATCCTCTCCCCTCTCACATTCATGCTGAATGGCAGGGCAGCTCTTATGTGTTATAAACATGGGTAAGGTCTAAGTGGATGCAGAACGAGCTCCTTGTGTTCTCTCCTTTAGCTGAGAACGGTTGATTGTTACCAAGTGGGACAGAGGAGTGCAAAGCGCACATGGTGCAACCGAAAACGTTGCATGTCCTCACCCACCTGTTCCCACTCTTCCATCTTTGTTCATTACAAAACATTTGGGACTTTTAATTAAAGCTCCACCTAAGATGCCCTATCAGCTGTTGCAGGATTTGTTTCTCCAGGGAGTGGTAAGCTGGTAGGCCAGTGGTACTAGGAGCCACTTGGCTTTCCCAAACCCAGCCGGATTCAGCATTCAGTGCTGACTTTTCTCTGCGGTATCACAACCTTCAAACCCTGTTCTCTGGGACCCGTTGTGTGTGTGTCACCTGCATGAGTGATGATCTCTTACTTTGCACAAGTAGCTATGCTTGTGTAGATAAGGCTATTTACAGTACAAGCAGTGCTGTAATGGATGAGACCCATGTTCCATCTAGCCCGGGGTCCTGTCTCTAACAGTGGCAGGGGTGTATGCTATAAAGGAAGAGCAGTGAGCCAGGTATATCTAGTGTGAACTATTCTCTGTTCATTACCCTGTTATTGGTACCCACCATTTTTGGTTTTAAGATTTCATAGATTTCATAGACATTAGGGCTGGAGGGGACCTCGGAAGATCATCGAGTCCAGCCCCCTGCCCAAAGGGCAGGAAGTCAGCTGGGGTCATAGGATCCCAGCAAGATAAACAT
>NW_017728907.1:46316811-46320429 GCF_001723895.1 Crocodylus porosus | reverse complement strand
GGGCATCAGTTGTCAGTTGCCCCATCTCGTTCAGCAGGGGTCCAATGTTGCCCTTGCTTTTCCTCCGGCTCCCCACATATCTGAAAAAGGAGTTTTTTATTGTCCTTGATGCTCGAAGCTAGTTGGAGTTCAGTTGCAGCCTTGGCTTTCCTGGTTTGCTCCCTGCAGGACCGGACCGGTGCAGAATAATCCTCCTTGGAAGGAGGAAGATACCAGAGTTTATATCTCTAACTATTCTGCTTCCCTGCTATTAATTAATTTTTTGTCCATGAATTTGCTTTGTCCCCTTTTGAACCTGGCTCTGCTCTCTGTGTCTACAAACTCCTATGGCAATGAGTTCCACAAGTTACCTACGTGCTGCTTAAAAAAGGACGTCCTCTTGTTCATTTTAAACCCGCCTCCTGCCAATTTCAGCGGGTGCCCCCTCATTCTATCCTTCTGGGACTTAGTGGAGAACTGTTCCCTGCTCTCTTTGTCCACAACCTGCACCTAAGTGCTTGCCTTTGTGTTTGAGAATGATGTGGTTGGACCCAAGGACTGGAACCTAGCTGAGGAGGGGGATCTTGGGGAACCCGGCCAGTTCTCTATTCAGGGAATGGTAACAAGACTTTGAAGTCTGGGCCCGAAGCCTGTTGAGCCAGGTAGCTCCGTATCCCTGACTCCTAGTATGCCTGGCTCTTAGATGTTTTCTGTGGCATGTAGGCAATCAGGGTCTTGCTTTTTGACTGTTCCAGGAGGATTTTTTGATACTTCTTCACCGCTCAGTTTCTATCCATATCTAACGTGTGTTTGCTCCATGGCTGCCTGTTTCAACACCCACATTATTCTTTTAAATCTGCAACCTACAGATCATAGTATATGTGTCTTGGGTGTGTTCACCGAGCATCATTTGCGCATAATTGCTTCTTTGAGGCACACTTGACCTCCAAGACTGCATAGAAAGGGTAGGATCCTTTCTGCTCAGGAGCAAGATATTTAACCATCAGAGGGGGATTTCAAGTGTAGCTCTCATCTATGTGCTAAGCCTTTTGCATTCTCTCATGGGCTTGCCATAGGTCTTCCACAGAATCACCATGTAGCCCTGTGTTCAGCAGTGAGATCTTTGCTCTGCTTGTTTTTTGCTTTCAAAGTACCCAAAATTCCTAAGTGTGCTTTAGACTGAGAAGACATTAAAAGCCTTTGGGCAGTTGAATATTGACATTTTCCAACCTTGAATGTGCAAAGTACTTTGAAGCAGTAACTGTCAGGTAGGCATAATTTTTAAAAGGCCTGACACCAGCATACAATGTGTATTACTCATGGCACATGGAGATCGGGCTGGCTGCTTGTGTTAGAAGGGTGTAAGGAGAACAGTGTTTGGGAGGTAACTTAGTTTACAGCTGGAATGGTTTGACCAGATTTCTGCTCTTCTCTTCTCCAGGTCGGCTCAGACAGTATCATTGGTTCGTCTACCCAAGTAGGAGAGAAGACGTCCATTAAACGCTCTACTATTGGCAACTCATGCACCATAAAAGACAAAGTTAAAATCACCAACTGCATCATCATGAACTCTGTCACTATTGAGGAAGGGTAGGTCGCTCTGTATCTTGCTCTCCTAAGCTTGCTTTTTCCCTCCACAGCCACAAAGGCTCTGGGATGCTGGCTGGGGGAGGCACATGTCTCATCTCCTGGAGTGAAGCAGAAGTAAGTCTTGTATAGCATGGCAAAGGATGCTGATGCCAAAGGAGAGATTTAATGGGAGGTTTCAAAATGGGGAGGAGAGCATAATATGTTCATAAACATTGTATTGCAAGTCAAGCAGATGGACCAAGTTTAGGCATCTGTGTGAGCTCGTACAGCCTCCTTCCACCCTGAACTGCTGATATGAACAGGCCAGTTCCTGAGTAGATCTAAGAGTTTTGGTATCAATGTCTGCATGCTTTAAAGCAGGGGTGGGCACTTACTGGGGCAGGAGGGCTACTTAACAAGTTTTGGTGAGCTGCTGACGGCCAGCATGGATGCAGAGACGCCAACTGATCCTATCCAGCCACTGCCAGGAGCCTGAGGTGGGAGGGCTCTGTCGCAGCCAGGGCCAGGCCAGGCCGGGCCGTTCAGTGTGTAGACTCCTCCACCCCGCTGTGTCCATTCCCCCACCTTCTTCTTCCCCCACCCCCAGCTTTCTGTTCTGCACAGTCCTGGCAGCGAGGCCCTTACGGGACAGAGCACAATGCAGCACACCAAGTAGTCATCCCACCTGCCCACTACAATGAGTAGCTGCAGGTAAGTCAGGGGCAGCTGGCTTGGGCAAAGCCCTCTTCCCCATGGCTGGCACAGACTTACCTCCTAGCAGCACCATGGCAGCAGCAGTTTATTACCCCAGTGGATGGGTGACTACTCAGCGCATTGCATCGCACCCTGTTCCTTGCGGGCCTGGCTGCCAGCAGCCAGGATGCCAGGACTTCACAGCCACAATGCCAACAGGAAGGCAGGAGGGTGGCAAAGGAGTCTGTGCACTGCCCGGCCCAGCCATAGCTGCAACAGAGTGGAGCAGCATGGGGTGTAGCCCTCCCTTCTCAAGCTCACAGACGCCATTGACGAGCCAGATAGGATCAATTGGCAGGCCAGATATGGCCCACAAGCCATATTTTGCCCACCTCTACTTTAAAGTTACCCATTTAAAACATTTCACATTTCCCATTGCCTTTGAACGCTAAGAGTTTTCATGAAAAGCCTTGTTCTCTGAGGCCTTTTCAATATCTGTTGGATTCTACTTCAGCAGTACAGTGGCTGAAAGACAGAACAAATGAGTTAGCTTTCCCCAGCAAAGATCCTTTATCCAGTCGAGGGTCTTCACATGTGTGTGTGGAGCTAAAGAACAGGCAGCCACAAAACCCATCACGATGTTACTTGAAGTTCAAACATGAGACCTCCTGCCTGGGGTACAGGGCAAAGAAAAGCTTGTCTTCTGCCCAAGGCCAGAGAGACTTGGCACCCTGCAAAGAGAAGAACAGGAATAACTGAAACTTTTCTGCAACTGGTTAATCTTTCATGCCTCGTTGCCTCTTCCCAAACCTGGCCATTCTGTCTTGATTTACAGAACCCAGCCAGAATTTGCTCCATAAGAGGATTAAATTTTCAGATCTGAAGAACAAGCATCCAGTCATCAAACGATTTCCTAGATCGTTTCCTCTGCCAATACACATTCAGGGACTCATGTCTGTGCATGAGCAGCTGAGAGGGGAGATCTGGGCTCTTCTGAATGTAGTTTGCTATTAGGCATATTGTATTTAGGGAGGATATTGCTCCTTCTGGTTTCTACAGTACATTTGTCATGCACGCAACTGATGTTTACTCCCCTCACATGCTACTGAGGCATCCCTCCTGCTGCCCATCTCTAAAAGTAGGAGAAAGGACCTACCTGGAACTGTTGCTCTCTAAATTTCCCCACCTCCCCATATCAGCTGGCTTCCTGTGGGTGTTCATTCAAAGGAAACTGGTGATTAAAGTCTGCACAAGCCTATATAGGGCTATACCCTATACAGGAGGGATCGTATTGACAAAAGGGGCGGGGGTGTAGCTCTCTATGTGAAGGAAAGCTACATGTCCCTGCAAGCTGATGTTGGCGACCGGCATGGACAG
>NW_017728907.1:46308645-46316800 GCF_001723895.1 Crocodylus porosus | reverse complement strand
GACTTCCTGCCCTTTGGGCAGGGGGCTGGACTCGATGATCTCCCGAGGTCCCTTCCAGCCCTGATGTCTATGAAATCTATGAAATCTATGAAATAAATTCCTACTGCTCCATGCCTTGAGGTTTGTGGAGAGCCCCATGGGAGCGGTCCGACCCTTGAAAAATGCCAAGTTGGCTCGTGTAGTCACATATCTGAAAAATAAAAAAACCAAAGGATGTGAGGGCTATGGAGAATACTACTGTTACAGAACTAAATTACAGGTAAGTAGGGTACCTTGCTGCCAAGTGTTGGTCTTTAATAGAAATTCACAGTAATTTTAAGCACATCATAAATCAGAATTCCTTGGTGTACAGAAAATAGCAGGTCTCCAGTTCACTCGTAAATGGATACAGTATGGCAACATCACAGACTCTGCTGTCCTCATAAGTGCCAGGAAGCATTTTGATTTGTTAATAAGCTACGCTGTCTTCTTGATTAGTGTGTTGATGCCACAGTTGTTCTGGCAGGGTTTTGCATAAGAGGTGAGCAGCCCTACAGTGAAATCACAGAAGGGGCTAAAGGGGCAGACACCGGTATTTTATAAAGGATCCCAAGTCTTACTCTCAAAGTCAGCTATTTTTAACCACCCCTTGTAGAAGGCTTCCCTTCACAAACAGTTTTCCTCCTCCTGTTGCCCAGAAAGTGCTTGATAAAGAGAGGTTTTTCACTGTGAGCTGAGAGTCAGCAAACTCTAATTCTTCCAAAAAACAAGAGACCAGGAGTTTCTCAGGTAAGTCCCATTGCCAGAAGTGCCCTGCTTCCAGTCCCCAAGTGCAGCAAAAGTGCCGCAACAGCCATGAGCTTTGAGTATTGCTAGATAAGCCCAGTCCCTCCTGCATAGGATTTGTTGTAGATGAGACACCTGATTCGCACCTAGAAGCAAGTGGAAACCCAGTGCTGTTTGCAAAACACAGGCGCAGTGGCTCGCATCACCAGCTCCACCAGATTTTGCTCCAGTAGAATTTGCTGAGTGACATGGGAGAGCAGCCCCAGGAAAGCCCGCTGCAGCAGTATAAAGCAGGAGGCCTCTTACAAGGTCAGTAGCCACTTCACAAACCTAAAGAAGTGAGAAGTCAGATGAGCCACTGCCGGTATGTGGGAGCCCAAGAGGAAGCGAATGTCCAAAAGTAGCCCAATGTTCCCAGGGCCCCAGAGGAGTCACTGAGGTACAGAGGTACTCAGAGCTGCCTTGCTCTGATCCTTCCTGTAACATTCCCAGTCCAGGAGTGTGTGAGATGGTGCAGGAGCAGCCAAAGGGATTCCTGGCAGAGGAATGTCTCCAGAGCAAGGGCCTGGGCCTGATCATTGCTTCAGTGAAATGTGCACATTGCCCTGCTTGATGGAGATGTTAATGATCCCTGCCAGGGGTGTACTTCCACGCTGGCTTCCTACCTCCATGAGGAGCATGGCTCCATCTTCCAGTAATAATACAGAATGGTATTAACATAGTAATAGCCCATTGGCAGCTGAAGCCAAAGGCACTGAGAAAAGGCTGCGTAATGACTGCAGAGGGTAGTTACAGCATTTGAGGCTAATCCCAAATGCTTTGATTCATTACATAGAGCATAAAGGAAGCAAAGACGTTTTTCTGTCCTGGCGACAGTCTCCTCTCAAGTCCAGAGTGCCATAGGAGCTGCTGTGTTTTCCAATGCATCAGGATCCACAGACGACCATCTCCTGACCGACGCAGGCGTGTTGGGTGCGTCCTTCAAGAATCTGACACCAACTCTCAGGGGCCGAGTCGGGATGAGTAGCCTCTGTAGAAGCAGGTGGGAATACCACAAGGTGTAGCAGCAGAAAATTGCATTAGTTCTGGTTAGCTCGTTATCCAAAAAATGAGGTCATCACCTGGATGCTACCCTCTGCCTGAGGTCACTTCTTCCAAGATAAACACCAAGGAATTTTGGGCCTGGTTAGACAGCGGCAACTATTTTTGGATGATGACCCATTTCTCGTTGCTGGGTGATGTGGATGAGTGGGGCAGACCAAACACAGCTTTAGTTTAGGTCTCTCGGAAGATAGCCCAGCACTAAAGGCTCTTGTTCAATGATTTTAGCAAGTACAAATCCCCCTCTTACAGAAGATTACAGATGGATTAAAGTGAGTTGGCTAGGCAGAATAATTCAGTCCCTCCTTAATGCATTTCCCGCTGTACAACTAACTCTTCCATCAGCGAGACAATAAAGTAACGAATATTACACATGTGCTGACGGATGGGCGTGCTTGACCAAGCTAGGAGGGGCAGGCAGCTGAAAGCCGCTAGCGGAGGTAATTTATAGAGCAGCACAAGTGCTGAGAGATGTTGACTGCCCAGGTGACAGGCTGCAGCCTGGAAAATGTTCTCTGTTCCCTCTGGACCACGACCCGGAGCTCAGTGACAAATGATTGCACTGAGTTACACAGTCAGGGAACTACTACCCAAGCTGAAATAGCAGGTCGCCTGAAAACCTTGCGTGTCTTTATTTGCTGCACGGTAGCTCTAAGCATCTTTGGTCTGTCTGGTGACTGCAGCTGATCCTTCTCTGTTGTTTCGCTTGAGGTGGAGATGGTGCAGTCTAAGTTGAATGTATCTGAACATTTCTCTGGTCTCCAGGTTTTGAGAATACGATCAACCCTTTGTTGCTAAAGGCGCATGGAGGAGGGTATTCGCGTTGTAAGCTGTTGGTGGCAAGAACCATTCCTTTGTTCTGTTTGTACAGCCCCCAGCATGGTGGGATGCTGATCCATGGCTAGGTACTAGGGCAAATAACAGTAATGGAGAAGGCATCTTGGATCCTGCACTCTCTCAGGGCAGGTGAAGACTTAGAAATCTGCTGTTTGTTTGAAAAATGCAGCATTAGTGTTCATACTTACTCCAGGAAGTATCACCATGATAGCCTGCGCATAGCGTACCATTACCAGCGGGAAGTGGGATCCAACAGTTTCACTGCAAATGACTCAAATGATGGGACAGTACTGGAGGGATTCTGGTCTTTGGGCCACTCAGTTTAGTTGAAAGACCAAGGCATAAGAAGCTCGAGGCAGTTAAAGGTCCATGCTGGTGTCAGATACAAACCCTATTTGAGAATCGTCTCATTGACATTCTGGAAGTCACTTCCCTTGTAACCATGTGGCAGATTTATGACCTGCCAATGAATGCTTCTTCATCCTTGATTAACAGAAAACCTAATGCAGCAGTAGGCAGACATAACCACTTCTTTCTAATAAAAACTTAAATGTTTCTGCATCACCCATAGGTACTGTGATCAGCGGATTCCTAAGAAGGTAGGAGACCAATATGAAAGTGGTGGTAAGATACTTGTGGTCCAGAATTACATGAGGACTCTTAGCTAAATCAACTTCAGGGAGGTCTGGCCCTTTGCGTACAACCAAGGAAATGCAGCCAGCTCCACCAATGTGTTAACCGCAGTAGATTGAAGCAAGGTAGGGTTGGGTGGGGGGTTATGAGAAGGGATAGTTGTGCCCATCTGGTCTGGTTATCTGCATAAGAGTGGCTGCGGAACTTCCTTCACTAGTTTCTTCTGTCCAGTTCCGTAGCTTCTGTCTGCTTGAGGACGTCATCATTTACAGACACGTGTCAGATCTTGATTTTAGGATTCTGAGTGCCCCTCACAGCCCTGTACGTTGTGCCAGTGTTTAATGTGTCCTCCTGTGAAAAGCATGCGTCCTGTTTCCAGTCTTGATTTGTCAACACAGGAGCAGCCCCTGCCCCAAGGGGCACGTCTACACGTTCATTAACGCACTTTGATTGCAGCGCATTTAGTTTAGTACCTCTAATAGCTGAATGTCCAGTAACTAGAGTTACTGCGCAGTAGTGTTGGTGCCTGATTTTTTAGTGGTGCTTACTGTGCATTAGCCTAATAACACCGTGCAGTAGGGTATTAACACAGTTAATAACCACTGTGCAACTGTGCAGTGTTATTAGGCTAATGCACAGTAAGCGTCTCGTGTAGATGCACCCAAGGACTTGGCCATCTGAAGTCAGCGATGCTCCATGTAGGCACAGGGTCACACCACGGACAGAGTCCAAGATCTAAACCTGTACAGGAGCCTCAGTACAGGAGTGCAGCCTGCCTTTATATCTGTTGTGCTCAGCGCTGCACCATGTGACAGCTGCTCTGCAAGGTTCCATGTTTTGGCGGTAAAAGTGGCATGTTTTTTCCAGTTTTGCTGGCATAGATTTATTTGAAACCAGTGTCAAAAGATTCCCCAGTAGAATGGTGCCGTTAATTCGTCAAGCAGAAGATCAGCGAGAACCATTCACGGTGGCGTTATAGGAACCCCTCGTTAGGCAGTCCAGCCCAGTCAGCACCTCCGTTCTGCACAGGTACAGCACTGAAGTTGCAAGAAGACAGAGAGGTCAAGGTGGAGGTGCCTGACTACTTCTTGGCCCGGATGGCATGAGAGCAGTTATCATGTGTTTACCTGGGGTTGAGAGAAGGTGGAACAGAGTGAAGGTTTCAGACGGATTGTCGTTTCTGGCCTCTGAACAGAAAGGGGAAAAACTGCTGGGAAGGTCAAAGAGAAAGCCCTACAGACATGTAGAACAAGTGACTAAGAGTCTACCTGCGTGGAAAACTCACAGTATCAATATGATGATAACACAGGAGCATGGGCAGGGAGAGATGCAGTACTTGGATTCAGTCTTGCCACTGTGTTTAAGAGGTGTGTGGCATGTTGGATCGTTAGCAGCATTCAGTGTTGGGTGGCTCGTGCCTTTTTGTGAGTCACTGTTATATGTAGACTTTTTCAGTCTGCATATAAAGGTCTGCTCTTAAACCAGAAAAGCAGCAAATGTACCCTTTACAGCACCAGAAGCAAAGTCAGCCTTATCTTGGAGGATATGTCTCATCTGGGAGAAACTGCAGCCTTCGCTGAGCCCTGAGATCAAGGTGTAAAGCTATGTGCACACTACAGACCTCTGCTGGCTCTGCCGATCTGTGGGGTAGAGGAGAGGCGTGATCCCCAACTGACGTGGTTTTGCCTGCAGAATCCCGGCGCCATAGGAAAGCAGGGCTGACAGGGACCTCAGGAGGTCACATCTAGTCCAGCCCCCTGCTCAAGGCAGGAGCATCCCTGACTAAAGCACCCATCTATGTGTCGGTCCAACCAGCTCCTGACCTCATGCAAGGATGGAGATTTCGCACACTCTCTGGGCAGTCTGTACCAAGGCTGAAGCACCCACGCTATGAGCAAGTTTGTCCTCATCTCCAACCTAAATTTCCTCTGCCACAACTGGAGACCATTCCTTCTAGACCTGGCCCGTACGGCCGTAGAGAGTAGTCCATCAGCGTCCTCTTTGTAACTACCCTTCAGGGATTTGAAGCCTGTTATCAAACCCTCCCCCCCATTCTTCTCTCCGGACTAAACAACCCCAGTTCTTTCAGCCTTTCCTCTAAGTGTAGACAGTGGTACTTGCTAACCTGGGTTTTGTCTGGCAGAGCTTGTACCAGCTAGAGGGGTGAGGTGGTTTCACTGCACCCATGCGAACTGCAGCCAAGCTCTGAGATCTCTGTTCTCACTAGGAGCACCTTTTCAGTACAGCGCGCCAGTCACACGCACCCCATGTAGACATGGCTCTAGGGTAAGAGTGAGATGCAGGGTCCAGGGATTCACTCGTGAGAATGTCTGACCAAGGACCTTGTTGCTTTGTGTGCGTGCCAAGCTTTACAGTGGGCTTTGGGCACTTGGGAAATAAATCCAAATGTCGCTTGAGCACAGTTAGCGAGAACTGCCAGCACAGACCTGCCAGAGGGAGGAGAGAGAAGAGCATCACTTCACTGCGCCAGCAGGGAACTCATCCCTTTGGTTCCAGGACTGTTGCAGCAGATGACAAAAGGGGTTGGTGATGCTTTCCCCACCCCCTGAGACATGGGGCCTACTTGTGAATCCGGCTCGCTGGTTCGTCTCCGTGCATAGTTGTGTGCACGTCCCATATATCTCTTGAAGGGGAGCTCTGGGAGATCAGGGCAAGACGCCTGTCATCGCCTGCCCGCACGCTGGCGGTGTCTGGCCACCACTGAGAATCTAGTCATTGCCAGGAGGCCTGCGCTGTGCAGACTTTTCACCAGGTGCGTCTTTTAGAGTGTTTTCTTCCCATTCTCCCTTAGTCGTGTGTTCTCACCGCTCTGGGCTCGGTCACACTCAGCTCTGTTAGTGTCGTGTCTGGTGCCAAGAGGGAAGAGTTTGAAAGAGTACTCACTGATGAAAAGAAATCTGTGTACTTCCTCCTGCTCTTTTTATTATTGGAGTAACCCCCAGGCAGGAGGGGGGCTGGCTTAAAGAAGTACGCTGTGCAAACATGTACCCGCCTCGGCAAATGTACAACCCACAAAGAAGATTGACATATTAAAGGTAGACGAGAGGAACGCAACCAGATCTAAATGTAAGCACATGTGCGCGTAGATTTGTTTGCAGTGTCTGTATGTAGAGAATTGCTGCAATCCCCATCTCTCAAGCTATCACTAATAGACTGAGCTCTCAGACACATTGCGATGCAAGCAGGTTTTGAGAGCTCGGACAAGGGAGACCATTCCACGCATAAGAAGCAAAGTTTAAGAAAACATGGCAACATCTGTCTGAAACGCTTAGACGAGACTGGCGCCTCTGGGCAGCCCTGGCTGGTGTGAGTGTGTGTGGGGATGGGACACTGGAAGTGAACAAACAAGTAGGGAAGGATGGGGTGGCAAGGGACCTCCATGAGAAGACATTTGAACTTGATGTGGCGAAACAGGAGGAGCCAATGGGGCTGTTCAGATATCAGGAGTGACAGACCGAAAGGCAAGGAACATAATCCCTGCGGAAGCAGTGGTGCATACGAACCGAAGCAGGGGGGATGTGAATTTTAGGGCGACATGCAGGCGTAGACCACAGAAATCCAGATGGAAAAGGATGAGAGTCCTGGGTATGGAGGCAGAAAGAAAAGGATGGATTTTACAAATGGCATGGAGGAGTCAGTAGGGGTGGAGCGTTGTAGTGTACAAGAGGCAAAGGGTTTTTTGTGGTGTTTTATTGGACCAGCTGTATAGATGGGAGAGAAGTTTAGCAAGCTTTTGGGCACCAAACTTTCCGCATCAGATCTGACTCGGAGGAGCAAACCCTGAGATCAGGGTGAGGTAGAGGGAAAGGAGGAATGACCCCCACTCACTCATGCCATGTTTGACCCAAACTGGGATCTCCTCTGGTCACTCAGATGAAGATGAGCGGTTGCAATGCGGGTTTTGTTCAGCTACCTGTCTTGAAATAGTTCACCCAGGTGCTTCACTTGTTCCTCAATGAACAGGCTTACAGAAGACCACATGTGACCAGTCAGATGCTGCTCAAGTTTGCCACATGTCTGCAATTTAATACTGCTTTCCATGAGAACATGCACAAAGGAAGCAAACAAGAAGCAAAGCAAGGTGGATTGAGCACTAACTGCAGATTGATTGTGAAGTTTATTGGTTGTTTCCTCGCCAGTGCCAAATCAGCACCTGATGTATGAGACCGGGAGTGGTTTGAAGAAAGTTCTAATTAAAAACAGGATGGAATTGAGAATTTATAGGGGTTCAGCACAGAAGTGATTGCTTCCCCTCTGCCCTTTGGATAAGAGCAGCCCACAGGAGTGATCCCGTTGCCCAGGCAGTGTTTGGGTGGCATTGTAAAATCCATTTTATAGGATGTTCCCTCATGCAAAGGAGAGAGAAGAAGAAGTTGCTTCCAGCCCCACAGCTTGCAAAGCTGAGAGTAAAGTTGGGGCCGTGCTGTGAATCTTAAATGACGTCTATAGAAGACCACAGCTGCCCCGAGGATGCCTGCTTTCCCAGCGCCACGTCCACACAGTCCCGGGGGCAGGGTAGAAGTGTCAAGGGAAGTCAGGACAAATACTAGAGAAGGTGAAAAAGTAAGGCCCTGGTTTAACAAAGCATAAGCATGTGCTTAAGTCCTTTGTGTCTTTGGGCTGGATTTCAGTTAGTATTTAAAGCTCAGTGCGTGCTTACGTTCTGTGCCAAGCCTGCTCTTCCTCCTGCACGGTCGGTTTGATGGCCGAATGACACCGCCTGGCCAGGGCTTTACAAACTGCACATAGTTTCATAGTTTCTAGGGTCGGAAGGGACCTGAGCAGATCATCTAGTCCG
>NW_017728907.1:46295968-46308041 GCF_001723895.1 Crocodylus porosus | reverse complement strand
CTAGGTCTGGTTGCAGCCTGTTCCTCCCTTCTAGCGTGCCCACATCCCCCCACATCTTAGTGTCATCAGCAGATTTGAACAGGTGCTTTTTACCCCCTCGTCCAAATCACTGATGAAGATGTTGAGCAGTGCGGGCCCGAGGACCGAGCCCTCCAGAACCCCACTGCCCATCTTTGCTCCTTTTACAGCATAAGACCGTGGGTCCCAGTGGTGCTGCAGCTCTGCCTCTAGTTCGTGCGTCCTTCTGATTTTGGCACCATATGCAAACTTGAGCAGTTACCATGGTTCCTGTCATATTATTTAGCTGCCAGGGATAGACTTGGGGCCGTGCAAGGTCGCAGACAGTGTGTGGCTCAAGGAGCATGGTCTCTAATGATAAAGTGGAGATAAGTCTCTCTGGGGAAACTTGGAGCTACAGACAGGCCTGACGGTAGCCTCCTTCAACTCCTTAAAGTATGTGGTTCAGGATTATGCAAAAGAATATACATAATATAGACACTTAGCTTCTTTCAAATAATCCTGGACCACGTACTCTACTCAAGAAAAGCGCCGTAACAGCTTCCACTTAGGTCACCTTTGCCACATCCTGGGAATTTCCTGATGGAACGAAGTTGCTGAGGTCTTGCAACGTACTGGTGTTAAAAGCATCTGTTCTCTTCTCAGTCAGCATCAACCTCAGTGGCTTGGTCATATGCAAAAAATGGACAATGGCCATATACCCACGGATCTCTTGTATGGAGAACTCTTTACAAGAAGACCACGCAGGCATCTTCATCTCCATTTCAGAGATGTTGATGCAGACAGTGAACATTGAGCCAAATGACTGGGAGAAGACTGCTGAGGGTGGAAGCTCTTGGAAACAATCTGCTAAGCCTGGGATGAAGGCTTTTAAGGTAAGAAGAGCCTAACATACAGAGGAAAAAAGAAACTGCAGGAAGAACCTGCACCATGTTCGGGACTGTTTGCTATGAGCTTCACGTGAGATAAGTGCGGGGGGACTGTCACTCAAGAACCGGGCTCGGCAGCCACACTTGCAAATGTTTAATGAGGTGATGCTTCACTTGGTGCAAATCTTGTCTTGCGAGACAAACAAGTTGCTTACAGTATATTTAAAGTCTTCCTGCTGATAAAATGACTCTGTTGCCTGGGTCCTGACACTGCTTTAACCAGTAATTCTGCAAAAGTTTCCTTTTCACTAAGGTCTGTTGAAACTGAGCCACTGCATAAATCACGACTTGTTTAAACCTGCTTCCAGATAGTGTCCTGCCCTGAAAGAGCAGGGGACACCAGTCACTTTCCAAACAGTTTAATGGAAATAAAAAGGACATTGAATGTTGATGGCTAAAGCCTGGTGCAGCTCTGAAGACTGACCATGGAAAGGCCCTGCTCCAGACCCAGCGGATCTGCTCCTTCCACATATCAGGAGAGTGTTAGACTTCAGAGATCAAAATAAGTATCTTTTCATGCTCACCCCATGGATCCCATAAGGGGGATTGTCAGAGGCACGTGACTCTTTGGTTTTCAAGTGGGAGTTCTGCACCTCGCTGCTCTTGGTGCCCGTGAGAGCCCTGCTCTGATTATGAGATGGTGAGATGCATTCCCGTATTGTCAGAAGCAAGTCTGGGGCCCGCAGGCCACATACATCCTGTGGGGGCTTAAATTGCAACCCCTCAGCTCCCCCACAGCTGACACTCCTTCCCATCTCTGTGGCAGCAGCCGGAGTCTCCAGACTCCCCCTCCTTCCTCCGGTTTCTGCTTCCTGCCCCTGCCTCAGGGTATGGGGGGGTGCCGGGAGAGGAGTGTGGCTGGGGCGACGTGGGCACATGTACAGTGGGGTGTTCATGCAGCATGTGACCCAGGGGTCCTGTGGCTTGCTCTGGTGCAGTCCATGGGGCACGTCGCCCCCAGGCAGTTAGATGCTGGAGAGCCCTGGTCAGGAGGATTGCTAACGCAGGTGGAGCTGCGGGTATAATCAGATGATTGTGAGGTGTGAGCAGGTGTCGTTTACAGCAGAAGTGAGCCTGCAGGATCTTTAGGTGCGGAGAATCCAGCCTGCGCAGAGCCCAGGCTCAGCATGCGCGGACGGCACTTGGAAAAAACTTCTCACCTCCTAACCTGTGTCTGTCCATCTGGCATGGATCTGACAGATCATCCAGTGAATCAGTGAATGAATAATGAACAGGGAACCCTCAGTCCTGCCTCCACATCAGGTTTCCAAGGAGGGTTGCATTTAAGAAGGACCAGCGGAAGTTCCTCCTGGTTATGCACTGCCCAAACGATGACATCTTCCCAGAGAAGGCCAGCTAATGAACCAAGGGATTAAACCAGCCTTGGAAAGTAAAGACTAATCACTCTGCTTTGAGACCTTAGAATGAAGGACAAACAGTTTCCTCTGCACGTGAGCCGGGCACGCATGCGATTGTGAGAAACATGGCCTAATGCAAGGTCTCTAAGAGAACAGCTCCAGGGAGAGTTGCAGTCCGTTGCATTGAAGCTGTCCTGGGAAAGTGGCTGCAACAGCCGCCTTTGCTGAGTCTCACAGACTGGACTATGAGCTCAGCGAAGGGCCCAAGTTCATTCACTTCCTGGGTCAATAAGATTCAATGAGGTTGAAGTGACCAAGGAGCCAGTTCTTCAGCCCTGCTTGTCAAAGGGTCCTGTGACCTTTCACTGGGAAACCTGAGTGCTGGCGGGTCTGAGTGGCATGGGGTACATGTGAGGTGCAGACCTTGGCAGAGTGTAAAGCAACCACACTGCAGCAATGGGCCTGGCTAGAAACGGGACGAGCGACGGGCTTCTCAGCAATCCACCCGCAGAGATTCACCCAGGGCGGATGGGGTCGGGGGAAGTTTTGTACTGCCCCGAGAGGGGAAGCGCAGAAAATCATCGCTCCTGAGCAGACTGGTTCCTTTGGAAATGATCTGTAAATTATAGCAGATACCATTGCTATGTCTTCATTTACTCAAGCGTATAATGGAGGAATTGAAATAGCCCCACATCAGTTGTTAACATGTAAAAGAGATACTCCAATGAAAGCAAAAAAGCAGGGGTTTTCAAGGCTCCTCACAAGGGTCTTGTGAGTTTTGCTTCCCCCCCAGCAATCCTATTCCCTGTTCCCTGTCCGGGCAGATCTCATCCGCTGGTCCTCTGCCTGCGTAGGACTCCCACAGGGCAGCGGTCAGAGTAGAGCACCAGCGTTCCTTCTTACCACCTTGCTTCTTCATCTGTCGTCGCAAGGGCTTCTGTGCGGCTGCCTTCTGCCCGAGCCCACGGGACTGGGTGTAGCTGGCTGAGGGAGTGGTTTCCAACCATGAGCTACTGGTAGTCTGTGACTGGTCCATGGGCCCCCCATAGCCCACCTCATTTTCAGTGAGAAGCTTGATGACGTGGCATGCGGTTGTCTGTGAGAAGCATCGGGGGTTGACAGTGGTCTGTTGGTCCAAGACTCTTGGGAGCCGAGGGCAAGAGAGATGTCAGCGGTCCCTTTGATGCAGCTACCAGCACAGGTGTTGAACATGGGGCCTTGGAGACCTTGAATCATTTCTTCCACAGCCTCTCATCCTCTGCTCGCCCAGCGGAGTGAGAGGCTCGGGTTCCCCAAGCATCGGGCTTCAGGCACTGTGCTGCCTTCCCATCCCTTGGGCTCCGAGTCCACAGCTTTCAACTGTTGCACATTAAATGGTCGGTTTATTGCCTCATCGCTTGTCAGCAGCAATGCCTTTCCTCCGCACAACTGGATTAAGCTAAGAGCCCGCACCGCCTCGTCTCCATTTCAGGCGATTGGCTGCAAAGCAAACCTGTGACATCCATACCTTGCTACGCCCACGAGTCTCGGGGCCAGAGCTCCACTTGGGGTCTTGACCTCAGTTACTTAAGCTGCTTTCTTCCAGGAGCATTCATCGCTTTAATCACGGAGCCCTAAATAATCAGCGGGTAGCCTGTAATTACAGGGTTGTGTTTTGGATTCCTGCAGCCAGTTCCCTGTGTGCTGAGCATGGCATATTTTGATCTCCCACTCCCCAAAAGCGCATTTGATCTCCGATTTACGTGTGGCAAGGTTAAGAGGAATACAGCCTCTCTGTTCTTGGGTGATCCAGCAACCTTAGGTGGTACACGCTCTGCTTTTGTTAAGTAGCTCATTGCAATGGCCATCAAGATATTTGATTTATAGTCTGATAGCCGGCCTGAAAGCCAGCAGTTCCAGGGCAACGTAAATCAGCCTGTCTCTGGGACTAAAACTTCCTTCCATATAATTTCATCAGGAGATGGAATTCTTTCCCAATTCCTTGCATTGCTTTCAAATGCAATCGACCACCCTGTCCTTTGGTTTGGAGCTATGCAACTTCGCCACAAATGGGGTGGGGGAGAAAGCAAGCCATGTCCGGACTCGTTCTGCTATAAAAGCTCCATATTATACGTTTTTGGACATTGCCTTTGCCCAGCTTCCTCTGAGCCCACACAAGAGATGGACGGCGTCTTCTGGTTCTCTTCCCTCCCGCCCCCCAGCACGTTCTCTGACCTTTTAGAAAAATAAATACAAGATAAAGCAGGGCCTGGAATGTGTGTACATTCTGCTCACTCTTGTTTTCTGCTGGGATTAGCTGTTTACAATGAGAGCAGGAAGGGGGGTCTGTGGCCTTACTGAAATTAGTGGCGTTGCAGAGTGATCTCGTTAGGTGGTCTCCCATTTAAAGACCCAGATCCTTGTAATCCCCCCACACTTCTTGGCCAGTACCCCTCTTGCCCTTGTTCCATCTCTTCGGTTTTTTTTTAAACAAAGTCAGCCTCTCTGGGATACACGGACCCCCTTGCTCGCACGTTGTACCTGTATAACAAATTAGCTCGTCTTTGCCAGCCGACTTCAACATCTGTTACCACTACAGGACCAGGCTTGTAAAACCGCTCGCGCTCTCCGACGCAGATGCGGACTGAATATTTGTATTTATTTTCAAAAAAAAAAATAAAGCAAGAAAAGCAGCCAGCTGCACGAGTGTACAGGAAAACACATTCGCATGGAAATTTCAGCCCTAAATCAAATACCCCAAATTAGTTGCTCTTGTGGGTTTGAACGTGCTCCTTGGATTTTAAAGGTCAGAAGATATCCATTTCCACAGTGCTGAAAGTTTAAAAATACACTGCATTTTAGGGGGGGGAAAATATGGTTTGCATTAGATGCCAGTACATCAACTGTGAGCATGCGCATACGTCCTCCCCGTCCATGAAGCAGAATGCAATCAGAACTCCCTCTGCGATTAACGGCACCTCGTATTCAAAACAGCCAGGAGATGCAGTGGCCGTAGAATTAAAGAGAATACAAGAGACTGTCATGAGATGTGACGTTTACCATGCAGAGAATTAAAGTTCATTCCTCACTCTTTAAATGAAAAAAATCAAAATAAACACAGAAAATACTTCTCTTGGCAGGCTTTGTGGCATACTTAAAAAGAAGAAAAAAAAGGCATTTACAAGTGGTTTCGAAATGCCTATGTTATATCTGTCAGCAGTTGGAAGGAACACCCACAAATCATGTTTTTATCTCCTGGAGTTTTGTTGTTTGAGCAATAAAAACCGGATCTGTCACTCCGTTTTGTGATGGCATCTGCCACTCGTTTTGTGATGGCAGGAACATGCTCAGGATTGCATGATTTTAAAAATCCTGGCAGATGAGTCGAGAAGCAGCCCTGGAGGGCAGTAACTTGGTTTTTCTGTACAGTAGCACTGAAGATGGGTGGTTTCCCCTGGTTTGTGATGGAATTTCTCTTGGTTCTCGGGCACTAACGTGTCCTATCCACCATAGGCACATGTTGTTTGGCAAGAAAACAGCTTCTATCTAATGCAAGAGAATAGCAACATTAGCACTGTGCTGGCTGCAGGGATATCCTTTCCCCTCGAGATCTGAAAAGGCTACTTCCAAGCTTCACTCTCAGCTCAGAGCCAGGATTCTCCCTCAAGGGTCCCAGAAGCCCTGACATAAAATCTCTTCTCTGATGGCCATGTTACACACTGGTGGCAATGGCTTGCAAACCGCTGGCCTGACCCTGAGAGATGCCCAGTCCCTGCGGCACCTCTTGCAGCACGTGGAAGTTTTAGATGGTGGGCACCCAAAGGGCGAGGCCCTGTTTGAGGCCTGCATGGCCTGGGCAGTGTGAAGCCATCACTGATCAGGCTCTTTCACGTCACATGCCCTTTGCTTGCAAATTGTCGTGGCGTAAGGGCATCTCTGCAGCCATCTTGCCACTCGCACCAAAGTCGCAGCAGCACCATCCAGTCTTCTGAGCGAGTTGGTCCCTCGCTTGACTGAGCTGCTGCATAGGATGCGTTTGGCAGGGATGGAGGAGAGGCAGGCAACACGGCATCTGGCCCATGTGTTTTTCCTTTGGTTTTTCATACTAATGCTGGAGTTGAAGCCCATCCAGGAGACCCAAGCTGGATAGCTCCACCATGGCTGTTCGCCTACAGCCTTCCCGCAGTCGCCTGCTTGTCCCAGGTGTCCCTGCACCGCGCTGTCTGCTGACCTGAAGGACTGCAGCGAGCTTTGACTACTCTCATTTCCTTCGCAACCCTCTAGCAGTGACGCTGCTCTCCACGTGGGACCTGGAATCGACTCTGACTCATGCGTCAGCAACAGAGTGACGATGCGAGCTCGAGGGCAGACTCCACGTCCCTGCTGGTGATGTGTGAGCCAGAAGAGAGGGAGAGGGAGGTCGTTAGGCTGGCGTGCAAGGGGGAGCAGTTGCCTCTCTGACAACCAGAGGGATGGTGAATGTCTGTGTAATTCCCCAGCGAATGCTGAAGTCCGGCCTAGGGCCCTAACCTCACAGTTCACCCCTTCCATAGGTTTGTAGCTTCATCACAGTTCATTTGCCTCTCTGCTAGACCTACGCTGGGGGAGGGCTAGCTGGAAAACCTTGTTTGTGGGCCCACTGGAGAGCTGACATTATGGTCAAGACATAAGAAATGTGCTGGGTCGGGCTCCTGTCTCCTGCCTGTCACAGGAGCACAGAACAGATGCTTATGCAGGGCCTATTCAGACTGATCCACCTCCTGCCCCTTCCCCTTAAAGTGTCTGGCTTTCGGAGGCCCAGGCAGTCCGAACATGGAGGTTGCAGCCGCAACTGTCACATCAGATACCCACTGATGGACCCTGTTTTCGTGAATTTGTTCAGTCCCCTTTTGAATCCAGTTAAGTGACCAGGCCCCTCACCATCCTGTAGCAATTGGTTCCACAACACAAGTACACGTTGTGTCCCCTAGCTGTAGTATCATGAGAGATAGTGACTCTATAATCCCTACTTGCCTTCTACAAGCCATTCATATCCTGCACCGTTGTCTCTTCCAGCAGTTGATGATGCAGTTGGGGCTGGTCCTGCCTTGAGCAGGGGGTTGGATTAGATGTGACCTCCTGAGGTCCCTTCCAGCCCTCATTTTCTATGAAAAGTCCTGGCCTCCTCAGTCTCTCCTCGAATGTAAGCCTCTCTAGGATCCTGAAATCATTCCTCGGTGCCCTTCTCTGGGCCTTTTCTACTTCTCCTACATCCTTTTGCAGGGGTGGTGAGGACCTGAACTGCATGCAGGAGGAATGGTATAGTCACACCCTGGGTTGATAAAGGTGCATGATGACATTTTCTGCTTGGTTTCCAGTTCCCTTCTTCATTTCTGACCTTCTGTTTTCCTTTCTGACTGCAGCACAAGGCTGACAGCTTCTGTCATAGCATCAAGCACAAGGAGCAGGGCAAGAGAGGAGGAACGGGGGAAATGTAAGAGAGAACAGGGAGCATCACAGCTAGATCTGTCTGTAAGATGGGCTCAATAGAAGCTATGGGGAAAGCTCCCGCATCCACTCATCCCTACGGGTTCGCTGGGTATCTGACTCCTGTTTGTGTTTGTATTGCAGGTGCAGCCTCCAGAACAGCGTCCTCTGCCATCACGCGGTGATAGGGAAAGGCTCTGACATCAAGGACTGTTTGATCGGCAGCGGCCAGCATCTGGACCCCAGATGTAAGTAGCAAATTGTATTTTTAAGGCACTTGAGGTTTTCGCCTTGCTCAATCTCCATCAGTAAGCTGATGGGCCGATACTGCTCTGCTGTCACAATATCCTGTAAAAGGGGGGTCAGATTTTGTGGTTGTACCCACTGGAACAAAGGGTGGGTGATTGTCAGAGGCAAGACTCCCAATGACAGCATGAAGGGCTTGGCCTTCTAAGAGTCTCTTATCAGAGACCATGATTACAGTGCCCTTAGGCCACAGTCGTCGTCTGTGTCAGGGTGTCAGATGCTGCTTGCTGTCTTAAGAAGGACAGCCCCCTTTCCCCCCTCCCACTTGAAAGCACTGCAGATACCAGCACATCCCCTCTGTCATGACCAACTGCAAGGCATCAGGCTCGGGATAGCGCATTACAATGCTGGAACCCGGTGTGCTCAGTACTCAGTACAAGAGCAGCTCCAATCAGCTCTATGCAATGCAAATTAAATGCAAACTTTTGGCTCTGGGGAAATTACTAAAATGTGGCTTCCATGTGGCCAGAGCTAGGACATCCAATCAAGTTGTTAGTACAAAGATGTTGGCAGCTCCCACAGCCGGGCTTGTTGATTGCCTGCCCAACTGGATGACAAGGGACGGTCTGTCTAAGTGATCCTATCTTCAGAAAAGGGATTTTGAATTAATATTTATGGATTGGGGTTTGGCAGAGCTCAGCTGCAGGGTGCGGAGCGATGACAAAAGTGAGTTTCTTGCCGGAGTCTTTGTGAAGTTGTTCGGTCCGGCCAGGGCCTTTTGCTTGCTTTGTTTTTGTAGCCTAGATTTGACTTCTCCCCAGTCCGGACACATGGACTGTGCACACGCAGGCGTTGGGTGTTAGTCCCATGGCAGAGCTCAGGTTTCCCTCCCCAGTGTCACCAGCACCCCCAGGTAAGGGCCAGTCAGAAAAAGCCAGTCCCCTTGGGCAAGAGCTTCCTTTATACCAAGCAGCTTCCAGCCCAGTCGACCCCTGCTATGATTTAGGGACTGGCTCTTGCCGTTGGTCTCAGAGCGGCCAGCCAGCAAAGGTGAGTGTGTATTCACAGGGCTTCCTAGCTTGTGAACGCCAGCCAGGATTCTTGGAGGCGCCTCCATTTCCCAAACATAGCCTTCCTCTGAACCAACAGCAAAGCTGCGTTCCTCCGCTGCAGTGCTAGAGGCTTGCCACCCTCCCAAGCACACTACTGAAGTAACGCTGTTTGGTGCCCCTTTTGGAGCCCCCTTTGCAGGTACGCATGAGAAGGGCACCCAGCTGCTAGCACGTGCAGCCCAGCTCCTTGCCTGCCTGTCGCAGAGAGAGGGGGAGAGAGGAGCCCATGTGTGGTGGTCCAAATGGCACAGCTGAGTAACAGGACTGAACAAGGCACAATTTAGGCTGAGGCATCATCTCCCATAGTGCCCCCTCTGCTTAATAACAGGTTGGGCAGAGCCCCGGAGACTTATCCTCCTCTGGCCATAGGGATCTGTCAGATGCAGCCCACTACCTCCCATCACTGCCATTCTCTGCAGATGAAGAGAATTAGGGGCACATAGGGTCATACTATTGCCCATGCCAGGCGCCCAGTTCTGCCTTGAGCTCTGGTGAGCCAAGGTGGGATACCCCAGTGCCAGCGTTACACACTGGGGGCATGAGGCGGCAGCACAGTCCTAGGCAGGCACTTCCTGGCGGTTCTGCCTTGCCACAGCTGCCTGCTGTTATTACCAGCTTTAGGAAACTCTCCTTCCTCACTGATACTTTAATGTAGGGTGTTTGCTAGCAGATCATTAACAGCCAGGCTTTAAGAAAGCTCCCGCACTCAAGTAGTGGTTTGAAAGAAATGCTGGTCCCTAAGAAGAGGGAGGGAGTTGCTAGAGGGGTAGGAAATGGCAGGCAGCAATTGTGGGAGAATGTAATTACACCAGGCTTTGGATCACCCATTGTTTCCCAGCCTCTGCCATTAGCGTTCGAGCTCTGCTCCTCATTAACCTGCTCTTGAAGATGAGCCCACGAGAGAAACGTGTGCTGCCAGACGTTTCCTCACCAGGGAGATGCTGCAGGCTGAGAGGGAGGGAAAGCTGCGCGGGGGTCTCCAGGAAGCTGGCCGGGCCTGCAGGCTGCCACACGAACCCCGGAGCTGAGTGGGTGCAACTCCCAAGAAGGCTTCTCGGAGCCAAATCCAGCAGGGAGTAAGCTGCACATCTGGGACAAATTAGTCATAAAACAGACTTAAGTGGTAAATTGGCAGAACCTCCCTCCGAAGCAATGTTAACAAAAGAGATGACAGAGACACACACAGCGCGGAATTAGCAAAACACATGCTAAACACTCAGGCCCGGTTCTCCGAGGCACCCGGGCTCTCGGCACAGGAAGACCTAGGGCCAGAGTCCGGGGCTGTAACTTTGTCTTTTGGAACGGTGCACAGACTTGCCTGCCAGCGACAGCACTAGGGCTGGGAAACAGCTGCTCCGTGGGGGAGAGAGGCTGGAACTGAGGCTTCCTGCCTGAGCTGCATTTGTCCCCCAGTCCCTGGGCACGTTCATCCACAGCGGCACTGTCTGTATTATAGACACTTCCAGGAGCTGTCGCCATGGGCCAGGACCCCAGTTGCGAGGTGCTGCACAGCCCAGTTGAAGCCATCTAGGCAGGCTTTAGATCTGGCTTTTCCCAGCTGCTTTGTACTGGACTTCACAGCTTGGCTGTTCTCTCCCTTCCGGTTCTGGACATATCTTTTTATGTTTAAAAAAAGGAAACTAAGAACACTTCGTTCTCTCCCATGGACCACACAGGCCCATGAGTGGGTCATTGGCAGGTTTCTTTACTGCACAGATCGCTGCCAGTAGAGCAAAGGGCATAGCCATAGCAGAGGTCGCCTTCAGTGTGGGTCTGTCCAAGGAGGAGATGAAGGAGGCTCCATGCTGGCAGGTTTGACAGCAGGAATGTTACAGCTTCAGGACACCTGGGTTCCCATCCCAGTTCTGAAGGAGCAGGTGCTTGAGGAGTCCCCTCCTCTCCAACTTACCCCATGCATCTGTCTTCCTCACCTCCTTGCAGCTCCCAGTCCTAGACCTCATCTCCACCTTCAAGGCTCTCCATCCCCCTCCCAACCTTTGTGTTGGGGCTCCTCATTGCAGCCTTTGCCCTGATGGGGCTCCTTATTCCAGTCTCCTTCCTTGATGCCTCCCATACACATCCCCAAGCCCCTCACCTGAAGGCAGGTGCCCCTGCCTTGCCTGTTTGGCAATCCCAGCACCTTCCTTTTCACCCCCCAACCTCTTGTCCCCATCTGTTCCCTTTGCCACAGTAAAACCCGTGCCCCTTCCTTCCATTCAAGGCTTCCTTCTTTGCCTGGACCCCAGCAGAGGGAGCACAAAGGGATCAGGACAGATGGACTCCCTGCTGTCATGTCCCATACCGGGGCCTCAGTCATCTGTAGCTGTAATACCAGGTTGGAAACCCATTCAGTGCAGGCATCCTCTCTGGAGAATTTAGCTGCCACATTAATTCACCATCCAGCACAAGGTGGCAAAGGCCTGCGGCAAGGCGGCAGCCCTAGATTTCAGGAGGACGGACTTCAATGAGCTGAGGAGAATAGTTGGGGAAGCACTGAGGTCCCGGAGGGGAGAGGAGCCAGGTGTCCAAGGAGAGTGGTCGCTCCTTAAGGAAACGATCTTCCAACCCCAAAGAGAGGTAATCCCAACACGGATCAAAGGGAGCAGGAGGGCACACAAGCCCCCATGGCTCACCAAAAGCATCTGGGAATGTCTCCTAGCTAAAAGGGAGGCGCACACCCGATGGCAGGGAGGGGCCATCCCCAGGGAGGACTGTACTGCGGTTGCTCAGGGATGCAGGGGGGCAGTCAGGAAGGCCGAGGTGGAGATGGGACTGGGACTAGCTTTCCGGATCAAGGACAACAAGAAGTCCTTTTTTAAATGGACCAGGATCTGGGGGAACGTTTGTTCACCAGAGCGCCCCAAGCGATGACGAGGTGGAACGGTCACAAACTCCCGCAAGACCGTTTCAGGCTGGACATAAGGAAGAATTTCTTTACTGTCCGAGCCCCCAAGGTCTGGACTCG
>NW_017728907.1:46287946-46295868 GCF_001723895.1 Crocodylus porosus | reverse complement strand
GTGCAGGCTCCTACCCTGGGGGGCTTTAAGAGGAGGCTGGATGACCCTTGCTGGGGTTGTCTGACCCCAGTATTCTTTCCTGCCACAGCCGGGGGGTTGGACTCGATGATCTGCTCAGGTCCCTTCTGACCCAACCAACTACAAAGCTATGAAACTACTGGGTTTCTACTGAACAGGTGCCTGCAGAGTCTTTTCGGAGGCCTGAAACTCAGTCAGAAGTGCACATTTCTTCCCAGGGGCAAGACAAGGTACTCTTCCCCACCCAGTTCCAGGTTCTGGCTCCCAAGTTTGAGGCACCAGAGCTGCTCAGCAAAGCCACTGGAGTAAATCCTTGGAATAAAGGGCCAAGCAGCAGGTATGGGGCCCTTCACCTCTGACATCAGCACTGCGTGGACAAAGGGGCAAGGACAGGGCAGGTAGGGTGGGGAGCACACTGGCTGCTCTCGTACCAAAGCCATTCTGCATTCAAGCAAAGCTCCTGCAGGGTCTCATCTGTAAGAAGGGACTGAGGGTACCAAGCACTCCCCTGGCTCCAGATCTGGAAACAGAGCACTCGCCGCTGTACGAAGAGCTGGAGCCCCCAGAGATCCTGGCGGGAACAAACTCCAACTAAACAGTTTGAACCAAGTCGTAACTCGGGAAGGGCCAGTGGTGGTGCAAGAACAGAGCAAACTCCTAGCCGAGATGGAGCTGCATCCCTTGAACTGCTTTAACTACCCCACCAGAGGCAGATCTTGGCAGCGAAAGATCTTGGTTGCACATCATCCCTGTGTCACCAGCACGTTACTCACTGATCCTCATGCCGTTGTTGTCCAAACAGGAGCATAAAAATGGTTTATGGGTTTTGGCCTTCGCTGGTGCTGACAAAGTTCCCTCACTCGTCCGCTGAGTTAACGCCAGTCGTCACAGCCCCCGGGCTGCTCACACCAGGACGCTCCACTGGGAACAGTCCAGCTGCCAGTGCCACAGAGGTTAGCTGAGCGCCAGGTTCTTGACCCACCGATCGCTTGTGGCTCTGGACCTTGTGGAAAGAGTCTTGCAGGCCCCATCTGGGGAAAAGAGCCACACACTCCACTGGAGGACAGCCACCTGAAGAGCCACGGGGCGTCCCTAACACCCATCTGCACAGGGAAGGGACTGCACGCAACCCTCTGCACACTCATGAAGTGCAGGCAGGCAGCGGGGAGTCATGTCCCAGTGCTGCTGGGAAATGGTGTCACATCTACTCTGTGTACGTCCCGTTCTCGTCAACCCTGTCAGCCCCATGTTTTGTGTGGGTGCAGGAGGCCAACTCTTGCCCACAGCTTGCGCAGGGCAGGTTGAGGTCATACCCGTTGCCTGTTGCTCAGACCCCGGGAGATCAGATTCCTCCCATTTCCCAGAGACCTCTGCTCTGCAGCTTCTCCACCCCCATGGGACGTCCTGCCATTTGAGGCTGGACATCTGCTTCACCTCTTGGTTCTCTCTTCTTCCTCCCTGCCAGGGCACCCTACACCCCTGGTGCATCACACGTGAAGGGGTTAAGAAGGCCGAGGCACAGCAGTGCTGAGCGCAGGGTCCTGGCTGGAGAGTCTTGCCCCTGTGCTCAGGCTCAGACCGACGTGCTGCACTGGGGCCAAAAGGGATTTTACCGCCTGGTCAGACTGGTCCAGACTGGGGGGTTTTGCCTTCCTCTGCAGCAGGGACACAACCTCTGCCTGGGGTCTGTGGAGCGCAGATACTAACAGCCTTTCCTGCAGCAGGACAGTGGCCACCGCAATCCCCATGCTTTCCCTGGGGCAGATTCGGCTGCGGTGTCTGGTGCTGTGTCCTCAAACGAAGACTTTAGATGATGGTTCATCTGGGCTGGTTTGCACAGGGCTGGTCCTGCCTCAGGCAGGGCTTGGACTAGATGTGATCTCTGCAGGTCCCTTCCAGCCCCACTGCTCTACAATTCTCTGAACCCATTTTTCCTCCCCTTTCTTCTCATCATTATGTCTTTTCCTTTCCTGGTGGGCCCCGACCTCAGCTCTGAACTAGCAGAAGGACCTCGGGGAGCCCAGCTTTAGGCAGCCAGGCCACTCAGTTTGAGGTGCACCATCGCACCCGTGGTCTCCGCTGGCCACTTGAGGCTTTTGGGACCACGCTTTGGCCACGCCAATCTATGCCGGTCGCGTGGATCACATCCGGGGCCGTTGAGCAGGCCCCGCCAGGAGTGCCCTGCTGTCCCAGAGCACAAACCAACTGGCCCCACCACCTGCTCCCCTGCTTTATCTCCCCTTCCGGACGTGCCCCACCTTCCTAAGCAGAGCTGCAGCTGCCTCCCTTCCCCTCCCACCCCCCAGCAGGCGACCCCCTCCCCAGCTCCACACAAACACAGGCCGCTCTCCTCTCCTGGGCCCCTCCTGCTGTCTGGGGAAGTGTGGCAGGAGCCACCCACAGCGTGTTTCATGTGTGTTTCTCTGCCCCCCCCGCCCTCTTTTTATTTTTTTTAAAGTTAAACTATCTCCTGCTTGAAAGAGAGCAAATACACAGCAGTGGCTTTCATCACTGCTGCATAATAGAGCAGTAATTCTGTGCCAGGGACTGTTTTCTATTTTATTTTAAAGGGTTTATAAAACAGGGTATGTAATTGAGTGAGTAAACTGAACGTCTGCTGGAGCCCCTGAGGCCTGCAGCTTCCTGGTGGTCCCGGCCCTGGCCCTAACCTTTTTTTTTTCCCTTCCCTTCTCTCCCCCTCCCCTTCCTTTACAAGGGAGCCTCAGCACCACCCAGCAGCAGCAGCAGCAATCTGTCTGGGGCTAATTGAGCAAACAACAAGGAGATGCTTTCACGGGGCCCTCGCCGGGACACTGTGCTGTCCCCTTTCCAGCAGCAGCCCCAGGAGCACACTCGGCCTCCGAGCTTGTGCAAGGGCCTTGAGTCCTTTCTGCCGCTGGTTGGGGGAGCTGAGAAGCGGGACTGGCGTCCTGGCTTTCCCCTGGCCACACGCAGGCAAGTTCAGCCAATGTGTGTACGCAGGCAGGCGTGCACCATGGGGCCGTACCATTCGGTCAAGCCCCCAGCCTGGCAGGAGCAGAGCACTGAGCAGATCTGATCAGCTCGGGGCTCAGAGGATCTGGCTGACTGCGACTTGAGCCCAAGTCAGAGGCTGTCTCAGAGCCCCTTGTCTTTAATCCCCTTTTCTCTGTGCTCTGAATGTATCTGTAACCCTGGCAGGGCCAGAGGACAGGCAGCATGGTAAAAAACCTCCATGGGGGGGAGGAGAAGGGAGTGTGGGGGGACTGAGTGTGCAGAGCACTCCCCCTTCCACACACCCCTTAGTCCCAGAGCTCCAGGGGCCACCTTGAGCTCCACACGGCTGCTAACAAGATGCTCCCTGCAGCGCAGCTCCCTGGGGCAGACCCAGCTCCCTCCTGCCTGCATGCAGGACTTTCCCCCTAGATGCACACAGCAGCACCCAGCGTCTGGCACTTGGGCAGCCAGGAGTCAGACCCACCCAGGCCCACAGCTTTCAGGGCTTGGGTTCTCCACCTTGTTTGGGTGAAACAGAGACTAGTGGCTTTGGGTTGGGGTGTGATAAAGCAGGGAGGCCCGAGAGGGGCAGTAGGAGCCATGTCCTGGCTCTCAGCACAGCCAAGCCATCAGGGTGGGGCAGATGGTCGCTTGGTGTCACTTTGGTGAGACAAGTAGGGTGCTTTGGCAGCCAGAACAAAGAGCAGGGAGCCCTTCTCTGCCATGCCGCTGTTAGACCGCAGAGCCACAGGCAGGTCACTTGGGCTTTCCATCTCCTGGGTATGTGGGAAGGGAGGTCCTGTGCACTATTGCAGCAGGCCGAACGCGCCTGGCTGCACACAGGAAGGGAGCGGTAAGCAGCTGGGAGCCATGGCAGGGCAGAGCTTGCCCTGTGTGGGGCAGGAGGTGAAGGGGTCTGCAATGAGTTCCCACTATGGGTAACACGTGGCCTGGGGAAGGTGCCCCCCCGGCATTGCAGCCGCCCCCTGCTCTGCAGGCTGCTTGGGAGAGCTGGGGGAGCCCCCAGGGCCTGGCTGGTGTCCTGGGAAGGATAGAGCTAGGCCCGGAATAGCCAGAGGCACCCCAGGCAGGCTGGCAAAGCTGTGCAGGGTCCAGCTGGAGGGCAGAAGAGCTGGTGCTACGAGCAGGGGCCCTCCACTGTTAGCAGAGGCATAGCGGGGGAGTTCCCGTGGTGCCTGCCTGGTGCACGGACACCCAAGCCGGAGCAGCAGAGGTGCCGTGTAGGGTGGCGGCTCTTTGACAGACCAGTGTCTCACGGGGTCGCCGGCATCTGTCTGGCAGCAGCAGCCAGGAGGTCTTGGTGGACCACGGACATGTCATTGTCTCCCGTGCCCCCTTCTTTCCTCCTGTGGTTTGGCAGATCCATTGCCTGAACCTGTGCAGGGCTGTGAAGTGACCTGCAAAGGGTCCCTCCATAGCCATCCACAGCAGCCCCGGTCTCAGAGCTTCCTTCCCCGACAGCCCGGCAGAGGCTGGGCCACTCTGGCTACGGGTGGGCTGGCTGTGGCTCGAGGCATTGCCCAGAGAGCCGCTGGGGAGGGCCTGCCTGGGGTCTGGATCCCAGGGGGAGGGGCTGGGGAAGAAGCCCTAGCACTTCCTTGGGTGCCTGGAGTCTCCTGAGAGCTCAGTGGGTCGCTTGGTGGCTACCAACCTCATCCCGCCCTGGTGCTGGCCATCATTGGCCCTGGGCATTGAGGGTGCCCGTGCCAGGTGGCTGTGCCTCAGTTTCCACACGGGTGCTGCCACCTCGGGCATGCAGCTCTGTATCTATGCTGTGGACACCCTCCCCTGTCAGGGACTTCCCCTGAGCTTCTGCTCTTCCAGCTCTTTCTGCAGATCAGCCCTCAGGGGTGGTCAGTAGCGGAGGTGGGGGCCAGGCCGGGGGCGGCGAAAGCCACAGCCCAGCTTTGAAAGGCGCTGGCCGCTCGTTCGCTCGAGGGCTTGGCTGGCAGTGGGGCCTAACTCCCCTTGGCTCTCTTTGTCTTTTAGCCAGACACGTCAACGAGGTGATCGTGGGCACCGAGCAGCTGATGGAGATCTAACCCCAGCGGGTTCAGGCCGTTGTGTGAAGGCAGCGCAGCCGCCAGCCGGAGACCCCGCATTGGCAGTCGCCGGCCTGCTGTCGCACCCTTCCTGCTCGGCTTCAGAGCTACGTCTGAATAAAGGGAGTATTTCCAGCACTGGCTGTGTGTCTGTCTGTCTGCGCCCCCGCCCGCAGCCAGGCACGTGCAGAGGAAGAGCAGCACCCACGTGCCGGGTGAATGCGCGGTACGTTCCAGCCGGGATAAGCGGGCACCGCACAGACGGTGCCGGTTCAAGAGACCTCGCGCTGACGTCCCCCAGGTCTCTGGGGGCTTGCACCAAGGCCGCTCGAGACACCGGGGCAGCTGACACGTCTCGGCCACACCGCGGGGGAGCTGGGACAGCTGGGTCCATTCCCAGCAGCTCCTGACTCTTCTTCCTTCCCCCACACCCCTTCCTCTCACTTGAAATCCTGCCCGTGATGCAGCATGCGAGGGGCGTGGAGGCCGGCGTGAGGCTGGGAACCGGAAGAGAAACAGGTCACTCGCTGCAGGTACTTGTGGCCCTCTCCCTGTTGAAACTGCATGTGTGCTGGAAACGAGAGAGGAGCAACAAGCACTGAGTCTGCCAGGCTTGCGTGGTGTTGGGGGGTGGGCACACAAGCTGGGCTCCAGCCTCTACGCATGGGACATGGGAAAGAACCAAGAAGCCGTGTGGGGGAGTCCGTTCGGGTACCTTTGGCCATGCAGAGGCAACCAGTCTCAAACCAGACTCGACGGGGGAAAGATGATCATTCGGCCCTGCCTTGCACTTCCATAACTTCACAGGAGCCACCTGCCTCTTACAGGGAAGTCTGATAGCACCGCAGCCGCAGCCCCAGCCCCAACCAGGCGGCAGCCCATGTCGTGGAGACGCGGCCTCGAAGGAGAGAAAAGAGAGCGGAGGAAGGGAAAGGAGAGGAATCCCAGCCTGCAGCCTGCTGTCCCCTGTGGAAAGACCTGCACCTTCTGCCGACAGATCCGTGGCTCAAGGACTGGTCTATTCAGACGCCTCGAGACCCATCGACGAGCGGTGGTAGAGATCATCCTCGAATGGGGGGACCAGCACAGGCCGGGGGCTGGTGGCCACAAGCTGTGGGGAAGAGATGAGTGCTACGGATCAGGTTTTGCATCACAGGTGTCGGTGACAACGGAGATGAGGTTGAAACCCCTTTGGACCCTGGTGTGCTTACAGACCCACCACGCAGGCTGTCCCACACCCACCACACAGATGGGGACCCGTGACTTGTATCATGTCACGCCGGGAGCGTGCAGCAGAGCCAGAAAAGAGGAGCGGTCTCCAGATACCTGCTCCAGCCCCTCTCTCCGCCACCAGCCCCCCCAGCTTCAGGGTCTCCTGCTTGTGCTTTAATTATACCTTCACCTCCCACTCTGGTCCTTTTGTTTTGCTAATTGAAGGCCAGGGTGGGAGGCTCTTTATTGTGTCAGTTAGACCCGCTGCCCTGTTTTGGAGCTTTAGGACCTGGCTGGGTCTGATGAGCGGGCTCTTTGCCTCCCGCCTTTTACAACCTGCAGGTGTTTGGGGCGAGATAAAAGCCAAGCAAGATTTCCCAGCCTGAACTATCAAAGCAGAGACTCGCTCTTGATGTCCTCACCGTGTGTGGCAGCAATTATGAGGAACAACTCTATTAATAGGTCCTAACAGGTCCCTGGGCAGGCACCGGTGTTAACCGTTGCTGATCTGGGGTGGCCTCAGTTGGGGACTTGGTGAGCGCGGTGGTACCGAGGGCTCGTCCAGAAGCGGCTGGGCATTGAAGAGCCAAAGTCCAGTGTCCAAAGGCCACGTTAGATGCCCAAACGCCTTTTGAGGATGGGACGGAGCAGGGAGTTGGGTGCCGTCTTTGAAAGCACAAAGGATGGTTGTAAAGAGGGTGGGGGAGATTGGTCTCTGCAGCTGCTGGGGACAGGGTGGGGAGGAACAGCATTAAATCAGAGCACAGGAAGATTTAGGCTGGGGTTTTAGGAAGACTTTCCTCATTCTGCAGGTGGTTCAGCATCATTGCAGGCCCACAGAGAGGCCGTGGAGCTCTGGGAAATCAGACTCCAGCTCCTAAATCACTGAGGCTATTCGGAAAGTGTGGTTCTTGAATTGGTGAGCTGGAGAAGCAGGACTCTCCGGGAGCGCTGCCTGCTACCTCGCTTGTGCCCCATCGTGCAGCGGCTGAGCACACGCCGTCGGCTCCGGCCCAAGTACGGCCTGCCCAGGCCTGCGCGCGGAGCTGCGTTCTCCTCCACCCCGCCCAGCACGCCCCTGCGACAAGCTGTACTGGGATCCGGGGCCACCGCCGGGCGCCTCCCTTCCCCCTCGTGTCCGCAGGAGAGCCGGCGGCACGGGGCAGCCGGGTGGATGCAGAAGGCAGCACGGCAGGGCACAACTCGGGCGGGCGGCGGGTGGCTGGCGAGAGCCGGGCGGGCACTGGGGAGCCCGCCGCGGGGGTCCTTGCGTCCTGCAGCCGTCCAGGTCCTCCCCGGAGCAGCGCGGTCCAGGGCGCCATCTGCGCCCCCCGGGCGGAGCGGGCGGCGGGCCGGCGTCCCGCGGACGGACGGGACGTGGGCACACCGGAGGGGAGGCAGCAGTCCCCAGGGCACGTCCCTGGGGGGTTAGCGCAGGCTGCCCGGATGGCTCTCCTGCTGCGAGATGGCTGCGGGTCGGCCCGAGCCGGCCCCGCTCCGTGCCGCCGTCGCGTCTGCGCCGGCCTGCAACGCGCTCAGTCAGGGCCACTGGGCAGCCTCGGGTGCCGGCGCGGGCCGGGGCATCTCCTGCACGGCGCTGGGGCCGGAGGGCGCCGGAGGCGGGAGTCCTGCGCTCCCCGGCCGCCCTGCAGC
>NW_017728907.1:46285437-46287336 GCF_001723895.1 Crocodylus porosus | reverse complement strand
CGTGCCCACCCGCCCCGGCTCCCCAGCAGCGCCCGGCACGTGTGCTCACCCGTGTGGGGGCGCATGCACACGTACATGGGCGCGCGCACACGTGTGCAGGCGTCCGCGTGCAGACATGCGTCCACCCACACGCATGCACGCCCGCACAGATGTGGCTACACACGCATGCCCGCCACACCCCCCGTGCCCAGCTCCGTGGTGTCTGGGGGGCCGGGGGGGAAGCCCTCGCGGGGCCCCCTCTCCTGGATCCCCCCAGCCCGGTGGGGGGGCCCAGCTCTGCCCTTCCCTCCCTGCTTGCCTGTCCTACAGCCCCCGGGACCGAGCTCACGCAGGCACTAGGGGTCGGGCTCAGACACCAGCCCACAGAGCTTCCCCTCCGGGGCGCAGGGTCCAAGGACGTGCCCAGGGCTGTGCAGGCTGGCAGTGGCAGAGTGGCGACAGCCCCGGTCACCATAAGCAGGCCCGCGCCACGGCCGAACCTAGGCCGTCCCGTCCAGGGGTCAGCGCGCCGGCCCGGGAGCCGCTCCCGGCTCTGCCACTGCCCAGCTGAGCAGCCTCGCCCACCTCCCTTTGCCTCCATGGCCTCAATGTCTCCTCTGGCGCTGTGCTGGGTAGGTCAGGAGCTCCGGGGGGGGGGGGAGCTGCCCCCCTCAGGGGGGTCCCTACTACACCGGCCTGTGGGGGGGTTCCCCTTGCAGCTGGGCCCTCCCAAAGCACCGCCGTGGGGGGTGGGAGAGAGAGACCACGCCGAGTCCCCCGCAGGGACTCGAGCAGCCCCAGCTCCATGGCAGCGGGAGATCTCTGTGTCCCCTGTGCTGGGGGGAGCCATGTCGCCTGCCCTAGAAAGCCACCAGCTCCTGGACTTGTGTCCTTGTTGTGCCACCGACTCCCCTGTGTGTCCTCGGTCGAGTCCCTTAGCTCCCACCCGCAGGGGTGTCCAGGGCAGTGGGGCGAGGGGCGCACCAGCCCCAAACATTGGCCTAAAGGGGGAAGGGGCTTTCCCCCGAGCCACACGGGGCCGGGGTGTGGGGAGACAGCTGGGACGTGGGGCTGCCCCGGAGCCGGGGGCAGTGAGGCGGCTGCCTGGGGGCTGATGTGTGGGGTCGTGGTGCCCCAGGGGCTGGGGGGGACTGGATGGGGGGCATAGCCCTTCGAACAGGGCTCCCCGTGAGCTCAGCTGCTCACAGGGCTGCGGCGTCTCCAGCACTGCCTCCTGGCTCCCCGTGCCACCAGTGCAAAAGCTGCTGGACAATACTGCAGGCAAGGCTTCGTGGTGCCTGAGCAGCGGGAGCTGGGCTGGCAGGGGCTGCCGGGGGGGCCGCCGGGATCCCGCATGGGGGAGCCAGGGTCCCAGGAGAGACGCTGCTGGCACCGGTGACATCCCCGCGTCCCCCAGCTCTGCCGCCGGTGCCCGGGTCTTGCCCCTGTCTCAGCCCCGGGCGCTGCGGCTGCTCGAAGCCTCCTGCCAGTGGCTCTGAATGGGGGCGGGGGAAAAGATGGAGTGGGGGCCGGCGGAGGAGGTCTCTGCAGGCTGCTGGGATGACACGGAAGCGGTCGTGTGCCCACGTGTGTGCCAGCCTGTATCTGCATGTGCACGCATCTCTGTGTGCACATGTGTGCGAGCATCTGTGTCTACATGTGGATGCATCCGTGCCCACGTGTACAGGCCTCTGCATCCATGTGTGCCCGCGTGTGCGCGCGAGTGTGTGCGCGGCCGCGTACGTGTCTGGCGGGGCCGGCACTGAGGGCGGCGCTGTGCCCGCAGCCGGCAGCCGCGCGAGCCAGGAGCTGCGCTACACGCGGGAGAAGCTGGGCGAGGCGGCGGCCTACACGGCACAGATGCTGATCCAGACGGCGCGCCCCGCCGGCGCCAACCTGCTCACGCCCGCCGCGCTGCGC
>NW_017728907.1:46282879-46285337 GCF_001723895.1 Crocodylus porosus | reverse complement strand
CAAGCTGTGCTACAAGTCGGGCGTGCCCGTCATCGAGAACGGCATGATCGAGCGGGTGAGGCTCGGGGCCGGGCGGGGCGGGGGTGGCGCTGCCCCGCGGCTCACCGCCGCCCCGGTGCCGCCCACAGATGATCGAGAAGCTCTTCCCGTGCATGATCCTGACGCCCCTCGACTGCTTCTGGGACGGCGCCAAGCTGCAGGGGGGCTCCGCCTACCTCCCGTGAGTGCCTGGCGTGGCGTCGGGGGTCACAGCGCTCCGGGCTGGGGCTGCCGCTGGGCACCGAGCCGTGGCCCCTTGCGGGGCACTGCAAGGACTTCGAGCCTCGGTTTTCGCACCTGCGGAAGGGGCCCAGCGGCCCCCCCCGGGGGTCAGCCGCTCCCAGGGCCCCGGGGGAATCTCGAACCTGGCTCGGTGGGGGTGGGGGCCTGCAGGGCCTGGGGGCGGCAAGGAGCAGGGCTCCCACTGATGCCCCGGGGCCCGCAGGGGCCGCCCCGACATCCGCTGGAGCAACCTGGACCCCCGGCAGCTGATGGAGGAGCTGGGGCAGTTCACGCCGCTCGAGGGCTTCCGGGAGCTGCTGGACAAAGCGGAGGTGGGGCAGGCCTACATGGGGCGGCCCTGCCTGCAGCCCAGCGACGCCCAGTGCCCCCCCAGCGCCCCCAACCGCCGCACCCAGCAGGTGCGCAGGCCCCAGGCCACGGCTCGGGCAGCGTCGGCTGGCGGGTGTGGGGGCGCATGCACCTGTGTGTGAGGGGTGTGTGCATATGCAAGGTCGTGTGGGTGCGTGCATCTGTGACAGCCGGTGTATGCACGTGTGTGTGTGGATGTAGCCTGTGTGTGCCGGGGTGTGCATATGTTGCGGGGGGGTGCCTGTATGTGAGAGAGGTGTGTATACATGTGTCAGTGTTGTGTGTGTGTGTGTGTGTGTGTGCGTGTACGTGTGCGCATGTCTGAGCATGTGCGAGGTGTATGTGTGGGTGTGTGCATGCACGTGAATGTCTGGGTGTACGTACCTGTATCATGGTCCTTCCGGGTGTAACCTCACACACCTGTGAGGGTGTGAGCACATGTGTATTTGCGTGGGCCTGCACGCGCGTGTCCCCTTTCCACCCGTCGGTGCCGGGCGTGGGTGTGGGGAACGGAGCCCCCTGCCACCGCCCCTGGGTCCGGCCGCATCCGCATCTGCCCCACTGACGCCCGCTGCCCCGCAGAGCCCTGACGTGGCAGCCGAGCTGGCCGGCGGCTGCCACGGCTTCTCCCGCAAGTTCATGCGGTGGCACGAGGAGCTGATCCTGGGCGGCGCCACCAGGGACCCGCAGGGCCGGCTGCAGAGGTGAGCGTGACACGAGGCTGGGGCCTGCGCGCGGCGCTGCACGTGTCCCCCGTGGGCAGAGGAAGTGGGGGGCGGGGGGGGCTAGGGGCAGCCTGACCAGGTGCCCCCCACAGCGCCGAGGCCCTGCAGAGCATGTTCCTGTTGATGAGCCCGCGGCAGCTGTACGAGCACTTCAAGGACGACTACGAGATCCACGACCTCAACTGGAGCGAGGAGAAGGCGGGCGCCATCCTGGAGGCCTGGCAGCGGGCCTTCGTGGAGGTGCGGGGCCGGGGGGGCTCGGGCTCCCTGGGGGGCAGGGGCCGTGCCGGGGGTCACGGGTCCCGTGCCCGGCAGGTGGCGCAGGCCGCGGTCCCGGGGAACAGCTCGCAGGTGGTCCACGCCTTCTCCAGCGCCACGCTGAGTGACATCATGAAGTCCTTCTCCGACGTCAGCGCCGTGCGCGTGGCCGGCGGCTACCTCCTTATGGTACGCACCCCCGGCCCCGGCCCCCCCACCCTGGCCGCTCGCCCGCGGCTCACCCTGCCCGCTCTGCCCGCAGCTGGCCTACGCCTGCGTGACCATGCTGCGCTGGGACTGCGCCAAGTCGCAGGGCGCCGTGGGCCTGGCCGGCGTCCTGCTCGTGGCCCTGTCCGTGGCCTCCGGCCTTGGGCTCTGCTCCTTGCTCGGCATCGCCTTCAACGCGGCCACCACGCAGGTACGGGGGCACGGGCGGCCCGGCGGGGCTCTGCCCACAATCCTTTGCACCACGGCACAGCATCGGGCACTTGGCGTGGCGGCTCAACAGGATGGGGAGGCGGGCTGTCTCCTATGCTAAGCAGGGTGGGCTTAGGGCAGCGCTTGGATGGGTGACTGGTGGGAGGGGTGCATGCCTGCCCGCCTGCCCCCGGTGCTGGGCACCCCCGTGGGGGCCACATTTTGGGTGCTGAAGCCTGGGCCCTGGCAGGTGCTGCCCTTCCTGGCGCTGGGCATCGGTGTGGATGACATGTTCCTGCTGGCGCACGCCTTCCCCAAAGCCGGTCCCCACGTCCCCTTCAAGGTGAGGCCCCCGTGCCGGGGGTGGGAAGGGATGGGCTGCTTGGACCCCCCCTCCCCACTGTGACCCCCCCCGCTGTGCCCCCAGG
>NW_017728907.1:46272914-46282353 GCF_001723895.1 Crocodylus porosus | reverse complement strand
GCCGGGGGGGGCACCGGGCCCAGGGGGCCCGGTGCAAGCCCTGGCCCGGTGCGACACCGCAGGGCAGCGCGTGGTCACAGTCCTGCCGCCCACGCCCGCCAGCTCCACCCGCGACCTGCTGGCCCAGCTGGACGAGGCCTCGGGGGCGCCCACCTGCCTACCTCTGCCAGCCTGCCGCTGGGACCTGGCCCACTTCGCCCGCCGCAAGTATGCGCCACTGCTGCTGCGGGCGCACAGCAAGGTACGGGCAGGGGGCCCCCGGTGCCCCGCTTGCAAGGCTCCTGGGTCTGGGGACGTCCATGGCCTGACAACCCCCCTTGCAGGGCGTGGTGGCACTGCTGTTCGTCGGGCTGCTGGGGCTGAGCCTGTACGGCGCGACGCAGGTGCGGGACGGGCTGGCACTGACAGACGTGGTGCCGCGAGGCACGGCCGCCCACGCCTTCCTGGCAGCGCAAGCCCACTACTTCTCCTCCTACCATGCCTTCGTGGTCACCACTGGTGGCTTCCACTACCCCGGCGCCCAGGCCGCGCTGCTGGGCCTGCACCGTGCCCTGGGCACCCTGCGCCATGTGGTGCGAGGGCCTGACCGCCAGCTGCCGCGCATGTGGCTGCACTACTTCCAGGACTGGCTGCGGGGTGAGCAGGGCCACAGGGGTGGTGCACGGCAGGGGGGCCCCAGTCACCTGTGTCCGTGCCCCACTATATCCCCCTCCCTAGGGCTCCAGGTTGCCTTCGACCGGGAGTGGGCGTCTGGGCGCATCACCCGCGACAGCTACCGCAACGGCTCAGAGGACGGTGCTCTGGCATATAAGCTGCTCATCCAGACGGGCAACCCGCAACAACCCCTCGACTACGACCAGGTGGGGCTGAGGGCGGAGCCATAGGGGCGGGGCTGAGGGCGGGGCCAGGGACGGATGGTGACGGGGCTGGTGCCCGCAGCTGACAACACGGCGCCTGGTGGACGCGGATGGGCTGGTGCCACCCGACACCTTCTACATCAGCCTGACGGTCTGGGCCAGCAATGACCCGCTGGGGCTGGCAGCCTCACAGGCCAACTTCTACCCGCCGCCGCCTGAGTGGGTGCACGACAAGTACGACGCTACTGGCGAGAATCTGCGCAGTGAGTGCCCCATGCCGCCCCATTCTCCTTCCTGCTGGGGCCCCTCACTCCCCACCCACAGCCCCCAGCCCAGCTAGTGCCCCTCGCTCCTGACCCATAGCCCACCAACCTTCTGCTTGCCTGCCACGCCTGCTCCAGCGGCCTGCACCTGGCCATGGCCAGGTCTGGCTCAGCCTGACCCCCTCCCCATGCCCCCGCAGTCCCGGCGGCGCAGCCCCTGGAGTTTGCACAGGTGCCCTTCTACCTGAGCGGGCTGCGGCACACGGCCGACTTCGTGGAGGCCATCGAGGGCGTGCGGGCTGTGTGTGAGGAAGCGGCGCGGCGCCACGGTGTGCGCAGCTACCCCAGCGGCGACCCCTTCCTCTTCTGGGAGCAGTACCTGGGCCTGCGGCGCTGGCTGCTGCTGGCGCTCAGCATCGCGCTGGCCTGCACCTTCCTGGTCTGTGCCCTGCTGTTGCTCAACCCCTGGACGGCCGGCATCATTGTGAGTCTTGGCTATACAATGGGCCTCAGCTGTACGTCTCCTGGGTGCTGGGGAGGGTCTATATGTCCCCTAGGGGCATCCAGTGGGGGCAGCCCTAGGGTGCAGGGAGGTGGGGGGGGCCATGGCAGGTGTGGGCGTCGGGGCAAGTACCCCCCCTGACCCAGCACACGGTGGCAGGTGCTGGTGCTGGCCATGATGACAGTGGAGCTCTTTGGGCTGATGGGGCTGATGGGCATCAAGCTGAGCGCCGTGCCCGTCGTCATCCTTATCGCCTCTGTGGGCATCGGCGTTGAGTTCACCGTCCATGTTGCACTGGTGAGTGTCCCCAGGCCAGCGCCCCCTCCCCCCCAGTACCCGTGCCAGACCCCAGGTGCCGGCTGGACCGGACTGACGCTGTGCCATATCCCAGGGCTTCCTGACGGCTGTGGGTAGTCGGGACCGGCGCTCGGCGCTGGCGCTAGAGCACGTCTTCGCACCCGTGCTGGACGGCGGCATCTCCACCCTGCTCGGCGTCCTCAT
Source organism: Crocodylus porosus (assembly GCF_001723895.1). Lineage (NCBI taxonomy): Eukaryota > Metazoa > Chordata > Crocodylia > Crocodylidae > Crocodylus > Crocodylus porosus. The sequence goes on along the minus strand of NW_017728907.1, from coordinate 46,280,230 downwards.
GCTCGCCAGCTCTGAGTTCGACTTCATCATGAGGTGAGCGCCATGCCCTGTCTTCCCACAGGCCTTTGGGGCAATGGAGGGGTCCACACTGCCCCTTGCCTTCCCACAGACCTTTGGGGCAGAGGACGGGGGGGTCCAGGCTGGCCCCTGCCTTCCCAGAAGCCTTTGGGGCAAGATTTCCAAACTGGCCCTCTACCTTCCCAGAGGTCTTTGGAGCAAGGCCTTTGCAGCAGGGCAGGGGGGCTCCAGGCTGGCCCCCCACCTTCCCAGAATACTTTGGGGCAAAGGTGAGGGGGAGAGGGAGGACTCCAGGCTGGCCCCTGCCTTCCCAGAGGTCTTTGGAGTTGGGAGCGCAACCTCACCCCCGCTGACCTTCCCAGAAGCTTTTGGGGCAGGGTTTCCAAGTTGGTCCCCCACCTTCCCAGAAGCCTGCAGGTGAAGGCAGGTGGGGTCTGGACTGGCCCCACCTTCCCAGACTGCTTTGGGGCAGGTGCAGCTGGCTCTGGGGGGACAGCCTGGACACCTGGGTTCTCCTCCTGCTTTACATCTTGAGGCTTGGCCTCATCCCCTGTTGCAAAGCACTCTGGGATGCTGGAGGGGTGGGGGGGCAGGCGTGGCCCCCGCTCACCTGCACCACCCCCGGCAGGTACTTCTTCTCCGTGCTGTCTGTCCTCACCGTGCTGGGACTCCTCAACGGGCTGGTGCTGCTGCCCGTCCTGCTCTCGGTCATTGGGCCCCCTGCCGAGGTACGAGTCGTGCCCCCCCGCCCCCCGGCCCGGCCCGGCCCTGTTGGAGGGGGGCGCCGGACTCCTGGGGTCACGGCTGCTGTGCTGGCCACGGCAGTGGGAGACGTCAAGCAGCAGGAGTGGGACTCTGTCCCTGCGGCTGTCAGTAGGCTTCAGAGTGAACGCCGGGCTCGGCTGGCCTGGAGGCACCTCGGAGGGGTGTCGCAGTGCCCGGCCCCATCTGACCCGCCCCCCTCCCCCCGGCTCTGTCTCCAGGTCCCTCCAGTGGATAACAGCAGCCGCCTGCCGTCGCCGGAGCCCCTCCCGCCGCCCATTGCCCACCACGGCTTCTATGTGGGGCGCCCGTCAGCCTGGCACAGCCCTGACGCGGCCCCCGAGGCCCCCCCGGCCGCAGGGCCTGGCAACGAGGACTCCCCTGGCAGCGCCCAGGCCTGCATCCTGCTCCAGGCCGGCAAGGACCCCCGCTTTCCCTGCATCACCGTGAGTCTGGCCGTGCCCGGGGCAGAGGGACTGGACGCCTGGGTTCCCTGGGGCGGGCAGAGCAGCAGAGCCGGCTGCCTCATGCCCCCTCTGTCCTGCAGGTGGTGAAAGCCTTCGAGGTGGGGCCAGAGCCCCTGGGACAGGAGCCCACGGCCGGAGACCGCCCGCCCCGTGCCCACCCCACAGCCCCACCACCCACCTACGCCACGGTGACAGCCACGGCCTCAGTGACGTTGGCACTGCACCCCAGCCTGCCTGGTGCTGCCCGCGGCTATGCCCATGCTGCCTTCGAGGACAGTGAGTCCGACAGCCACGAGGACCCGCCTGGCGCTCAGCACACCCGCCATGGGTGCCACGCCACTGCCACGTCCCGCTAGGTGGGGCCACGTGTCATGCCCACAGTGCGGGGCACCAGGGGCAGCAGCTCTGGGCTCTTGGGGGGGAGCCCAGCAGAGGTGCCCCGTGGCGTGTTTGCAGGGCCTGATGCCATGGGCACATGCGGGAACACGCATGTGCCTGCCCACGCCTGATGGGAGTAAGGGGAAGAGTGCAGCTGCGGGCGGGGCCTGCTCTGACCTGCTGTCCCCGTGTCATTGCAGGCTGCCCCACGGGACCAGGAGGCCCCTGAAGATGTGCCATGGCGTGACGTGGTACAGCACACTACGATGTGCCACGTTTCCTGTGCCAGGACGTGACCTGCCGTGTCATGATGTGCCATGTTGCCATGGCGCGGCCTGGCAAGCCATGATGTGCCACGTGTGCCAGGCCATGCTCTGGCATCCTACTGGCTGGGCCGGGGACCGTGGGTGCCAGGAGCCATGGGCAGGGCCAGGGGTGCCCAGTGGGGTGGGGGGTGCCAGCACCCCCACGACATGCTGCTATTCCCTTAATACTATTATTATTATTCTCCCTGCGCTGCCCCTGCCCTGGAGACCCCAGGGTGTGGGGGCAGACACCAGCCCTGCAGGCACCGGTTCCTATGCAAGGGGGCGCTGCTTGGGTTGGGCTGCCCGGGGGGTTGCTGCCCCCCTGCTCCCTGCTCCCCTCCTGGGGGGAAATGGCAGCGCTCGGTCCTGCTGCAGCCCCCTCCCAGCATGGACCCCGATCCTGGATCTGGAGGGCAAACAGCGCCCGCTTCACCTCCGTCACCAGCACTTTAATTCCTGCCCCCCCCCAGGTGCCTGCTGGCGCCACCCCGCTGGAGGGTCGCAGGCACCCGCAAGCTCAGGGGCGGGGGGGCACCAGCAGGTCCCTGCGGCCCCCACCACGGCCCAGCCCCAGCCATGCCCAGGGTACGAGCGGTCATGGGGCCCCCCTGGCCCTGCTGCCAGTGGCCCCTGGTTCTGCCATGGGGGGGGCGGGGGGGCAGGTAAATTATTTATATCACAGAGCAGAGTCTATTTTTGTAGGTCGTGTCGTGCCGAGCCCCAGCCTGGGCCGGCCCCGCGCATGGGAATAAAGCGATATTCTATGTACGCCCCGCGCCGCCGCCTGACACGTGTGCGCACATGTGTGTGTGTGTGTGTGTGAGAGGGAGACTTTGTGAGCGCGTTTGTGTGTGAGAGAGCATATGTGTGTGCGTGTGAGAGCGCGTGTGTGTAAGAGCTTGTAGGTGTATGTGTGTGAGAACGTGTGTATGAGTGTGTGTGTGTAAGAAAGCATACATGTGTGTAAGAGCATGTGAGCGTGTAAGAGCATGCAAGTGCATACGTGTGTGTGAGAGTATCTGAACGTGTGTGTATGAGAGCACGTGTGTAAGCATATATGTGTGTGCATGTGCACATGTACATGCATTTGTGTACATGGGTGTGTGCATGCACGTGTGATCTGGGGGGACGCAGAGTGCTGCGGGCCAACAACTCCAAGGATCTAAGGGGGGGGCAACAGCCCTGGCATGGGGGGGACCCCACAGGCGGGGGGGGAGCAGGGGGGGGTCAAAGGTCAGGCTGGAGCTGCCCCCACTGCCCCCAGGGCACTGGGGGGCTGTGCTGCAGGGGGCACGTGCCAGCGCACGGCCTGGGGGTACCATGGGGGGGACCTGGGGGGGAGAGGGACCCTTGCAGGGGGCAGAGGGTGCTCCTCCCGGGGCAGCAGGGCCCCGACTCCTGGAGCCCGAGACTGCCCCTGCCCCCCATTCCTCCCCGCTCACTCCCACCTCCCCAGGCTGACCCGAGGTCCCAGTTGTTGTCCCCCAACACCCCTAGACCTGGAGCTGCGGGTGCCCCTCACTCCCGGCCCGGCCCCCTGCCATTGCAGCTCTGCCCCAAAGGAAAGACCCCCCCCAAAAAACCCCCATCAAATTGCCTGAGCCCGAGACCCTGCCCCTTGCCCCCATCCATGGGCAGGTGCTGCCCTCTGCTGACCTCCCCTCTGGCTGCAGCCAGGGCCTGCCCATGGGGGTCTCATACGTCGGGGGGCACCAGGAGGGGCCAGAGACCTGGTGAGGAGGCGCCAGCCCCTGGGCCTGGGAGGCGGTGGGGAGCAGCGCAGCGCCGAGCGCAGGGGCGAGACCCTCCAGCCAGGTGCCGGCAGGAGCATGGGCACGGCCCCAACCCCGGCCTGGGCTGGGCTGGGTGGGGCTGGTCCTGCCGCAGGCGGGGGTGGACTGGATGCGACCCACGGTGCCGCGAGTCCGCGCAGGTTGGACTGACGTTCGTCTGGGCTGATCTGGAGCAGGGGCTCGGGAGAGCCCGTCCAGCCCAGCGCCCGCCCGAGCTCGCTCGAGCCCCTCCAGCGACGGAGCCGCCCCCCTCCCCGGCGTCTCCCCCGGGCCCTTTTCCAGTCCTCCGGTACCGGCCCCGTCTCCCATGACTCCATGAAGATCATTGCCAAGGGCGCCGCGCTCTTTCTCTTTTGTCCCTCGCTCACTCCTGGTCCGCGGCCTTGGTGGTGGTCTGTATTGGCTTTTTGGGAACACTGCACATGTCTACACATGCGTTTCAGCAAGCCTAAATTTACTACACTTTAGCTTAATGAATAGGAAGCGGGTCTAGGCAGGTGTCTGCACGTGCAGGTGTTAATGCTGCGTGTGTGGAGTGACAAGTCAGCCCGCACATAGTGTTAGTGCGCTTTAACACGTCTACACGTGCATGAATGCACTTGAATTATTTGCTCCTAAATTTGATAACTGCAAATTTAGGCACGATCAAAATGACCATGTTTAAAGCACGTTATGGATGAGCCTTAAATTTCGGCTAATTTCCCTGAAAGTGGGGTTTTGAAAAGGGTGTTCGGCTGGTGGGAGGCATCGTCACTGAAGACTGAGATGTGTTGTGCTGTACGCTGCGAAGACACACGACGTCTCCCTAAAGTGTAGGAGCCCGGAGCTGAAGCATTCAAGACAGGAGAAAAAGCAAGCTGTTGGAAAAAGCTTGAATTTACTGTGGTTTTTGATATCTGACGGATGCTGTAGCCAACTGGGGAAAGGAATCCAGAGCTGCTGTCTCATTCATCCCACCGCGCTCAGCATTAAATTTACGGCTCTTTTTCCGATTCATAAACCAAAATCAAGCCTTGGCCTGCGCCTCCAAGCTCCACTGACGGCAATTTCCACGCCAGAGCTGACGTTCCCCTCAGTGAACATTTCCACACCCGAGGGGATGGTTTCAGCTGCAAGTAAAAAAACCATACCAAACCCCGCAATGGTTTGCAGGGCTGTGAAATGGGCGCAACGTGACTAGGAGCAGCAAACAGACAGAAGCACGGAGAGCTGGAGCGGTGGGACCAGAGGAAATGATTTTGGGTTGGCCACACCTGTGAAATGAAGAGTTTAGAAGCACTAGAAAGGGGCGCTACAGCCCAGCGCACCCCCCGGACCCACCCCGTCCCCACTTGGATATCGGCCTGTATCTCCCTCCTCTCGTCTTCCCCCAAGCGCATCCTGCTTTGCTGTCTTCTTGCACCTGCAGCAGGGAAGAAGCCTGTGAACCTTTGCCATCCAAGGTGCGCCCCCCCCCCCGCTTGTCCCCACACCGAAGCAGAGCGTGACCCTCGCTTGCGACACGCCAGTCGTGGGTGCTGGGCCAGGCCCGTCTGGCTGGATGATGCTGGCTCGTGCCAGCAGCCCTCCTCCTGCTGTGGGGGGGACGGGCGGGAGCGTGGCTTTTGTCCCAGGCTCCTGCCACGAGCCCCATAGCCACGCCTGAGCTGCTCGGGGGGGCTTCCAGCCCCGTGGCCGGTGGCTCCGTGGAAGGGCCGTGGTCAGAGGGGCTCTGGGGACACCCTGAACACAGGCCCAGACAGACAGCGCCGCGCAGGAGCCCGGTGCCAGCCAGGGACTTCTGTCCCGCGCAGAAGGGGCCCCCTGCCCACCCCCATGTCCTCTGCTCTCAGGCTTCTCCTGGCCACGGAGGTTGTGGTCCCCCGGGCACGCGGGCACGCGGGCTTCCAGCCGCTCCAGACATCAGCGCGCAGCAGGGCCAGGGGCACGGCGTCAAGCTTCCGGGCATGCATTGCACGCGCGCGTGCGCACACACGAATCCCATCTCTGGAGGGGTGTGGGTCTGTGGTTGTGGGAACTGTTTCCCTAATGGTACATACATGTATGCACAAACCATACATGTGCACATGCATATCATATGTGCACATGCATATATGAACACACTCACATACTGTCTCTGTATGCACTTATGCACACCTCACATGCACAAGCACATGCATACACATATATATATACTATGTACACACACATGTACACATGCATATGCAGTCTAAGCACACATGTATGCACATACAGGACCTGAACCTGTTCAGCCTCCGCAAGAGAAGGCTGAGGGGGACCTGGTGGCCTGTTACAAACTAGTCGGGGGGACCAGCAGGCACTGGGGGAGTCCCTGTTCCCTGAGCACCGCCAGGAGTGACCAGGAATAACGGTCACAAGCTGGCAGAGGGGAAATTTAGGCTGGAGATCAGGAGGCGCGACTTCACGGTCAGGGCGGCTAGGGTCTGGGACCAACTTCCAAGAGAAGGGGTGCAGGCTCCTGCCCTGGGGGGCTATGAGAAGAGGCTGGATGAACACCTAGCCAGGATCGTTTGACCCCAGTACTCTTCCTGCCAGGGCAGGGGTCGGACTAGATGATCTGCTCAGGTCCCCTCCGACCCTAGAAACTATGAAACATGCACAGACACCATCCATGCACATGAACACACATGTGCACATGCATGCACATACATACCATCTATGCATGCACACATACACATCCTATATGCCCACACACCGTCTATCCATGCACATGCCACACTGACTACGCATGCACGTGCACACCTACACACCCGTCTATGCACACATACTGTATATGCATACACACTCATTGGCAGCAAACTCCCCGTCGCTCCCCCCACGGGTGAGGAAGGCCCCCGCCTGGCTCCATCGTGCTGCCTGTGCTGGTCCCGGCCGGTGCCCCGCGCAGCCTGGGGCCGGACGTTGCTGGGGGCACGTGGCCGTGGCACTGAGCAGGCTCTGGCCGGGGCTCCTGGGGCCAAAGGCTGCAGGGTCAGAGCCGGGCACATGTGGCAGGGAACCTGCACCCATGAAGCACAGCCCCCAGGGGCCCTGCTCCCACCCCCTGCCCCACGCCCACCCCCACAGCGGGTGCTGTAGCTGCGTGGGGCAAAACCAGGGCTCACAGCGGCAGGAACAAGGCAAGGAATTGGCATCTGGGCCCTGATCCTAGTTTCATGGTTTCTAGGGTTGGAAGGGACCTGAGCAGATCATCTAGTCCAAACCCCTGCCCTGGCAGGAAGAGTACTGGGGTCAAACGACTCCAGCAAGGTGTTTGTCTAACCTCCTCTTAAAGCCCCCCAGGGTGGGAGCCAGCACCACTTCACGGTCAGGGCGGCTAGGGTCTGGAACCAGCTTCCAAGAGAGGTCGCGCCTCCTGATGTCGAGTCTGAATCTCCCCTCTGCCAGCTTGTGACCGTTGTTCCTGGGCACTCCTGTCCGTGCTCGGGGGAACAGGGACTCCCCCAATGCCTGCTGATCCCCCTGACTAGTTTGTAACAGGCCACAAGATCCCCCTCGGCCTTCTCCTGTGGAGGCTGAACAGGCTCAGGTCCCGTCGCCTCTCCTCGTAGGGCCTGCCCTGCTGCCCC
>NW_017728907.1:46271162-46272814 GCF_001723895.1 Crocodylus porosus | reverse complement strand
GCCCCGCAGTGCGTGGCAGCGCCAGGCCTCGGCCACGCTCTCCATCTGCCAGGCAAAGGATGGGGCTTAGCCATGGGGGGTGCCCGGGGCCTGCGACCTCAGGGGAGCCCCCCATGTGCCTCCCCTGGCCCCCAGCATGGCTCAGGGGGGCATCAGGGCAACCCCCGGGAGAGCCAGGCCTAAGGCCACAGTGATGGGGCAGACACGGGGACGGACGGGGCAGGGGGTCTTACCGGCAGCAATGGCTCCCGCCGGTTCTGGCTCTCCAGGGCGGCCAGCTCGCCGGGGGCCAGCAGGGGCAGGCGCAGCTCCTGGGCTGGCCCCTCCGCCACGGCTGCCACGGGGCACCCGAACACCGCCTGCTGGGAGTGGGGCCGGGGGCTCAGAGCTGGGGGGCTGGGTCCTCCCCAGCAACGGAAGCACAGTGGGACGCGGGGGTCAGAGCAGGGGGGTCCTCCCCAGCTCTGGGCGGGGAGTGCGGGCCGAGCAGCTTGGCGCAGGGCGGTGCTGCGGGGCACCAGCCCCCCCAGGTCAAGCCTGTACACGTGAGCCTGGCCCCCACGGTCGCCCTGGCACTCACGGCGCTGACGCGGGCCCAGCCCCGCACGGCGGCGATGAGGTCGGGCTCGTCGATGGTCAGACGGTCACTGCGCAGCAGCGGGACCAGCGCCGCCTCCGACAGCTCGTGGAAGCCTCGCGTGCCCACCACGGCCTGCGGCGCCCAGCGCCACGTCAGGCGGGCCACGGGCCCCAGCCACGCTGAGACCAGCCCCGGCCTCACCTGCCGCGGCCCCTCGGCGTGCCCCGCGGAGCAGCCCTAGCGCCTACCTGGGTGTTGTCCTCGATGAAGGCCAAGCAGCGCTGCTGCAGATCCGCCTGCCCACAGGTCACCCCCGCCTGCCGGGGGGGCACAGCATGGTGGAAGTGGGGGCTGCGACCCCCCCCAGCCCTGCCAGTGCCCTTCACTCCTGACTCGCAGCCCCCCCCCAAAGCCCTGCCATGGGAAGGTGGTGGGATCGAGACCTCTCCCTCCCTGCAGGCCGGCAGCTGGGACCCCAGGCAGCCCGTGCCCGGCTGGGGGGGGCCGGGGGGACTCACCTGCAGGGCCTCGCAGGCTGTCTCCACGCTGAGCGTGCCCATCACGAACTCCACGCACAGCTGCAGGCACACATGGGCCACACTGGGGGATGCAGCCGGCAGGCACCCCCCCGGGGCAAGGATGGGGGGCAGGGGGATGCCCTGGCACTGAAAGGGTTACAGCACAGGGCAGGGGGAGCCCAGGCAGGAAACACCCACCTCCCCGGCCCGCGCCAGGCCCAGAATAGCTGCGGGTGACGCATCTGGCGCCGGGGTGGGGTTCCCCTGACACCCGGTCTCACCCCCGCAGTCACATGGCCCCAGGGACTGCTGCTAGGGAAGCCCATGCGTGTGTCACCGCGGGGGGGGCTGCGGGTTGGGACGGGGGGCACCGGCAGCTAGCACTGCTGCCTCGGGCACTTGCCACGTGGCCTGGGCCCCATACTGCTGCCCAGGAAGGGTGATCCCCCTTCCAGGTGGGCGCAGGGCCCTGGTGTCACCATAGCCTTGATGGGAACCTGAGGCTGCCTCTGGGACTGAGCCCTGTGCCCCCACGTCCACATGGGCCCCCCCCC
>NW_017728907.1:46261989-46271110 GCF_001723895.1 Crocodylus porosus | reverse complement strand
CGCATGGTCGGGGCAGCAGGGCAGGCCTGAGCACCGCCAGGAGTGACCAGGAATAGCGGTCACAAGCTGGCAGAGGGTAGGTTTAGGCTAGATATCAGGAGGCGCGACTTCACGGTCAGGGCGGCTAGGATCTGGGACCAGCTTCCAAGAGAAGTGGTGCGGGCTCCTACCCTGGGGGTCTTTAAGAGGAGGTTAGATGAGCACCTTGCTGGGGTTGTCTGACCCCAGTACTCTTTCCTGCCATGGCAGGGGGTCGGACTCGATGATCTGCTCAGGTCCCTTCCGACCCTAGAAACTATGAAATATGAAACAAGCTCTCCCCCCGTGTCCCGTTGTGCTTTGCACTTGGCAGGCCATGCCAGCCCCCGTGGCCCCGTTACCTGCCGCAGGTCGTCCAGCCCGTACTCCACGGACAAGGCCAGCACCTCCAGGGCCTGCGGGCAGAGACACCCTGTGACCCCCACGCCAGGGCCCGTGCCCGCACCCCCCAGCTCCCGGAGCCATCCCGGGCTCCCTGTCCCAGGCTGTGAGAGTGCAGCCAGGAAGGGCACCCCTGCCCCCTGCCCACCGCAGCCCCGTCCTGGAGACTCCCGCAGCTCCCCGGGGCGCCCAGGGCAGCCCCTGCCCGGGCCATCTGCGTAGCCAAGCCCCCCGTCCCAAGGTGCTGGAGCCAGGCATGGGGGTCCTGCCAGCCAGCTGGCAGCAGCAGTAGCTTATTATCCCCCCCCGGCAAACAGGCTGGACTGTGCCCCCTGCCCGGCGCCGCGGCACTCACGGTGACGCTGGTGAGGCACACGCGGTTGGTGTACAGGAACTCGAGCACGGCCAGGAAGGCTTCGGGCTGGGCGCTGCTGAGGGCGATGGGGGCCGGCGGGGGGCTGTCCAGGAGCCCCCGGAGCCCGGGGCAGCGGCAGGCGAGGATGCAGCGGTGGGCGAACACCTCGCGCCTCTCCTGGCCCACGAGGAAGGTCACATCACTGCGGGGACACGGTGAGAGCCCCTGCACCATGGTGCAGAGGATCCCAAAGCCGCGGGGCTGGCAGGGAGCTGCGGGGTCACGTCCAGTCCGACCCCTGCCCGACACAGGGTCAGCCCCAGGCAAACCCCGTGTCTGAGCTCTGAGCAACACGACCCAGCCCCAGGCATCGCCCCGGCCCCCCAGGCCCCTGCCTGGGCTTGCAGACTAGCCGAGGGGCTTTGGGAGCCAAGAAGCGCCACGCTGGGTGCCCCGAGGGGCCTGCGACCTGGGGCTCGCGATGCCCGGGGTGGCTGTGCACACAGAGCCCTCGCCCCCGCGTGCAGCCACCTCTGGGGTGGGGACCGGGGGGTACTGGGCACTGGTGCAGGGGGGCTGGGCGAGCCCCCCCACCCCAAAGCGGGGTGCAACTGGCCGTGGCTCGGCCGTCTCACCTGAACCGCGGGCTGCCTACCAGGCTGGCCAGGGCGGCCCGGAAGCCGTCCGCGTCCCCGAGCAGCCGGGCAGAGCGGGGCCGGGCCATGGGGCGCAGGCGGCCTCCTGCTCCCCCCGCCCCCCCCGGCTTCCGCTGCGGAGGAGGCAGGAATGCGGAGCCGGGGGATGCGGGGGGGCCGGGAGGCCCAGCACGGCCCATCGCTAGGGAAACCGGCAGGGCTCGGCCCCGCGGCTGCGGGGGGCACTGAGGTCCCAGAGACCCCCCACCAAGGAGACCCCAAGCCAGAGCTCTGAATAGCAGCCCCCAGCACCAAGCGGGGGCAGGGGACCACGGCGGTGCGCACGCAGGCTCCAGGCCTGGGGACACGACCCCGGCAGACCCTACCGAGGGGCTCGCAGGAAGGGGGGGCTGCCACAGGACCCCAAGGGGGTGGATTGACAACTACGTGGCCTCAGTGCCCCTGCGATGGGCGCGCGGGTGCACGGTGGGAGGGCAAGCGCCTGCCTGAGTTTGCGGAGAGCCTGAACCCACTGCCCCACGGGTCCCCTGGGCCTGGCAGCTCCGTGCCACCGGCTTGAGCCAGTCCTGCCGCGGCGGGTGCTGGGCTCTGCATGCAGCAGTTCTGGGGAGCTGGAAACCAGCGGGGTCGTTTCCACGGGTGCGCACGGCGCTGCACACAGCAGCCTGAGTACGGGGCAGGTGGGAGATGACCCCGTGTTGCCCAGAGCCGGCTGTGACTTGGGGCCAAGGGCAGCGTGGGGTGGGTACAGCCCGGGTGCAGGGGCCGGCACGAGGGGAGACAGGTGCAGTTGGGGGTAAAAACCACCCCCGCTCCGAGGGGCACAGGTGAGCACCCGCGGGCAGGAGCGGGGAGCGAGGCGTGCCAAGCGTACATGCCAGCTGGCGCCCGAAGCGTGTCGGTGTCACGTAGCAACACACTACACTCGCTGCAAAACACACGCCGTGCCCTGCCCTGCCCTGCGCAGAGGCAGCCCCTGGCACCCGCCTGCCTGGACCGGAGCGGGGACAGGTGGGGTAGGCATCTTGGGTGAGGGAGGGGTCCCAATCCTGCCTCTGCGGGATAGGGCCCTGCTGGGCTGTGCCAGCCTGGGGCTGGGCCCAGGGGCCGGGACTGGGGCCCCACACCTGGGGACAGCACAGACGAGACCCTGGCCCCTGCCCCATCTCACGCCTGCGCCTGCTGCCTTGCAAAGCTGTCGTGGGCCGTGATTTATGGCCCCGGGGGGTGATGGAGCCGGGCGGGCAGGGGCGGGGGAGCCACAGCCCAGGCTGGGCACTGGCCGGATCAGAGGCAGCAGCCCTCTTCCCCAGACCGCCTGTCCCTGTGGCCCCGCACCCGGTAAGCCCCCGTGTCTGAGCCGCTTTAGGGCAGTCGAGCCAGGGACATGCACAGCCCCTGGCACGGCTGGAGCCCCGCGTCCTCCCTGGGCAGGGTCACAGGGGTTGCCCCAGGCAGACCCAGCCCAGCGGGGCACGAAGCCGGGGCCTTGCAAGCTCCCCTGCCCTGGTTGGCTCTGCCCACGAGCCCGCCAGCTCACGGGGACATAGCATGGGAGACCCCAGACCCAGCCCGGGATGCTCGGGGCAGGAGCCAGGTTAGCACGTGGCAGGGGCAGGGGGCTGGGCAACACCCCAGTGGAAACAGGGGCTTGTTAAAATGAACCCTGCCAGGGAGGAGCTGGGGGGTCTGGCCTCAACGCCCTGGACACAGCTGCAGCGGGTCTCTGGTCACCCAGTGCCGTCTGCCCGGGGCCGGAGAGACGCCTGGAGCCGGCCCCGGGGCTCTGCCCGCTCCCAGGCCGTGCCTCCCGCCGTGGATGCACTCGGGACATGGGCGAACCCCAGGCTTGAGGCCATGGCTGGGTGCAGCCCTGGGTGCTGGGGCCCATGGTCCCAGGCTGCACGGTGCAGCCCCGCTCCTGTCGCTCCGGAGACATCGAGGAACGCGGCCGGCTGTTTGCTCAGGACAAAAGCGGGCAGAGGGAGGGAGTTGCTTGCAAAGCGGCTCCCGGGGGTCCCAGGCAGACGTGGGGGGAGCTGGGCTTGCAGCAGGACAAGGAGCCCTGCCCTTCCCTGGCTAAGGCCGGCGCTACTCCCTTCCAGGTGCCACCCTGAGCATGGCCCAGCGGCCACCGGCCCTGGGCCCGGGGGGGCCAGCCCCACCCCGCCGCAGCTCCCACCCAGCCCTGCCACATGGCACTGCAGAGGGGCACCCGCCCCCCCTGACCGCACGCCGTGGCAGCCTGGCAGCGCCCGTGGCCAGCCGGCGCAGCTCCGTGGTGCTAGGTGGGGGTGCGAAGCGGCTCTCCAACGGGCCGTGGGTCCCGGGGGCCCGCGTCAGCTTCTCGGGGCTGCCGCTCTTCCCGCCCGTGCCCGAGGCCTGTTGCCAGAACACCTACCGCACGCAGCCGGCGCCAGGATGCCGCTTCCACGCCGGGCCAGCCCAACGGGTGCTGGAGGCCACGCTTGCCGCCCGCCTGCAGGGCGTGGCCTATACCCCGGGCGCGGGCAGGCAGCTGGCGCAGAGCCTGGCCGAGCAGCTGCGGGGACAGCTCAAGGAGCTGGCACCGCCACGCTACAAGCTGGTGTGCAGCGTGGTGCTGGGGCAGGCGGGGCGGCAGGGGCTGCGTGTGGCCAGCCGTGCCCTCTGGGACCCCGAGAGCGACACCTTCGCCTCCGCCACCTTCACCAACGCCTCCCTCTTCGCTGTGGCCACCGTGCATGGGCTCTACTACGAGTAGCTAAGCATCATGCCAGGGCCATGCCGCTGGCAATAAAGATGCTGCTGCCCCCCATCGCTTGGTCCGTGTCCGTGTCCGGTCACGGGGTGACCCAGGGAGTGGCTTTACCATGCTGCAGGGTGGCGGCATAAGGGTCTCTACCGCCTGGGGCTGTGCCCATGGCCCAGATGTGGTAGCTGACCTTGCAGAGAAGTGACCCCTGCCCCAAGAGCCACACATTGCAGCATAGCCCATGGATTATTTCAACCCAGCTTGTGGAGGGGGGACAGGAGCAGGGGCACAGGGCCTCCAGCTCCTGCTGGAGCAGGATAACGGGGCTGAAACCCCTGCCTGGGGAGGCTTTGCCAGGACTCAAGTCCCCATCCCCATCTCCCCCCTCTCAGGGCTGGAGGGGTGCTGGGGCAGCTGCCCTAGCATCCCAGCTCAGCCGCTCCTTTGTTGGGCTGACAATGGGGGATGACAGGTGCAGCCGACACTGGAGCCAGGCCCAGGGAGTGGTGGGGGAAGGGGTAGGCATCCCCTCTGCCATCCTCCTATCCAGACCTGGGCCAGGCATGCAGGCCTCAAGCAGGCAGCCACCAACCCAAACATCCCCAGCTGTAGTGCACAGCAGCCGGAGGCAGACCTCTTCCCAAGGACAAGCTAGCTGCAGCAGGGTCTGAGACCTCTGGCCTAGTTCAGGAGCCAACCCTGCCCCAGGGGGCACAGAGCAGCAAGGGCAAGCAAGAGCAGGAGGAGAGCATCCAGGGCCAGGGAGAGGGAGCTGAGGCAGCACAGACTCCTGCTTTAGAAAAAGGAAGTCTTTATTAGAAGGAGGCCCCAGCCAGGCCGTGCCCACATGAGTCACAATAAATAGACACCATATAAATAACAGCCATAAATAAGGTCAGGCAGGGAGGGGGCACCTGGGGGGGGACCCTGCCCTCGTTAGAGTATCGTACCGTGGCCACGCACGGTGGGGGAGGTAGGAGCTCGCTCCACGGCCTGCGGGGAAGGGCCCCAATCCCCCTGTGGTGTAGTGATCCTGCCGCAAGGCAGCCCAAAACACTCCATGAGTCTCACAGCGTGTCCAGGACAGCCGCGGCAGGCGCCAGGCTGAGGCAGCAGGCGTCTTGCCCTGGGAGATGCTGCAGCGCTGGTCACTGCCAAGACCCCAGCCCAGCCCAGCCAGGGTCTGGGGACCAAAGGCAGAACTTGCACAGGCTCCCACACCAGGGTGGTGCTGCTGGGGAGTGGCTGCTACTTGCTGCACTTAGGGGCAAAGCAGTAGGTACCCCCAAGCAGACCCAGCAGCAGTCCTGTGCACAGCTGACAGCACCAGTGGTAGCATCTCCCCAAGTGCCAGCAGCCGGCTGAAGAGGTCACCTCACCCAGCGACGACAGGGGCCCTGGGAGAGCCGGGTGCCAGCCGTGGGGGCAATGGAGGTTATGAGCCTAGGAAAAGGCGCAGACGACGTCTAGGTCTCAGCCTGGTCCTGCAGCAGCTTGAGGACATAGTGGAGGCGGCGCTGGAGCTCAGGGGCGCAGCCCAGCTCCCGCAGGCTGCTCAGCTTGTAGGTGTAGGAGCTGCGGTCCTGGGTGACGTAGGTGAGCAGGCCGGCAGCCTCGCTCAGGATCACCTTGGTGTGGTCTGTGTAGAAGTTCACCTGGCAGCGGGGGAAGACGCGTGTCACCCCACAAGCTCCAGGACTGTTCAGGGGGACCCCTCATTTCCCCCCAGGTCCCACAGGAGCAACTCCCTGCAGAACAGGCCTCCAGGGCGCCTCCAGGACTGCGAGACCCTGAGCCCAGGCCAGACCTGCCGAGCCAGCTCCAGGGGTGCCCCAGCCAGCCTGCTCCTGCCCCGCATGCCTGCCCTGCCCTCCCCATCCCTCTCCCCCACTCACCTGGATGGTGCCGTTGCTAAAGAGCATGAGCAAGGCCAGGTCGGTCTTCACCCACTGCAGCAGCAGCAGGGCCGGCTGTCTGCCCTCGTCCAGGCTGGGCAGGTCTCCACCCTGCGAGGGCGAGGGCAGCGTTAGTCACGGGGGACCCCAGGTGCACGCACCCACCCCCATGGGGGCAGCTGGGCTTGCAGGAGTAGGTAGCACCCCAGCACCTACCTCCCCCCACCCAGCACCCCATCTCCACTGCCCGCCTGTCCCCACGCCCCATGGGACTGTCAGGACCTGCCCCTTCCCCAATGATGCAGCACTCACCCGCATGAGACGCTGCTCCATGTAGGAGGTGAAGTACCGCAGGATGCCCAGCTGCCCCTGCAGCGCGGGGGGCACGGACCCGGTGCGGAAGGCCACATGCTTGCTGCCGGTCAGGTGGTAATGCACCATGCTGCAGGGAGCACGAGGGGTGAGGGCACGTCCAGGGGCTCCCGGAGACCTCCCGCACACCCCAAAGCCAGGGCAGGAGGTCCTGGCAGCCCCTGGGACCGGGCCCAGAGCCCCGCTCTCACCGGCGGTTGGCCGAGAGGGCCATGTGGGTGCCGTCGTTGAAGAGGACGCCGACGGTGCGGTCCGAGAGCTGGTAGCCGAAGCCGTACTTGTTGGAATAGTCCACCCACTTGCTCACCCACACGAAGGGCTCGTGCTGGGCCAGGGACGCCGGGTTCCTCTCGGCTGCAGGGAGGAGAGGAAGGGGTGAGCGGGGACCTGCAGAGTCGGGCACGGCGGAGGCAGGGGAGCCCCAGCCCAGTCTTTGTCCTGGTGGCACCTGCCACAGACTGAGACCCATTCCCGGCCACGTCACCCCCGGCCTAGCCCAGCACTGCCCGCACCTGGAGGCATGGAGGAGAGGCAGCTGGTCAGGAGCCTGACGGCCGACTCGACGAGCACCGAGGCCGGGACGCAGCTGTTGAGGGCTGCAGGGATGCACAGGCAAGGCGAGATGAAGCCAGGCAGAAGGCTTGCACCCCGAGGCCACAGCACGGGCACCGAGATGCCGCAGGGCACAGGGGTTCTGCCCAGGTCGGGGTCCCCAGCAGGAGGTGAGGGGTGCCGTCTGTAGCCCTCCACGCCTGGCTGAGCTGTTGGCGCTGGCCGGCAGCTCTCCAGCAGACACCCCCAGCACTACTGCATGCCCCCTCCCGGGGGGCCGCAGCCCCTACCCAGAGCACAAGGGGCTGGACAGGCCACGAGCAGGGGGCTCCGGACACAGCTCATCACCCACCTTCACAGCTGCTGGCCATCGTGCCTCCGGCCGAGCGGGACACGGACTTGCGGGAGCCCTCCTCGGCCAGCGTCTCACCCGGGCTGAGGGAGGCCGTCTGGCCCGACACGGGGGAAACCTGGGGAGAGACCAGGGCTCAGCTCCAGCCCCCAACAGCCCATGAATGAGGCTGGGGTTTCTCTCAAAGCCCGCCACCATCCCGGGGCCGTGCCCCCCCGCACCTCATTCCCCTCCATAGTCTTGTAGCTGGTCTGTCGGCAGAGCGAGGTCTTCATAAAGCCGGCAACCAGCTTGGAGAGGTCGTCTTTGTCCTCCACCGGGCCCTTCTTAGCTGCGGGGAGGGAGAGGCGGTGAGCAAAGGTGCCCAGCGACAGCAGCCTGGCGGACGCACCCCCCGAGCCCTCCCAGAATTGCAGGGCTGCATCGTCTGCTCCCCAGCCGCCGCCCCCCAGGTCCGGGCTTGCATCCCCAGCTCGTCCCAGCCTCCAGGCCCAGGCGGGGCAGTTTCTCCCTGGTTTCACTTCCCAGTTCCCAGGCAGGGCTGTTTGCAACACCGCGGTGGGCGGCTCCCAGCCCAGGGCAGGGGCGTGAAGGGCTGCGGCTGGGCGCGGAGCTCGCCCTGGGCTCACCTCTGGGTTTCTTCTTCCCAAACAGCGTCTTGGTGACTTTGGCGAGCAGGCTCCTGGCCGGGTGGGGAGGGGTCAGCTCCGGGGCCATCATGCAGCTGCTGGGCGGGAGCTTGTCCGGTGTGTACGCCTGGGGAGCAGGGGCCGGGGTCAGCGGCTGGACGGAGCCAGCAATCACCCCTGACCCTGCCTTGCCCACAGGGGCTGGGG
The DNA here is from genome assembly GCF_001723895.1 of Crocodylus porosus. Lineage (NCBI taxonomy): Eukaryota > Metazoa > Chordata > Crocodylia > Crocodylidae > Crocodylus > Crocodylus porosus. The sequence continues at coordinate 46,262,938 of NW_017728907.1, read as the reverse complement.
CTCTCCGGAGGCGAAAGGCGGCGACGCTGCTGCAATCTGAGCGGGCCACGTGGCACCACCCGACGCCAGTGACCCACAGGCCCCGGGCATCACGGTCCGGCAGGGCAGGAAGCGCATCCTGCCCGGGCCTGGGGCTGGAGGGTGGGACGTGCCCAGCCAGGGCCCTACTTACTCGGAAGAACTCGTGGCCCAGGATCTCCTCCAGCGTGGGGCGGTCTGGGGGGCTGCGGCGCAGGATGCCGGCCAGGAGCTGGCGCGCGGGGGCCGAGAGGAAGGCCGGGAGGGTGTACTCCACCTGCTTGATGCAGCGGTACGTCTCCTTCAGGTCCGAGGTCTCGAAGGGGGGGCTACCGCACAGCAGCGTGTACCTGGGAGCAGGGCGGGGAGTCACACGGGGGAGCCGCAGACCCCCCGCGCCCCCGGGCAGCGCCAGCCACCCTCCCCCTGCCCAAGCTGCGCGAGGCAGGCTCAGCGCCGGCTCTCGCAGAAGATGGAAAGTTCGACAGGAAGCTGCGGCTGGCGGGGTGCAGGAGCCTGCGATCAGCCCGCTATAAATAGCCCCGCGGCTGCCACCGCCGATATTTTCCATTGTTTTGAAACAGCCACCAACACCGGCGGCATCCGCCCCCGGGGCCACTGACACTGTTGACACCGCTGACCCCGGCTGCCCCCTCCCCCCCGCGGGGGCGCGCATCACCAGGCAGGGGCCGGGGCCCGCGATGACAACTTACATGACGCAGCCCAGGGACCACACATCCGAGGCGGGGCCGTGGCCCTGCCGCAGTAGCACCTCTGGGGCCAGGTAGTTGGGGGTGCCGCAGATCGTCCTGTGGGGGCGGGGACGACGTAGTAAGGGGCAATGCGCGAGCCAGCCAGGCGACGGCAACCCTGCGCTGTGGGGGCCGCAGGGCTTTTGCAGGCACAGCTGCCACCCCCTGCCTGGCGCAGG
>NW_017728907.1:46251605-46261889 GCF_001723895.1 Crocodylus porosus | reverse complement strand
TTCTGGCATGAGCTTCTCTCTGCCCTGCTGGAGAAGCCGCACGACAGAGCTGCTTTGTGCGGGGCCGGCGGGACAATGGGCACAGTCGGCGCATTGTTCTGCCGCCGGGCTGCGAGCGCGGGCCCCAGCCGCCAGCTTGCCTGGCCGCCCGCACAGCTGCCCGGGGAGGGGACGGGACGCAGAGGCACCGTCTCCACGCCCCCCTCCCCTGCCAGGAGGCTGCAGGCAAGACCCCTCCCCAGGCGGCGGGGAGATGGCCTGACACCCAGCACGGAGAGGCTCTTACTTCTTCTGGTCGGCAGCATCCAGGCGGGTGGCCAGGCCGAAGTCGCCCACTTTCAGCTCCATGTTCTCATTGATGAAGAAGTTCCCTGTAACGAGAGTGAGGTCAGGCCCTCCGTGCATGCACAGAGCAAGCGTGAGTGTGTGCGTGGGGGGGGCGGGGGGGGGGTCTCCACTTTCCCAAGACGGCAGCAGGAGCGCGGGGTGCCCTGGACCTACCCAGCTTGAGGTCCCGGTGCAGGATGCCTCTGAGGTGGAGATACTTGAGGGCAGAGATGATCTGCTTGAGGTAGTACCGCACCTCGGGCTCCAGCAGCGTGTGCCGGGCCTTCCAGATGTGCGCCAGCGACTGCAAGAGAAGCCGAGTTGGACATGGGGTTGGGGCGGGCGGCTCGAGCGCCAGCCCCTGGGACGCGGCATCCTTCCTCGCCTGCTCAGGCCGGGTCCAGCCCAGCCGGGGCAACGGCACCTGGGATTTGCAGTCGGCTCCACGGGAGCCCACGCATTGCGGACGCGGGCAATACCTAGGCTAGCCCGAGGCAGGGACCAGATCCGGACGCACCTGGGCCAAGACCGGCCCCGCTGCATAAGCGGAGCGTGGGACCAGAGGGGCTGGAAACCGAAAGCAGCAGGCCGAGGTGAGAAAAGTCTGTTTACAAAGTTTAAGACTAACAAGAGGAAGTTCCTTCCCCGCAGCACGGCATCGAGGGGGGGGCTCACTGCCACCAGGCGCGGTGGAAACCGAGTGTAACCAGATCCACCAAGGGACTGGAGCCGTGCTGGGAGGAAAGGGGCATCCGGAGCGGGGGGCACAGCCTGCGCTGGGTGGGGCTGCAAGGGGGAAAACCCTGCTCAGCCTCAGTCGCTCTCCCCTGCCCCCTCCCCGGTGTCCTGCGGCAGCTGCAAGACCGGGCCGGCGCAGGGCAGGTCTTGCGCTGCTGAGCGTCTGCGGGGAAGGAGCGCCCTGCCCGGGGGGGCGCTGGCTGGGAACGCCCTGGCCGGCTCCACCCTCACCTTCCTGCTGCAGTGCTCCAGGAAGATGTAGATGTTCTCGGCGTCCTCGAAGTGATGGGAGAACTGGACCACGTGCTTGTGGTGCAGGGCGCGGTGCAGCTCGATCTCGTGGAGGATCTGGAAGGGACCTTGCAGCCATCAGTGCCCGCAAGGGGCCGGGAGGCGCCCCCCCCCGCCACGGCGCTGCCCTGGCCCACCCACCTTGTCCCGCTGATGCGGCTTGGCCACGCGGCTGTGGGGGATGACCTTCACGGCGTAGGTCTGGTGGCTGGAGAGATCGGTCATCTCGTAGCACCGGGCAAAGCCGCCCTGGCAGGGAAGGGGAAGTCATTAGTGGGCAGGACGTCGCCCGCGTGACACCCTCGCCCACGCCCGGCTCTGCAGGACAGTCACTCCCACGCGCCTGCCTGACCGCTGCCCGGCCACGTGGCCGAAACCCGGCGCGCCGCGCCCGCGACCGGGGAGCGAGATGCGCGTGGCGGGGGGTTTCTGCAACCGCTTCTGCAAAACCCCCGGCCGGCGGAAAGTCCTCCCGTGGGAAGCGAGTGGGAAGGCGGCAGGGAGCCTGCCCGGGCAGGTCTGCCCCGCCCCCACGCCCGCGCTGCCCACGCCCCGCCACGGCCGGCAGGGGCAGGGGGACTCGCCCCTTGGCCACGACCACGGGGGTGCCAGGAGTGGAAGTGTCGGTGTCCACAGCCCCCTCCCCCCCTGCGCACGCACAGACACGCGGTTCCCGTGGCTCCCAAACCCACCCTGGCACCCCACCAGCCGGGAGGGGGAGCCTCCTGGGGTGCCCGCTGCCCCCCCCACGCCATCGGCTGCCCGGGGGCAAGGGCCCCCCCGGCCGTACCTTGCCGAGCAGGCGGCCCCGGCTGTAGGAGCGGCCGGATCCGGGGTCCTCCACGACGCGCGTGAGCTCCGCGCCTGCGCGCGGCCGGGGCCGGGGGGCGCACGCCGGCTCCATGGCCCCGCGCACGTGGACCGGCCGCGAGTGGGGGCGCGCGGCAGGGAATCCCGCTTTTATCAACGGGCGCTGACGTCAGCGCGGGGAAACCCCTCCCTCCGGCTGGGGGCGGGGCCGGCTCTTAAAGGCGCCGCGCGCGTCTCCGGGGCCGGGGGGAGGTCGGGTCTGCCGCGCCTCCCCCCGGCCCGGGGGTCTCTGCAGGGGAATTGGGGCGGGAAGCTTTGCTAATGGGTGCACGTGCACCCCCCATCCGCGACCCCCCGCCGCTGTCACCGACTCCCTTCCTGCACATCTCTCCGCTCCGCAGGGGCGAGCTCCCTGGGCGCGCCTCCTCGCCCAGCGCCCGCGCCGCGCTTAGCGCCTGGCCAAGAAGTTCGGGGCGTTCTTCCCCCAGGGCCCCCCCAGCCCCGCGGCGTGTAGGTCCGGTGTCCGAAAAGTAGGGCTGTTTCACGTGGGGCGCTGCACCACTGTCTGCACGCCCCCTTCTCCAGCCCCAGGTCCACCCTGACGTGCTCGGTTACACATGCAGCGTAAGAAAACACAATAAACTAGACACCGATGCTGGAAAAAACAATGTTTTATGAGCACATCTCTTATTTCATAGAAATCGGAGAGAAATGGGGCTGGCGGGGAGCTGCGGGGGTCCCACCTAGCCCAAGCCTGGCCTGGGGCAGGATCAGGCCTGTCCAAACCGTCCTATATAACCCATCATCAAAACGCTACGTCAAAAACTGCCGTCAGACCTGATGCGCCCCTGGCACAGCTACCCCGGCCCGGGGCTGCGCGGGGCCTGAGGCAGCATCGTCCCACCCAGACCTTCCCAGACACCTCCGTCACCTAACCCAGACTCGCCAAACAACGTCCGGCCGTCGGGAGCGGCTCGGCCGTGCCTCCAGCACGGCACCGTCGGCCGGAGCGCGGGCACGTGGCGATGGCCGGACACGGTCTGTGGGGCAGTGCGAGGGGAGAGGTGCCCGCAGGCGTAGGGAAAGCCAGCTCGATTCACGAGGGGTCTTTCACACTGACAGAGTGAAGAGAGATTAGCAAGAATCAGGGAGCTGACAAGAGTCGTGAAGTCGAGCGATTCCCTCCCTGCTGCCTGCATAGAAATGCCGGCCCCCCCAGACCCCTCCCCGCATCAGGGTATGGCCCGGCAGGACAGACCCCAGCCGCACTGATCCTGCTCCTGGCTTGGGGACCCTGGGCTCCACCCAGCTCTGCAGTCCTGGGCAGATCGCCTCCCCTCGCCCGCCCCATGCCTCAGTTTCCCCTTCTCCCAGGTCTGTTTGTGAAGCTCTTTGGGACGCGCTGGTAATGCCGGGTGTGGCGGCTCCCGTCCCCCAGGGACCCGATCCTGGCTCGCCGTGCCCAGGGAGGGAGCCTGGGGGCAGGAGGCAGGCAGACAGGACGGGCGTAGCTGCGGGGGTGAGGGGATGTCTGGGAACATAGCCTCTGGCGGGGGCTGGGCCTGTCCCGAGCCCCCGGGTGAATCTGCCCTTCTCTGTGCCTCAGCTTCCCCATCTGTGCCTTTCCCAGTAGGGATAGGGGCTTCACCCCTGTGCGGGGGGTGCGCTGGAGTGCTCCCCCACCCACCCTGGCCTGCTGGGCGCCCAGTGGGTGCAACCCCCTCCCCGGGGAGCTGCTATCCCAGCGCTTCAGGCAGGGCAGCCCCTCTTGTCCCCCACTTAACTCCTGCCCCCCCAGTCCTGCCCCTGCCCGGCTGCTGCTCGCTCTGCCGTTTCCAGCTGTCACAGGAAGCCGCCCGCGCAGGGAGCTCCTCGCACGCGGACCCGGCCTGGCCCTGCTTCATGGAAGGGCCCCTCCCCCTGCCCTATTTCCAGCCCCGCTGGCGTCACGGGGTGCCCTGCTCTTTCCGACGGAGCCTGCCCCAGAAGCGCAGGGCCTCTGCTCCAGGCCTCAGCGGGGAGGCCCCGGAGCTGCGCTCAGCGTGGCGGAGCCTCGCGCCACTAGGGCCGGGCCCCGTGTCCTGGCGGCTGGGCAGCCTGGGGGGCAGGGAGGCCCAGCCCATGCCCCATGGCTGGATGCGGGGCATCTGGTCCGTGTGCCCCCCGAGAGGTGAAGCCTGGCACGGCTGGGCAGAGCAGTGCCCTGGTGGACGGGGAGGGCTCAGACCCCATGGGGCGGGCTGGGGGGACGGAGGGGCTCACACGCACACGCACACACACGCCACTTCTTTCCCTGGCACCGGGGGCTGGGCTGAGGGTGAGCCCCACAGTCACAGGCCATGCTGGCTGTCCACCGTGGCGCCACGCCATGTGCAGCTGGAGGGTTTGGAGACACGGGTATCCCCCCCCCGCCTGCTGCTCCTGCACCAGGCCTTCCACTGCCCCCTGCCCCGTGGTGACCGCAGCACGGGGCAGAGGGACCCTCAGAGGGACGGTGCTGAGCCTGGGGCTGGCACGTGGCTCCCCTTGCCCTGGCAGGGGCTCGGACCAGCTCGTCACACAGGGGGAGGTTGGATTTCCATCCATGCACTTGGGTGCACACGTGCGCAACCCCATCCGTATGTACAGACACGCTCGCATGAGCACACGTAGGCGTTTGCACACACGCTCATGTGGAGGCACACAGGTGTTTGCTCCCATGTGCATGCACAGGCACACAGGTATGCTGATACGTGCATGCAGACGTGGCACCAGACTGGCATCGCCTCCGCACCCGACCAGGCAGCCCGGGGCCCCTTGCGACGGCCTCCCCGTCCTTCCTGCCCGCAGTCTCTGCACTTCTGTGACACAGGCGTGGCCCTGCCTGTCGCCTCAGCACCAGGAAGCAGAGCTGAGGCCTCCTCACAGCTCCCGTCCCCAACCCTGTTCCTCCAGAGCTTTCTTGCAGGCCCCGCGGCCCACCGGGCAGGGCAGAGCCCGGGCTGGCACCCATGTCTTGGGGCAACTAGGCAGCAGAAAGCACAGGGTTAGGGTTAGGGTTAGGGTTAGGGTTGCAGCCAGGGCTGGATCTAGGATGTTGAATGGGGGTGGCAGGTGCTGTGACACCTTCCCACATATGGTGGAGCCCCAACATTTCTCCAGTTCAAGAGAAACAAGAAGTGTTGCTAGTGCACTGGGGGGGCTAGCACTATGTTGTGCCTTCAGCGATCCAGGCAAAAGCCAACCTAGCTCCTGGAGTGCAGCACGCGCAGGCTGGATCAGACATCAAAGTTGGAAAAAATCATAACCGACGAGCCAAAAAACAGCCAGAGCTTGTGCTGCGAGTCCTAGAGTCACTACAGTTAGATCAGGGACCATGAGGGATGCTGGGAGGGATGCACCGGGGGCAATCAGGGGGTCCCAAAGTGCCCACGCCTGGGCAAGCCACGCAGCTGCCACAGGAACAGCCGGGAACCAGTCCTGCAAATGGGTCCTGAAAGGATAACTGAGGCCTGGGGAGAGGGGTGACAATCAGGAGGGAGAGGACAGGAACAGGGAGCATGCATGGAGGTGCGTGGGCATATGTGTGCGTGTGTGTGCAGGTGTGCGCACACCCTAGCGGGGAGCTGGCAACCTGCAGGCGCTGGGACCTGGAACTAGCCCCCAGGCCAGACTGGGCCGCTGAGACACGGTCAGGACGTGCTGGGGGTCCAGGGATGAGGCCTGCAGTGGGACGGGCCAGCGGGAGATGCTCACGGCTCCGTCTGGCCCATTGCTGGAGCCGGGTAGACATGTGTGCGCGTGTGCACAAGTGTGCTCCTGCAGTGGAGGGAAGCAGACCCCGGGGGAGCTCCCAGGCCTGCAGGGGGGCAGGGGAGTGCATGGGGGGAACCTCCCAGCGACCCCCCCGCAGCTCTCCACCCTGTCCTGGCTACTCAGGACCCCCAGGCAGGGTCAGGCACCCCCTCCCTGGGGCCGTGCAGCCTGGCTGCAGTCATGGGGTCTCTGGGCTTGCCCCTTCTCCCCGAAAACTGAACTGCCCCATTCATCTCCAGCCCCTGCTCTCACTCAGTGCTCCCCTACCTCCGTGCACAAGGTCCTGTGTCTTTAAATCCCCCCCCCCCGGGCAACGCCCCAGGTGCAAGGGGTAGTACAAGGTTCATGTCAACAGCACCTGGGTGGAGAGAAGGGAGGTCCCCCCCTCCCCCCCCCGGGCGGGGGAGCTGAGCCGGGAGGGGGGGCAGCTGGCTCCAGCCCTCCCAGGCCCAGCTGGATGGGGCAGAGCCCGGCTGCGTGAGACCCCATCGCATGCACCCTGTTGCCTGCGCCGGCCGGGGGGTGCCCGGACCCTGCTCCGTCACGCGTTCGAGGCCTTTGCTTCCAGCAACGGCCTCCTTTATTCCAGCCAGGAGCGTTTCAGAGCAAGCAGGAGACCCCGGCTGACCCTGCCCGACCCTGGGAAGACCCCAGGGCCTACTTTAGCACCTAAGTCCCATGGGCGTCTCTCTCTGGGTCTCCCCGGCCCGCTGCGACCGAGCTCCGGCTCTGCTGCAGGTGATACGGCTCCAGCACATAAGACTGTTAGACTGGGGGGGCATGCCCGATACACTGGAAAATACGGCAGTTCTGCAAATATGGCCATTCTGCCCGGCCCCCCCAAGCCCCTGTGACCCCCGCTCCCTCCCAGCCGGACTGCAGGGCTGGGGGCTGGCTCGGAGGCATCCAGCCCTTGGGGAGGGTGTGCAAAAGGAGCAGCCTCCCCCTCCGTGCTCAGCCTAGGACACACGTGTGACATGCTCCAGCACGCCAAGTGCCCCAGCCTGCCTGCGTCTCGAGCCGCCGTGCTCTGGGTCACCCAGCAAGCTGCCCCCAGGTTGCCCCCTGCCCTCTGCCCCACTCCTCCAGGGAGGAGATCCCGCTTGCATGAGTCACTGCGCCCGCACTCCCGTTGCCACGGGGCTTGTTTTGTTTGCTGGCAACAGCCGGAGTTGCTGGGCAGTGGCAGCAGGGCCTGGCACCCCGACCCACCCCGATGGTGTCCCCACCCGCGCGGGCACGGACGGGCGCGGGGAGGAAGTGACCCAGGCAGCCGGGAGGGGCCGGACTCCGTGGCGTCGGGGGCCAAGTTTGCAAAAAACTTTTTTCCAACTACTCAGCTGGTCCAATAAAAGATAGCGCGTCTACCCAAAGAGCGCGGCCTGCCTGGAAACCGCTCAGAGGCCTTCAGAGGAGGACGCGGAGCCTGGCCGAGCAGCCGGCGCTGCGCCGCAGGCCCCGGGCAACAGCTTCGGCCCCCGCCCGCCGGGGGACCACGCGTGACCCCGGGAGCAGCTCAGCTCCAACGCCCTTGCTGAAGGCGCAGGCCAGCTGGAAAGCACGATGACAGCATCCTCGCTGTGCAGGAGGCCGCCGGGCTGCGAGTCATGACCCACCCATGCAGGATCCGTCCCGAGAGCGCGGCGAGTAGACGTGCAGCTGGGCAAGGCGGGGAGGGTCTCGCCAACTCGGCTCAGGCTAGCGAGGAGCCTCCCTCCCTCCTTCCGCCGCATCCCCCGGTCTCCGGCCGCGCGCCAGCCGGACGCTTCCCGCCCGTTCGCCCGCCGAGCCCGGGCGCTACCCGGGAGCAGGGCCACATCTCGTTCTGGAATGACTCACATGGATTTGGAACGGGTTTGGCTGATTTGACTTGGGACACAAGACATTTTCCTTCAAAACAGTCATAATTAACAAAATCTTCCTTCGCCCATTTGCTCTTACATCTCCCAGGGATCGTGTCCCCTGTGCCAGGCTGTGCCAGCCCTCCCTGCAAATCAGCACCTCGGCGGCCCTTTCCAAGCACCGCCGCTGTTCCAGGGGATTGCTTGCCTGGCCTTTGGTCTCTCACTCTTGCTTCCTCTCTCTTTCTATATATATATATAGTCCTGCTTGCATCTGATAAAACCCAGCCCTTATGACACTTCTTCTTGCATGACGAGGCATCGTGACCTCCTCATCCAGATGGCACCGCCCTGCGTTCTTGCTCCATCCTGGCATCACGGGGAGGCTTAGCAGGCATTTCAGAGCCCTCAGGATTTATTTAGTTTTTAATAAAGTTTCATTTCCAGGCCAAATCAGGTCCAAATTGCAATGGAGCAGAGCTCAGTAGTGCCAGTCCGTGTGGCACTGCCACTGGCAAGTCTCCTTCCCAAGTCTGGGGCTGCAGATACTCCCACGTCCACGGCAGCGTGCTACGTGGGGGCCCCAAGCCCAGAGGCCTTGGAGTTCAGATGCCCCCGGTCTCTCTTGCCCCAAACCAAAAGGCTGAAGGAGCAGGCTAGAGAGAGGCCCCAAGAGCAATCCCCCATCGCCATAAATTGTGTAGCCAAAATCCTCTGGTTGGGAGTCATTATGGACTCTGGCAGGGGTCGAGAAGAAGGGGATCTCCCCTGCCAGGTCAGTAAGACCACCTGGGCCAAAAACCACCTTGATCTCAGTCTGAAAGCAAAGGAGCAAGCTAGGCAGAGCTGCTCCCGGGCTAGGAGCAGTTGTGGGGTATCAGGTCCAGCTGCCCCAGGCTAGGAGCACCCGTGGGGCATCAGTGGGTCGTGTGAGTGGGGGCACGAGTGCATCCTGCCAGCGGCCGGTCAGGCCGGCAACGCGCTATCCCCTGCTAGCAATGTGATACCTGGTCCCCCCTCCCGAATGAAAATGTGCCTGGCTAAAGTATGGGCCAATTTGGGATGGAGGAGCTGCCCCATTGAGTCAGGAGACAGAAGAGGGACAGAGATTTAGAAACCGGCATTTGTCAAGGGGGGATGGGGTCGGGGGGGGTCTTTCAGTCTGGAGTGCCTTGAACTGCAGCCTAGGAAAGCTTGAGACACGTACAGGCAGACATGCACCCTTTGGCTAGTCCACAGGGTGCAAATTGAAAGAAAGAAAGAAAGAAGACAGTGCTGCCAATGTAAAGGTATATTAGATAGATAGATAGACAGGTGGACAGGTGGACTGGAAGACAGACAGGCAAATACACACATGCAGACATACCTTGACTAGTCTATGAAGTGCAAATATATAGAGACAGACAGACAGACAGACAGACACATACATACACAGGTGCTTCGACTAGACTGTAAGGTGTGAATCTGTAGAGAGATGGCTAGATGGACGGATAGACAGAAAGGCAGATGGACTGGCAGGCAGACAGGCAAATACAGGGTAGTCTCTGGGGTACAAACCGATGGAGACAAGCTGAGTAGACAGACGGGTGGACGGGCAGACGCATGGGGGAGAGGTGGGCTGGCTGACGGGCAGACGGGCAACTCCACTGATGAATGGATGCAACGTGAACCTCCAGAGCCAGGCGCGGCGGCCGGAGACGGATGGGCAATGGCCAGGCGGGCGGCGGGGCGGGGGCAGCCCCAGCGCGGACACGGCCCGTGCACAGCGCCGAGCACCGGGGAGTGGCTGTCCAGGGCCGGGCGGGCCGTGCCGGGCTGGGAGCAGGCGAAGATGCAGCGCGTGGGGCCAGGTGAGCGGGATCAGGGCCCTGCCCCGGCAGCTGGAGCCCCCGAAGGGGGATGCCGAGCTCCTGGCATGCGAGTGCCCCGGTGCCCCAGCCCCCAGCCCTGCCTCCGTGGTAGCAGCCGGGAAAGGGGCTGAGCAGGAGCCGGGCGGGCAGGAAGGTGCGGTTTGCGCCGGGGCGTGCCCGCGGTCCCCCGGGCTGGCGCGGCCCCCAACAGCCCCCGCCCGTTGTTCCAGCCTGGCTTCCTCTCCCGCGCGAGGCCCCGAGCAGGCCCGGCCCAGCCTGGGAGCGCACCGATATCCCCACATCGTTCCTGTGCGCCGGGGGATCCGCCCCAGAGCCAGCTGCAGTCGGGGCTCATGCCGGGCTCCCCTCGCCAGGGAGATGTTGGCACCGCTTCTGCCCTGCCCTGCCCCGCGCCGCCGGTCGGTGGGCCCGGCTGCTCCCCGCGGCGGGCCTGGCGCCGGGGGCCGAGGAGGAGGCCTGCGACGGCGGCGCGGCTCCGGACTACGAGGCTTTCCTGAGCTTCAGCGGCTCGGCCGTGGGGCTCCTGGCCTGGGACGCGCTGGCGCAGGTGCGGGGCCTGCGGGAGCTGCACCTGGCGCGCTGCGGCATGCGGCCGCCTCCGGGGCCCCCGG
>NW_017728907.1:46226951-46250865 GCF_001723895.1 Crocodylus porosus | reverse complement strand
CTGGCTGGGGGTGTGTTGTGGTGCATGTGTGTGTGCGCATTTGTGAGAGAGAGAGAATTAGGGATGTGCATGTGTGTGTTTGTGCATGAAGCAGGCTGGGAGTGTGGAAGCAGGCTCAAGGTGCGTGTGTGTGTGTGTGTGAGAGAGAGAGAGACAGAAAAGCAGAGGCATGTGTGCAGAAGAAGCAAGCTAGGGTTGTGCCACGTGTGTGTAACAGGCTGGTTGTGCAGAGAGAGAAAAGGCTGTGTGTGCATGTCTGTGCATGTACAAAGCAGGCTGGGGGTGTGCTGGGGGTGTAGCAGGCTCTGTGTGCTTGTGTGTGTGTGTATGTGTGTGAGCGAGAGAGAGAAGCAGGGGGTGTGTGTGTGCAAGAAGCAGGCGGGCATTGTGCCGTGCTGAGCACCACAAGAAATAAAGCGTGTCCCTGCCTGGTGCCGCGTGCAGGTGTCGCGGGGGGCGGCCAGCCTGGGGGCAGGGGGACCCAGGCGTCCTGGCTCGGGGCATCCCGCCTGCCCTCCGGCGTGTGGGATGGGACGGGAGTGATTTATGGCCCCGGCTGGGGCGCAGATAAGAGCTGGGCATCGATTGCCCTGGCGGGGTGGGAACGCACGGGCTATAAATCAAGGCCGCCCTGGACGGGACCAAGGGGCACGGCTGGGGGAGAGATGCGGGCCTGCGCCGGCCCTGCGGCCCCGGGGGCCGGGAGGAACCTGGGCTGGGAGGAGAGGGGGACCAGCGCTCCCCCCAGCATTTCTGCCAAATCAGCAGGGTCATCATTAGGCTCCAGAGTTGCCCCAACCCACCCAGTCCTCCCAGCGCCATCCCACAAGGCATTGCTTCCGAAGCCACTGGCGGGGGGAGGCTGGCAGGCAATCCCAGAATGCAGCGGGGGCGGCTCTCTCCCACGCTGGGCGCGAGGGGGGTGAGTCCTGCTCCGGCCCGGGGGCGATGGGCAGTGCCCGGAGGGGCCGCGGAGCAGGCAGGGGCCCCCGGGCTGGCCCGGGGTGCCCAGAGGAGCAGGCGGGTGTGGCCGGGCTGAGTTCCCTCTTCCCGGCACTGACGGCCCCCATCCATCACCCGCGGGTCAGGTTTATGGGCCCCGCGCCGGGTACTTAAGGGAAGGAGCCGGAGGCGCCGGCACTGCCCAGGCACCGGTGGGGCAGAGGGGGCCAAGCTGGTGGCACGGGGCAGGTAGGAGCCTCTCCCGTGCAGGCGTGCGGGGGCCGCGGTCTGCTGGGCGCGGGGGTCCAGAGCGGGCATCTAACGGTGCCCAGGCCGAGCGCAACCCTGGGACGGGTGACACGGGGGCGGGGAGCGTGCACGCCCGAGGCGCTGCGGGTGTGCGGGCGTGAGCCTCGGCGTGTGCCTGCCCACGTGTGCAGGTGCAGCCATGACGGTGTCGTACACGCTGGAGGTGGCGGACGCCCGCTTCGGGGGCTTCTCCAAGCTGCTGTTCCGCTGGAAGGGCAGCATCTACAAGCTGCTGTACAAGGAGCTGCTGGTCTTCGCCCTGCTCTACACCACGCTCAGCCTCGTCTACCGGTGAGCTCGAGACCCCCGGCTGCGGGGGCCAGCGGCTGCCTCCCCATCCCCGCCAGCAGCAGCGGGTTGTTACCCGAGTCGCCTGCCGGCTCCTTGCACACGTGTCTGCCTCGCATGTCTCGCACGCTTGCAGCCAGCCCGGTCGTGCAGCAGCCCTTGGAGAGGCAGAGAGCTGGCCAGGGCCCCTGGGAGGGAGGGCAGGCCCTGCTCCGGGGTGGGGGGCACGAGGGAGCTGTGCCAGCCCAGCCGTCCGGGCGAGGGCCTGATCCGGCGCCCTGGGATCCTGGCAGGCGGCTGCTGAGCGCGGAGCAGAAGCACCTGTTCACCAAGGTGGCCCAGTACTGCGACCGCTCCACGGACCTCATCCCCCTCTCCTTCGTGCTAGGTAAGGCCCCTGCCACCCCCGGGCCCCTGCACAGGCTCTTCCTCCTTGGGGGCACACAGCCGGAGAGCCCAGGAGTCCTGCACCCCACTGCGAGTCCCCCCAGCCTGCGGCCTGCCCTCCATCACCTCGGCCCCTGCCAGTGCTCCACCCCAGAGGCCTCAGCCCCTGCCTCCCAGGACAGCCGCTTGTGTCTGCATGTGCAACGAGTGCCTGTGCATGTGTGCGCGCGTGTGTCTGTGTGCTTGTATGCATGTGTGAACATGTGCGTGCATGTGTGTGCATCTGTCTGTGGGCGCGCGCATGAGCGTGTCTCTGCATGTTTGTATTTGTGTGTGTTTGTGTCTGTGCATGTCTGTGTGCATGTCTGTGTGTGAATCTGTCTGTGTATGTGTCTCTCTGCATGCTCCGGTGCACGTACCTGTGTGGGCACCTGTCGGTGCTTCTGTGTGTGCCTGTGTGCTTGTGGGTGTGAGTGTGTCTCTGCATGTTCATGTGTGGGTGTGTCCGTGAGCGTGTATGTGTGTCTGCATGGCCGTATGCGTGTCTGCGTGTGCATGTATGCATGTGTGGGAACATGTGCATGTGTGCTTGTGTGCATCTATGTGAGCGTGTCTGTGTATGTTTGTGTGTGCATGCATGTGCATCTGAGCACATGCATGTGTGTGTGTGTGCGGTGCTGTGCACTGGTCCCCGTGGGGGATGGAGGCCATGGGGCTGTAGCTGGGGGGAGCCCTGGGGAGCAGAGGGGCGCTTGGGGGGCCTGGCCCAGGCAGGGAGCGGCCTGGGGGCACCCCCGTGCTCTGCCCCTGCCCTCCCCCAGCTCTGGGAACGTGGCCACCTTATCTCTGCCGGGTGTCGAACGGCCCCCCCCCGCCTTGCCCTGCCCTGCCGGGGAAAGAGGAACTTCCCTGCCCTTTCCCAGCACCCGGGACAGGGCCCCGCCGCCCAGGCTCCCGGTGCACAAGGACCCCCTGCCCCGAGCAGCACCCGGCGGCTGCCGGAACCGGGCAGACCTGGGGGGCTGGCACATGCCCCAAAGCTATTTCAGGCCATCCAAGGACCGGCGGGCATGGGGGCGCACAGGCAGACCCAGCCCCCCGTGCCTTGTCCGTGGGGGAGCTTGTGAGCAGGCCGCGGCGCCGGAGGCCTGTCTGCACTAGGACACAGCGTGTAGCCAGCGGGGGCTTGCCCACCCCAGCCAGCAGCAGTGGCCTCAGCCCTGCTGTCCCACGAGTCCCCTCCCTGGAGCAAGGGTCCTTCCCTACCCCCTGCCGGGCACCAGCTGCCCCGGGGCTGACGGCGCCGGCCCCGGGCAGGCTTCTACGTGACGCTGATCGTGAACCGGTGGTGGGCACAGTACAGCAGCATCCCGCTGCCCGACCAGCTCATGTGCGTCATCTCCAGCACCGTGCACGGGCGGGACGAGCGGGGCCGGCTGCTGCGCCGCACGCTGGTGCGCTACGCCAACCTGTCCGCCGTGCTCATCCTGCGCTCCGTCAGCACCCGCGTGCTCAAGCGCTTCCCCACCATGGACCATGTCGTGGATGCAGGTGCGGGCAGCTGCATGCGGGGGGCTGGGGCCTGGTCACGGCTCCGTGTCTTGCGCCGGAGGGGAGTCTCCATGCCCAGGGGCCCCTCCTGTGCCACCTCCATGCCCCACCGTGCCAGGGCGCGTGCAAACCCAGCACTGGGCTTGTGCCCTGTGGTCCCTGGCTAGCTGAGCCCCCGGTCAAGGGGCACTGAGGAGCAGGGCCGGGGGGCCTGGCAGGGCCAGCAGTGAAGGGGCCAGAGCCGGGGGTGGTGCAGACCCTGGGCTCCGACCCCCGCAGGCTTCATGACGCAGGACGAGCGCAAAAAGTTCGAGAGCCTCCACTCAGACTTCAACAAGTACTGGGTGCCCTGCGTGTGGTTCACCAACCTGGCGGCCCAGGCCCGGCGCGACGGGCGTGTGCGGGACGACATCGCCCTGCGCCTGCTCCTGGATGTGAGTCGGGGCACGGGGGGCTTTGGACCCCTGCCCCCAGCTGCAGCCGCTCATGAGTGCTGCTTGCTCTCGCCCTGCCAGGAGCTGAACCTGTACCGGGCCAAGTGCAGCCTCCTCTTCCACTATGACTGGATCAGCATCCCCCTGGTGTACACCCAGGTCAGGCCCGTCCGGCACGGACCCAGGTGGCCAGGCAGCAATGCCCAGCCCAAGCTTTCCCCGGCATGGCAGAAGCAAGGGCACAATCCTGCTCCACCTGAGCTCCCTTCTGCACCGGCCCAGGGGGGATGAGCCCGGGGAGGGGTCTGGGCACCTGCCGGACCCCTCCAACGTCCTCTGTCCGGCTCGCCCAGGTGGTCACCATCGCCGTCTACTCTTTCTTCGCCTTCTGCCTCATTGGGCGACAGTTCCTGGAGCCGCTGGAGCCAGGCGCCGCATCCACCCTGGACATGTACGTGCCCCTGCCCACGCTGCTGCAGTTCTTCTTCTACGCCGGGTGGCTGAAGGTGAGCGCTGCCGGCACAGCTGGGCACAGCTGGCTTCGGCAGGGGTTGGCAGCTGCTCCACCCCTGCAGCCAGGACGGAGGGGCCCCGGGGCCTCCAGACACCTGCTGGTGCCCAGGACGGAGGGAGCCAGGGTGGCGCAGCAGAGATGAGCCGCAGCCCTGGCGTGGCCGCATCGGTCCGTGCCCAGCCGGCACTGCTGGCTTAGGCTGCGGGTCCCCCATGGGGCCAGGCTGGGCCGTTGGGGGAAGAATCGTAGCGTCCCTGAGCTGCGGGGCTGGCAGGGAGCCGTGGGGTCACATCCACTGCAAGCCCTGCCAGAGGCAGGATCAGGCCTGTCCAAACCAGACAAACCACGTGTCCGAGCTCCGGACCACGGTGCTCCCAGCCGGCTCACGGCAGGCACTGTGGCCTCCCCAGGTAGCCGAGCAGCTCATCAACCCCTTCGGGGAGGACGACGACGACTTCGAGACCAACAAGCTCATCGACAGGAACCTGCAGGTGGGACCCCCTGGCCTCCCTCCGGGGACCCTGGTGTCTGGGCTGCACCGTGGTTTTCCTGGGAGCTGGGGCCTTTCACCTTGATGCCACAGGGCCAAACCCTAACCCTAACCATCACAGCCAGGGCTATTGATTTGGGGCATCTCTGGGTGATGCCCCCCTCAGGGGTTCGTCCCTTCATGCAAGCCCCCCGCCCTGCCCAGGTGTCTCTGCTCTCCGTGGACGACATGTACCAGAACCTGCCCCCCATGGCCAAGGACAAGTACTGGGACGAGTCCACGGCGCTGCCCCCCTACACCATCGCCACAGCTGCCGAGACCCTGAAGCCCTCCTTCCTGGGCTCCACCTTCGACATGCGGTGAGGGGGCCGGGGCTGGG
The DNA here is from genome assembly GCF_001723895.1 of Crocodylus porosus. Classification (NCBI taxonomy): domain Eukaryota; kingdom Metazoa; phylum Chordata; order Crocodylia; family Crocodylidae; genus Crocodylus; species Crocodylus porosus. The sequence goes on along the minus strand of NW_017728907.1, from coordinate 46,245,571 downwards.
CGCGCCTACAGGGGTAGCAGCCCCCCCATAGCTGCTTCACACGCGCGCCCGGGTGCTGGTGCCCGGGGACGGGGCGAGAAGGCTCCAACTGCAGCCCCAGGAGCTGGGCGGGCTTGCACTGCCCTGTCCCCGGCTGGCAGCAGGGCCCGGCCTGGCTGCACCCCAGCTCCAGGCTGGCGCATGGGGTGCCGGGGCAGGCCGGCTGCAGCGTGACCCCTGCGGCCCCGCAGGATGAGCGAGGACCCGGAGCAGAGCCAGCAAGTGGAGGCCTCGCCGGCGCTGCCCCGCACGCACACGCCGCTGCTCAGCCGCTTCCTGGGCGCCGCGCCCTCGCCCGCCGTCAGCCTCAAGAACTTCGGCAAGACGGTGCGTGGGCACCAGCACCTGCTGCGGCGCTGGGGCGACAGCTCCCCGTCCCCCCGCGCCGCCCGCGGGGACGACCCCGAAGCCGTGGCCCGCATCGAAGAGGAGGAGACGGAGGACGAGGGCAGCCAGACCAACGTGTCCCCTGCCCCCTGCGCCCGGGGACCCAACCTCCTGGAGCCCCCCGAGATCCGGGTGGAGCTCGTCCCTGAAGACAGCTCCAGCCCCGACCCCTCGGCAGCCTAGAGCGGAGGCCTGGGACCCCCTCCGGCCCCCAGCCTGGGCCCGAGCGAGACCGAAGCACGTGCCTGGCTCCCAGCGCAGCCGGGCATCGAATTCCACATACAACCCTGCCCGGGGCTGCCGTGCTCGGGGACACGCTCATCTCCGAGGGGGCTACGCATTAGCCAGATACCGGTCACAGGCCCGGGCCTGCAGGGGACCAGGCGGCAAAGCAAGGGGCACAGAAATGTCCCGCGGGGGGTGCAGGCCGTGGCTCCCTCCGTTGCTGGTTAAAGGTGCGATGCTCGGGGCACTGTCTGCGTTAAACGGACCCAGGTCAGAGTTGCCCTGAGCGGTCAGCAAGGCCCTGGATTAGCCACACTCCTCCGCAGCCCCCACTGCTCTGTGCCCCCTACTAGACTCTACCCTCTGCTTTGTCGCCCTTGCAACTAATTTCCAATAAAGGCCTGGGGACAGGGCACTGGTGTGGGGCACGAGTGAACCGGGAACAGAAACCAGAACGTCGCTTGTGCCGCCGGGACTAGGTGCAGGCTCCCAGGTGCTCTGCAGGCTTCTCTGCAGCCCAGCAAGGCGCCAGCCCCCCTTTCACTTACATCACATATCTGATTTGCAAGGGGAGCTGCGGGCACAACACAGGCTGTGCTTTGACGCCAACCGTTAGGTCAGGGAAGATTCAGGGCAGACTGGGATACCATCACCAGTCTAATCAGGGCAGCATGCAACATCCAGGAGCCTAGCTGCTCCTATATACAACAGATGGGGTTTTGCAAATGTGGTAAAAGCTCCAAGGCCGTGTTGGCTTATCCATTTAACACACTTGTGGCTGGCCAGATAAAACACTTCCCCTACATCCAGGCAAAGGCGTCACAGGCAGAGCTGCATGGGGATTTATGGTGCTGTATCAGGCTGTGCTAGTAATGGCACACGGCTGGTTCCCACGGTGTGGGTGACAGCACATGCATGGCATGAGCCTGGGAAAGCTGTGTACCCTGCAGTGCTGCTGGCATCCCCACACCCCTGCCCTAGTCCTGGTAACAGAACATTTTAAAGCACTTTGGAGGTCATGCACTTCGCTCTCTTCTCCACTGGGCTGGACAAGCGTCCAGAGCATGCATATGCATGCGTCCACACACACATACACCTGGCGCTGGTTCAAGGTGGGCACACACCTGTATTTATTCAAGGAAAAATGAAGTCAGTGTGGCTCATCTTCTCCACGTCATTGGGGGTGGGAAAGAAATCATGCCCTGTGGCATCTCCACTGTGTGCCTGGCTTGGCCTCACTGCGCCCCATCTAGGCTCCAGGCCCCAGCACTCTCTGGGCCCCGAAACATGGCAGCAGGGGAGCAGCAATTAGTGCTGCCTCCACTGTCAAGTTTCCAGAGCTGTGGGGAGCTGGGTGGGCTGGATGACAAAGCTCTGGAGGCTGGGGGTGAAGCACCCCAGCTGTAACTGGCTTCACAACGGGTACAGTGGTTTCAGAACCACAGGGCTCCGTCTCATGCACTCACTTGGCAGTCCCACCCTGCTAGCCCCATTTCAGAGGGTGGGGGGAGAAGGCAGGTGTCCGTGGCTGCAGCGTGGTTAGTCTCAACCAGCCCCTTTTAAAATGCTTTTCTAGGGCTTGACCCTGCTGGGACTGCAGTATGGAGGGAGAGGAGGGTTAGGAGAACACCCCTCATGCATACAGGGCAGTGCAGCCAGAGGTGTGGGGAAAGGCCTGGCAGGGGCTATGCTATTTTCCCTTCAAAGCCCAGTCACTGGCATCACAACTAGGCAGCGTGCTCCATCCAGCCCCAGGCTGCATGCAGAGGAACCAGGACTTTCCTAACCACACTTAGCAGCAGTTGGGGACAAACAGCTCTCAGCAGTGGAAGAGCATGGGGCCTTCAAGACTCAGCTGCAGCAGGGCAGAGGCAGCAGTGTTTCAGCTAAATAGAAAAAAGCACTGCCACCAGTTTCTCCCAGGCACGTGCAGGGGGGTAGCCCAGCCGGGCACACAGTCGTCAGGCTGCAGGAGCCACGAGGGAGTATCTGAAAGGGAGCATCTTCTTGCAGGTACAGAAAAAAGCTTCCCGAGACTGCGTCTAAGCTGGAGCTGCTCTAGAAGCAGGTCAGCACCTTCTCCTGCTAACAGCCAGGCAGGGATTCTTCCACAGCAGCGCTGCAGCCTGGAGTAGTGCTAGGAGATGGAGGTTTGTACCCACCCTTCGAAAGGGACAGAGCCACCAGAGGCCCAGCCCTTCTGCTAGGTGGGAGTTCATCTCGCACTGGAATGAGACTTGGGAGGCCAAGGAGAGACCAACCAGTCACTTGACAGTGCAGGCAGCAGCAGGGCCTTGCAAAGTAAGCAGGAACCAACTAACCCAACCACGTGAACACCGCAGCTGCTGCAAATTATTAGGTGTGCGCATCTTGGACAGAGTAGGGCAGCAGCAAGCCACAGAAAGCAGCATGCCACTCATCTCCTTACCACTTGTGGCAGTAAAGGCTGCCTAGCCCTGTGGAAGGAGCCGCCAGGCCGTCTGCTCCCCTGCTGCAGAGCTGAAGCTGTTTAGTGCACAGGTTCACTTTCCTCCACTTGCCCACAGCTTTGTGCACATTCAAAATGCTCAGCCCAACCCCACGTCCTCCAGAGACTCTTCCGTGGCCCAGACTAGTCCTGGGCTAGGAGCTCTGGGCCACCTGCAGCTCCCCAGTGCTGGCTTCCACAGGAGAGCACCGAGCCAGACACGCCAGGGGTCTGTTGCGGGCTAGCTGTGCCCACACCCCACCAGTGCCACCTGCTGCGTGGCCAATGTCAGTGCGTACCGAAGCTGTGAAACAACTGCACTGACACCAGCTGGAAGACCCAGGAGGGAGGGGACACGTCTAAAAGCACCAACAGTTCAGTGTTTCCCTGAGCCCTGCCCTTTCCCGCAAAGGGCTGATGGGAGACGGGGACTTGTACCGCGTCCCAACAAAGCACAGGGCCGCTTACAAGAGGACTCGGGGTGCTTTTATTCCATCTCTCCAGTCAGTATTTGACATCTATTTGCCTTTCCTGGCCTTGATCTTCCTCAGGTAGAACTCCAGCTCCTTGCCTTCCAGAATATAGCCATCCGCCCGGCCACACTGTCCCGGTCTGGAGGCGATGCAGGCTGCAACGAGAAGGCAGGCAATAGGCGGGGGAAGCATACATCCACCCCTTGCCCAGATGTGGGCCACCTGACGCACAGAGCAGCAACGGGCACTGAAGGCTTCAACAGGCAGCACTCTAGGATCACGTGTGAATCTACTCCCCTGCCAATAGGTGCTCTGATGGGAACGCGGCATAGGGAGATTCCCTGCTGAGGTCGTCCTCAGATTATCATTGTCATCGCTCGAGCTCAGCAGCAGAACTGGATAAAGCTCTCGTCACTGGAAGACCTCAGCACCAAGCCCCCAGGCAGAGGCAGCTGGTGAGTGGAAGAGACTCCGGTTCATTCCTGCAGCCCTGGCAAAACCCAGAGGTCTGTCTGCTGCTTGCTAAGCTCCGACTGGCCTGTAAGGACTCAGCCCAGGCTGGCATGATCAGGTCTTCATGGGAGGTCTCTCCCCTCCCTCCAGGGCCCTCTGACAGGTTAGAGCCCAGGCCTGGCAAGCGTTGGCAACACCCATTAAACATGGACTGCACAGATGCAGCCCTGTCCCCCATCCCCACAACTACCCAAGTCCCTCACTCCAGCTGAGCCAGACAAAAAACTCACGAACAAGCAATAAGGAAAAAATCTAAACTTTGACTCCCTTCTTTCCCCTGGGCACTCACCGAGCAGCTTGCCCTGTTGAAACTGCTCCTCGAGGAGGGTGCTGATCTTGGCATTCTTTTTCCGTTCATCATATTTCTTCTGGATCTTCTTGGAGCGCTTCTTGTTCAGGATCTCCTCCTCCTCGGGCGTCTGCAACAAGGCCACCAAAGGACTGAGGATGGGCTACACTAAGCCCCAGCTGTCCTCCTTCCCGTGCTCCTCTGCTCACACCTCCCTTGTCATCTCACAGCAGCTTTTCAAAGGATGGCGGTACCCATGGGTGCCACAGCACCCTGGTTAAGAATCCCTGGTCTAATGCCTGGGCTGTGCCCTCCTGCTGACCCAGAGGGATCCTAGCTAGCAGATTTGTCTGGGATGGTTTGGATAGAGCTGATCCCATCCCAGGCAGGGCATATGACCTCTGCAGATACCTTCCAGCCCCACTTCTCTAAGAGCCCAAGTCTCTACTTCACAGGCAGCAGTACGCATTCAGCATGCAACTGTCAGATACACTCATGCTAGAAAGTGCAAGGATACAACATTTCATCAGTAACTTGTGGTGCACTGCTAGTGCCAGCTGGCAAACCTGGGAGAATACGCTACAGAGGTGTTCACAGCCATACAAGCAACAGTGTGGAAAGGCCTGTTTCCATCCACTCCTGCCTTGTCACATACTAGATGCATGCAACCAACCAACCACAGGGCTCTGCTAAAGCATTGTTGCTCTGACAAGGCAGTTAACAGGTAAGAAAAAGTGGCTTTTTGGCTATCTTTTATTGGGCCAACTGCAGAGGTAAGAGAGACATCAGACAAGCTTCTGGGTACGAAAAGCACCACGTCCCAGAAAGCTTGCCTGACAGCTCTCCAAACTAGACAGCTGGTCCAGTGAAAGACATCCTCAAGCCACCCCCTTCTTCTAGCTGTTCCAGTTACTCAACAGGTCCCCGAGGATATGCCCTAATGGAAACTGAGTTACCTCCTGCCCTATAAACAAGTAGACCCATAGTTCCCCATGTACTCTGGATCCATCTGGCAATCAACAGTCCAAACTCTCTTCCCAGAGACAAACCCTGCATGTAGGACCCAGGGCTTAGATTCTCAAAGGTATCTCAACATCAAGCAACCAGTGAACCCCAGGCAAGCTGAGCACACAAATACCTTCAAAGGACCAGAACCAAGTGCCTAAAACTGAAGCAACCACCCAAGGGAATGTGCTTGTGGCACCTGCTGCTCCCAGGTGCGAGGACCTGCCCCACTGTCTGCCAGGTCTTCTTCAGCTTTGTAAGTTGTCATCGCTGTCCCTTCAGCAGCAGAACTGGACAAAGTTATCATCATCAGGAGACCCGACAGCACAGGGGCAGGCCCCTCACAAAGCCCAGCCCATCAGGGACGAGTACTGCGCTTCATGAAAGAGCATGGCTTTGGCAGGCCCCTCTCAAACTCCCGAGGACAACCAACCAAGGGCACTTCTGACTAAAGGTTTTTCACTAGCAGCTGGCAAGGCAGGAACCCTGTGCTAGCTCCCAACAAGGGGCCCAAGTCAGTCAGCCCCTGGCACGAGCTCCCCACCCCAATACATACCAGCTTGGCACCCTTCTTGCGGCCCAGGGGCAAGGCGTAGTGAGCTTCATACCACTGCCGGTACGGGGTGCTGTCAATGAGAACGATGCAGTTCTTCACCAGGGTCTTGGTCCGGACCAGCTCATTGTTGGAGGCGTTGTAGACCACGTCGATGATTCTGGTCTTGCGGGTGCAGCCTTTCAAAAGAGGGAGCTCATTAGAATCCAGAGCAAATAAGGACAGCAAAGCCCCATTAGCACCCAGCAGGCTGCCTACTACCCCCAATGCTGAACCTCCATGGGCCCTACAGCTCGGCAGTTTATACTTGGTCACCCTGGGGTGATTTCTAACGAGGAGGGTAATGAAGCACTGGACCAGGTTACCCAGAGAGGTGGTGGAACCTCCCATCCTCGGAAGTTTTTAAGGCCTGGGTAGACAAAGCCTTGTCTGGGATGATGTAGTTGGGGCTGGTCCTGCTTGGAACAGGGGTTGGACCAGATGTGACCTCCTGAGCTCCCTTCCAACCCTCTTTTTCTGTGGTTCTATGAACTCAAAAGAGTTTGTGCTTTATAAAAAGAGCAAGCTAAATCCCAGAAGGGTCTCAAGTAGCAGCCTCTATCATCCAATCTCATGTATGGCCATTCTGATGTGGAAGTCTTTTCAAACCCTTGTCCGGGGCAGGTTTAAACTGGGCTGATCCTTGAGCTGGGGGCTAGACTAAATGTGACCTCCCTAAGGACCTGCTTTTCTACAGTTCAACAAAGAAAGGCAAGGGCAGGTTTAGAAAGGGGGAGCCCAGTCTTGCAATTGCTTCCTGCCAGAAACAACTCAATCCCCCTACAGAAAACAGGGCTAGCTAAGCAGCTACAACTGTTCTTCCTGCACAAATAACCCAGGCCTAGGTAGCCATGGGATGGGGACAGGTCTGACTTCCCATCCTCCACGAGCTTCTAGAAAGCAGAAGTTGCTCAGCAGTGGGGCAAAACCTCCACCAGCCTCAGCAACTTGAGCTGGCAGAAGAGCAACTGGCCAGGCCTGGAAACTAAGCCCCATTTATGCCTCACGGGCAGCAGTGAGGGAGGCCATTTGCACACTCCTTCCCCTCTGCATGTCTCACCCATCCCGCAGCCCCTTCCCTTAGTGCTGTGCTCAGTGGGAAAGACAGGAAGGGGTGGTGGGTGTCACTGCACAGACACCCCTGGAGACACCAACCAGCCTTCTTTCACTTACTGCCAGCCTGCGCTGAGCTCTCTCTCTCTCATCTCACAGGAGCACCAGAGGCCTTAGCCAGCCCCAAGGATCCCCAGACCCATACAAGGACAGTCGGAGCCCAACACTGATGTCCGCAGACAAATTGGTGATCTGCAAGGTCCCTTCCAGCCCTTAACTATAAGACCGTGAATGAGCTCTGCCAGCCCACCCCCTTCACACACCCCTCCCTGCCTACCCCACCGTTCTTCAGATCCCATCACACTTTTCACCAAGATTCCTTCCCTGCTTCCTGCTCTCTTCTGAGCTGCTCTGCCCTGCTTTCAGGCCTGCAAATACTTCCGGGGTGGGGGGGTTAAGGAGTTTGAGATGCATCCTCCAGCACCTCTAAACCAATGACACTGGATGATGTGGAAGATCTTGAACAGATGATAGACTGCTCTAGAGATACCCAGTTCAATGCTCTCTGCCTCTCTAAATCACCTATTTCTGCCACTGTCTGTAGAAAGAAACTGGGCCGACTAGCCACTGGTCTTACCCAGTCTGGCCCTGCTGATGTTCCTATAAATGGATTCGACACAGCCAAGTGATCTGGTCTGAAGGGAAGCCCCCCGTGCTAACAGGCTCCTCTCTGCCCCCCCTCCCCGGGCGTCCGTGAGCAACGTGCTCAGTGTAACTATGACACTCCAGTCATCGCAAGCTTCCTGGAGGCATCAGCGCCTCCTCCAAAGCCCACTTAAGGTCAAAGCTCTCATCATTCTTCACGTACCACAGAGCCCCCCTGGCAGACCCTCTACTCTGTGCCATGCTCAGAGCCCAACACAGCAAGGAAAAGCCCAGCTGCTTCGAAACTGCACTAGATGCCCCTCGGCCGGCTTGCACTCACATTCGGATCCCCAGGAGAAGTTGCCAACATCCAGCCGCAGAGCACGGTACTTCTTGTTCCCACCGCGAACCCTCACGGTGTGAATTCGGCGTGGGCCAATCTGTGGAGAGAGAAACGGTGCTTGCTTCTGAGAGGCTGGACGGGACGGGACCGGACCCAGGCACCCAGCTCCAGGAGCCTGGCAGCGTGGTCAGTGTAACTATGACAACCCCTAGCATTGGCTGGTGCTGCGTGAGGGACCAGAACGGTCCCAAGCGCCAGCCTAAGGCCAAGCTCTCATCACTCCACTTGCCTCTACCCCTCTCTGGCAGGATGCAGGTGCCCCACGGGCATAAGAGACGCTGGGGGCGGGGAGATGGACGCCTGCAGCATGAGGCCCACCTTGGTGTTGGCTGGCGGTCGCCCCAGCTCATACTTCCTCTTCTTGTGGTAGGGCTTCCTCTTCCCACCGGTCTTGCGGCGCTTGTGCCAGTTGTCCCTGGAGATACCTGTAGAGAAGGAGCAAGGGGTGGGGGGCATCAGTGGTGAGGCGGGGGGCAGGTCAGGGGGCTGGGAGCGGGGAAAAAGCTCCAAGCTCTCAGCTCTCCAAGGTTGGTCTCCGCATGGCGCACTCAGACTCATGCAGCACTGAAAGAAGCTTCATCATGGAGGCTTGGAGCCAGGTGGGACCTTGGCACCATACTTGCTGCAGGGCAGGGGCTCCCTGCCCCCCCCCCCCCCCCCCAGGGGGGTCAGGGTCCCCTACACAGAGAGGGGAAGGTCAGGGATCCAAGGTCCCTCCACCAACCTGGGGAGGGAACAGGGGGTGCATGGCCCCCTGCACACAAAGGGGAAAGGTCAGGGGTCCACATTCCCACCAGCCTGGGGATGGGCCAAGGACCAGGGGTCAAGGCCCACACAGCATGGTGGGGGGGGTACAGTGTGCCCTGCACAGGGGTGTAAAAGGTCAGGGGCCATGCACCCCGCCCACCCCCGTTTGGAGGAGGACTGGGAGTCCACAGTCCAGGGAAGAGGAGAATGGGGTCTCACCCCATTCTCATTAAGAAACTGGGGGGCTGTGGTGTTGACACCCACAGTCAAATGGGTCACCAACTGGCTGGAGGGCCGCACCCAGAGGGCGGTGGTGGACGGGGCATGTTCGACCCGGAGGGACGTGGGCAGTGGGGTCCCCCAGGGCTCGGTCCTCGGGCCCGCGCTGCTCAACATCTTCATCAGTGACTTGGACGAGGGGGTAAAAAGCACCTGTTCAAATCTGCTGATGAAACTAAGATGTGGGGGGATGTGGGCATGCTAGACAGGAGGAACAGGCTCCAATTAGACCTAGACAGGTTACAGGGTTAGGCAGAACAGGATGGGACTCAACACCGACAAGTGCAAGGTGCTGCACCTGGGGAGGAAGAACTAGCACCATACCTATAGACTGGGGAACTCCCTTCTCATCAGTGTCAGCATGGAGGCAGAAAGGGATCTGGGGGTCATCACTGATGCCAAGATGAACACGGGCCGGCAGTGTGGGGACGCGGTCAGGAAGGCCAACCGCACCTTGTCCTGCATCCACAGATGCATCTCGAGCAGGTCCAGGGAGGTGATCCTCCCCCTCTATGCGGCACTGGTCAGGCCACAGCTGGAGGACTGCGTCCAGTTCTGGGCACCGCACTTCAGGAGGGACGTGGGCAGCATGGAGGGTCCAGAGGAGGCCACTCCCATGGTCAGGGGGCAGCAGGGCAGGCCCCACGAGGAGAGGCGACAGGACCTGAACCTGTTCAGCCTCCACAAGAGAAGGCTGAGGGGGATCTAGTGGCCTGTTACAAACTAGTCGGGGGGACCAGCAGGCATTGGGGGAGTCCCTGTCCCCCGGGCACGGCCAGGAGTGACCAGGAATAACGGTCACAAGCTGGCAGAGGGGAGATTCAGGCTAGATATCAGAAGGCGCGACTTCATGGTCAGGGCGGCTAGGGTCTGGAACCAACTTCCAGGAGAAGTGGCGCAGGCTCCTACCCTGGGGGGCTTTAAGAGGAGGCTGGACGAACACCTTGCTGGGGTCGTTTGACCCCAGTGCTCTTTCCTGCCAGGGCGGGGGGTCGGACTCGATGATCCGCTCAGGTCCCCTCCGACCCTAGAAACTGTGAAACGGGGTGAGGGGGTGGGGGTGCAGGATGCCCTGCACAGAGGGAAAGGTCAGGGGTCACGGGCCTCCCTAGGCGGGGGAGGGGCAGGGCGGCCCGCGCTCCATCCCGCCCCCATCCAGCGCGGCCCCACGCAATGGCGGCGTCCCCGGGTCCCCCCCACCACTCCTTTGCCGCCCCGCCCGACCCAGCGCCCCAAGCCTCGGCCCCGCGGGTAGATGAGGGCGGATGGCGGAGCGCAGCCCCACTCACCCATCCTGCGGCGCCCGCAGCAAAGAGGAGGCCGCAAGGGCTCACGGGGCGGTTTGTGGGGCGGAAGTCTCGCGAGAGGCGCCTTTCGTGGCCGTCATCACGTGGCGACTCGGACTTGGAGGAAGGTGCGTCACATGGCTGCGCGGGGGGGGGATGTAATCTCAGGGCGATTGGGCCTTGTGGCGCGCCAGGGAAGCACGTGGGCGCTTGCACGTGGGCCCGGGCCCTGCCGCTGGGTCACGTCCAGTCCAAGCCTTGTCCGTACGATTAAGAGAGATGCGGTACTTGTAGATAGAGGGAAGAAATGTTTCTGGTTGTTGTGACGGATCTCGTGTTTTTAAGTGTATCTGTTTATTAATTTAAAAAAAAATCATTCTTTTCCAAACTGCCCAGACCTCCGAGCCATGGGACAGCCTCAGGCATCACCCGTGCCCCCGGGATACAGGCGGGCCGCAGCCGCCAGTGCCTGCTGCTGCAAAGGGCGTCCTGGGCGCTGCAGAGCAAAGGAGGACCAATCTGATGGGGGAAATTACTTCAAGGCCCCAAATCTGGCATTGCTCCGACCTAGAGTGGAAGGGCAAGACCCTCTTAAGTCCTCTGGTTTGGTCCCAGCAGGAGCCTGGGCACAGCCCAGTGACACCTTGCACATACCAGTAATTCCTACCAAGAGCTGTGGGCAAAATCTGCAGAGCGTGAGCTGTTTGTCCTCCTGCCTTTCTCCTCCTCAGGGTTGGCTTTAGTGTCAGAACCGGCAGCGCTAGAGTCAGACTCCATGAGGTGTAACTGACTGTCCTGCATTCAAAAGTTGTTCTAACTTTATCTCAACTACATGTTTTTTTACAGAACGTTTTTCGTGTTCCAAACCAAATCAGACGAATCAATTCCAAATCCATGACGCATGAGTCATTCAAGAACCATACGTGGCCGTACTACCGGCACCCCCAGTTGGGGCTTCAGATGTTTCCAAATCCTTCGGCAGGCATCCTATGTGCAGGCCCAAGCCCAGAGGTTTGGGGTTCAGATCCCCCCAGGTTTCGCTTGTCCTCAGCCGTACGGCTGCAGGAGCAAGCTAGGGAGAAGTCTTCCAGTTCCATAAAGTGGGCATAAAGCCACGATTTTCCCACTGGAAATGAAAGCGGGAGGTTAACTATACATTACCTCCACCCAGGTACGACCCTGTGACAGAAAAGTGGTTATCCCCTGTCCCTAGGAAAACTGCCTTAGTGATCACGGTATTTCCCCTGCCAAGTACATAGTTGGTCCCTTAAAGGATATCCCTGGAAGAAATCCCTACCTCTCATCTGGGCCATCACGGCTACCTCACTGTTACACTACCATAGTCAGACTCCATGTGATCCCAAGTTAGGTTCAGTTAGGACTTGTCACTGTGACAAATAAGGCTAAAAGCTCTTTTCATTTTGCGAATGGAGCTTACAAGGAATGCCCTGCTTCTGAGTTACCCAAACAGCAGCGAGAGCCCCTTTATAAATCCATGGTGTGTCCACATCTTGAATCCTGTGCCCAGTCCTGGTCCCCGCACCTCCAAAAGGAGAAGGAAGCAATAGCGAAGGATCAGAGAAGGGCATCGGGGTGATGATCAGTGGTATGAAGGGGCTTGCCTATGAGGAGAGGCCTGTTCAGTTTACAAAAGAGACACTTGAGGGGGGAGGTGTTAACACTGGCTAAAAAAAATACCAAGAGAAAGTAGATAGGGATGTATTATTTACTCTCTCACAATGCAAGAACTAGGGGTCACAACATAAAACAAGTAGGTAGGAGGTTTAAAATTAACAGCAGGAAGTTCTTTTTCATGCAGTGGGTGATTAAAGCGTGGAGCTCGTTGCCACCAGATGTGGTGAAAGCTGAAAATATGCCCAGATTCACAAAGGGACTGGACATGTTCTTGGAGGAAAGGGGCATCAGTAGCAGGGGAGAGAGTCAGAATTCCCTGGACTTTCAATGCTGGAGGCTGCAGGGGGAAGAGGAACACGGGAAAACCCCGGGCAGACCCGTACAAAAAACTAGAACTCTTGGTTCCAAAATGATACCTTTTATTAGACCAACTGGGAAGTTGCAAGAAAAATATCCTTTTCTACAAGATTTCGGGATCTAAGTCCCTTCGCCAGGCTGTGGCAAAAGTATTGATGGTACCAGATGGTAAAAAGTCCCCATAAGTAAGAAGTAAACTTCATTTTTGCGCACAGGCAGCTAAAGATGGAAGGCTGTCTCTCTGGGTCCATGAGAGTGTCTTTGTGAGCTTGTTGAGTTGCTCTTTGATGTGTAGATTAGGTAGAATTCCTTCCCTGGAGGTGTCAGATGGCAGGCAGGAAGGCAAAAACATCTTTCTTGTTGTTCTGCAATGAAGTTTAAAATCCACAATCCAAAATTAAATCCAGGAAAAAAAAAAAGAGTGGCAGACCCGGTGACTCTCCCCTCCAGGCTCTGCTCTCTGTTACCGTCATGCAGGAGACGGGGCAAGATGGACCAGTGTTCTGACCTGGTAAACGCTAGTTCTTATGTTCTGGCCTTGCCGTGTCAGGACATTGGCAGCACCCTTGGCCCTGCTTTATCTGGGACAGGTTGCAGCGTGTGTTTGATGTTTCAGCCATGTGGCAGGTGCTTGGGTGCGAGGGTTAAATTCCAAAACGTTAAAGTATGGATTAGAGACAAACCTTTGCCTAGGATGGTGTAGACGGGCTTGGCCCTGCCTGGAGTTCATCTAAATGTGACCTGCTGCGGACCTGCCAGCCCGGCTGTTCTGCACAGTCAAAGGGAATCGCATGCAGGGCGGAGCAGGCAGCCTGTGGACTTTCTGTTCGAGTTTGGGCTTTTGCTACCTTTCTTGAGGGAAACGGCTCTGGGCTCTCCCACTCCATGACTAGGAAGGCGCACTTTGAAGTCGCGGCTGTGTCTCGGGTTCATGCTGGAAACAAGCTGATCAGCAGTGGGAGCTGCAGGCCACATGGGCTGTGGAGCTTTGCCACCGGACAAGTACAACTCCATTCTTTGTTGTCGTGGGGGTTGCGGGTGTCACCAAGCCGCAGAGCAGAGGGGCAAGCGCAAGCACAGCAGCAGTGCCCGATGTAGCGGGCAAAGTGAGTCATGCTCGGGCTTTTAGCCATAGTCCAGGCCTTCCCAGAGCTAAGCAACAAAATTGAACAGACGCCTGCTGTGGCGCTGGGACCTGCGAGCGCTGTGATCGGGCACCGGGTGAGCAAGGCACAACAGTTTTCCCTATTAAAAAGGTGGCTGGCACAGTGCCAGGGGAGTGGTGCATCGGATAAGGAATGCTTGGCACAGAGCTAAGGGACTGGACAATTTGGGATGAGAGGAATTACGGAAGTGATGGACAGACAAAAGACCGGCTGCGTTTTGTGTTGTCCGCCGGGGAGACAGGAGCAACCTTGGACTTCTGGCCAAGTGTGGGACAGGGTGACCCCGCAGAGGATCTGAGGCCGGTACCACCTAAGATCACCATTGTAATGCCTAAGGAGCCAGGTGGAGGAAACCCGTAATACAGTAATCGTGGGGATTACTATTAAAAGTTCACTGGATACCAAACCGGATGAGGGGCCGTGTCGGTCCTTGGGGGGCTTTGGCGAAATGAATCCTGGGCGCAACAATGGACGAGGCAGGCACGGAGTGGCGGTATCGAGTTGGGAACTACAGCCGAGTCATCTCTAGGGGCCGGGGGACAAGGGTAGCAATGTAGGACCCCGATTTCCCCCTCAGTTATCCGCACTAGGGTGCTAGAGAGAGCTAATTCTTGATCAGATCAGTTCTGGGCAGGTCGATAAAAGCAGGCATTATGCCTGATTCTGTCACTGCTCCCACACAGCAGATGCCTGCAGCATTTTGTGAAGGAGCTGAACATTGGTAGAAGGACTCTTGGCAAGCGTTGACATTTGCTGGCCCTGTTGCATGATTAAGCTTTTGCAAGCCTTGGGAGTTGTTAGCCATGGCAGTTAAACCAAAACTGTCTAAGAAAGAGAAAAAGGTGGCACTCATTCAGGGTCTGTTGCAGGTGAGCCAAGCCTTACATAAGGAGGTCCAAGAGTTACAAGGGATTGTAGAGAAAGGAAGTGTTAGGTCTGCTGCCTTAATGGAGAAGGAGAAATCAAAATCTGCAGCTTCGGTAAAGGAGGTCGAGAACTGGACGACCAATCCACCCACAATTGAAGCTTGCTTAGCTCTCAGCAGGAGAAGGAAAGGAGGGAAGAGAGCAGAAAGAGCTGGCTGCAGCCATGCAAGAGACAAAGGGAAGGAAAAGGAAAACACAGGACGCCCGGGTGGGGTTTGTGCCCTTTTAGACCAAGCAAGCAGGATGCACAGGGTTGGTGGGATCACCCAGAGGGCTAGCCAGAGGTTGTCAGCTAAATCTAGCCCTGGGACTGCAGCTGCTAGTCACCCCAGGCCGTGGCCTTTGCTGAGGAGGATTCTCATGTGTCCCCCCCCCCCCGGCGTGGGGCGAGCCGGTGTGCACGCAGAGAGGCCTCGGGAGCAGGGAAGCAAAGTAGCTGCTTTGTGCCCAGCTCTTGCAGGAGGGGACGGGCTGGCAGCTCTGGAGCAAGTGCCCTGCCGTCCACCCAAAGGCTGGATGCCCGAGGAGGGCTAGTTGGCACCGACTCAAGAACTGAGAGCTTGCCCCGCCACCCGCCCGGGCTGAGGCTCCCGGAGCCGGTGACCGGTTGGGCTCCATCCTCAGCAAGCCGCAGGCTCTTTGCTTTTGTTATTTGTTGAACTGATTGGCGTTGGTCTTCATGTCCGGTTTTGTCAGCGGAACAGAGGCAGGAATAACAGAGGAAGAAATGGCACGTTAAGACGATCTCAGCGTTATTCGCAGAAAAATCGTTGTTCCTGTGTTTTGAGGCCCGAGGCTTGTTACGGGAGTGTCGGGGCATCGCTCGCCGGGGCCGGGGGCAGCAGCATTTTGGGTCGCTGAAAGGGTGGAAACCTTTTTGGGCGGGGCATGGGGCACTTCGGGGGCGGGGCCTTGGGCGCCTCATTTACATACCCAGGATACAACGCGGCTAAAAATAAAAGGACAACTGGGGGGATTTTCGCTCTTTTGGTGGTCCCCGGGGTCCTGGCGGCGGGCGCTGTGCGGGGCCGGGCTCGGGGCCGAGCAGCGCGGCGGGGACCGGGCGGGACGGGGGTCGCTGTGACCGGGGCAGGGATTGGGCCCGGCCCGCCTGCTGCTCGCCGGGCTTTGGGGCATACTCTGGTTTCTCTTCAGATCGCATAAATCTTTCGCCTTTTACTAAAGATTTCCGTGGAGAGGAACAGTTATGAGTTTCGACCCAATTTTTTGAGGCCCCGCTTCGGCGGGGCTACCCTTGCGTGTGCAAAGACAGAGCGGAGCTGCAGCGAGGCGGGATCGGGGGAGGCACCGTGCCGCGGCGCCTCTGCAGGGCGAGGGGCGTGCTTCTTCCCCGGTGCCGTGCAGATTTGCCCCGCGGCGGGGTGCCTCGGGGCGTGCCCCTTCCCCGGTGCGGTGCAGATTTGCCTCGCGGCGGGGTGCCTCGGGGCGTGCCCCTTCCCCAGTGCCGTGCAGATTTGCCCCGCGGCGGGGTGCCTCGGGCTAGCCGCGGGCGGCCCCGAGCCCCGTGCAGCCGCCTGGCCTGGCGTCAGGGGATCTGGATCAGGCCCCGGGTGAAACCGGGCGGAGCTGCGCCTCCCGGCCGCCGTTGCAAGCCCCGTAAATGTCAGCGGGGTTTGCTTGTCCCCCCGCCCCCAGTGTGGACAGGGGAGGGCGCTCCAGGCTCAGAGGAAACCTGCTCTACACCTGTGCACACCCATTGCACACATGTGCCCTGCATTGAAAAATAGCACACGTGGCAAAATGCCCAGTGTGCTAGAGACATATTTTTTATTAGACCAATGAAAGATGCCATTTCTGACACGCCGACTGCAGGGGTTCGCAGAGTGGCGCAGCTCCAAGTTTGATCCCCGATGCATGACAGAAACTTTGATTCTCTTTTCCTTCCAGTCAGCAGCAAAAACCTCTTAATATAGCATAGAAAAAAGCAGAAAATCAGGTAGGAAAAACTCAGGGCGGAAACAAGAAGCAAACATCACTTCCAGCGCTAACTAGTCTGTCCTTTTGCACGCTGAAGAACAGCCCCACTGCAGCAGGGCCTCAAAAACTGGCACAAGACTCACCCTGGTGGACTAAATACAGACATTGGATTTATAGCACATTATAACTTGCCTGAGACCTGACTCCCCAGGCACCTCTCCACTGTTTGCCAGCTACTTTCATTCCCTCTCCCCTCCTCACAGCCTGTCTCTCACCCACTGACTCCTCAGCTTACGTCTTCACTGACGGCCTGTCTTGCTGCAGACCAGCCGCTGGCCTCTTTACTCTTCATCCAGCTCCTGGGGGAGAGGGGCAGAGTGAGGCAGCGGGTCTGGGGGAAGGGGCTGCAGCGGGGACGCTGCTGGGAGCGGAGATGGTGCATTGCGGGGGGATCTGTCAGTGGGAGGTGAGGGGGGGACCGGCGTTATCCTCCCATCAGGCCTCAGTGCAGGGAGTGACCTTAGGCTGGAGCTGAGTGCTGGCCCCGGTTTCTACATCTCCTGTGCCTTCTTCTCACAGCTTAGTGGAGCCTGAGCTGCCTCCTGACTGAACAGCACAACACAACGCTGAGCTGCACCAATTCCACCCTTCCAAATGCCTTGATTTTTATTGCCTTGATTTCGCCAGATGAAAGCCCCTTGCTCCGGGACAGCAAATAGCTGGTGTGTGTGTGTGTGTGAAATGGAAACTGGGGAGGGCTGGCGGCTGGGATCTTGGGGTTTGCTTGTGGTTGATCAGCCAGTTGCTGATCCTGGAGCAGTTTGCTATTTACAATAAGAAATAACAGGTAGAGGTTAGATTCCCTTGGACATGATTCCTAACAAGGAGATGAGCAGGTCTGCACTGAACCTGGTAACTGTGTGGATACGAAGAATGATGTAACTGTAAAAGTGTACTTTTGTTTCTGTACTAAGGATGATGTAACGGTACCAAGAATGACAGAACAGTACCAAGAATGATGTAATGCTACCAAGGATGACGTAATGGCACCAAGGATGACGTAAATGGCACCAAGGATAACGTCACTGCAGAAGTGTACTTTGTCGTTAAGGTGTAGAAGTGAACCGCAGCAGTCACAGGACAGGTTGTTAGAGGTCCGGTTCTGTGTATCGAAGGCGATATACAGAGAAATATTTTTTTGCAGACCCTGCGGTAGAGTAGGGCGCTGTGTCTTGTGCTGGGTCAGGGCTGCGGGCAGCCCCAGGTCGAGTTTGGGTGTGGACTGCTCCTGGTGACGTGGCTGAGCCTGGGCCATGCACGGGTTCTTGATGGACTCACGGCTTTGGACGAGGGGACTCGGGACGATACACATTTCCCTTTTAAAACAAAAAGCAACAAAAGACAAAACCCTTTGGTCTCTGTTGCACATGCGTGCTCCCGCTGCCGCTGCAGCTCCACCTCGGGGGACTACAACTCCCATCACGCCCCGCTCCCGCAGGCCTTGAGAGCGGCCAGCTGGAGGGCGCACGGCCTGCTGGGAGTGGTAGTTCGAGCGGGGAACCGTACTGGGAACGGGAGTTGGGGGGGTGCTGGGTTCCACTTGGCGATGGCTGCCGCGGGGCATGCCGGGTGATGTAGTCCCAATTCCGTACACGGTAGTTCCGGCGGGGCATTGTGGGAGGTATAGTCTTCGATCCGCAAGGGATGCCGGGAGCGGTGGTTCTGGAGCCGGGTGGCGTAGGACTCTGTGGGGGGAAGGAGGAGGGGTTGCCGCGCGGCATGTCGGGAGATGTAGTTCCGCATGGGGAGGCGCTGGGCAGCCGGAAGCCTCATTTCCGGTGGCGCGGGGCATGCCGGGAGCTGTGGTTCTGAGTAGGAGAGAGCGCGCTGTAGTTCCGGTGGCGCGGGGCATGCTGGGAGCTGTATTTCCGGGCGGGAGAGGCGCGGGGTAGCTGGGAGTCCCATTTCCGGCGGTGCCGCCGCGAGGCATGCTGGTCGCTGTAGTGCCGGGCTCCCAGCAGGCCCCGCGGTGGGTGGCGCGCGGTTTAAACCGGCGGCGGTTGCGCGGGCCGTCTCCCTGGGGCCGCTGAGGCGACTCCACGTGCCTCCCTGCTCCCCATTGCTCGCCATGGACCCGCGGGTCTGCAGCCGTCTGCGGCCGGGGCTGCTCATCAAGATCCAGCGCAGCAATGGTA
>NW_017728907.1:46224326-46226851 GCF_001723895.1 Crocodylus porosus | reverse complement strand
GGGGCCCGCCTCACCGTGCCCCCTATCCCGTCAGGGGTGGTGCACAATGCCAGGATCAAGGCAGTGGCCCTGGAGACGCTGTCGGTGTCGGTGGAGTGGGCCGAAGGCGGCGCCATGAAAGGAAAGGAGGTGGGTCTGTTGAGTCTGGCACTGCGCCCGGTGCTGCGCGTCTCCCCGTGCCCTTTGCTGCGGCAGTAACGCCGGTGTCTTTCCGCCCCCTTTGGCTCTGGATCGGCCCCAATTTTCA
This sequence comes from Crocodylus porosus, assembly GCF_001723895.1. Classification (NCBI taxonomy): domain Eukaryota; kingdom Metazoa; phylum Chordata; order Crocodylia; family Crocodylidae; genus Crocodylus; species Crocodylus porosus. The sequence continues at coordinate 46,226,604 of NW_017728907.1, read as the reverse complement.
AACTCACTCCTGACAGTAACGGTGTTACAGTAACGAGTTGCTGACTTCAGGGTTCATCGTTGTCTAACTCTCTGTTCCGCGGGTGTTAACAACCCTCTAATTTTACTGGTCTTGATGCGACTAATCACTACAGAACTATGGAAACGTCTTTTGAGTACTTTTTGCCCAGTTAGGTGTGTTTTTATACATTGTATGATGCAGCAAGTGAATGCACATGCCAATAAAGTAACACTTGGTTTGCTTTGATCATAAACTGAATAATGGGTGTAGCCCCCCAGCTTTTTTTTTTGGTCTTTTTTGTAACACTTCTCATTTCCTTGCCCTAGGAGGCAACCATATTGTGTTTGTATGTGATGCACCACGCCATCTGCACTGTTTGGCTGGGAGATGCTGCTCTGGAGTTGCTCTTAAACATTATTTCGGTTACGATGAGTTTTAATTCACTCTTGCAAGCTTACTTATTTCTACGTACTCATTTTGGGCCATTTGTTTTTGTTAGCGTGGTCTTCATTTTGGAGGAAAAGGAGGCTGTGAAATGCCTTATGGTAATGCTATAACAGGAGCCAGCAGTGTGCCCTTGGTGCCAACAAGGCTACCGGCGTCCTGGGCTGCATTAGTAGAAGTGCTGCCAGCAGATCAAGGGAAGGGATCATTTGCCTTTATATGGCACTGGGGAGGCCACATCTGGAGTCCTGTGTCCAGTTCTGGGCCCCCACTACAGAAAGGGTGTGGACAAATTGGAGAGACTCTAGTTGGAGGGCAATGAAAATAGCTTGGGGGCTGCAGGACAGGACTCGTGAGGAAAGACTGAGGTAACTGCCTTTCTTTAGTCTGGAGAAGAGAAGACCGAGGGGGATTGAATAGCAGCCTTCACCTCCCTGCAGGGGGGCTACAAAGAGCATGGAGCTGGGCTGGTCTCAGTGGGGCAGAAGATAGAAGGAGCAATGGGCTCAAGTTGCAACAAGTGAAGTTGAGGTTGGATATTAGGAAAAAAAAATTCACAAGGAGGGTAGTGAAGCACTGGAACAGGTTACCTAGAGAGGTTGTAGCATCTCCATCCTTGGAGATTTTGAAGACCCAGCTGGACAAACCCTTGGCTGGGATGATGTAGCTGGGGCTGGTCCTGCTTGGAGCAGGGGTTGGACTAGATGTGACCTCCCAAGCAACCTTCCAGCCCTCATTGTCTTTGGTTCTAATATGTTCCTCAGCAAAGCTAACTGCCCTTTACCATGCATCAGGAGATGCATGACAAATAGATCCAAGGAGGTGATACTTCCCCTCTATGGAGCGTTGCTCCGACCACAGTTGGAGTACTGCATCCAGTTTTGGGTGCCGCACTTCAAGAAGGATGTTGGTAGACTCGAGAGGGTCTAGAGGAGGCCACTTGTATGGTCAGAGCTTACAGGACAAGTCCTATGAAGAGAGACTGGGGGACCTGGACCTCTTCAGCCTCTGAAAGAGAAGTCTGAGAGCAGATCTTGTGGCTGCCTACAAATTCATTAGGGGGATGCAGCAAGGGATTGGAGATGCTCTGTTCACCAGGGTGCCTCTTGGGGTAGCAAGGAACAATGGTTGCAGACTGACAGAGAGCAGATTTAGGCTAGACATCAGGAAAAACTTCTTCATGGTGAGGGTGGCCAAAATTTGGAATGGGCTTCCAAGGGAGGTGGTGCTCTCTTGTACCTTGGGGGTCTTTAAGAGAAAGCTGGATAGGCATCTGGCTGGGGTCATCTGATCCCAGCACTCTTTCCTGCCCAGGCAGGGGGTTGGACTCAATAATCGTTGAGGTCCCTGCCAACCCTTACCTTTCTTTGATCCTGGGTAAGCTCTTTGAGAGAGTTATCCTGGCACATGTCCGTGAGGGGCCAGTGTGGGGAGATTATCCTTGGGGCAACCAACGTGGGTTCATTAGAGGCAGGTCCTGTCAGGCCAACCTGGTGGGCTTCTATGACCAGGTCACCAAATCATGAGACGCAGGGGTGGCAGTGGACATAGTCTTTCTGGACTTTCAGAAGGCCTTCAACATTGTCTCTCACCCGTTCTCATTAAGAAACTGGGGGACTGGTGTTGATGCCTACACAGTCAGATGGGTCGCCAAGTGGCTGGAGGGCCGCACCCAGGGAGTAGTGGTGGATGAGTCTTATTTGACCTGGAGGGATGTGGGCAGTGGGGTCCCCCAGGGCTTGGTCCTCAGGCCCGCACTGTTCAACATCTTCATCAGCGACTTGGACGAGTGGGTAAAAAGCACCTGTTCAAATTTGCTGATGACACTAAGATG
>NW_017728907.1:46204023-46224122 GCF_001723895.1 Crocodylus porosus | reverse complement strand
TGCATCCACAGATGCATCTCAAGCAGGTCCAGGGAGGTGATCCTCCCCCTCTATGCGGCACTGGTCAGGCCACAGCTGGAGTACTGCGTCCAGTTCTTGGCGCCGCACTTCAGGGGGGATGTGGAGAGCATGGAGAGCATCCAGAGGAGGCCACTTGCATGATCAGGGGGCAGCAGGGCAGGCCCTACAAGGACAGGCGATGGGACCTGAACCTGTTCAGCCTCCACAAGAGAAGGCTGAGGGGGATCTAGTGGCCTGTTACAAACTAGTCAGAGGGGATCAGCAAGCATTGGGGGAGTCCCTGTTCCCCTGAGCACGACCAGAAGTGACTAGAAATAATGGTCACAAGCTGGCAGAGGGGAGATTCAGATTAGATATCAGGAGGCGCTACTTCACGGTCAGGGCAGCTAGGATCTGGAACCAACTTCCAAGCGAAGTGGTGTTGGCTCCTACCATGGGGGTCTTTAAGAGGAGGCTGGATGTACACCTTGCTGGGGTCATTTGACCCCATTACTCTTTCCTGCCACGGCAGGGTTTGGACTTGATGATCTGCTCAGGTCCTTTCCCGACCCTAGCCTACCAACTGTGAAACCCTAGCATTGATGAATCTATGTTTGCTCCTGGAAGATGATGCTTACCACATTTGTCATGGACTGGAAAAGAGCATTGCCTTCTGTAATAAGACTATAGGGAGTTGAGAGAATACATCTGAATTACTATTAATTTACATGTATCTGCTTTCACCTCTCTCTTGTGTTGTACAATTACAGGAGTCCCTGCATCGTGACTTCTTCCTTGAAGCGGTGTTATAGTGCTATTAAGTCTTGGGAAGTTGATAGGATGGTGGGTTTCCATTTTGCCTTGTGAGCTGGCACTGCTGAACTTGGCAAGTCCTATTTTATGTGAGTTTAGCAGCTTCATGTGGCTGCTCAGTGCCTCTAATGATTAGGGGCCTGGGAGGCAAGACTGATGAGGAAAGGCTGAAAGAGCTCCTGTTATTTAGCCTGGAGAAAAGAAGACTGGGGTGGGGGGTTGATAAGTCTTCAGATCCCTGAAGAGCAATCGCAGCGAGGATGGAAATGGGCTTTTCTCTGCGACTGTAAAGGACAGGACTAGGAGCAACAGCCTCAAGTTGCAGCAGGGGAAGTTGAGGTTGGAGATGAGGAGGAACTTTCTGACTTTGAGTGGGGTCAAGCACTGGAATAGGCTCCCCAGCGAGGCTGTGGTATCTCCATCCTTGGAAACATTCAAGAGCAGGTTGGATAGTCACGTGGCTGGGATGGGTGAGTCCGGGAAGATCCTGCCTTGAGCAGGCCTCATGAGGTCCCTTCTGGCCATACTTTTCTGTCATCCTAACAATCTGTTCAGGTTTCCTCCAAGAAGCCCCGAATACGTGATGGTGAGTTGAGTTTGTTGTTTTTGATGATGCAATATGTCCTGCATTAAAACTACCCTGAAATGTAGTGCTGATCTGACATTTCTAGTTTCTTGGAAGTCAAATAGGTCTGCAGCAGAAAGGGGCTTGACTCTTGTTCGGGTTGGATTCCAGCTGTTAATTGCATTACCTGCACTTGAGACACTGCCAGGGCACACACAGGCAGAAGACAAAGCACTCCAGCCAGGTGGAGGCCTGAAGGAGAAGGCAAAGCCTCAAAGAGGAAATTGGGTTCTTGGCATATCCTGCCTGATCCCCATCAATCCAGGTTCTGCCAGCCAAATTAGACCCTCTGTCATACTTGTGTAGACCCACCAATTTTGCTGAGGGCATGTAATATTGGCAATCTATTATTTTGCTCTCTAAAGATGAGCTGGATGGCAAGAATCCGTGACCCTCAGACTGAGCTTGCAAGGCCAGGCTTTAACAGGAGTGTGATGTGACCCTTCACAGTGCTCAGAAGTAGATCTTTGACAAGGGATGTAGTCAGAGAAAATCCTTAATTATACAGTACTTAATGAGTCATAAGCTCCCGAATAAACAATACTCTTGTCTCCATAAATATAACTGATTTTTAGTTGGGCCAGTTCCAGAACTAAAGGGACTTGTTTTGAACCCTGTATGGGTTGCATACAGGCAGCCTGTAGAAAGAGCTGCCAGTTCTCAAATGCACTAAACCTGCACCCACCTGCATGAATGCACGTCACACCATTTCATTTTCAAGTGGACTAATTTTAGGTGAGGTCTAATCTATAAAATTTGACAGGTACTTTAATTTTGTGTGCTTGGCGACAATGCACCATTTCACTTGTCTGGCAGGCTTAAATGATGACTTTTTGCTCTTTGTGTGGCCTTTATTTTTATCCAGTGATGCCTTTTAAAAAGACTGTATAAAATAGGAACTTTCTGTGCAGCAGTGGTGCTGTTTTTAATGTCAAGGGTAGCTGAATTTCTGCGGAGGTTGCAGTAATATATCATCCAAGCCCTGTGCATACGGACTCTCCCAAAGTTGGCACTGTGCTGTTGATAAAAGGTGGAGATTTAGAAACAGGAGCCAGTATGGCCAAGTCTTCATCCTCTGAGATCCTCTCCCCACTTCTTCCCCCTGCCCTGAGGACACTTGTGACATCACGCTTTTCCAAAGCTGAGAATGTTGTCAGTGCAGGATTATGATGTCGCTGCTGTGTCAAGAAGGTGGGCTGAAGTGAAAGCACTTTACATGCTTCTAGCCAGCTGGAGGGAGTCCAGAAAATGCTCTTGGATTAAACCTTGGTCCTCCATTTAGCTCAGTGTAAGTAGCTCTTTCCTGGATTTAGGGTTTCTGGAACCCTGCACCACTCTCTGGGAGCAAAAACCATGCGGTGACTGGGGTTTGCTAAGACCTGCCCCTAGAGCAAGGGTGGGCAATTATTTGGGCTGGGTGAGCGGGGGGATGCCAACACCTGCAGAGCCAACAGGAAGCTGGGGTGGGGTGGAGGAGTTGGCGCACTGCAGTCGAGCGGCACGGGGCACAGCCTTCCCTTCTCAGGCTCCTGGCAGCAGCTGGTGGGCTGGATAGGCTTGACTGGCAGGTTGGGTACAGCCCACGAGCCATATTTTGTCCTAGATATTAAACCGACTGGTGCTGAGCCTGTCCTGCCCATCTCTCCAGAAGTGCTGGTGGCTCCTGACTGGCAGCTACTGGTAGAAAAAACAGTAAAACAAAACCCCATTTCTTTTAAATTTCAGACTGTTGGAGCGGGATTTAAAATGCTATGTTGTTAGTCAGAACAGGCCGTAATCTCCCCATCTAGCAGGTGGGTGGCTCAGATCTGTTTAAGCCTGGTATTTGGCTGTTAAGTCTTCCATCACAGCTAAGAACGTGAGATGTGCTGTGTGCTGGGTCAGACCCCAGGCCTGTCTTGCCCAGCGCCCTGCGTCACACGGTGGCAGAGCACGGAGGCTGGAAGGGAGAGTGACTGGGTCTGAGCGGGGTTTTTCCCCATTGTTTCTCTCCCACTTGCAGCCTCCAGCATTTAGGGTTCAGGCAGTTCTGATTCAGAGCCTGTGCCCCTCACTCCTGAGCTCCATAGCTACTAATGCCACTTATCTCCAAGAATTCATCCAGTCCCTTTTTGAATCTGGTTAAAATGTCAGCTTTGGCAACATCGGTGGCAATGAGTCCCATCCTTTAATTCCACAGTGGGTGAAAAAGCACTTCCTGGTGTTAGTTTTAAACTTGCAGCCTGCTCGTTTCATGTTACGACCGCTGGCTCTTGTATTGAGAGAGGTGGTAAATAATAAATCCCTATTGACTTTCTCTTTGCCATTTAGTATTTTGTAATTCTCACTATGTCTCCCCTCAAGTATCTCTTCTCTAAACTGGACAGGCCTGGTCTTGTCTCTCCTTGTGTGGCGGTCCCCCCATTCATCCTTGTTGCCCTTCTCTGGATTATCCTTTCTGAAGTGTGGGAACCAGAACTGGGCACAGCATTCAAGGTGTGGATGCGCCATGGATTTGTAAAGGGGCATTATGATATTTACTATTTTGTTGGTGGAAATGTTTTTCCTTTCTCTCTGACACTTGTCTTTGCCTTTCTAGATTGAGATTAATGATGTAATAGCTATAAATCCTGAGATCGTTGAAGAAATTCCTAGCCCCTCTGAGGTGAAAGAGAACTTTCCTCTGCAGGAGAATGTAGGTGTCCAGGTCAGTGCTCTCAAATGCTTCAGACTTTATCATGGTGCTGAAATTCAAGCAGGGGCAGGTGGAGATGTAAATGCCTCTGTAGCAAAATAAGTATTTGCTTCTTGAAGTCTACTTTGACCCTTTAACCCTATGGATGTGCAGGTAGGGTTTATAGTGGGGTGGGTTTGTGGAGCGTTCTACCATTTGAAATAGATAAGGAGCACTTTTAAGTAAGTGACACTGTCCTAACACGCAGGTGTGGTACGTGATTTAGGAACTTATCCCCCTTGGTGACTGCAGTCTATTGCTTATTGCAGACATTCAAGCGAAGAACAACATCGTCAAAAATCCCTGCCCCGCGTGAAGGTAAGAATGTCCGATTCCACTCCTCTCCTGTAGTCCTGGGAACTGCTGCTATTTGTCCTGTGTCAGAAATGTGGTCCAACAAAAGTCAGTCTCCGCAGTCTGATTATCAAGATCTTGTGTTGATACCTACATAATGTTACAGATTCAATTCAGAAGTCACAAGGCTTTGAGTACATTGATTACCTTTAAGAGGGTTCAGATGCCTTCATGCCCCAGTGCAGTCCCTCTGCCAGCAGGCTGCTCTAGTGCTTCTGTGGGTGAGCAAGCGCACAAACTGGAGGGCTGGTAAGCTGTCACTTGCCTTTTCTCATAGCTCTCACTTAATCTGTTCCACTCACAAGTTACAACCAAATTCTTACAGCAGCTAATTTAATACATTCTCCAGTGCAAGGGAAGCGGGTGCTATGGAGCCCTCCGGAGCAGGGAAAGGGCTACCTTCTTTGAGCTATAAGATGGGGAGAAAAATGGAAGCAACAAGAAAACACTAGGAGTGAAAAGGGGACGTGCATCTGTTGAACAGTCTGCTAAGAAAATAGTGGAGGCCTGGCTCTTGCTGGGCTTTCTAGACTAGCCAATGTGTGCACGAACGTTGTGTAGGTCAGAGCCTCTGAGCTCACAGACCAAAATGGTTTGGGGACAGACTTTAGCAGAGGAGAGTGGTGTGAAAAGATGGAGAGGAGCGGTCCCAGCAAGGTTGCCTGCCCTTGCAGGGCATCAGTTAGGCCTATTCGCCCCCTTCACATGCACTGGCAGAAGGCACAATAGGTTGGCAGCTTAGAGCAGGGGTTGACTACCTACAAGCTGGTCCTAGCCCTGCCCACCTCTAACCCGAGCTGGGCTGTTAAATACAAAGGATGAGGAAAGGGGAAGCAGGTGCTGCTGAAAGGGGCAGAGATGGGGTGAAGAAATTCCCATGTTCACGCAAGCCTCCTGTTGGCCACCATTTGTCCTCTTCGGAGAGTCCATGCTGTGAGCACTGCCCTGCCCCTCGGTCCTGTGTGATGCTGGAGGGGAAAGGTGACTTGTAGGGCAGGACCAGTGTGAATCTGTCACAGCAGCCATAATGGCCTTAAACCTAGACTGCTCCATCAAGTTTGGGAACTGGTTGGTATCTTGGGGCACAGCAGTGACTGTCTGGGCAGCTCCGTTCCGGGAAGCGAATGGCCAGCCGAAGAAACAAAGGGCTTTGCAGCCAGTCCCTGACAGGTGGGATGTGCCATCCCGAGCTCCCCATTGCTCTTCTGCAGCAGAGACCTGTGACTGTTGGGCATGTGGTCTACGTGCGGTCCCCATCACCAAGTGCAAGGCCAGCTCGCGGAGCAGGGTGTTTTCAGTCTTCCGTTAGCTCCAACACATCTCACTCGAGGCCACTTGAGTTCACCTTGTTTCAAGCCCTGTAGCACAAAGGTGAGCAAGCTGAATCCCAGCTTTGGGTATTACAGCTCTGTAAGGAAACAGGAGTCCCTCAGGGTGCAGTGGGCCCTGTCACCTCAAACCCAAAGCTTGTAAATTCTGGAAGCTTTTTGCAGTGGCCTGTACTGTGAGAACCCCCTGAACCGAATCTGCAGCTTCTTTCTGTAGCAGAGTGGCCTTCCTGCCCAGCTCTCTGGCGAGCCTGGGTTTGGAAATAGTGCCTTGCGATGCGTGGCATCTGCTCTTTCCCAGTGTGATGAACATCTCCTTCTGTTTTGTTCCTAAAGTTGCAAAAGTGACACCTACGGTCTCTGAACCTGACCAGCAGCTGCCAGGTAAAGGGGTCTGATGAGGTCTGCATGTTTCACAGGCACAGCTGCCAATGCTGTGGAGAGGGCTTACCCAGAATGCTTGCTAATCATAAACCCGGGGAAGGAGTCTTGATTCTTCATGTGCAAATGACTCTGGCTTCAGCATCGTTATTGGTCAGTCAGAGGGGGTATCCAAGATTTAGACTGCAGACTGTCAGTCTGATATGCTTACTTTGCCGAACAGTCTGAAGGGGCCAGATCATGGGCAGTATGGCCTAGGGGTTAGGTCCCTGAGGGGAGATAGGAGCCAGAAGCTGGGTTAGAGTTCAGGAGCCAAATTACCAGATTTGGAAGGAAATCCAGGGAGAGTCCACAGCATGAGCCAGGGGCAGTGTCTGGGAATCAGATGCCAAGTTATCAACCAAGAACAGAGCCAAGCAGGGTCAGGAGATGGGTCCAAAGTTGGAGTCCAAGGATGGAGCGGGGACCAGGAGGCTGGCCGCAGCAGGCTAGCTCAGACCTGTTGCCTCGGGAAGGCAAGCTGGTCAACTAGCTGGGCAGTGCTTGCCAGCCAGAAGCCCAAGGCAGGTGCAGCTGCCCAGGCTGGGCTCCCTGAGAGGGTCCCTGACGCAATCCTAAGCTAAGGCACCGGTGTTGAGAAGCTCCCGGAACTCCTCCAAGTAGGAAGCTGGCTGCTGTCTTGAATGACCGTGAGGATGTTCCTTGTATTTATCCAGTAGCTTGTTGGGGCAGTGCAGTGTTATCACAGAGGCAGCAGCTCCACAGCTGTTAAGTGAAGGGGGCATTGCTGCAGCAGTGGTGATGGGCACAGTGCTTCCCCGGAGCAGCTTCCTCATGCCAGACCTGGCAGGAGAGCGAGAGGGGCGGTCATTGTCACTCTCCTTCAGGAGCCAGCACAAGGACTTCAAGGATGCCAGGTGGTGGGGCACATCTGGGCAGGGGAGGCTTGTTGCCAAGACAGCCATGCTCCTTTCAGCTGCTGGACTGCTGCCCCTTCGTCACCACAGAGCCCATCTGCCAGCCTGTATGTGCGAGGCTCTGTGGGCAATTCCCAGTACCCTGAGCTTCTGAATTGCCCCCTTGGTAAATGGCAGCTCGTGAACTGCAGCTAATGAATCCTGGCATTCTCTGGGCCAAGTGGGACAAGGGAGGGGGTCCCCCGGGTCTGAGGTCCCATCTGAGTGGTCTTGTCTTCTGCTGCTGGCACCCCCATGAGCACCTTTCACCCAGCTGCCTGGCTAGCTCACCACTGCACCTCCCTCACTTCCCTAAAGCCTCCAAGATGCTGCCGCCATTGGTGTAACCACATTAGGTTCTGTACTGCTGTGTGCTACTCGGGCCTTTTCCGTGCCCAGTGCCCAGAAATGCTGACCTCGTTTCCCTTGTCCTCGCAGCCGTACGTGGGAGAGTCACCAGGATGTCTGTCATCACAGAGGCGCAGAGCAGGCTCCAAGAAAATGAGATGGAGGTGGATCCGTCCTCTTCGATGCAAGCAAGAAATGCTGTGGCAGCTCCGGGTGAGTGGCCGGCTGGTAAATGCTTTGCATGCAGAGCGGGACAGGTTGTGAGAGGCTGGTGCCTGGCTGGAAAGTAGGTTCTGCCCGTTGACGAGGGTCTTGAGGCACCTGGCAGAGCCTCCTGATGCGATGGAGGTAAATGTTGCCAATTGTTTGCACACCCAGGAGTAAACCTGACGTTGGTTTATCGGGGCTGTGTAACCAAGTGTCGCTAGCTGCAGTTCTTGGGAATGGCAGACCTCTGGCTGGCCAGGGGAAGATGGCAGGTGCACAGGCAGCTAACGATGCCATGTGATCACACCATTAATACACTTGTTGCCTAAAGCAGGGTTGTCTGACTTCTAAGCCACTGGAGGCTGCACAGGCAGGCACCCCTGCTGCTGCACTCCCCATTCCCTGGCCTTACCCTCAGCTCCCTGGTCACAGGCTACGTCCTCTCTTCTGCTTTTTTCAGTGAGCACAGGTGCTCCAGGCCACCAGGTCCCTTAGTATCACAGGCTGTGCCGCCCTGCCCAATCCCTCTGGGATGCGGGCAGGAAGCAGCAGCCGAGGGAGAGTGGGGAGCCTGGAGACCCCTGCTGCTGCTGCAGCCAGAGTGATGGAGCAAGTGGCAGCTGGGTGGGAGCCTGGGGGGCTACATGAAAATGCCACGTGGTTGTTAAACCGAAGGCAGCGTGTCCCTGTAAACGAGTTGTACAGCAGCATAAAGGCCAGTCTTGCACCTGAATTCTGCAGTACCTCAATGCAGGGGTCAGCAAGCTACAGCCTGTGGGTGGGACCCAGCCTGCTAAGTGATGTCACACAGCCCGTGGAGCCAGAACTTGAGCGGTGCAGGGTCACGAGTGTCATGATCTGCTTTGGAACGAGCTCAGCTTACATGGCTGCTGCTCAAAGGGTTGTCACCCCCTGCCCTAGCACAGGTGAGAATGGCCCTTGTGCTTCTTTATGGTTGTGCCCTTTGTTGTTTGGCCCAAACTCTCATGGCACAAACCTCTTTTCTCTTCCCCTTTCCCTGAACCCTCTCTGCCCTCTGGGTTTTGCACACGGAAACCCTCTGTCCTTGCTTCTGAGGCCTAATCAATGCTCTTCCATTGCTGCACTTCCCTTCAGCCATCAGTCAAACCCGGGTTAGCAGGCAGCGTTGTGCTACAGAATCCTCGCTGGCAAACGAAATGGTGGAAGAACATCTTCCCCCTGCCAGGAGCAGCTCTTCCTCATATCCAGGTACAGGGAGCAGTGGGAGGAGCATGGACTTGTTGATCAGCATTGCAGCAGCGTCTGTTGGGGCTTGGTTTCCCTATACTTGAGGCAACCTTCACTCAATAGTGCTTTAGGGGTGCTAAGACACCCCTCGGTGGCTTCCAGTTAAAAGGTCATTTTGCTGTCAAGTTGCATCTGTTTGGACGTGCCAGCTCTCGAACTGGTTTCTCAAAGTAGATGTCTTCTGGGAAGGCAGCACTGAAAGCAGAACACACCAAAGGATCGCCCTCTAGAAGATAGGGCCCTGTGCAAATGGGATGTCATTAACCTAGGCCTAGACAAAGGGTGGGGGGTTCTTTTTAGATGGGACTGCTTTTCAGGGGTGATGGATATGTCCTTTTTTTCTCAGTTCGGAGGAAATCTAATATTGTGAAAGAGATGGAGAAGATGAAGAACAAGAGGGAAGAGAAGAGAGCTCAGAATAGTGAGATCAGGACGAAACGGGCACAGGTGGGGAATGGCACTGCTTATAAAACAGAGCTAACGGAGAAACCGGGTTAGTGTATGCATATTGGGCAAGCTGGATATCGAGCATGGGTTTTTTGGATTACTTTGCATTCTTTAAAAGGCTCTTCTCATAGATAGAATCTCTTTAGGAATCTCAGGTAGTTGATTTTTGGATGTTGGGGGAGGGTGGTTAATTCCCTGACCGTTTTTTTTCTGCCAGTCCAGGGATTGCTGCAGCAGGTGGAGCTTCACAATGTTCTTGCAGGTCTTTTGCTGTGCCAGTAGACTCCACCTGACTCCACTGGGTCTCTGAGCTGAGCTAACTCTACTAACCGCTGCTAGCCCTAGAAAGCAGCCTGGTGCCAAGTGCAGCTCTGGAGCTTGTTGACGGCGTAAGGCAGGCTGCTGGCAAACCTCATCGCAGGGCAGGCAGATCAAGCTGAGCTAGTCATATGGTTACAGAGCTTGTAACCAGATAATGAGGCTGTAGACCGTGCTAGATCTCTATTGCGTGGCCTCTCTTCTCTTGGCCATATGAAGCCTCACAAGGGAGAGCTGCTGGTGCAGGATTCTCCTGCTGTCCTCCCTAGATCAGTGGTTCTCAACCTCTTAAATACAAGACACCCCTTGGGAAATGCCAGCTCTGTGTTCTCACTCCTTTTTTTTGACTACAGAAAAAAAATTAGAGGAATTCTCCCATTGCAAAGAGCTGAGCAAGCTGGGCGGAATGACTTTAGCAATACAGATTCCTAAATGAAATCTGGGATTATCTTGTGAATCCTAACAGTGCAAACACTGCTTGGCACTTTTGAAATGATCTCCAGGCACCCCATCATACTGCAGTACCCTGGATGAGAATCATGGCCCTAGAAAAAGCAGGGAGCTGGCTCAATGCTGGGTTGACTGTCCTTAGTTTTCTATGGTGTGGCATCTTTGTCAGCATGGTGGAGCCCTTGCCGACTCCAGTGTTGCTGTGCTGTGCTGTGCTTTGTACAGGGCTAGCATGCTGGATGTGGTGGTACCGCGAGGCAGCAGTGGGCTGGAAGTGGGAAATCCTAGGTGTCTTGGTGGAGGGCAGTGGATGTAGGCAGTGAGGAGGAACAGCAGCAGAATGCAACTGCGGATCTCCTTGGAAGTTGTCCTTCCTGCTGCATGGGACAAGTCCCCCTGCCTGGCCTTAAATGTTCCAGCAGGTGATTTGCAGCACCATGGGGTTCTTCTACAGACCAGGGCACCTAGTGTTGGTATTTGACACCCTCTTGGCTGTGGCCTGTAGCAGCTGAAATACCTTATTGCCTGTCATTGACCTGCAGGAATTCGACAGCAGCTGCCCGAACTGGGAGTTTGCACGAATGATCAAAGAAGTCCAAGCAACTTTGGCCTGTCGGCCCATATCCATGGATGATCCGGTGAGTCGATATTGGCACCGACTGCCATGGAAATACCACAGGAGTCTGCCTTTCATCATGCTGGGGCTGGGGCTGGGGCTACAACCTGGCCAGAAACATTGGCCTTGGTACTGGCTTAGCGTAACCTAGTAGAAGTATGGATGAGCTAGAACAGAGTCCCACTGTGCTCGACTGGCTGAGCTTGTTCCTATTGCACCAGAGCTGTGGGCTAAACATTAAGGGTAACATTCAAACCAGGTCAGTGGACAAAGCAGTGAAGGGGGTTGCATCACCTCTGGAGTTGCTCGAGCTTTCATTAAACACCCAGATAGCTGGAGTGATCTTCTCGTGACAAAGCTGTACTCCAGACCACCACATGTAGTGTTCCATTGCTGCGCAGCAAGCTCCACGACAGGTGATTGGGGCAAAGGGATCTCCTGCGAGGCAGGATTGGACCAAAAGAAATCTTGTGCAGTTCAGTAAAGATAAGTGCAAAGTCCTGCACTTAGGACAGAGCAGTCCCATGCACTGGGACAGGCTGGGGACCAACTGGCTGGACAGCAGCTCTGCAGAAAAGGACTTGGGGGAACGGGGGACAAAAAGCTGAACAGAAGCCAGCAGTTACCAAGAAGGCTCCCGGCATCCTGGGCTGCATTGGGAGGAGCGCTGCCAGCAGATCGAGGGCAGTGATTCTATTCAGCACTGGTGAGGCTACATCTGAAGTCCTGTGTTCAGTTGTGGTCCCCCCACTACAGAAAGGATGTGGACACATTGGAGAAAGTCCAGCGGAGAGCAACAAAATGGTTTGGGGGTTGGGGGTCATGACTGGTGAGGAGAGGAAACTGGGCTGATTTAGTCTGGAGAAGAGAAAACTGATGGGGATTGAACAGCAGCCTTCAACTCCCTGCAGGGGGGTGCAAAGAGGATGAAGCTGGGCTGTTTTCAGTGGGGGCACATGACAGGACAAGGAGTAATGGGCTCAACCTGCAGCGAGGGAAGTTGAGGTTGGATATTAGGAAAAGCTTTCACTAGGAGGGTGGTGAAGCGCTGGAACAGGTTACCCAGAGAGGTGGTGCAATCTCCATCCTTGGAGGTTTTGAAGACCCGGGTAGACAAAGCCTTGGCTGGGATGATGTAGTTGGGGCTGATCCTGCTTGGAGCAGGGGTTGGACTAGATGTGACCTCCTGAGCTCTCTTCAACCCTGGTTTTCTATGATTCTACGACCTACAGCCAGCATCATGTTTGTACAAGCCACGGGCATTTGCCTAGCGCTTTCCTCTAGTCAACACCTCCCCCCACTGACTGCAAACCGATAGGATCAAAGCCAGCCCTGATGGGCTACCGAATCTGTGGAGTCTTGTACGGGCTGAATTCAGCCCAGTGGCTGCAAAAAACAGCTCCTCTGTTTGGCTCAGTCTCTCATGATGGAAGGCTGCTGGCAGGGCTTCGTTGGAAGGGATCATGCGGCAAAGCAGCTGTCACTTTTCAGGAGCAGGTGAATCTTGAGCAGCAGAAAAGTTCTTTCCAGCAAAGCTGTGTCCTCCCCAGCAGCCTCATTGCCTGAGCACTCCTGCCATAGTTTGAGCAGCAGCTGCTCCATAGCATAGGCTCAGCCTGAGACGGCACATACATGACTGGGGAGTCCTGGAGCTCTCTGCTCGGTCTCTGGTAACCTGTCATCCTTCTCCCCCAGATAGAAGAACACAGGATTTGTGTTTGTGTGAGGAAGCGGCCCCTCAATAAGCAAGGTAAGCACGAACGGGTGAAGCCTGCCCTGTGCGCTGAGCGGGGTTGGACATGGCCTCCTTTGTGTGACGTACCGAACATTGCCCTCAACAGAGCGTCTCAAGAAGGAATGTGACGTGATCACAGTTCCCAGCAAGAACGTCCTGCTGGTGCATGAGCCCAAGTTGAAGGTGGACCTCACCAAGTACCTGGAAAACCAAGCCTTCAAATTTGACTACTCATTTGATGAAACGGCCTCCAACGAGATGGTGTATAGGTAATGGACTTTGCCACTTGGTGGAGGCAGACGACTTAGTCTGTCTCCACCATAAGATGTAGTCTGTCTCATGAGTAAATTGAAAGCAGCTGTCTCTGGTTATGTAGTTAGGGGCATTCGATCTGCAGGTGCTTGTAAGGTCACATCTGACTACCCCCGATTTGGTTAGAAACCAGCAGGCTGTATGTCCATTAAGCCTCTTGGTGAAGTTTCAGTCATAGTCCAAGAGAAATCGGGTTGGAAGGGCCCTCCAGAGGTCGTCTGGTCCAGCCCTCCACCCCATTCAGGCCCAGCCCTATCCAAGCCATACCATAGAAATCCACTGCCCAGGCTCTTAGCAGAACTAGTCAGCCCTGACACAACACAAGGCATTGTGCCTGGACCTGCCCCAGGGAAGCAGGGGACCGTGGCAGCCCATGTCCCACTGCTCCGAACGTTGTTAATATACACTCGAGAGATCCCAGGCAGAGGTCATGCCCTGGCCACAGAAGAAAGCAACACCCTTGCCCTGACCCCATACCAGTCTGACCAGGGGGGAAATTCCTTCCTGACCCCAATGCAGCATCAGCCTGACACCGAGTGTTTTTTTTTTTTTTAACTCCTGGCATTGTTTGTTTTGTTGGGATTCCTGGGTGGAAATGGCCTCCACTGTGCCTTACTCTTGTCTTTATACATAATCACAGACAATGAGGGCTGGAAGGGAGCTCAGGAGTCGCATCTAGTCCAATCCCTGCTCCAAGCAGGACCAGCCCCGACTACATCATCCCAGCCAGGGCTTTGTCTACCAGGGTCTTAAACACGTGCAAGGATGGAGACTCCACCACCTCTCTGGGGAACCTGTTGCAGTGTTTTATGGCCCTCCATGGGAGAGAGTGTTTTCTTAATATCTAACCTCAACTTCCCTTGCTGCAGCTAGAGCCCATTGCTCAGTGTCCTGTCATCTGCCCCCACTAAGCTCTAGGTTTTGTGTTCTGAATTCCCAGGTTCACCGCAAGGCCTCTTGTGCAGACGATCTTTGAGGGCGGGAAGGCCACGTGTTTTGCATATGGCCAAACGGGCAGTGGCAAAACGCATGTAAGTGCTTGGGTTTGCAGTGTCTCTAGTTGTCCCAACCTACCTGGTGCAACGCTATGTTGCTCCTCAGTGATTTTTCTCTAGAAACTGCATCTTCTTTTTTTTATCAAAAGGAGGCTGGATGAACACCTTGCTGGGGTTGTTTCACCTCAGCATCCTTTCCTGCCCACAGCAGGGGGTCAGACTTGACGATCTGCTCTGGTCCCTTCTGACCCTACCTACTATGCAACTATCATCCTCTAAAATGACAGCAATAGGCCACTTGGCTAAGATCAAGTGTGCCTGGGGGCATCCGAACTCCCAGGTCTCTGGACCTGGGGCTTGCATACAGAATGCCCAACTGAATAGGCAGAGTATCTGAACCCCCAGACCTGTGGGCATGGAAAGGAGGATCCTGGCCTGGTGATCGTCTCATGGCTTGTGGAGTTTTGTAGACACAGTTATTGAACTTGGAACTGAATTGCCACGGGGAGACGGGTCACTTGTCAGCAGATGGGCTAATAATGTTGACTCTACAATGGAAGGCAGCAGTTGCTGCCTTTTGGTGGGCAGGAAAAGTTGTACGGCTGACTCTAACGTGCAGCCCGTGAAGAGCAGGAGGATCTGTTATCCAGGGCTCTGTCTCAAATTGGCACATTTCAGTATAAGAGCATAAGCACTGCCCTGTCCTGGGTCGGACCCTAGGTCCATCTTGGCCAGTCTCCTGCGTCACATCATGGCAGAGGCTGGAGGGAAAGTGATGGGCTGAGCAGGGTTTCCCCCGTTCCTCTCTCCCTTGCAGCCTCCAGCATTGAAGGTCTGATGCAGAGGCCATGCCTCTCACTCCCAAGCTCAATGGCTACTGATGCCCTTTTCCTCCAAGCATGGGTCCAGTCCCGTGGTGAATCTGGCTACACTCTTGGCTTCCACCACATCTAGTGGAAATGAGTCCCACACATCAGTGACACGCTGGGGGGAAAAAACTTCCTGGTGTTAATTTTAAACTCCTTCCCTGCTAGTTTCATGTTACAACCCCTAGCTCTGGCACCTTGGTCATGTTACAGTCCCCAGCCTATGAGACTAGGGTGCCAGCCTGCACATTGAGGTGTGAGGATCACATGTCATGTGTCCTGGATTGGTGTAGAGGCCCTAACACTTGCATGAGACGAGGTGTGTTTTTTACATGCACATGCTATAGGTGGCATCTCCATTTCTGCAGGTTACATTTGTCCATGGCTCAGAGTGCAATATATTATGGGGGGTGCAGTGTCTTGCTAGCCTGACTTCTCAGTAATGACCTGCCTTTATTTTATAGACCATGGGAGGAGATTTCTCAGGGAGAGCTCAGAATGCTTCCAAGGGGATCTATGCATTTGCATGTAAGTTGCTTCTAAGGGTTTGAACTAGAAACCAGTGCGTCTCTGTGCATGTACACGCATGTGTGTGCTTGGATCGTATCTATTATAGTGAAGCCTGTAAGACCTTTGAAGGTCCTTATGAATAAAAATATATGTAAGGATGCAGCTGGGACTGGTCTGTGATCTAGCTGACTATTGCCTCCTTTCCCTGTTAGCACGGGATGTCTTCCTCCTCCAGAACCAGTCACGGTACAGGAACCTGAGCCTGGAAGTCTACGTGACGTTCTTTGAAATCTATAATGGGAAGGTGAGACATTGCATATCTGTAACTTAAATCACTTATTTGTATTTGGCGCATTTTTTACCTCCTGCTTGCACATCCCTGTTGGGTGCTGGGTCTTTTGTGCCTCTGGAAGGATTTAATGGGGAAGTTTGGGTGATGTGTTGCTGGTCTGCCACTGTGGCACTGGGCTTTGCTTCCCTTCAAGACGTGGGTAGGGAGACGGACCCAAGGAAAGGAACCATCTTTGTGCTTCAATCCAGGTGTTCGACCTACTGAACAAGAAGGCAAAGCTCCGCGTGCTGGAAGACGGCAAGCAGCAGGTCCAGGTGGTCGGCCTCCAAGAGCACCAGGTCAGCTGTGCTGAGGATGTCATCAGGATGATCGAGATGGGCAGTGCCTGCAGGTTCGTCTCCAGAGGAAGCAGCAGTTTCTTTCTAGCTCGTATTAGAACTGGACCATCCGTAACTTTGGCCGCTTGACCAGGCTTCAGATGAGAGTTGGCTAACAACACTCCCCTGTGATGAGTATACCCTTCAGTTCCCAGGGGAGTAAGATCAGTCAGTATGGTACAAGGCCAGGGCACAGATACTGTAAGGGGTGGCTTGTTTTATGAAAAGCCTGTAGGAGGCCTCTGTCTGTCTCCTTAAAGGCCTCTCGGTCAGCACCTGCCTATCAGGAGCTTCTCAAGGCCTGTCGAACACGCTGCAGCACAGACCTCACTGGGCAGCTGAGAGCTGAGGCCCTGCTTGCCCTAGGGTCAGGAGGGGCAGCACAACTTCGGGCTTTTCCCCTGTGTGGCTGCTCTCTGCCCTGTGCCACTGTGAGAAGCATCTCCTCCAGGTGAGATGGTAACCAGCAGCTGGCCAGGCTCCTGGGACAGCGCACTGCTCTTCCAGCCTGTTTGCAGCTTGCTTTGGTGAAGGCAGTCGGTACTGCACTCCAGATGTGAGCCTCTCCTCCCCGTGCTCTGAGGCTGAAGCACAAACTGCTCTTAAAAAACCTACTTCCAAACTCTACTTCCAAAGGCAGTCCCGTCTGTAGAGCTTTTTCTTACCTAGTTCCCTGAGAGAAGGGTGGGGAGGTGACCCTACCATCTCTTTTGGCAGCAAGCAGCATTTGACTGATATGACCCCCTTCCTAGTAACGGTTATGGAGATTTGAAGATTGGGGGTAGGGGGGCTTTCAGTAGCTCACATGCCTCTTAGCTAAATATATACATGCTCACCAAAGCCAGTAGCAAACCCAAACCGGCCCTGGTGACCTTCCAGTGCTCGCAAACTATGAAGAGCTTTAGTCCAGCCTGCAAGTCTAACGGGTGCGTTTGCAGCAAACCGCACCCAGCTCTGTGCTGTGTAGACCTGATACATGAGGGATGCAGGCAGGGTTTGGGCTGGCCACTAACATAGCCAGTAGGGGAATGGATTGGTTTAAGAGGCCAAGGGAAAACATCCCATCCCTGGTGCCAGGCCCTGTGAGGACTTGTAGTGCAGGACTGGGGTGATGGGCCAACTCCACTTCCTCAGGAGAGCAAGGGCTGGTCACAAACAGGTGATGGGGCCCATTGTGTAGCACAACGGGCTGAGCCGGAGCCTGGACTTGGGGCATCAGAAGTGCTGCCCAGGAGAAACACTCCTCTATGGGAGGGACAGCCTGCAGTGCACAGCTTCCAGGCCTGAATAGGTCAATGAGAAGTTCAAAGCACAGCCAGGACAGAGAGAGTGGTGGGCTTGGGAGGGTCTGGAAGGAGGGGTTAGGAGTGGATTGAATTGAGCTGCAGGAATCGGGCACTGGTCACATCTTGTATTAGCCTGCGTGAAATAACAGGCAAGGCAGCTAGACCGTGTCACTCTGTCTGGCTGTGTAACTTGAGGCCAGCTCTCCTAGTGCTCGCCCCAGAGATGTCTTGACTCCTGAATTCCTCCTGTCTTTGTATCCCTCCCTGCAGGACATCTGGGCAGACCTTTGCGAACTCCAGCTCCTCCCGGTCCCACGCCTGCTTCCAGATCCTCCTCCGCCGCCGTGGGAAGCTTCACGGCAAGTTTTCCTTGGTGGACTTGGCTGGGAACGAGCGGGGTGCGGATACCTCCAGCGCTGACCGGCAGACACGTATGGAAGGGGCAGAGATCAACAAGAGCCTGCTGGCCCTGAAGGTAGGCAGTCACCCGTAAGAGCCGTGCCTAGATGGGGGCGCCCTCTTGGCTTGGCATAGTGTGACCGGCACAGTCTTCCCAGCACAGAGCAGTTTCTTACGGAACACTTGTACACGGAGACAGAGGAAAAAAATGCCCCGAGGCCCTGCCCATCTCTGCGCTTAAGCTACGTGGCTTATTAGCAGTCACAGTGTGATGTTGGAGGGCACAGAATGGTGATGCTGTCACACCTGGGATGTCTCTGGCAGCTTTTATTTTTATCTGGATAAGTACAAAAGAAGCCAAAGCCAGGTCCTCTGAACTAGACACCAGCTTATTGGGGTATTGGCAATCGGGCATCATTACCAAGAGCAGCTGCAAACAGAGGAGAACAGACATGCTTGCTGGCCCCTCAGAATCCATTCTCACGGTCTGAGGCGAGTTTGGGACTCCCAGCCCTATTCCGTCATGTGGAGACTTATACAGGTCAGATGTCTGTATTCCTGCCCATTTCTTTGAGAGAACGATATCTTGGCCAGTCGAGCAGGGAAACCAAGTCACGACCTGTGACCCTTGTTCTTTCCCGTGGTTGCTTTAGCACTGAGTGGTCACTGCCCTGTGCATTTCCCGTGAAACTTTCCCTGCTCCTCTTGCATGCTGGTCGTTGATCACAGAAGCAGTTCAGCCCAGTTCACAAAGCATCTGTGAGGAGGACTGTAGGGACGTACCCAGTGCAGCAGAAAGGGGTGAGGGGTGTGCAGGACTCCCTGACAGCAGCAGTGCCACGCAGTGCTCAAGGCGACTGTGTGTGAAAGCCAAAGCAGTTAAGCCATTGCGTGGAGCTCCTGCAGATTGAGAAGCTCTGGGACCCAGTGGACCTGGACCCTGACAGAGCCCTTGGGGTGGTGCCACAGCAGCCATCTAGTGCCATAGCGTGCTGGCAGGAGACGCTGTGTTGACGAGGCTCCCATGGTTTATTTCCTAGGAGTGCATCCGCGCGCTCGGCCAGAACAAGTCCCACACGCCGTTCCGGGAGAGCAAGTTGACCCAGGTGCTGCGGGACTCCTTTATAGGCTCCAACTCCCGGACCTGCATGGTGAGCACAGCACTTCACGGACAAACCCAGTGTCTGATTCAAGCACCTAAACCTATCGGATTTAGGCAGCTGATCGCTCAGAAAAGCAGGTGTCTAAAAGTGACCAGACCTTTCTTGACGCCAGCCCAAATCCGGTCACTTTGCAGGTGAAAGATTTAATTTTCTTTCCTGGAAACTTCCCCAGCTGAGCTAGTTTCTTCTGGCTGATGCCACCAAGAGCCACTCTGCATTCAGAGTTTAGTTATCAACCCCCTGCAGAAGCCAGAAGGAATAGCTCCCACACCAACAAGTTTACTAAGTGCCTGCTGGCCTGCAACAGCGGGACCAGAGCAAGGTACTCCCACCAGTACTGAATGCTGAACTGGTGGAGCTCTCTGCGCTCCAGGCCCTGTGGAGAGGTGGCAGGTGTCTCACTGTGCCACAGTTCAGTTCCCCAAGGTGAAAAAAACCAGCAAATAGCGGGGCTGGATGTAGAACTCAGTTTCCCCAGCTCAGAAGTCTCTTGCTGCCAGACAACATACAACAGGAGCCTGGATTATAGCAAGGAAGGGTGAAGAGCTGATTAAGTTGAGGTCTAGGAATTTAATAACTTGGGGGTCAAAGATCCAGTCTACAGAGCCCTGGCACCCAGCCCCCAGTGCTGCCTGTTTGTCCCAGCTGGGGTCTGTACTGGACTGGGAGCATGCAGTTGGTCTGGGGTGCATGTTGCTGGCGGCGTTTGGAGGCTGGTCCAGGG
Organism: Crocodylus porosus; assembly: GCF_001723895.1. NCBI lineage: Eukaryota > Metazoa > Chordata > Crocodylia > Crocodylidae > Crocodylus > Crocodylus porosus. The sequence goes on along the minus strand of NW_017728907.1, from coordinate 46,204,638 downwards.
CATAAGCTGCCTGTGGCACCTGTACCGAACCAGCCCCAGGATGTGGATCCAGCATGCAGGGACAATCTGCAGGCCTGATCCAGCCCACAGACTTAGCTGGCCACTAATCTGTGCAGCCCAAGTTTCACACCGTAGTTTTAGAAGGAAGAAGTCATGTCTGAACCCAGGCTGTAAAACAACAGGTCACTAAGCTGTCTGCCTGGGATGTTTGCCCCATATTGTCTCGCCGGCAGGAGCCCACGTGGCCTGTAACAACCTCCTGTGTATTTGCAGATCGCCATGATTTCACCCGGCATGAGCTCTTGTGAATACACCCTGAACACCCTGAGATACGCTGACAGGTAACACTTCTCACACAGTGGCTTCACCCTGAGCAAAGGTTCTGCCCGTACTGCTGTTCTGTGTTGACTTTGGCAACACGCCTTTGAAGCTGCAGGGTCTCTACCTCACGTAGGGGAGACATGGGTGCTAGCTCTCCCTGGTCCTAGGGGTAGGTTCATAGATTTCATAGACATCAGGGCTGGAAGGGACCTCGGGAGATCGAGTCCAGCCCCGCCCAAAGGGCAGGAAGTCAGCTGGGGTCATAGGATCCCAGCAAGATAAGCATCCAATTTG
>NW_017728907.1:46194569-46203923 GCF_001723895.1 Crocodylus porosus | reverse complement strand
ACCTTCAAGAGTAAATTGGATGCTTATCTTGCTGGGATCCTATGACCCCAGCTGACTTCCTGCCCTTTGGGCAGGGGGCTGGACTCAATGATCTCCCAAGGTCCCTTCCAGCCCTGATGTCTATGAAATCTATGAAAGATCCATGCCAGGGGCTGAGCTATGATGCCTGCCAGCTCTTTAAGTACCCTTGGGTGTAACCCATCAGGACCAGCTGACTTGAAGGTGTCCAGCCTGTCAAGGTGATCCTTCATGAGGTCAGCTTCGATGAAGGGCAAGGAATCTCCCTCGCCCAGGCCTCCCTGACCCACAGTGGGCAGGGCCGTCCCGTGGGACTGGTGGTAAACTGATGCAAAGTACCCGTTTAGCAAGTTCGCTTTTTCCTGGGCATCGGTTGTCAGCTGCCCCATCTGGTTCAGCAGGTGTCCAGTGTTGCCCTTGCTTTTCCTCTGGCTCCCCACATACCTAAAAAAGGACTTTTTATTGTCCTTGATATTTGTAGCTGGCTGGAGTTCCATCGCAGCCTTGGCTGTCCTGATTTTGCTCTCTGCAAGTCTAGACTAATGCAGAGGGTATTTTTCCTTGGTAGCGGTTCCAGTCCTCCATCCTTTGTAGGTCTTCCTTTTAAGATGCAGGAGGTCTGCCAGTTCCCTGGAGAGCCAAGGGGGCTGCTGTGCCCTCCTGCTGCCTTTCCTCCGAGATGAGAGAGACTTTGCTTGTGCATTCAGGATTGCTCCCTTGAGGAGCAACCACTTGTCCTGAACTCCCCTCCCCTTTGGGTTGTGGCTGTTCAGGGCCTCACTGACAAGCCTCCTTAGTTAGTCTTGTTAGTTTTAAACCCATCTCCTGCCAATCTCAGGAAGTGCCCCTTGGTGCTAGTGTTCTGGGAAGTGATGAGCAGTTCTATTTTTGTTCACACTCTTCCATGCTGCTGTCGCCCTCTCGTGCTCCCCTCATCTGTCTGCTTTCCCAGCTGAAGAGGCCAAGCCTTTTCGGTCTCCTGCTGACTCTTCCATCATATCTAATCCAACCTGGGCTTCACAATGCCTGACTCGAGCCCCTTGCAGCCTTGTGGGATCTCCAGGCCCAGCTGGTGCCCAAGCCTTTGACCCCCAGGGTGATTCAGGCGCCTTGGAGAGCAGTGCAGAAGCCAGCAGCCTGTGTGGGGGGCTGATGGGATGTCGGGCTGACTCCCCTCTTCCCCAGTAATTGTTCTGGATGACTTGGGGCTGGGGTTGGACTTGGCGGGCTCCCGCAGGCCCCTAGGGGTACGCTGGCTCGGTTGGATCCACGAGCAGGCTCCGAGTGCCAGGCCAGGGGGAGGCACTTGTCTCTGAACCAACTCGGCTGCGACCCTTCTGCCAGCGCCAGGCCCCTCCCTAGTCAGGGTGCTGCCCTGGGAACGGGCGTGAGCTTAGGCATCCCATATCCCAGACGTGTGCCACACCGCCTACCACACCAGGGACTCGGCCTGTGGACCGACAGATCTCTTGTACGAAGCGATGCTGTTGGCTTGGTTCTGGGGGGGTTGTTGGGCCGGGGCTGCAGAGACACACTGAAGCCCCAACCCTGGCTGCCTCTGGGGCAAGGGGGGAGCTCTTCCCTGCTCAGGCCTCCCGGTGACCCAGGGCAGCCACAGCCTCCAGCCTGCTGCCGACAACCAGGAGGGCCCAGGCTTCTTGCACTTGCCTTCTCCGGTGCCTTGTTGACTCGGCCCACCTGGCTCATACGCCCCAACTGGCAGTCCCTGGCCCAGATCCCTCATGGCTTCGGGGCAGGGAGCTGGCAGGTGGATGTAGCAGCTGTGGACAACAGACTGCAGCTCCCTTGAGACTGTGCCAGGTCAGTGCACGGAGGCTCTTGTGCGTCATGGCCTCAGCAGAGCGTGCCCGGGGCGTGGGGGAGCAGATCTCCGTGTCTGGTTCACATCCAGCTCCAGCTGGCACCAGCAGGTTGGTTTGATCAGAGAGAGGCTCAGTTCCACGTGGAGCAGAGCGCCAGTGACCTGGGCAGCTTGTCAGCCACAGGGGCTGTGGGTGATTCGGTGACGGGGGGGCCCAGGGATTGCCGCACAGAACAGGCACAGGGGGAAGCGCATTGCAGTCGTTGACGGCAGCCTCCTTCCCTTCACGGAGCCTGGTTGTTGCAAAGCTGTTCTCAGCAGCTCCTGGGTGACCCTCAGCCTGGCCCTGATGCAATCCTTCCCCTTCCCAGGGTGAAAGAGCTCAGCCCTCACAACGGAGGTGCCGGCGAGATGCAGACCCACATGGAGACGGAGAGCGAGGAGGCAGAGACCAGTGAGGAAGGGTCAGGCCCGCAACTTGAGGTACATGGCTGGCAGGGGAGGAGCCGCCTGGGTTTGGCGCAGGGTGAATGACGTCTCTCGGCTCACCTGAATCTGCTCTCCCCACCAAACAGCAGCTGGGCAAGGACGAAGAGGAGCTCTCTCCCCACATGTCCAGCTTCCGCTACGCCATGACACAGATCAGCGAGCTGGAGGAGAAGGCCGTGGAGGAACTCCGGGAGATGAGACAGGTGAGGGGAGGGGTGCGCTGCCAATAACAATAAGCAGCCGGGGGGCGGCCTGGGAGCTGGGGTGGGGATGGACCCTGGGCAATGTGTTGGACGATGCCCAGCCCTTTCTCTTACCCGTTACTTTTCACATCAACTGATTTGTGTTGGCACCAAGGCGCTGCAAACTTGGGGCATAGACCAGTGGTTCTCAGCGTCATTAAGGCCCCTGTGCACGTGCACACACCCTACCTCTCAGAGTGCCAGTTCTGAGCCTGCACGCACACACACACGTCCATCCTACTTGTGTTGTGAGCAGCAGCTGTCCTGATCTGGCTGTTTAGATGCACATGGTCTCAGAACGGTTCAGCTTGGCCATATCTCCCACGCTGTGACCTGGGGGAGCAGGGTTCAAGCTGGAGCAGCTGCCTGCACTTAAGGCTCAGAACAAGTGGCTTGGAGAACTGCCCTTGCTGCCGGTGCTGCCCTTAGCCCCAAACTGCTCATCAGCGTCACAGGCAATGGCCACCTTCACACCTGTCCCTCTCCTTACACCTCACTCCTGAATGCAGAAAATGACCCAGTGCGACAACCTGCTGGAAATGACGGAGCAGCCGGACTACGACCTGGAGACCTTTGTCAGCCAAGCCATGTGCCTGCTGAAGGAGGAGACGAGGCGTGCTTTCGGGATCCTAGGTACAGGCCCCCTTCCGGATGCCTCCTGCTCCCTTCTGCCTGTCCTGTGGCTGGCAGGAGGGCTGGGTGGGGGGGTAGCACTGAAGGCAGCATCCAGGAGCCTGCACTGACCAGTGGGATTTTCCCTGGCATCTCTTACTCGTTCGTGGAGTGCTGCAGAGAAAGGAGAGTGGTGCTCGGAGGCCCCTGGCTCCCTGCACGGCCAGCCCAGTGTGGGGGCTGGAAGCATCTCAGCTCGCTGGCTGCACAGTCTGTGCCTGGCCTATGGCAGAGCTCAGTGGGGGAATCCCCCTCCCCCTGACATGATGTAGGAGGGAGAGAGCAAGGGACCATCGCCAGCCAGCTCTGGCAGCCATGGGGCTGCCCAAGCTGGAGTCGGGGGATCCTGAACTACCGCAGCTGAGAACTTAACAACTTTCTCCCCCCTTTTGCAGACACGCTGGAGTCCCTGCAGCTCGCCATGCAGATGGAGGAGCAGGCCAGCCAGCAGATGAGCAAGAGGAAGCTGCAGTAAACGTATCGGCCCCTGGTTCACTAGCAAAGCCCTTGTCTGTGTGTCTGTCACTGATTTTGGCATTTCTCCCTCAACGGGGACACACAGTGTCCCTGGGGTTGTCCCCTAGCAAGGCACCATGTCGGCCCTGTGCCAAGCTCCGCTGTCTCCGGCCCCTTTAGCAGGCACGGCTCTCTTGAGAGCCCTGGGAGTGGGGAGGGCTGGCAGAGGGAGCTGCCTCCTCAAGCATGTCGTGGTGCAGCCAAGTCGGCACCCATCCTCCAGCCCACAGAATCGTTTAGGCTCCCTGCCACATTTTAATGTTGCATAGCCACGAGGCTCTGCACAATTGGGGGTGGGGAGGAGGGGAGGAAAATCAGCATTTTCTTAAGCTTGTTTAAAATAAATAAATGTTTTGTCCTCACCACAGTGTCTCTGAGTGGTTCTTGGCAGCTTCGCTCGCCTGTGCTCCCTTGTTTGGTCACTGCTGGCATTGGACAGCTTGGAGCCCACCCCCAAGGTGGCAGCAAAAAAAGGGGGCACAGGAGGGAGATGCCTCCAGTGGGGGCCCAGCATAGCCCAGCTGTGTCACCTGCCCACAGGCACCTCCAGGCTGCCCAGTGCTGCGCTAGCACCTTGCCCGTGCCAGGGGTGGCCCTGAGCTGTCCTCATGCACGGCACGGTTCCAGCTAATTTTCCTGCAGGAGCTGTGTGTGCTCTCCTTGTCTGTGGCCCCAGGAAGGTCCCAACCCTTACCCTGCTGCATTTCCCTGCCTATTTCCAGCCTTGCTGCCAGCACCAGATGCTCCTCTTGGTCCCTGAGCCTCCTTCCCTGCATAATCTCTGCTACAAGCTGCGATGACCTATCCACCCCTCCTGCTCCCCTTTTCAGTCTCTGCCTGGCCTCTGCCACCAGCACGCAACTGAAGTCCTCAGCTGTCCAGCGGGCCGTCCCTTCCCAAACTGTGCCAGTGACTCGTAGCGTATGCCTTCACAATGCTCTTCTCCTTTCCCAGCTCACCTGCAGTACATCTTGCAGCCATACCAGTTCCACCAGCTCTTTGGGTTTTCATAGATTTCATAGACATCAGGGCTGGAAGGGACCTCAAAAGATCATCGAGTCCAGCCCCCTGCCCCAGGGGCAGGAGGTCAGCTGGGGTCGTAGGCTCCCAGCAAGATAAGCATCCAATTTGCTCTTGAAGGTGTTCAATGTAGGTGCTTTTACCTCTAATTGTTTTGCAGCAGTGGGTGACTTAAGTCCAGTTGCAACATATATTCAAGTTCATTGCCTCTGCCTGAAATGGCATCCTTGCTGACACATGCACGAGCAGGTGGCACGTATCGGTCATCCTGTTGGCTCTCACCCCATCTCCTGTTCTGTCCCTTGCCAAATCCTTCCTTATCCCCCCAAGCAGAATTAGAGCTTGCTAACGAAGTCCAAGCTCTCTGCCCAAAGTCAAAACACTAAAGGTGAAAGATTTATGTGAGATGAAGAGAAGCCACAGCATGGGCTTGACCCTAGCATGGCTACGGGCAGGGGAGAAGCATCTGCTCATGAGGTCAAGGTGACTGGACAGCATGGGTGGCAGACTGCATGTCTCAGGCACCATAAAGTCCCCGTGGAAGGGACTTGTGTCCAGGATACAGTTAAGAATTGTTACCACTAATCACTTGTCAGAACAGCCAGGGTACCGCTGCCCTGAGCTCCCCCCATGCCCATGTTTCCCTTTGGGGGCTGCTACATCCTCGCACTTGTCCACTGTGCTCAGGGCTTTGCAACCAGCAGTGCTCAGTTTCCATCCACCCTAGCTCTGCCTGCTGAGCCCTGAGGCCCCTGGGTCAAGTGCCTCACCCTGCCCAGGCCCATCTGCCCCAGGTGCTGTCAGGGGGCAACACACAAGTTGCAGGAAAGCCGCGTGAGCACCATGGATCCCAGTGGGAGACAGCGAGCAGATCACAGCACTGAACTTGCACGCTCTGCTGTGAACTGCACACGCAGACACACATCTCATCTGATACCTGACAAGCAAGAAATTAAACTGCAGCTCTCCTGTAGTAGCTGTAGTAATGACGCATCTATTTTAATACACACGAAGGCAGATCAGCTGAAGCAGGATCTTAGAAAATTGGCTGAGAACTCATTACTGCTTCTCCCCATGGAAATTTTTAGTAAAAGGTGAAAAATTTATACAAACTGAAAAGCCAAAGCCTGCTCCCTGCCCTGAGGAGATGCTGCCAGGGCAGAGACAGCTCTTAGCCAGCACATGGTGAGTCCTGTTCCCAAAAACACTAACCGCTCCCTCTGCCATGACCTGATTCTCCCTCTCCCCTGGGATTTCCCACCCCCGCCCCCACCCCCCAGCACAGTCCAAGAACTGGCTCTGCCGTCCCTTTGGGGCAGGGAGGATGCCCGGCTGTGTAGTTCATAAGTCAGAGCCCCTGGGGGAGATGTTTACAAGGACCAAACCTGCAAGATGTTCTGAGATTCAACCTGAAGGAAGCAGGGGGGCTAGGGCGTGGGAGGCGCAGAGCTGGAGGGTTGGGGGGTGGTGGGGGCTGAGCAGGGCTGGTCCAGGTCTGTGGTTTGCTCATTCCCAGGCTTCTGAAAGACCAAAAGAGCCCCGTGAGCCCTGAGGTGTATGTAAACCCCTCCAGCCCCCGACCCCAGGCCCTTCTGTAAGTCAGGACATCCACCCCTGCTCTGGATCCTGCCTGGCTCATGGTCTGACTCCTCCTCCCTTGCGCTGGTCAGGATCCATCCAGAAGAAAGGACTGAGTGCAGATTTGCACCCATGTAAAGGGGAGGGAGTTCAGCCCTGATATCTAGAAGGACCGGGGTCAGCTTTGGAGCAAGTGACCCTGTGCCTCCCCACACACCTTCTTTCTGCTGCATCCTTTCCAGGCATAGCAGGCTCCCTGGGATGTCCACTTTGTTGGATACCAGGATGTCGGTCTGCACTGCATCCATGTTCATGTACAAGCTCTTGGGATCTCTCTAGGACAAAGAGCAGAGACACAGGTGAGACGAACCAGCCACGCCACAGGATGGGCAGGGCAGGAGGAGTAATGCCCCAATAAAGGCAGCCTTGAAAAGCCAGAAGCCAGAGGGTGTCATGGCAAAGCAGCCGTCAACTGTTTACCTACAGCACTGCACTGCACGTGTGCATAGCACAGAGCTCGAGCACAACTGAAAAGAGACATCCAGCTCTTGGCAGATGGCCTAGGGTGCAGCCTGTCCGGGCCCCACAAGCTAAAGGGACCTCAGTGTCAGAGCACGTCACATCCCAGCAGTTTAAGAGCTAAGGGCAGGCCAGGAAGCAAGAGATGTTAACAAATCTGGAACTCAGTGCTGCAGTTTGAGCAGAGAATAGCAAATGCGGTGCCTGTGTGAGAAAGGGGAAGATTGGGTAAAGGCAGCATGTATGTCTGACCCCCATGGTGTGAGAGCTGGAAGGAAAGGGCAGTGAAAGGCCTGGAGGTAACAGCCGTGCTCTTGTTTGAGGAACAGTCCAGAAGGGCTGGTGCAGAATGAAACCAACCGGTGCTGGGAGAGGCCTTGCAGGCCCTGTTAGCATTGTTCCCTGCAGGCCATCACTCTTGGCCTGGCTCTGCCAAGGTCTCAAGGTCCAAACCTGGAGGCTTCTGCTGACTTAATGTCTGGCTTGAAATCCGAGCAGCCCAGATTTAGCCAGCGGCTTGCACACCTGCCTCCTCCCGGACACCGCAGACCCTGCAGGTCTGACAACCAGGGTCACAACAAGAGTGAGGGGCCAGACAAGCCTTGGACTGTCTCCATCTGTGCTGGAGATGGGGCCAGAGTCAGGACAAGATAGCCTCGGCTTCAGAAAGGACTCACGGCTCCAGCACAGTGCTAACTCACAGGCTGGAGAAGGAAGCAGCTAATTGAACATGGGTAAAGACACGCTAGGTTCAAGGTGTCCTTTAATGAGGCACCGAGTCCTGCCAACATCCTGGGTCTGGCAGAGTGAGAGGGAAGGAGGGAGCTGGAAAGGCTCAGTCCTGCTGACTAGAGCAGGACAGTTTTTCCAACTGCAAACGTCTTGAGTCTCCAGTGCCTCTTTCCCCTGGTGCAGCCACGAAAATGAGAGCGTTATCCCTGTCCCTGCGCTCCTGCAGGTTCAGATCCAGGAGCCAGATTTGTTGTGATTTCATGCAGACGCCCTGTCCACCTCGGCCCTGCAAAGGGACCAGTCCCAGACACCCCTGTTCTCTCCCACTTCTTTCCCCATTTGTTTTCTGGGTTTTGAGTGAGATGAGTCCGTGCAGGGGCATCAATCCCTGCAGCAAACTGACCTAGGTTGGAGCCTGGCAGTCTTGCTGGTGCGCTCTGGCCAGGGCTGAGAGCCGGGCATGTTTTAGTTGCTGTTGCAGCCTCTTTTGGGTCCAGCAGAGCTGTGTCGCTGAGCCCAGCTGCATGTCTTGCTGGCCGTTTTGGCCACGCTGGCCTGGAGTGGGAAGATGCCATCCTCCCTAGTGCAGCCTGCCCAGGAGTGGGGTCCTGGCAGCTCCCGGCCGTGCAGGCCTTGAGTGGTACGATACCACAAGAGTATTGTTCCTTAATGGTGACCAACCAGGAGACACGCAGTCCCTGTGTTGGGGGTTGCAATGTCTCTGCGGGGTGGTGTAGCTCAGCCTGGATGTCTAGGCTGCAACCATAAGCCTGGGCCCTTGCAGCTGTTTTACAGCTGCTGCATTTCAGCCCGCCGGTGGGGGCTGACCCCAGCCATACGCTGGCTGGCAGACTTGGGCCAGGGGGAAGCCCTGGCATTTCTTGTGGCATATCCAGGCCTCAGTGGTGTATAAACCTGGTTGGCTTTTCGCTGCCCCGTGCAGGCTCAGTGAAACAGGCCTGGGCTTTCTTTTGCCCCCTTTTCAGGTCATGCCCCAACCAAGTGCTGTGGTTGGGCGCAAGTTCGAATTCAAGCCCAAGCCAAAACAGGCTTAGTTCCCCTTTTGTTGTTTCCGAGCTGTTAGGGTTCAGCCCAGCTGTGTAGCCTGACTATATGTCCAGGTCACAGCCCCATAGGCCTGGCGCTCTTTTGTTGCATGTCCAGAATTGCCGTCCACCCCCCAAATCCACCATGCGGAAGTGAGGATCAGCGCTATGGTTTCACAGGGAGCGATGAGGGGCCCTTTGCAGCGCAGACAGAGCCAGGCTCTCTAGCAGCTCCCTGCAATGCAGTGACCCACGGAGCAGCTTGTTGGACTCTCCGGTGTGGCCTCTGCTCAGAACTACCCTTTGGAGAGTCCCAAGTCCCAGCCTGCCTGGGCACGGGTAAAGACCCACCATGGAAGGTACCACCTCTAGATTCTGTTTTGTAGTCTGTAGTGTTTTAACATTAGAGTTAGTGATACCTTTTGTTTTTTCTTTATGCTTTGTAATACATCTGAGTGTTGTGTTTACACTGCTGTGCGAGAAAGGGGTTGTTGGTTTTACTGGACACCCTAGTGATTTATCCAGTGTTTCCCAGGTTGACTGGGTGGGGGCTTGAGCCAAGGTAAAATATATTTAATATCCCCAAAATTGAACCTGGTCCTTGTTGCTCTGACAGATGCTCAGCAGAAGTATTAAATATACAGTTACACACACACACACACACACACACACACACACACACACACACACACACACACAC
>NW_017728907.1:46191237-46194469 GCF_001723895.1 Crocodylus porosus | reverse complement strand
CACACACACACACACACACACACACACACACACACACACACACACACACACACACCATCCCACAGACACTCTGGAGTGAAGCAGATTTACCATAAAGAGCTGGAACAGAGGCTCTCCTATCGCCTCCCGCACGTGCTCCTCCACAACGGGAAATGTCTGGACAAAGTGCTGCAACAGAAGGGCTGTGGTAAGTGAATGGACGGGGGTACGAGAGGCGGGATATGGAGTGTTGTCCTGTTCCACTCAAAGCCAGCCCCTGCACAGGGTGACAGTGTACCCCAGGACAAGAGGAATAAGGGGCTTTTGGAGCTATCTTTTATTGGGTGACCCATAACTGTAGCTCATGATTCGTAGGGAAACGCTGGAGTGGGGAGAAACAGACTGTTCCCGACGCACCAGCAGCAGGGCAGACAGCAGCGTAGTTACACATCTGAATCAGGGTCCTCTTGGCATCTCTGTGGCAGAGTGCATGCAAGGTCTTGTTCCTTGCTGGGCAAGCAGTGGCCCTGCTCCCTGCCAGCCCCCAGGAAAGCCTTGACCTTCCAGCTTCTCCTGCTGCAAAAGGCATCCCCCTGCTCAGCAGAGCCCCATTCCAGACCCTTCCTGCACAGGAGACGCTCACTCACCGCCAGAGTGATGCTGGCCTGTCGCTGGCTGGTGGCGTGATCCTGGTTTCCCATGGCACACATGAGGCCATGCACCACTCTCAGCTGGACCAGTTCTTTGGCCAGGTCAGTCAAGCTCTTGGCTAGGATGCTGTGAGGAAGCCGGCCCAGTCAGACCCCAAAGCCCTTCCACATGGAAGCTTGCTGGGGGGCAACATGAGCTGCCTTTAGCAGAGGTTGTGTGGGTACTTGCTGCCCAGGGCACAGCTCCTGCCTGTGGCACCTGTGGCTTGGCATCCCCTCCTATCAGTCTGTATCATTCCTCACTTGTCCCCAGGAGTTCAGCTATCCACTTGATTTCCCAGCAAATGGGCCTGGACAACTGGGAGTGTGCTACAGAAATCTGCCACTAAGATCTAGCATTGCCTTCCTGTCTGGGGCATCAGGTCCTACAGGCAACCATGTTGCCACCAGTCCCCCAGAAGAGCCCACCTCAGCGTCTCAATGTGCTCTGCCGCGCTCCTGTTGTGTGTTGCTCTGACGTCTCTTACCCGATGGCCTTTGCTGCAGCAGCCTGCTGTACGTACACTGGCAAGGACTCGGTGAGGTCAAACGTGGCAGCATCTGCACGAGAGAACATTTGACAGGCAGGAAACTTTGTCTGGAAGCACAATTCTGCCAGTAAGTGTGAGTAGTACCCTGGGGAATGAGACCAGCAGCACCCAGCCGAAGGGGATACATGGGCTTAAAGCAATGTGCCTAAAGAAATCTCGATATGACTGTACTTGAGAACCTCACCCTGATGTATCTATGTGCATCTACACATGCACATTTACTCCGCAGTAACTGAAATTACTACGCAGTCCAGGCACACATCCACACATGCATGCCTGCACTGCACAGTAAATATGGTGACTTATGCAGACTTGAGCGTAAATTGGTATGTCTCACGCATTCTTTCTTTCATCAATCCGCTGGTTCCCCGAGCCAAGGTTTCGTGGTAACACATCCTGTTGGGGAAGGGGGAGAGGCTGCCAGTGTCTTACCCAGCCTGACATCAAGTGAAGCATCGAACCCCTGCAGAGGAGCGAAGGGGCGGGTTTGCAGGGCCGGGTTGGTGATTGAGGAGAAAAAGGTCCTGAAGTTGGTTCTCAAGTGATCCATCAGTGGCCTAAGCAAGTCCAGAAGCTGCCACCCAGTTCCCCTCCAGCCCAGCCCACCCCACCCGCAGGTCCGTGCAAAGAGAGATTGTTTTGATCTTTTACCTCCCAGGGTTTTTGCTTGTGTCTTAACAGCCTCCCTCCTTGGTGGTTTCAGTAACGCCACCAGGCCCTGCAGCAGCGCTGGACGGACGTCGTAAGACATGAGATCCTTTATCAGCTGAATGGCTACGGAGAGAAGGGACGTAGGGACTTGTACGCACAGCGCTAACTCCCAGAGGAGCTGTCAGACCGCCACGTCCCCATCTCTCTGGGCTTTACTGGTTTGGGCACCAGTGCGCTGCAGACCGCTCCTGCTTCTCCCTGTCTGCTCTCACTTAAGACAGATTCTGCTCCAGCCCTTGTGGGAGCTGTTTACAGATGGGGAGAACCAAGATCTTCCCTGAGCCACCAGGAGGAGTGGCCCATTCAGACATCCTGTAGCTCCGCCAGGCAGGGGAAAGGAGGGGCTGGTAGCTTACAAAGGGCTCAGCCCCAGGCCAGACCTGTCCTAAGTCCTGTGCGCCTGCAAGTTGCAGCTGCCCCAGACAGAGGGGCAGAGGGAAGGTCGTGGAGACAAGCTAGAACAACAACTGGTCTAATATGGGGCTCTTCAGCCTGGGATTTGATTCGCATCAAAACAAGTGTGGGATAGTTGTATACATGAGGCTCAAATGGCAATTACCTGCAATTAGCCAGGCTGGTCTGGAGCATGGGATACTTTGGGGGTACTTAGTGCAGACAATGGCCTTGCCTATCTGCAGGGGCTGAGCTTGCTGTGAGACATGGTGCTCAAACCGAATCAAACCACTTGTCTGTGGGCACATCTACACTTGCTATTAATGCTATATAGGCTTATCACACAGTAAAATATTGAATGCTGTACTCTGGTTATACAGCTCTGGTTGTATAACTCTTTTGCCTTTTACTAAAGATTTCCATGGAGAGAAGCAGCTGTGAGTCTTGTGCCAGTTTTTGAGGCCCTGCTGCAGTGGGGCTGTTCTTCAGCGTGCAAAAGGACAGACTAGTTAGCGCTGGAAGTGATGTTTGCTTCTTGTTTCCGCCCTGAGTTTTTCCTACCTGATTTTCTGCTTTTTTCTATGCTATATTAAGAGGTTTTTGCTGCTGACTGGAAGGAAAAGAGAATCAAAGTTTCTGTCATGCATCGGGGATCAAACTTGGAGCTGCGCCACTCTGCAAACCCCTGCAGTCGGCGTGTCAGAAATGGCATCTTTCATTGGTCTAATAAAAAATATGTCTCTAGCACACTGGGCACTTTGCCACGTGTGCTATTTTTCAATGCAGGGCACATGTGTGCAATGGGTGTGCACAGGTGTAGAGCAGGTTTCCTCTGAGCCTGGAGCGCCCTCCCCTGTCCACACTGGGGGCGGCGGGACAAGCAAACCCCGCTGACATTTACGGGGCTTG
>NW_017728907.1:46180667-46191002 GCF_001723895.1 Crocodylus porosus | reverse complement strand
CCCCGCCGCGGGGCAAATCTGCACGGCACCGGGGAAGAAGCACGCCCCTCGCCCTGCAGAGGCGCCGCGGCACGGTGCCTCCCCCGATCCCGGCTCGCTGCAGCTCAGCTCTGTCTTTGCACACGCAAGGGTAGCCCCGCCGAAGCGAGGCCTCAAAAAATTGGGTCGAAACTCATAACTGTTCCTCTCCACGGAAATCTTTAGTAAAAGGCGAAAGATTTATGCGATCTGAAGAGAAACCAGAGTATACGTCAGACCCGCCGGCCGAGCGGCCCGGGCGGGGGTGCCCGGCACGCCGCGCAGGGTGAGCTGGCGCAGAGATGGGCACGCGCCCCCCCCGCGGGCTGTAACCACTGCCCGACCCCCGCCCGCGGCCCTCGCCCCCACCGGGGCCGTCTGCAAGGGAAAGCTGGGTGGAGAGGCCCCGCCGGGCCGCACTGCACTCTGGGTATGCAAATATATGGAGATACAACTTCCGCTCCCCGCCCCCAGCTCTGCTCCCGCCGTCCCGCCCGCTGCTCGGGGCTTGGGAGCTACACAGCGCCGGGCAGTGGGGCCCCTGGCCCCTGGGTATAGCTACACTTGGATACCTGTGTGCGTGGTGTAAAATCTGTTTAGAGGTAGTTTTATATATATAAAACTCTGTGTGTGTGTGTGTAAAAATATATATATTTAGAGGTACAAACAGGGTTTTTTTATTTTTTTTTTATATATATATATATATATATATATATAAACTACAGATATATATATATAAAACTCTGTGTGCGTGGGATCCCTTAGCCCCAGTGAGCACCTGGTCTCCAGCCAGATGCCCTTCCCCCCCAGGCTCGATGTTTCTGCGGCAGGGGGTGGGGGGGCAGCAATTAGAGACCCTTGCAGGGTTGTTACTTTCCAGGCTGAGAAGCAAGTTCTCCCTTGGCCATGAGCTTGGGAGAGATTGGCCTTGGCTGCTTAGGAGGGAAAACTGGCAGAGACTAGGACATTCTTTGGGTAGATGTGATCTCTTTTAATTAGGTCAACTGAATAGTTTGAAAAAATGTTCTTTGTCAGCTTCCGGGCACAAACAACCTTCTTCAGGCATAGTGGGAGCAGGGCGCTGTGGGAGTGGGGGAGGCACTGGCAGGGCCAGGGGGATGTGGGTCAGGAATGGACACCAGCAGGGCTGGGGGGGCTGTGGGGGGAGCGAGGGGCACCGGCAGGGCCGGGGGGTGTGTGGGTCAGGAGTGAGGGGCACAAGCAGGGCTGTGTGTGGGGAGTGAGGGGCACTCTCCCTGTGCCTGAAGAAGAGTGTTTGTGCCCCAAAGTTTGCAAAGAACAATTTTTCCAGTGATCGAGTTGAGCTGGTTTAATAAAAGATATCACATTTACACAAAGAATCTTGTGCAGAGAGTATGAAGGCATTTTGTGATGTATTTTCCCTGCAAACAGTGGTTGGAGCGGCCAGAGAGCTTCCAGCAGCAACAGCAAAGTGACACAGCGATGCATCTGGACGTGGTACCATCCCCTCAGCCTGGGAGCTCCATGCCTTCCCTTTCCTCTTCCTCAGCTCGGCCCAAGACAGCCTGCAGAGCCAGCACTCACAGCCACTGCCCAAGCAAGAGCCCAGGGACACAGGCTGTAGGAACTTACATGAGAATCACCCTGCAAGTGGATCAAAAGGACAATTCTCCTGTGGGCATATCACCCCGGGGGTGGCAACGCTGGGACAGCTCCTACCTTCGTACTGGACTTCCAGCTCCACGGAGCGCAGCACACCCAACACGGCCTCCACGATGTTGGGGTGGCTCTTCCCCACGATCGCCTGGTGGCAAAGGAATAGGTGGATTGTTAATTCCTTGGGGTTTGCAGGTCTGTAGCCCAGTGAGATATCCATCTGGGTTTGGCAGGGAGCTAAACAGCCGGCTGTGCTGTGGCACAAGGGAAATGGACCCAGGGCACAATCCTGCAACTTTTACTCTGTTTCAGCCTCATGTGTAAATGACTTTCCCACCCCTGTTTTGATGCTAGGACTAATCAGCCCTGGAATTAAACTGGTTTTAGCCCTACTGATGCTCTGGAACAGCCTGAACCTGCCAGTGGCTCTGTCTGTCCACACACTTTCTTACTGATGCAGTATGCAATAGAAGAGATCAAGGCGCAGGCTTTAAGTTCAAGGGTCAATAATCCAGTTTGGGAAGTGCAGGATTTAAGACTGAAGCACTACAGACTGTATGCTCAATCCTGACATACGGTTTCCTTTTATAACAGCTGGGCTTCTCCAGGTAGTGAGGGCATGATCTGAGTTTAAGACTGGGTTTTACTCTCTTAAAGCCAGGATAATACAAGGCAGTTTCATGCTCGCCTTTCATAAGAAGTAACAGCCAAGAGGAGACGGGGAATGATAAAGCATCGTCTCCATTCAGTATATTCAAAAGCAAAATGTTAGATCTCAGTGGAGCACTCAGCTTATGCACAGCCTTGGAGGTCAGAGCCTGACATGAAAATGGGCCAGGGGGGGCTGTTCATTATGTCATTATTCAAATCAGGCAGAAAAGAGTGCTAGGCATCTCAGTTCCTTTCAGAGTGCTCTCAGTGCTGTGTGGAAATGTGTGGGAACTCAAAGCCCATGCTCTGGGTTAACGTCACATGGCCGAACACAAAAGGATACGTGCTCCACAACTGCCTTCTCCAGTATAACCTCAGCATGCAGGCTTCACATTGGTGTGGCCTTATCCACATCGGGTGCGCAGCCCTGGACACCTACAGCTGAGTTACAAAACAGTGGACACATCTACACATGCATTAATGTGCTTTAGTTATGCACACTAAATCCAATACCTCCATGGGTCTACACGTTCATTAATGAGCTTTAGGTGATGTGCATTAAATCTAGGACCGCCACAATGAGGTACTAGAAAAAGGTGCATTAGTCTGTTTTAATGTGCAGTAGCTAGAGAGCACTTTTCTGTGACATTTGAATCCACATTAAATTAACATGCACATGTAGACACCCTCCAGCGTGAAGTACTAGGAAAATACGCATTAGCTTATCTTAATGCGCATTAACTACAGCTGTGTTTTTAGTGATGTTTCAAAGCACATTAGCGTATTTTAATGCACATTAATTAAAGAACATAGTTTTTTTAGTAATGCTTTAATGCACATTAAAATAGGCTAATGAGCATTAAGGTGTATGTTTAGATGTCCCTGAGAGCTGGTTTTATTTCAGGCTTCTCTGTTCAATAAGCTCTTCCCAGGTCCTAGAACGCCAGTAGGGTTTCCATATATTTTTTGCCTCCTGTTTATAACAGACTTATGGTGGGACAGGCGTTCTGGTAACGCCAGATCTGGGGCTGAACTTTGTCCCATGCTCCATTCCACTCACCTGCACAACCCTGAGAGTCTGCAGGGACAGCTGCTGGGCATGCGGGGAGGTACACGGCAGCAGAGCAATGAGGCCTTTGTACACTTGGTTCTGGTACTTGGGATTGCCGTGGCCTAAGGAGTCCAGCAGAATCTGCACTTGTCTCTGAGTCTTTTCTGACTTGGAACTGGCCATGAACTCAGCTATCGATTGCACACCTGTGTATGAAAAGATTCTCTGAGTCACACAGCTGAAAAGAAAATTAGCCCAAGTGGTTATTCATCTGAGTTTGGTCAGTAGCCCGGTCACTTTACTGATATCAAGAAAGGATCAAATACTCCGTCCCATTTTAATTACTGCTTGGGGAGTGGAGGTGGGGAGTTTATTCTTGGGAGTGTATCAGTAGTTACTACATTGATTTTAAAATACAATGGAGCCAAGTTCTCTGCTGGTGCCAAGGGGCAAAACTCCACGGACGTCAATGGAAATGTGTGCATGTATACCAGCAAAGAACCTGCCTCTAATGACGCCAACTGTGTCCTCTGAGCACCCCTTGACTGGTTCAGTCATTTTCATCTTGTTACTGAGGAAGCGGTTTCAAACGGCAGGTATCTGTCACTGATTGCACTAATGGGCTCCTTTTACAGTGGGAAAAGCAGGGTATTTTTTTTTAATTCTCAAAACTCCAAGCCAAGGGAAGAGATTTCGCTTTCACTGTCCAGAAAAAAAAGTCATTTTAATGATCTTTCAACAGATGTCAAATATAAAAATATTCACCCCAAGAGGGAAAGCTGGGGAAGGTTAGGAGTACATGAACCCAGCAGGTTATAAGGGAAACTGCTTTGTAACCCTAACTATAGTTGCAACCAGAACAACTGCTGTAATGTATCAAAGAAAAACTAGTGCAAAGTAGGCTCATTAAAAAATGAGAAGGGGGATGAAACGTGTACACTCTGCAATGGCTGAAACTCTGGACTCCTTCCAACAAGAACAAATTCTAAAATAATCTTCCAGTACAAGGACTCTGCTTGAGCAACAAAGGGTCTGGAGGCCAGAGAGAAGATCCGTGCCTTAATGCTTGACTGATAACAAATACATGTGGCGCCTGACACCTACCATAGCTCTCACAAATGAGCTCCTTATACTTCCTGCCAGCATTTGCTACTAGCTGAAGTAGCTTTATTGACTCCTTTTTGTCTTCTTCCTTTAGTTGGCTCAACCCTAATATTTCCAGGAGAGTCAGGACACCTCCAACCTCCAGAAATTCGATGAGGTACCTATGGCTGCAGAGATGAGGGCAACAAAACAGAAATGGTCACTGGTTATAACAAAAAATCTTCTTTCCTCAGCTCTTCATATTACTGGCAACCTTCATTGTACTGCCCTGTTTCTCCTTGTGTCTAATCTCCTGGAGGAAGAGGACTGGTCACCGCAAAAGCGGCCTGGAGCCCCAGTGCAAATGCCCCACCTGGAAATGTGCTGTGCCCCCAACAGGTCAGGTGAGATTTTCCTCTGAGTGCCCACATTCAAATACTGAACAATATACATGGAGAAGCTGTGTGTCTCCATGATGAAGATGTTTGTCAGACCCTCATCTGGGGACAATGACCGGACTGTGCTTGGGGAACATGCAGGATTCACTGAACAATTAACACGGGGAGCAGCATAAAATACAACGTGGAGTGTAATACGGCATAAAAGAGTATTCCTGGCAAACAGGCGCTGCCCTGGCTTTTGTCCAGCTTTGTGTGAAATAGCAAGTCCAGCACCTTCCACATGACTGACTCCTCTAGTTCAAGGGTGTTCTCATCACCAAGTTATCTGAGCTCCACGAGCTGGCTTCTCACACCCCACAGCCCAATTCAGAATGGATCCACCTACACCACCAGTCTGTGGGTGGGTCTCTCCTGACAGAAGGGATCTAGAGACAGGCAGAGGGGATGAGAAAATCACGCCTTCAGCTTGGGAGCTCAAAAGCACAGGCCCAGGACAACTGCCCCTTCCTGGACATGGCCCTAGTAGTAAAGCAGAGGTGTCCAAGATATGGCTTGTGGAGCTGTGTCATCTAGCCTACAGGGTTTCCCACAGGGCCAGAAATTTGGTGATGAGATGTGCACTGACTGTTCATTGTCATGGCTCCTGAAGCAATGAATGCTGCTTCCACCTGTCCCACTGACAAATTCCAAGCCCTCTGGGGGACCCTGCAGGCCAAATCCAGACTGTGGAGCCATCATGCGGCCCACAGGCCAGAACCGTGATGATGTGAGGTGTGGCAGCTCCAGGAAATGCAGCAATTAATGCTGCTACTGCCAAACATCCAGCCCTGCGAGCAGCCTGTATTCTGGATCCAGCCTACAGACCCATTCTGAGCTCTAGATCTGGTCCATGCACCCAGGTGAGTTTGACACCCCTATAGTAAGGTATCAGGGCTAAACCCTCAGGGTCCTTGCTACAGCCTGTACCCCGATTTGCTGTAATTCTGGCAAACAAACATATCTCATGGAGGATGTGTGATACTCACCCACTTGCAGCAGATAAAAAGATGCCTATGGCCTTCAGCAGCTGGTCTAAGCATGTTCCATTCATGTAACTGTTTGGCAATGTTAAGGAGTTAATTCTGACGGTCACCAAGCCGGCTCAAGGCCATGCAAGGCTCCACACCACAGGGGACCCTATCCTGGGGAGGGAGCACAGGCTTTCACTCCACAAGCCCGCTGTCCCACAAACCGCTGCAGAGGCAGCATGGCCAGCCCTGAGCTGGGGCAATTTCTTCCCCCTAGCATCAGCGAGCTGGGCAGGGAGCCTGCATTTAGCACTTGATTAAAAGGCTGAGGTACTCCAATGTGGGTTGTATAAGGAGAAAGGAAAAGAAAGGGAGATCTGTGGGGCAACCCAGAATCACCCTGGCAGTAAGAGCTGGGTTACACTAATAGCATCAGGACAGAATTGCCCCCAGATTCCAGCTGTTAGCAGCCCAAAATAACTCAACTGGACATGGCTGTTTTTGCACCGGGAGTCTCTACCCCAATCCTCATTCCTTCCCCTTCCCACCCCTTGCCATATTCCCAAGGAAAGAGATACGACAGCCGAAGCCACGCTGTCAGGCGAGCCAGGAACAGGCTGGCTCCCTGCAAGAATTCCAGCTCCAACTCTGGCCCTGTCTTGCCTTGATTTCCCTCAATGAAGTTGTCCAGGATGTGGCTCCGGGCAGCTCTTCCAGCATTGTCCCATTTCTGCAAGAAGGCTAACAGCCTGCCGATGGCCGCCTGCTCCTTTGCAGAAGTCATTATCGGTGGTGTACGAGAGAGGGGTTACAGGACCCTGAACAAGAAAAGTAGTCCGTACAAACAAGACCAGTACTGATTAGAGTTGGCAACCATTATTTAATCTTTCAGTTTCCTTTACCCCTGTTACTACCCCCTCTGTATCAAACTGAGGCACAGAGAGATTGACTTGACTGCCCAAGACTTCATAACAAATCTGTAACAAAACTGGGAGTAGACTCTAGGTCTGTTGACTTGGCCACCAACTATCTCCATGATAACATTCCCTCTTTCCTCCGTTAATAAGACACCTGATGTTGCTGATCTTAGTCTCTGTTGCTTGCCAGGCTTGGAATACAGTTATTGTATCACATGCCTGGCTCTTCTGGAGAGGAAGCAGGGAAATGGGAGTAGAGATGTGCAGGGATATGATGATAAAAGGGGGAAACTTTGCATTTTAGATGCTTGCACTGGTTTGTTTTATCAGCTAATTTCCCAGCCTGTGCCCAGAGCTTTCACCGGTCTTAAATAAACTGGGGAAAGGGGCAGCGATAATGAATATACCCAAGGAATGGGGATGTTGCAGGGAACCCCATCTCCCCAGGGACCTTGAGCATAGCGATCCCCACTTTGCTGAATGGTCATTGACCCATTTGTTTGATTTCCCTATTCCTGCCTCTACACATTACAGCGTAAGTAGTATTTGTAGAAAGTGTCACATTGATGGCCCTGGAATTGGAAGTCCTCTATTTACTCAGCTCCAATCCTGCCAACACCAACAGTCTTGAATTTCAGCTTAAAGCTTAAACCTGGGCTTGTATGCAGGTGTTTATAAAGGGATAACTCAGGTTGCAATACAGTACAGTTCCCTCTGGGCCTGTCTATACATGCTTTTACATGTGCTTAATTTGCCTAACGCACATTAAGGAGATTTAGGCACACATCTACATGTGCACACACTAAGGCGCATTAATGTGGTGTGTGGACCAAGTTGGGACTAAAGTTAGTTAATGTACATGATGTTAGCGCGCCTTAGCACATCTACACGTTCATTAAGGCTCTTTAGCTATTCGAACCTAAATTCGTGCTTTTGCAGGTATCAAATTTAGGCACAAATAGCCTAAAATCGACATTTTTAAGGCACATTAAGGGCATGCACATGCAGAAACATGCCCTTACTGTGCCTTAAATTGGGCTAAAGCGCCTTAAATTGGCACTGTGCCTCATCCTTGAGGGGAAAAAAATACGGTTCCTCATTTACCTCATTCAGCCTCAACCCCTCTGACTGAGGCTTTGTCTCCATCAGGAAGTTGAAGGTTTAAATTCAGATGCAATTTAGAAGCAAATTAATTGGCAAAGCGAAGCCCTGCCTGGACAAGGTATGAGTTGCTCCTTTCTGTTGAGGTTATGTCTGATAGAAGACCAATACCCAGCCTGTAAAGCACCTGATACGGCTCCTGGGAACCAATCCGAAATCTCTGGTTCATTCATAAAAGCCACACTACACCTGCACAGGGGTGACTTTCCATCACCACTGCCTGGACTGGATTGCACACGGTGACGTAGAGCTCAGGACATTTTGAAAAGAATCGTTTAAAAGTTGGATGAACAAATGATGCTGGGGAATTAGGAGGAGTTGGCATTTCATTAGGGAATTAATGGGCTACGGTTTGTAGGAGTCTGTGTCCTTGGCAGAGTTTTTTTCAGGATCTCCTTTGAGGGGAGAGAAGTTTTAAAATAAATCCATTTTCCCAAAATAGTTGTGATTGAAAGTGTTATTAGCCATAACAAATGTTAGTGCTGACAGGAGAATGGCCTGTTAGGAGCCTTTGGTGAAACAGTCAAGTGAAAGTCATATTTCACATTATCATGAGCGGGTCCCTGTGATTTACAGAATATTTGTGAAACGTTACTTGCTGGGCTCATGATTGATACCAAGAGAACAACTCGGGTATAGGGGAAACGTGTATTTCCCTGAGACGGTTTGCCTGAAATTTACAGTCCCATAAAGTGCTCCCCTGTCCTCGCCAGAGATCTAGTTAAAAGAACTTTACAGTCTGAAACCTCCCCAAATTGATTCTAAATGAACGCTTCCGTATTTATGTTTGAGATGCCGAGGGCGCGCTGCTGCCCCATTTTTATTAGTAAGCAGCCATAAGCCTCTCTGCTCAGAAGCACTGGCACCAACCTCGAGACGTGAGGATTTTAAGGATAAAAAAAATAAGGCTTTTTTTTTTATGGTTCAGCTGGGGAGAACAGCAGGTCTGAACAACGATCCTAAGCAGTGGCTGTGATTATAACGGTGCCCTCGCTTCGAGGATCCCAACCTGCCCTGCACCTATCAATGAGGATTATTAGCCATGTTGTGCGGGTGGAGAAATAGGCACAAAGAAAAGTGAAGTCTCTTACCCCAAGTCTGCACAAACCAGCGGCTGTCAGAAGAGAGCTGGCCTCTTGCTCCAGTGATCTGCACTCACAAACCAACGTGCTGCCTCCCGATCTTGCTGGGCCTGCTGGTCTCAGAAAGGGGGGGCGATTGGAAATGGTTGGGAGGACGCCAGAGAAACCCGGGGTGATTTAGGAGCCGGCACCAACGATTCAAGGAGCGGCATTTTGCAATCATGGGACAAGGGACAAGGGCCAGGCGCAGACCTGGGCAGCTAGGAGGTGCGGCAGATATTAAAAGCCACCTTCGTCCCTCCAGCGTTCAGGGCCTGCGCAGCCCCAGCCTCGGTCAGGGCTGCCCCGGGGCTGGGTTTGCTGCGGGGCAGAGGACGGCGGTGCGGAGAGGGCCGCCACCTCTGCCACCGCCCGGCTGCCGGGGGCGCGCGCCCCTTGAGCTGGCTCATCGCGGGGGAGGTTTCCAACAGCTTTTCGCAAGGGAGGTGTTTGCCCCTCCGGCCCCACCCGTCTCCTTGGCCTCCCGGCTAATCTCACAGGCGTTTGCCCCGCGCGCGCTCACGCTCTGCCACGTACGGGGGTGGGCTGTGCCCCGGGCTGGGGGCTTTTGCGAGGGGCGACCCCCTGGGCAGCCCCCGCGCCAGGGGGAGATTAATTAACCCTCTCTCTCCTGAGAGGTATCAGAGACCCCCACCCCATTATTAATTAACCCTTTCTTTCCTGGGGGGGCATCAGAGCCCCGGGTGTATTAATTAATCCTTTCTGCCCCAGGGGGGTATTAGAAATCTCCCCTCCCACACAAGTCCTTAACCCTTTCTCTCCTGGGGGGACATCAGAGCCCCCCAGTGGTTTTAATGAACCCTTTCTGGTAACAGAGCCCCCCCCCGGGGTATTAATTAGCCCCCTCTCTCCTGAGGGGTATCAGACCCCCCTAAAAGGCATAAATTAACCCTTTCTGCCCCAGGGGTATCAGAACCCTGCCCCCCCGGGTATTAATTAACCCTCTCCCTCCTTTCTGCCCTGGGGTTATTAGAGCTCTCCCCGCCAGTGCTTAACCCTCTCTCCTGGGGGGCGGCGGCATCAGAGCCCTGCCCCCCAGGGGGCTGAATTAACCCTTTCTGCCCCGGCGGATAATAACTCCCTGCAGAGGGAGGAGACGGCGCTCCCACCCCTCACCTGTCTCTTCACCTTGACTGACACCCCGGCTAGCCAATGGCAGGCCGGTGCTCCCCCCCGCCTGGCCAATGGGGGGCAGCACTCGGAGCCCACGGGCGAGCGGGCCCGTTGCTAAGGGCTCGGGGCGCGTTGCTACGGGGGAAAAGTCAC
>NW_017728907.1:46141671-46180567 GCF_001723895.1 Crocodylus porosus | reverse complement strand
CCGCTCCCATTGGCTGCAGCCCGGGGAGCTGGGCGGCCGCTTCCGGTGGCGAACGCGGAAGTGCCGAAAGTCCGCGCGGGCGGCCATGACGGGGGAGCAGCTAGACGCGACCATTGAGCCGCCGCTGGGGGGGAGGCCGGGTAGGGGGCATGTTCCTGGTACCCCTCCTCCACCACGGGCAGAGCTCTGATGCCCCCGGGCACAAGGGGTTAATCAATAACCCTGCAAGGCTCTGTTGCCCCCGGGCACAAGGGGTTAATTCATTCCCCTCCCCTGGGGCAGGAGGGGTTAATTAATACTCCTGCAGGGGGAAGCTCTGATCGCCCTGGGGTAGAAAGGGTTAAACCATGCTCCTGGCTGGGGTGGGGACAGGAGTTCGATGCCCTTGGGGCTGAGAGGGTTAATTCATACCTCTGCTGGGGGGGCAAGGCTGTCCTACCCCCTGGGGCTGAGGGGGCTGGGCGTTGAGACCCCCTGGGGCTGTGAGGGTTAACTAATCCCCCCGGGGTGGGGGGGAATCTTGCTGTGACTGATGCTGAGCACTGCTGCGGTCTCCTGGCTTGTTTCAGACGCGGGTCCAGAGCGGGGCAGCGAGCGCCCCCGGCCCGTGGTGGTTCTGCTCGGCTGGGGGGGCTGCAAAGACCAGCATCTGGCGAAGTACAGCACCGTCTACCGGCAGAGGGTGAGTAGCTCGCCCCTACCGCCCTCGGGTCCCGTCCCATCAGCCCCTGCTCCAGGCAGGATCGTGGGCGTCTAAACCGTCCCGCGCAAGCGTCCGTCTAGTTCATTCCGAACGAAACCGGACGGTCCTGAAACACCACGGGCGCCGACTTGGCGCCGATAAAGCGGCGGGGGAGAGCTGTCGCTATCCAGCTGCTGCAAGGACGGGAAATCATTCAAATACATTTGAGATCCTGGGCTGCAGTGAGGCTGTTTTGGGGCTAATTTCTCTCCCATGTGATGGTAAAAGGATTATTCTGTTCAGAGAAGCCCTAAGCCAGGGGCAGGCAGTTATTTTGGGCCGCCTACTGAGTTTTGGCAAGCCATCAAGGGCCGCACGACAGGCAGCCAGGGGCAGATAAATGTTAATTTTTCTACATTTTTTAGGGGCCCTGTGGGCTGGATAGAATGGCCTGGCGGTTCGCATCCGGCCCACAGGCCGTGTTTTGCCCACCCCTGCCGTAAGCACTCTGCATCCTCATGTAGCACAGTGGTAGATTCGCTGCATGTTGTCTTTAAGGCCCCAGCTGTAGGGGCAGGTAGGAGGCAGCAAGTGCTTCTTAAAAGGAAATCCTCCCCTATCCAAACCTTGGAAATAATTGAAGATTGTGAAACTTGCACGACTTCATCCTCCACGTTTCTGCACTCCTAACAGGGGCAGTGAGGGTGAAAACACAGTCTCCTCGCCCCAGCAGGGCTGATGCAAGAGCTGAAGAAAGAATTCACTCCCCTGTGGTTCATTCAACTCTTGCCTTTTGTGCGAAGACTAATGAGCATCCTCATTAGGGGAGTTCTTGTGGCTTGAGGGACATCCACAAGGGATTAGCGTGGTACTCCCAAATTCATTTTCTCCTTTGGGGAACAGATGGCAGTCATGCCTTGTCACTCCCCACCTGGATGAGGTTTTGCTACGGTGACCCAGAGGAGAAAGGTGGTGACTCGATCTGTCCCGTTGCCAATCCCTTAAATCATCCGTTCCCCTTTGGAAAGTCCTTGTTTTGTTGGCCTAGGGCATGACTGAGGCTGATGGCATTAGGACCTAGAGAAACTGAAATCCATTATTCTTCTCAGTAGTGGGAATGGACTTTGTTCTGAATCCAAAAATGTTTCCAATATAAATGCCAATGTTCATTAAGAAGCATTACCCAGCCTCCCTGCTGTTAATATTTAACCCAGCTGGTTCGGAAGGACTTGATCAGAGGGATCATGGCTGGTAACACCTGCACGTTATTAGCTGGAGGTGAGGTTTGGGTTTGGGTTTAGGTGGGAATCGCTCATGGAAACAGCATCGGCAGTGATTTAGGTAGGTTGTTGCAAGGTGCTTATGCTATTGGGCTCAAAATGTCACCAGGCGGGAACTGGAAGACATTCTTCTCTCACGCGCACGTAGCCTTGTGAGCGTGTCAGATGTGCCAAAGGTGAGTGAGGTGGTTTCTGCTCCTCAGAAACTTCCTGCAGTGGTCCTGAAGAAGGGTTGCTGTATCAGAGAGCTATTGACACAGCGGCCACCCAGAATCAAGCTGGGCCCGTGGGTTCATGAAGGAACCCAAGAGTGGCTCTAGGTTCCCACGTCCAGTCCTCTGCTGTCACAGGCAGCTGCCTCCTTTGACCCTTTTCCAAACTTACCAGGCTTAGAGTGTCTAAGGTTTTTGCCTCTGAAGCTCCTGAACATGAGCTCTGTCTTGCCACTTGCCTACTAGGTGGCGTGCGAAGCCCCTGATGACAGCCTCTGTCTTTTCCTCTCAGGGCTGCACAGTGATCCGCTACACAGCTCCCTGGAGAATGGTGTTTTTCTCAGAATCCTGCAGCATCCGATCCCTCCGGACCCCTGCGCAGCAGCTCCTGCAACTGCTCTTTGATCACAGGCTCGAGAAGAACCCGCTGCTGTTTCACGTCTTCAGTAATGGCGGCGTCATGCTGTACCGCTACATCGTCGAGCTGCTCCATACGCACAGGCGGTTCAAGTACCTCCGGGTGGTAGGCACCGTCTTTGACAGCAGCCCCGGCAGGCGGAACGTGCTGGGCAGCCTCCGTGCCTTGGCAGCAATCTTGTCCTCAACGAACGTGCTGCTCCGGTCCTCCCTCCTGCTTGTGTTTGCTGCCATGGTTGTGATTCTGCGGATCATGCTGTATCCTCTGACCCGCTTTCTTCATGAGAACCATTACGACGCCCTGCTGAAAGGTCCCTCGAGGTGGCCTGAGCTCTATCTCTACTCCAAGGCTGACAAAATCATCAAGGCCAGCGACATAGAGCTCATGGCTGAGGCACGGCGGCAGCACGGTGTCCCAGTGAAGGCGGTCGACTTCTTGGACTCTGCTCACGTCAGCCACCTTCGGGCCCACCCCTCCTGTTACACCAGCCTGTGTGGCTCCTTCCTGTCTGACTGCATTGGGGGCTCATAGCTGCTCTGAGACATAGTCCAGCACATGCTGCCTTAGACAGGGACCAGACTGCTGTCTCGCCATGCCCCTCTCTCCCTTCAACACTTCTCTGCTGTCAGTAAAGTCCTGAGCTGCCCAGAAGGTGATGGCAAAGAACTCCTGCTTCCTCTGCAGGCCTTGCCATTGCTAAACACAGGTCTTCGGGCCAGTCGGAGGGACAGGTCAGGCAAGGAGACAGGAGACCGGTGTAATTGTATGGCAGGGGTTGCAATTCTGACCCTGTTGAAGTCACTGGGATTTTGAAGGAGGCCTAGGTTTCACAATAAGGGGGTTGGGGGAGAAGCAAGCTATCACACTGGGGAGTGCCGCATAACCCTTCCTGCCCCTTTGTTAGCCTCTTTCCTGGCTGTCTCCCCCATTCTGACCCCACCACCGTCTCTGCCCGTTATGCATCACTTCCATTGCAAACATCCCCTGTGGTGTCTACCAGAACCGGGATCTTCAGTCTCCCTTCCTCTCCTGCCGTTCCTGCCACCTTGCAGCAGTTAGTGGGAGCTCTGCAGGGTGGCATGGTTCTTCCGCTCACCAGCTGTCTTGCCCCAACCCCAGGGCATTGCAGGGTTTGCGACCAGGCCCCCAGATCAAACATGGGGTCTCAGGAAGGGTGGTGTGTGGAAGTGTGACCGAGTTGTCAGCCTGGCTCCATTTCACTGGGCCTGGAGAGGATGGTAGCAGGCCTGAGCTCCTCTTTGGGCTCCAGCCTTGTCAGCCATCTGACTTTAAAGCTTTTGGCGGAAGAGTAAAAAGAAATAAGATGTGAAGTGTACGTGTCTTGTGACTGTCTTTGTCGCCTCTTCACCCCAGCCCTCCGGTGGGGGACAGATGGGTAGATTCACCCATCTGCTAAGCTGCCCATATGGGAGGTCAGCATGGGACTCTGTAACCGTGTTGCTACCTCCAGTCCCGGCCCCAGATCTCCTGGGGCTTGGAGAAGCCGCATCCTCTGATTGTGCTGGGCTGGGCTTCGTTCCCAACTCGTGTCCCATGATCCACGTGTGCTCCACACACACAGGCGTCCCAGGCTGCCTGGCGAAGCGTGTTTGATGGCAAGAGCCTTAAACGGAAAACGTGCTGCCGTTTGGTTTTCCGGGCGTGGGGAATGAGGGGTGAAAGCAGACGGTGGGTTATACTGCAGGCTGCTTATAACGAACTGGTTCCATCTGTGCAGATCTGTCTGCATGTTCTTGGCTCCTGGCTTTTGTCGGGCGGAGAAGGGGTGGACTGAACTGCAGCCGTATGGCTCGAGCTCCTGGAAATGCCTGACGCTTCCTGGCGAAGCCAGATCTGGTGTCGGGTCTCAGAAATGTTATCTAAAGTTACCAGTGCAGCCATTGTACTGACCACAAGGTGCGGTAGGTTATTTCCCCAGCCAGTGCCATGCTTTCCCCCTGCTTACCTCCTCTTCAGCCTCTCTGATGTAAAGCAAAGCAGAAGGGGCCTCAGGTATTTCACTGAGAGATCTGAGCCAGAACTTGCCCCACGAATGCTCTTGTTAAATATCTACTTTGAGATCTGCCCTGATTTGCAAGAAGCGAGGCCTGTACCATGGTTCTCCGAGGTTTATACTACACAAATACCCCTTGCCATTACCGGAACAAGTGAGAGCCGCCTTCTGCAGCACCGAAGGGCCCTTTTACATCATCTTTGGCTGTGTACAGAGGAGCTTTTGTTGCTGGTGGAAAGCAGTGTGCTGCACGTTACGACAGCTGCATGATCCCTCCATCTCCAGGGAGCTGAGCCACGGGACGCTGAGCATTTGATGGAAACAACGGGGAAAGGAGGAAAAAAAATCCAACTTGGAACTTCGCAAAGTCCTTTGTGATAAAGAGAACGGCTTTTCCTGGTGGTCTTCACACAGCAAACGCTAGGACACATGCCGAAAAGGCAAACGGATCCTGGCACCGACCCTCCCAGCTGCTGTGCTAAATGGCACTTGTCAGGACACCATTTCCCCTCTCCCCCACTCAACACCGCTGCGGATAAACTATAGGTATCTGGGAATAGAAAAAAGGAGGGGGCTATAGACGGGTCCGAAATCTCGCTGGAGAAAAGAGTTCACATCTGGTTTTCAGGTGTCCGTCTGTGATGACTGTCTGCTCATCATGGACACACCCTGGGATATCGCAGCTGCCTTTTGCATATGGGGGATAGAGAGAATAGCAGAGTGCCGCTATGTCTCAGCGCTGTCGAGGCCTCAGAGATATCTCGCTACCTGGGAGGAGCTGACTGCCAACTGATCCCAATGGCACTGCAACCTCCGCCAAACGCCATCCCCCTTCGAGGTAAGGTCTCTTACCCTCAACACAGAGAAAGGAAAAGGAGAGAAATCCCAGCCTGTGGCCTGCTCTCCCCTGCGGAAAGACCTGCAACTCCTGGGCTCAGCGACTGGGCTCGTAAGACCCTCAAGTCCCATCAATGAGCTGTGGTAGAGCTCATCCTCAAACGGAGAGATGGCCACCGCTGATCTAGCAGCCTAAAGACACTCTGGCCTTGTGCCTACGTGTATAAGCAGGGGTGTGAATGAACCAGAAAGGAAATGCTCCAGAGGCCAGCTCCAGTTGGGTTCATTTTAATAAACAGCTTTTTCTTTTTTTAATTGCCAGCTTGCTGCCAGCACAGCATCCTGACTCGGAGCCACGAGCTCTGTCAGCCGAGCGGGGGTGGTCCAGGCGGGATCGGGACTTGTGACGTATCACGCCGCGGGGAAAGCGTTCCCTCAGCTCGCTACAGCCGCTGGCGTTCCCACCCTCCGGAGCCAGCCACGGAGCCAGGGCTGTATTTTTGTTTCTGAACATCAAACCAATGAGTTGTAGGATGGTAAAAGCTCTCCTAAGGATCAGAGATAATAAAGGAAAGGTTATTAAACTAACCAGCGCTCGCCTCGGCCCCGGTGGCTGCTGTGGCGGCATTTATAGAAACGTTTAAGCTGATTTCATGGTACACACCTCATAAATTAATACAGTCACCCCAGACTGGGAGATCCGCGGCTCAGATTTGTTGACTCCGGCACCGCGCGGCTGCCGAGCCCCCAGCCGGCGCTGCTATGCGGGAGCCCGGCGAGTAGGTGGCAGCACTGAAGCATCGATCCGTCTGCTTTCCTGGCCGTGGAGACCCCGAGCAGGGTGCTTGCGGGCCTGGCATGATGAATACGCCCTCATCCAGAGGCAGGACGAACGGGCGCTCGTGGGGCAGCTGGGTTATGGAATAAGCCGCACGCACCCAGCTGCAGGGGTCTGCTGGTTGAGCCACATCCTGTCGCCCTAACAGTGGCTGTGCCCAGGAGATTATTTAGCATGTGGCAGGGCCGGAGAGCCAGCTGGTTGGTCTCTTACCCGTTCCCCTGCGGCACGCGCCACTTTGCTGCCCACGCTTTCTGGGGCTCCCGTGCAACAGCTCACGAGACCAGTCGTTCCTGTCGGAAGAGGCACAGGCGCGTACTGCTCGGATCGCAAGCAAAACCAAGGGGCGTTTTCTAGTAAAAATCTTTGCCATTGGGAAGCCGGTGCTGGTGGGGAGGCCCAGGTACGTTGGTAAAGACGACGCAGGAGCAGCAGGGGATGCAAGTCTCACACCTGCCGGCTCCTGATTTACCTATAACTTGAAACCTTGAATTCTTCTGCACCCCAAGAAAACCAGGCTTATCAAATCAGGAAGGGGCCCTCAGCCCCTGGGGAATTGTGTCACTAGGGCTGGTGCTCCAAGCTGGGCTCACTTTGTCACTCAGGTCCACAAGCCCAGGGTGAGCGTGAACAGACAAACTGGTTGTCTCTTCTCCTTCCCCATCGCCAGTGCCAGCTGCTGTTCCCCTGGTGAGGAGGGCTGGGGTGGTCCCCAGGGTCTCTCTGCAAGGTGCTGCTGCTGGGTCAGCATGCTCAGCCCTTTCCCGGGCACCGGAAATCTTCAAGCCGTTTGCTCTGGAGCGCAGGCTGCCGTCTCTTTGCTTAGGGACAGTTAATGCTGTTCATTTCTGCAGGGCAGAGCACTGTGTGGGTCCAGGGAAAAATGTTCAGAGCTGCTGGTGCAGTCTCCATCCTTGGAGGTTTTCAAGACCCGGATTGACAAACCCTTGGCTGGGATGATGTAGCTGGGGTTGGTCCTGCTTGGAGCAGGGGGTTGCACTAGATGCGACTTCCTGAGCTCCCTTTAACCCTAGTTTTCTACGAACCTGTGAATTTCTCATGGACCCAGTTCATGTTCTCTGCATAGGAGCAAACGGTGCTATGATCCAAGCCTGACGGGATCCTCTGGGCCCTGACAGTGAGCCGCGGGCACCGCTGGGGTTTCCAGTGAAGATCTGGCTGGTGCAAAACACGCCCCTGCATGCATAGCTCCTGTGGGCAGCCCAGGGAGGCAGGTGCTGTGTC
Source organism: Crocodylus porosus (assembly GCF_001723895.1). Classification (NCBI taxonomy): domain Eukaryota; kingdom Metazoa; phylum Chordata; order Crocodylia; family Crocodylidae; genus Crocodylus; species Crocodylus porosus. Next base: position 46,173,041 of record NW_017728907.1, on the reverse strand, counting down.
ACCCAAGGATTTGGGGGACTCTCTTGCCCCTTCTGGAGTCTGGGCATCACGAAGCCCCACAAGCCAGCTCCCTCCAAAAGGCTCCTGATGTCCACAGAAACCACGGGCTCGTGTCAAGGATGTTCCCCGGGTGGCAGGGACCTGGATCCGGACTTGCCAGCTCCCAGGCTATGGGGACAGTCCCATTCAGCTTGGGCCACTGAGTATTTAAGGCTTTTGTGCAACATGGAATAACTTTGGCAGGACCCTCAGGTCCCGAACAGGTCCAAGGACAGGCAGGGGAGCCCCTGCTTCTCCCGGCTGCGTTTTGCTGTAGCTTGTTCTGTCCTAACTCCGGGAAAGTCTTTGGGACGTGGGGCCTGGAGAGCAGCAGGTTTAAATCCTCCCCTTCTCCCGGGCTCAGGTGCTCGTGTCTCCTCACCTTGCTCAGGTGTCACCCGAGCCCAGTGAGACGCGGTCGGGTTTTGCAGCCGAAGAGAAACTGCTAAAGAGTGAAAGCAAAGCAGATAGTCCTGGTTAAACCCCAGGCACTGCCAGGAGAGGGGCTTGAAAAGCCGATGCTGCATTTCCCAGCCCTAACCCTGTAAATCAGGCACCAAGAAATCCCCACTGAAACACACTCCTCCCTGCACAGATCTCACCTCGACTGCAAACAGACACCACATGTATCCCGGGATAATCCATTTTAATCCCAGGACAAAGTGCCGGCGTACAGACATCCATTTCTATCATCCTGGGATAAATCCTAAACAAGTTTCCGGGATAAGAAGGTGTCACAATTTATCCCGGGATACTGCTAGTACATCTGTACAGTTACCCCAGCATTGCATCATTGAATCATGGGCAGGAAAGCGGCAGGGCATTCAGCTGCTGATTAGAAGGGCGATGTGTGGACACGCCAATCCCGGGATATTTTTGTTCCAGAACAACCACAGGCACAACTTCTCCGGGGACAAATGCAACGTCTGGTCCTAGTCCTGAAGAGAGGAGGAGAGACAGAAGCGACTGCATTCGACAGACGTGAGTTGGGCTGCTTAATGCGCAGCTGGAAGAGGCCCAGAGGAGGTACAGGATCCCATCGGAGCGGGACAGAGCCACGGGACCGGGGCCGTAGGGAGGACAGCGGTCATTGCCCTCGGCGACCGGCAGGTGACAGCACCGGCAGGGATGGCGCTAGGTTCAGTTCTCTGCCGGCTGCGTGCGGGGGGCTCCAGACAGCGGCCGTTCCCCAGCCGCTGGGCAAGGCCCGGCGTGAGCGGCAGCACACGGGGGCCAATGCTCCAGCCCCGAGCTGCACACGGAGGGTCCCAGAGCCGTGGGAGCTGCAGGGTCACTTCCAGTCCAAGCCCCCCAGAGGCAGGATCAGGCCTGTGCAGACCAGCCCGGACAAACCCCGGATCTGAGCAACACGACACAGTTACCCCTGACAGCCCCGGGCATTGCCCCTGCCTCCGGGAAAGCGGGGGCCACGGCCACCAATGTCCTGCTGCTGCAAAGGACGCTCCCGAAGCCCCGGGCCCAGGCCCAGGCCGTGCCCCCACTGCAGAGGAAGGCAACCCCCCCCCACCCCAGTCCAGACCAGTCTGAGCAGGGGGGGAATCCCTTCCTGCCCCAGTGCAGCGTTGGGCTGAGCCTGAGCGTGGGGGCAAGACCCTCCCGCCAGGACCCTGCGGGGTCACGCTTGGGGCCATGGTCCCGCTGCCCAGTCGCTACTGAAACTGCCCCCCGGCCCGGACAGACCCCAGGACCCCCCGGACCCTCCCCGTGTGATGGTGAACCACCAGCAACCTTACCTCGGCCGGATTCGGGGCCATCGGGACGGGCAGGAGAGGCACAGAATAGCCGTGCACCCTCGCCCAGGGCCATTCCCATCCCCTGCCCCAGCTGCTGCTCTGCTTTCTGCTCCTTGTTCCAGGCTCCTGGTCTTACTCCGTTGCTCTGCTTTTTGCTCCCTGCTCCATCTGCTGCTCCACTTTCTGCTCCCTGCCCTATTTGCTGCCGTGTGCCCGCTCCCTCCCCACGCTGCCATGTGCCGTGCCCAGAGGCCGCAGGTGCCACGCGTGGCAGGCGCGCTGCGGGTTGGCCACCCCTGTTCTCAAGGACCAGGGCGCTGTGCCCACGGGCAGGCTAGCAGAAGGCAGCCTGGTCGAGGCTGAGATGCAATGAACACTTGCCAGTCCCGCTCTCCCCCCGACTGCGGTCCCCGGGCCAGGCTGGGGTCCACTCAGGCCGCCCCAATCCGGCCACCGGACACGCATGGGCAGGCAGATGCACCTCAGCAGCCCTGACCTCCCGCTTTGATTAACGAGCTGACAATAGGGTATTGATAAGGAATTAACCTTGAGCTCTTCCAGCTCCGGTGTCAATAGAGCACGAGGCAAGTACACGCCTGTGATCGGAAATCTGTGCCGCCCGCGCCCGTGTCGATGTGGGAGCGCAGGGCCAGGGCCAAGGGGGCACGAAACCCAGGCGGGCACGGTGTGCGTGTGAATGAAGTCGCCAGGCTCCCCCACGAGTTGGGATGGGCACGGGATGGAGACTCTGCGCCCGGACCCGAGTCACAGGCCCAGCCGGGTCCGTGGGGCTGGCAGGGAGCTGAGGGTCACATCCTGCCCGAAGCAGGATCAGCCCCGTCCAAACCATCCCAGACAAACCCCGTGTCCGAGCTCGGAGCAACACGACACGGTCGCCCTGACACAGCCCCGGGTCATAGAGCGAGCCTGTGTAGGGCACCAGGTGTGTGTGTCGCTGTGCAAGCATGTATGTACACATACACACACACACGCATACATAGCAGGGTGGTGTACATGGGCACACATGCACATATGTGTAGCAGTGGTGTACCTGGTCTCTCTCTCTCTCTCTCTCACACACACGTAGCAGTGGGGTATACAGAGGCACGAGTGCACGTGTGTACGTGTGTAGTATTGGTGTACATGATCTCACACACACACACACACACAGAGCAATGGAGGGCACATGGTCTAACACATTCAGGTAGCCATGTGGTGTACATGGACACACACACACACACACACACACACACACACACACAGAGGTAGTAGTATGGTGCACATGGGTGTGCGTGCACACCTGTGTAGCAGTGGTGTACATGGTCTCTCTCTCTTTCTCTCACGCCCCCTCCCCCCAGCATGGTGTACAGGGGCATGCATGCACACCTGTGTAGTGGTGGTGTACATGGTCATGCGCGCGCGCACACACACACACACACACACACACACACACACGTGTAGCAGTGTGGTTTCCACAGGCGCGTGAGGGCCGAGCTCCCTGTCTTGGTGCCAATCAGGCTGCGGGTAAGGGCTGAGCCTTGGCGCCAGGGGCTGCACAACCCAGCCAGCTCCGGACACGGCGACAAGCTGCCCGGTCTCACCGGGGCCCGCGGCCCTTGGCCCGGAGGAGGACGCGAGTCCCCCGTCCCCCGACATGGGGACAACCAAGATGGGGCGGCCCAAGAGCACGGCTCCCCAGGACCCGGCCCAGGGTCCAGCCAGCACCTCCCTTCCAGGAGGTTTTGTTTAATTAAGTGTTTTGCCTAATGGGATTGCCTCATTTCCATAACAACCTGGCGCGCTGTCGCCGGCCCAGCTCCCTCATTCATTACTGTTAATTAGATATGGATCCCCCCAGAAGGCGGCAGGGGTGATGGACGAGCCCCCTGACGCGCGCTATTACACATTAGCATTTGCTCAATACGTTCGATACATCACGGCCCCCGCCCTGCGCCCGCGCTTTAAATAAAATATTAGCGTCCTGTTGGGGGGATCCGGGCGCAGACGGGGCCCCGCGCCAGATGCTGCCCAGCCCCGAACCCCTTCCCCGGCATTCCCGTGACGCCCAGTCGTGCTCCCCGTTGCATCCGGGCCCGGTAAAGGGGGTCCGTGGGGGCCTGGCTGAGCCGGGGAACGTCCCAGGGGCAGGCGGCTTTGCGCCCTCTGTGCACGTGAGGGTTGGGCCCGGAGGCGCTCGTGCTTGTTAGACGCGAGGCTCTGGGAGAAAGACCGAGGGGGGTTTGATAAGAGGTTTCCAACCCCTGAAGGGTGATGGTAGAAAGGATGGAGATGGGCTGCGGGGTACAGGACTAGGAGCAATGGCCTCAATCTGCAGCAGGGGAAACTGAGGCTGGAGATGAGAAGGGACTTTCCCCGGAGGCTGGATGGGTTAGTTAGGGCTAATCCTGCCTCGAGCCGGGGGGGCTGGACTTGATGGGACCTCACGAGCTCCCTTGCCGCCCTGCTGTCCTGGTCACGGTCACCACTTGCACCAACTGTGCAGATGGGCCGCGCCGGCTCCCTGCCCTCGGTGGCCGATGCTGCACAAGCCCTCGTGGGCAGCACGACTGACGCACGTAGCAGGTTCGGGGTTTATTAGCTCCCTCGGGTGGGATACGATCAACACGCTGTAAACCACGGGGCGATGCATGGTGTCTCGGACCTCCAGGTCTCCAGTCCATGTACTCCCGCAATGCCCACACTTGCCGTGTCCGTATCTTGCTGTCCCCTTCACAGCCTCAGGACCTCTCAGGATAAAACCCCTGCACGGCTGCACCAGGAGCTCCCCCGCCGGCTCTCCTCTCTCGGGCTCTTAGCTCCCAACTGTTCGCCTGTCTCCAGCTCCTCTCATCTGTCTGCTTGTCTATAAGTCCTCCTCTCCTTAAGATCCTCACTCCAGGCCTTTCCTGGGAGTCTTATATCTTCCTGCCCGCTAATTATCCCTCTCCGCTGGCCCCATTGCCTAGGCAGGCTGCAATCAGCCCTTACAGCCACCGGCTGTGATCCCTGCCAGCCTGCGGCCTGCACCCGCGCTGCTACCCACGGCGCCGAGCTTCCTGCATTTAGCCCGGCAGGTAGGACGATAAAAGCTGCCGTGTGCTGCATCTGTGTTGCTCAGGCTCCTGCATTGGAGGGCGAGTGATGGGCTGAGCGGGGTTTGCCCATTCCTCTCTCCTCTGCAGCCTCCAGCACTAAAAGGCTCGGTCCGTACCAGCTCCAGCCCCAAAGGACTGACCAGCCCCAGAATCAAACCCATGGCCAAACCACATCCCGTCCATGTCTCTGACCAGCTCTGTGTGGGTCCCACAGCCCTCTGGCCCCTGGAGTTAGGGCAGAAACATCCCAAACCCCCGTGCCCAGGGGGTCCAGGCTGGCGTGGACCTGGCTGTCCCGGCAGAGCCACGGGATCGCCTTGGCGTTGCTGCAGCAGAGCCGGCGCCGTCCCGTGAGCACGCAGGTGGGGCTCGGCCCGGAGCCGCCACGTCCGGGGAATCACCGCTGGGGCTGCCTGGGGGCGCTCAGAAACACAAGGGGTGGGATGCCGGGGGCAGGGGGCTGCTTCGGGACCTCCGGCTGCAGAGGGGAATCGAATCGCCTCCTCTGGCGTGTCTAGGGGCCCCCCTGTGAAGCAACCCGCCCCAACCTGGGAGGGTCTGGCCTAGCGCTGGGCTGCTCACGGCAAGGCGGGTCGTAACGTCTGCTGGGGAACGTGCAAACAGACCAGCCTGAACACCCCCCGGGTGCTGGCACTGCATCCGTGTGTCAGGAGCCCCATAATGCTAACCGCCAAGGGGGATTCTCCTGCCACGGCAGGGCTTTCAGAGCAGGAGAGAGGCCCTGTGCGCCTCCCCGCCGCAGCATGGGGGTCCCCAAGGGCAGCGCAGCCCGGAGTGCCTGAAGTGGGGGTAAGGGGGCAGGTCTCAGCCCCTGGGGGCGGGGGCCCTTGTCCCACAGCCCCTGCTTGGGTGCTGGAGCTGCGCGGCGTCGGCCCAGCTCGGGGCACGCATGCTGCCCTCCCCACAGCGCTGGGAGCAGGGCCTGGGGCACAGAGGCTCAGGCGGGGCAGGGACCGCAGCCCCAGGGGGGCGAGAGGGCAGAGCCGTGGAGAGGACCCAGGCATCCTGGCTTCCACCCCTGCCCCTGGCTCTACCCGCTTGACCCTCATCCCGTCCGCCAGCCTGGCCCCCCCGGCAGCTGCGCCCTGGGGCGACCGAGCCCAGGCCGCGCCGGCGCTGCCCGGGGGAGCCCGGCCGAGGGCGCTGGGGGGCTGCAACCTGCCCCGGGCGCTAACACAGGCCACATGGAGCTGTTGGGGCTGCTCCCTCCGGCCCCGCGCCAGTCAAGGCAAATGACAAAATAATTCAGCTGTTGTGACTTCATTACCGAACCTGACCCCCCGCCACCCTCCCGGCATTGACCTTTGACCTCTCCAGGCCGGGGGCAGAGGGCAGCTGGATGCTGGTCAATGCTAATCGCTTCCTCATGGCTGGGCTGAGCTGGGAGGGAAGGGGATGCTTGCCCCCCTTCTTCAGCAGCGCCAGGGACCCAGGGGACCCCCCCAGCCTTGCTGTGCCCGGGGCTGGGGGCTCAAACTGCCCCCCGCAGCTCTCAGGCTCACGGTCACACTGGGCAGGTGTGTTGAAGCCAAGCTAATCCCCCCCACCACGCAGGGGTCTGGGGTGCAGGATGCCTGGGTCCTTTCCCTGAAGGGAAGCGGGGTGGTGCACTGGGGGGACCCCAAGCCCTGTCCCAGCTGCTGCAAAGCCCGCTCCTACCAGCAGGGGCCAGCAGTGCCCCACCCTGCAGTGCTGGTGGGAGCAGGGCCGGGACCACGACCCCCCACCTGCCCTGTCCAGCATGGACGGTTACAGGGGTCACCCCCGACTTGGGCTCCCCAGGACAGCTGCGGGCCCAGGGGCTGGACGCTCAGCTCCTGGCTGCACTCAGGCCAGCCAAGCTGCATGCACCCTCCAGGTGCCCCGGTGCATCCCACCCCCTCGCCCAGACTGGGAGCCACGGGGCGGGACCCCCGCCCCCCAAACTGCCCAGGCACACACCTGTAACAGCTGGGCAGAACCCCTGGCAGGCGGCTGCCTCCTCCTTGCTCCCTTTACACCCAGCCTGGGGATGGGGGGCACCTGGGTTCCGGCCGGGCTCTGCCACTGCCTGCTTCTGTGGCCTCAGTCAAGTCACCTTCCAACACCTAGAGCAGTGGAGAGGCTCCCTGTGCACGGACGACGCCCAGGCGGGTCTAGTGTGGAAGCGGGGCCTGACACTGGTGTCGGCATCACCACACCATGACCCCCCCCCTCAGCTGGGCCGGGCCATGTGTGTGCATGTTGTGTGTGTGTTCAAGTGTGAGATGACAGCCCCTGCTGCTGATGGGAGCCAGTCAGTGCGTTTCATGTGCCCTGCACTGCTAAGTGTCACCGGAGAGTCTCCTCTTGGTCGAGCTGGCGTGGGGGGGGGCTGGCCTGCTGTGATGAAGGGGGTGTCCTGGGGCTGCTTCCCACTCCCCTAAGCTTGGCTGTGATGAAGGGGGTGTCCCTGGGAGCTGCCGGTCGCCCTTCCCTGACAAAGCAGCACGTGCGTGGGCCACCGCTGGCACATCTGAGTCCGTGGGCACATCTAGGACCTGTTGCCTGGATCTAGGAGGAAGCCCAAACTCAAACCCACCCAATCTCCTGCTCACCTTGCAGGGGCTTAGGGGGGTTGACGCATGACGGGGCTCAGACGGCACATCCCTCTCCACCTGGCTCACAGCAACACCCAGCCCAGCCTGGGGCTGCGTCTCCTGGGTGCTGGAGCTCAGAGCCCTGCCGCAGATTCATCCCCAGGCGCTGCAGCCTCCAGCCGGTGCAAAACCAGCCGCTTCGGCCTCCAGTAGGCAGGCAGCGCAAGAGACAGCAGCGAGGATCATCGCTGGGCTCCCAAACACGAGCCACCTCGGGGTGATGGCGCTCGGGCCCAGCCGCGCCAGGGAGAACGGTTTCCCTGAACCCCGGGTGCTCCCACTGCAATAGTGCCCGAGATAGATGTGGTGGGGGAAGTGGGATCTTCTTCCCCTGCTCCCTGGGAGGACACTGCTGCTCTCCAGGGCCCGGCTGCAAGGCCTGTATGATCCCATGCCCAGAGCCCACCCAGCGCCGGGGGCTGGGGCCCTGTGCGGAGAAGGGAGGCAGAGACGGGAGGATTTATACTGGTTTAATTAATGTCAAATGTAGTTTACAAACGGGAATGACAAGTACCTTTTTATAGAATATACATTGACACACAATCATGGACACGACTGGAATATCACCGTGTGCAATTGGGATTCTTTGGGCAAAGATCGTCGACTCCGTACGTCTTTTTATTATTTCCTTTTTCCTTAAAACTCCCTGCGGAAGAGGCGGAAGTGATGCCGTGCTACAGGCCGCGGCTGGCTCCAGAGCAGGCCCAGACAAGACTCTCCCCCCACCCTGGTTCCCGTACACCCCCCACCCGCGCCGTGACGAAACAGGGATGGCTTTACATGAAAAGAAAGGAACGGTACTGGTTACATATGGTTTTACAGCTACGTACATACAGCACACTGCTGGTCCACAACACACCGGGGGGAGAAGCTGGCCTGGGCATTGGGAGCCTGCTCTGTCCCCCGCCCCCAACATGGATCACCGCGTGACCCTCGAACTCACTTCCCAGGGCAAGGCCACACCGCGCAGCCTGCCCATGCCAGCCCCGAAGCAAAGCCCTGACGTTCCCTCACTGCGATGTTTCCTCCCCAGCTGCTTCTGCAACCCTCACGCTAAAGGCACGGAGGGGTCTGAGTGCTGCCTCCACGGAGGCGAGGAGGACGCCCAGCGGCTAGATCCAGCTGCCTTGCTGGAGCCCCCCAGATGCCGAGTCCAGTGACCGTCTGCCTGTGTGTGACGGCAACTCTGGGTGTTTTCATGCATCCAGCAGCCAGATCCTGGCACCCCCAGGAGAGGCCTTTGAACCAGCTCGAGCCGCTGACCCTGGTGCCTTGCCATGGCTTGGTCGGTGGCCTGGCCTGCTCCAGCCACCTTTATACACCAGCCCACAGCAGGTCTTTGCGTGGCCACTTCACACCTGGGCTCAGCCTGGGGAGGAAAAGCTAGAAGACCCCAAAGTCGCAGCCCACAGTGAGGTCTCAGCCGTCGGCTTAGCGGTACCTGCGCAGTCTTGCAAAACTAGCCGGGACGAGCAGCGCAGCTCTGGTCCTGGGGGGCACAGATGGCCCCACGAGCCAGGAGGGAGTAGGCGAGTCCATGGCACCTCCAGCCCGCAGTGGTTTTGGAAGGCCATGGAGCACTGGGCTGTGGAGGTGTGCAAAGGGAAAGCCCCGGGTGCAGCACAAGTCGAGGCGGTTCCTAGCGTCTCCCTGATGGGACACTGTGCAGGGCAAGACCCGCGTAGAGCCAGGGCCATCCCCGATGAGAGACGGGAAGCACCTGGCCCCGGGGCCTTTTCCAGCCAGCGGGATGGCACAAAAGGCCGCAGGCCCCTCTGCGGCAGGTGGGCACGGGCGGCTTTGTGCAGCAGAGAGTGAGTCCGTCGATGGGGGCACAAACCGAGTCAGCAGCGGCGGTGCTGGGAGGGGGGCCCGGGCTCGGAGCGGGCCTTGGGGGCAGGCTGGGACCAGCTCAGTTCGTTGCTGTCTCTGGTGGGAAAGGCCACAGGCCCGGGAGCCAGGCCCCCTCCGTCTCCCCTGCTGAGAAATGACCACGGTTGTCCTTCCGGGGGGGGGAAGGATCCTAGTATAAATAGCCCCATTAGCTACGACTAATGACAAAAAACCCATCTCCTCTACTCCCCATAAGTCCTGTAAGTTATGGGTGATGCTACAGCCATTACTAAGAGCTGTTAACTTCATATCTGAATGAGGAAATATACACCACAGAACATTAAACCATTTATATTATATATATGTATATATATTCTTTTTTTTAAACTAATGACTTTAATGCCAAAACTTTTGCAGAACCAAGAAAAATATGGGTTTAATGTTCTCTGCTCTTTTTTTTCTTTCTCTTTCTCTTCTTTAAAAAAAATACAACCAAAAAAAGGCGGAAGGGAAACTTATTAGTATGTAATGTTTGAGTCTATCCCATTTATACACAACATTGTAAACATATATCGTCTATATTACATGTGCTTCATTTCTGCCTGTGTGTGTGGGGAGGTGGGGTTTAGGTTTTTTTTTTTTCTTTTTAAACCTTTTTTTTTAAGTCACTAGAACACCACGAAAGAAAAAAACCAAACAGAAAACAGAACAGAACGAAAAAAGCAAACAAAACTCAGAAAACAACCAAAAAAAAAAAAAACTGAACCAAGAGCACGAGTTACAGGTTCTGGCTCCGTGTCTCGCCGAGGGTCCCTTGCTCTGAAGGGGTCGTGCACCCCTCCGATGCTCATCCAGCGCCGGGGAGACGGGGTGGGGGAACTGGTTTAAAAAGGGGGCGTCACAGCCAAAGGTTTGGGGTTTGCCCACCGGAGTCGCTGAAGGAGGTCCCACGGCCAGGCCCGGTCCGTGGCATCCCAGCTGCTCCCGCAGCCTCCCGGCCGCGGTCGGAGTCTATTGGGTTCTGTTAAAAACGTCTCTTACTGTCGCGGTCGTCGTCCGCCCGCTGCGGCGCTGGAGCCCGGCTGGGCCAAGCCGCTGGGTCCCGCCCTCCAGCTGCCTTCTTCATAAGTAGATGCGCCGCAGGTCGCCCGGAGACGTGATGGTGTTGCACTGAGGGCAGAGCTTCTTGGCACCCTGCAGGGGACAGAGACAGAGGGGCGTCACGAGGGGTAGATCTGCCTCTCGGGCTGTGCCTGCCCCCTGCCCTGCCCAGCTCCGGGGGCTAGAGCAAGGACCTGCCCTCCCCAGGGCAGCTGTTTCCCTCTTACGGCCGGGCTGCAGGCAGGATGACAGAGCCAGTACTGCCAGATCTGGGTCCCAGCAGCTCCACTGCCTCAAGCTATTGCGCCAGCCAGGCCTGAGCTGAATGGCACGAGACGGGAGCTGGGCACGTCGGAGCTACGGCCTCCCCCCAGTCAGGGCTGCTGGATCTGCGCTGCCTGCAGCGCCTGCCTGGCCCCAGGGAAGGAGGGGAGGCCAGCGCAGCAGCTCGGACGATACAGCGTCTGATGCTGAGGGTACAGGGGCTGCTCTTTGTGGCCCTCGACCCTGTTGACAGCAGATGGAGGAACCCACGGGTGCAGCTGGCTGCATCCCAGTCCCTCCAGTTCCCCCCCGTGCGGACAGGCCAATGCAGCTCCCAATTAGGAGCCCTGGTTGCTGGGCATGCCGCTGTGCGCCTCCAGTACAGTGGGATATTCTAGCCCCTGGGGTGCACAGCAGAGCCCGGGTCCTTGGAAAGGAGGTGGAAGAAAGCCTGACGGGGAGAGGGTGTTCATCAGCCCCAGACCTGGGGTCATCACTGGATGGGCACTGATGAGAGAAAGGACAGGCAGAGCTCTGCAGCTGGGCGCCACCAAATCCAGCATTGCAGACCTATGCCCACGTCCAGCTCGCCCCTCCATCCACACACCCATCACTGTGGAGACCAGCTTGGGGGCTGCATGGGGCTGTGCTCCCTTAGCAAGCTGCAGGGGCTTGTTGCTAACACCTGCAGCTGGAGGAGATGCGGCTTGGGGATTTTGGGCAGCCAGACTTGGGAGCAGGGCAGGACTCCCATCCTACTACACTGCTCCAAGACCCCCCTGGAGAAGTGCTGGCTGAAGAGCTGCAGACGCTCAGCACCTTCTATGCCAGGCCCGCAACGTCCGCAGGAGACGATGCCCTGCCTGGGGGGGACAGAGACGCCGTGAGGCTCGGCAATGGAGCTGGTCCCGACTGGGACTGCCTGGTGCTGCTACCAGGGGAGAGTCAGACCTGGGAAGCAGCGGGATGGCCACGTCTACCATCCACCCCAGGCATCTCCTTGCCCAGAGCAAAGCTCTGGACTCTGCAGCCCAGGAGAGACCCTTTCCCCTTTCCAGAAAGCAGGAGCAGGAGCTGATGTACTTCCCTGGAAATGCATAAACCAGCAGTCCTCAATGTTTTTAGCCTGCACAGACTCCAGGCCCCCCAGGGAAACTCAAGGCCCGCACGGAAAATACCCTTGAGTTTTCACTCCTTTCTTGACCACACAGCAGTTGCAGCAAACAACCACAACTGTCAATCCTTGTGTGCAACCTCTGGGTTCACCGTGCGAATCCTGCCTCCACGCCAGCCGGTGCCAGCCCTGCGTGGCTCCCTGTGGCACCCCAGGCACTGGCTGAGACTCGCTGCCTTTAAACCCAGTCTCTGCAACTTGGGATGCAGGCGCCATGCCTGCTGTTTCAATCCCTTGTCATCCCACATCCCCTGTGGCTTCACAAGGGCTCTGCCCTCAGGGGCCTTCCCAGAAGCGAGAGGTGGTACAGGGCCCCAAAGTTTGCATCTGCCCTGAACAATCATGTCACACTGGGCAGCAGCTGCAAAAGGCAGCACCCACAGGGGGTCTGAGGCATTCCAGATGTGGTGGCTATGGCACATCTGTTTCTGCGTTTTCCATCCAGCAGAGACGGGGCCCAGCTTGTAAGGCTGGAGGCAGGGGGACGCCCAGTCTGCTTCACCCGTTAGGATGGTGTGTGGGGTTGGCTGGGTGCTCCCCTGCATCTCTGAGCACGGAAGGCCGTCTCCTTGTCTTTGACAAAAAACCCAGCCTTCCAGAGCACGGGCAAGGAGAGGGAGCCGACCATGAGGCCACGCAGGCCCCAGCACAGGGCTGTGTCCAAGCCAACAGAGAAACACCTGCGTGTCAGGCTTCCAGGAAAGGGGATCAGCAGCTGGGGGCTGGCGGGGGAGCGAAAAGGCAGCGCTTTCCAGCCTGTGCACCTTGTACAATGGGGCTGGGCCGGTCCTCCTCCCCCGGCCCAGCAATGCCTGGCCCTGCACACACCACCTGCTTCACGTACAGCCCCAGAGCCGGGCGAGGGAGGAGAAGGTACTTGGCGCTGGGGGCAGAGGTGCCTGCCCCGGGAGAACAGCACTGCTTACCCCTCCGACAGCTGCGCGCTTGAATACGGCCGGTGGAGAGCACACAGAGCCCTTGATCGCAGGGACAGCTGCCCCCGGGGGATCCCAGCTCCAAAGGGCCTGCGTGTGCCACTTCCCCCCCGGCTGGGAGCTGGTGAGAGCGCCCTTCGTGCGCCAGGTCCCAAGCTGAGGGACAGCCTAGCCCTGCGCATGCCAGGACTTCAGGCAGATAAATGGCCTCTTCTGGTATGTCCCCATGTCACCTAACCTGGCTCTCATCAAAGTAGCCTGAAGCCGACGGGCAGCACCGGTGAAGCTCCAACGCCTGGGGCAGAAGAGGTCCAGCCGAAGCCTGCCCGCTTCCGCTCAGCGTTCGCACAAAGCCTCCAGGCTCTCCCGTGCCTTGCGTTCGGCAGCGTCCTTGCCCACCAGCGCATGGTGGGGGCTGCGTCTCCACACAGTACAGCTCCTGGGCCTATGGGAAGAAACGCCCGGCTGTGCTTCGTGCCTGGATGTGGGCTCTTTTGCAGCAGCGGCAGGTGGCACGTCACCTGTGCCCAGGGCAGGGCGACGTGCCTGTGGCTGGTGTCTGCAGCGCGGATGCTCAAGCCCAGAGGTCCTGCAGGCGGGCTGGCTGTGTGCACGGCTCCGTGCCCGCTTGGGCATTAAATAGTGTAATTGAAAATGACCCTCAAGAGCTCTTTCTGTTGGCCGGCATCCTCTCCCCACCCCACGCGTGCTGGGGTCAGAGCCCCGACTTCTAAGCACTGGGTTTTTTGTGAAAGACTGAAAAAAAAATCTCCCCCTTACGACTCTGCTCCTTGCCCCTGCCCCTTTTTCAGTGGTGCGCTGTATTTGTTGCAAGAGGCAATTAAAGCCATCCTCTCTCGTGTGCTGGCACCAGGAGCAGGGAAGGTATGTGCTCCCCACACCTCCCCAGCTCACCTGCCAGCTGGACTTACTAAAAACTTTCCCCTTGAAATAAAAATGTGGCACCGTAACAAGTCACACCTGTCGGACGTTTCTTTTTTTCTTTCCTCCAGGTCCTTTTGCTCTTTTCATCCCTGCTCGGTAGAAAAGCCTTGATGTGCAAGAGCCGTGTGGGCCACAGGAGCGCCCACCTCAGCTTTTCCATTACAAACCCCAGTTTTCAGGGGTCTGTAAAAAAACAAAAAACCACCCGCTGCTGGAAGTTTGCTCCAGGGCTGAAACACAGCCAAGAAAAGGGGCCAGGACTGCAATGGAGTCCGTTTCCCCTGCCCACGCTCCTTTCTTAATTTAGATTTGGCAAGTGATGGATCTATCACGCCGGCTAATCGATCTGGGTGGCTTGAAAAAGAAGTTAACGAGAGCCACAGCACTGCCAATTCGTTAGGGCTCACGTGGGGCTGGGAAGGATTGGGGCGCTTTGGTTTAAGAGGTTTCCTCTTAAAAAAGGAAGAGGAATGACATGGTGTTTGTTTTAGACCAAAATGAGGAGGTGAAGTGCGAGCTGAGATACTTCCAGCTGCCCTGCGGGCCAGCAGTTCCCAAGAGGATGCAGCATCCGGGCAGGGGGTGCTCCGGACCACTGAAGGCACGCTCTGGGTCACTTGCAGCAGCTTTTGACATTGCTGGGTCAGGAGACAGACCGGCAGCCAGCCCTGGGCAGCTCATGAACGCGGGGGCTATTGTGCAGGGTCTCTCACTGCCAAGCAACAGTGGAGCAGAGGTAACAGAAGCCTAGAAAATGGGGTTGGAAGGGACTTTGGGAGGTAACAACTAGTCCAACCCCCTGCTCCAAGCAGGACCAACCCCAACTACATCATCCCAGCCAAGGCTTGTCTAGCTGGGGTTTAAAAACCTCCAAGGATGGAGACTGCACCATTTCTCTGGGGAACCTGTTCCAGTGCTTTACTACCCTCCAAGTGAGAGAGTTTTTCCTAATATCCAACCTCAACTTCCCTTGCTGCAGCCTGAGCCCATTGCTCCTTGTCCTGTCGTCTGCCCTCACGGAAACCAGCCCAGCCCCATCCTCTTTGCAGCCCCCCGGCAGGGAGGTGAAGGCTGCTATTCAATCCCCCTTGGTCTTCTCTCCTCCAGACTCAATCAGCCCAGTTCCCTCAGCCTCTCCTCAAGTCCTGCCCTAGCTGCCAGGCCACATTCCTTGTAGCTCTCGTCCTTTAAGACACAGTTCCCTGGGACGGCTGCAGCCAGACAATGGCTGTGCAGCACTTTCACTGATTCCACCAGTGGCAGCGCGGCTCCATCCAGGGCCAAAGACATGCATGGTGCCGGTGTGCTCATACTCCTCTGCCTGCCCCTGGGGGGGTAAGTACACAGAGGGGTCCCAGCCCTGAGCACGTGCTCCCTCACTGAGCTAGCTCAGTGGCTGGCAGGAGTCAAGGAGAGTACAAGGCCGCATGCTGCACTATGCTCTTGGGTCCGGCATGCATCATTCAGCAAGGCAGGTTTGCGTGCATGCTGCCATGATGGGATGCGCATGTGGGCTGGGCCGCTGCCTCCCTGCCTCGTACTCTAGAGAAGAGCGGCTGCTGGCTGAAGGGTGCTCCGTGTGCCCTCTGCCAGCCTAGGCTGAAGGCCCAGGGCTTTCGGAGGGGGGTGCGGTGCAGCTGCCCCAGGGGTCCTTCGGAGAAGTCCTCAAACGGGTGAACGGCAGAGGAGCCGCTGTGGTTCTTCAGCTGTCCTGGGCTCTGGAAAACAAATCGCTCAGCCGGCAGTACCTGGGGACATGCTCTCATTCCCTACAATGTCACCAATTCGAGCAGGAAAGCCAAGGAAGAACCCATGTGGTTGGAAGGAGCCGTGGGGGGCCGGTGCCCTGAATCTGCGTTTCTGTCTCACGGAGCCATCACTTCGCAAATGATCTGCGGACACGACAGCGAGCGAACATGCCACAGAGCGGCTAGGCCAAGTTGAACAAGCACCGCGGTAAAGACTCTCGCCAAGCCACGACCAGCAAAAGAGGCTGATGCCCCACGGGCGCGTGGCAGCACATGCCAGGCAGGCACAGCGGTTGTGGCTCTGGATCAGACAGATCCTGGGCTGACCTCCACCAGCTTCCAGAGCACCTTCGGGACAGTGCTTAACAACGTGCCTCAGTTTCCCTATCTGAGTACAGAGAGAGCCCCCTGACTCCTGGAAGCACAACACCAACTAAATCAAACACGCTTCATTCAGGCCCTGGAGAAACGCTGTCAAGTACCAAGGAGCTCAGAAGCCGGATAAAACAAAGCTGGAGACCAATCCAGGCAGGGTTTATTAGATTATGCAGACTGCCGCTGTGTGGTATACAGGCACACCCGGCATCCCGGCACATACGGACCCACGCGGCAGCACTCCTGGCTGCTACCGGGGGGTGGGGCTGGGCTGACGGTCACCACCTTGGGGCTCAGTCCTCTCTCCAAACAACAGGCACAACCTGGACAGTCCCTGAATTATTATTCATCAGCTCCCGCTGGCATGAAGGCACATTGGGCCACTGCCGGACTCCAGCCATCCTAACTCCACGGCAGATCAGGGATGCTTCCTCCTGAACAGGCCTGCCCTCAGCCTGGGCTGCTGCCTTCGGCGCTGTGCTTTCACTCCTGCTCACCCCATACAGCGCTGGGAGAGGAGCCGCAGCCTGCCCTGCCTGGTGATCACCCCACAGTCGGCATGTCCCAGGGACAAAAAGGGTGCATGCACCAGTGTGACCCTCAGTCCCAGGCGAGCGTGTACATAGTACCGCATCCTCTTCCTCTTCGGCTACGCAGACCCATGCCCAAGCCAAAGATACAAACCAGCCCTTTTTGTGCCTTTTCCAGAGCAGAACCTTGCCCTACGGGCCCGATGCTCAGCAGCACCTCTGGAAGGCCGGCAAGGGCCGAGAGAAGACCGAGCCTGGAAAACCTCGGGCCTAAAACATTTTAAGGCCCTCTCTGCTGCGAGAAGACTCATGCAGGCACCCAGCCCAGCTCCTGCACTTCTGACCACCCCGAGCAGACCCCGCGGCTTTGCTGGCTGCTTTGATCCTTTGTTTCCTTGTTTAATGGACGATACAAAGAAGAAATCTAATTGAATATCAGGCCTTGGCGGCACATATAAAACGCAGGCGTGCAGGGAAAGTGGGGCTGCTCTCTGGCGGGATGGATGGCAGGTCTCCAGCGCGTTCAAAACCCGCCGGAAGCCCTGCGTGAGCCGCCCGCCCCAAACTCCAACAAATTGTTTATTGCACAACACGGGAAAAATGCTGCCCCGCTCCCCCGACCAAGTCTTTCCATGTGTGCTGCCCACGCGGGCTCCCTCCTCGCCCCCCCGGGGGGCTCGCTTTATACCCCGGGAAAGGTAACAGGGGCGATTATTACACACACTATCCCACAGCTCCTCGCTCATTAAAAAAAACAAGAGTCTCTTTTGTGCCCGAAATATAAGGAGATACCTTAATTAGAACAATGCAGATTGGTGCGCGCTCAACGCCGGGCCCAGCTGCTGCGTGCCATTAAATTCATAAAAAGCGGGGGAAGGGGCGAGGCGGAGGGGAGGGCAGCCTTAACGAGATTACACACATTGACTTTGATCAAGACACAAAAGCACCAAGGCGTTCCAGGGTTTTTATTGCTGTCTTCGGGCTACGTTTTAATGGTTACATTAGAAACATGCGAGCCCAGGCCAGGGGATTTTGCGCAGGAGCATGCCTCGTGAAAGGCCTGCTTTAATAAATTGCGGGCTGTGGGGAGAGGGGAGGGCTGGGGAACAGATGAGTGGCTGCTTATTAATTGCTTCCCCTACACAAGTGCCAAGTGCCTCCTGCCCCATCCTGCTGGTCCTGTCCCCATCCCCACTCGCCTGCCCAGGCAGCGGAAGAGCCGAGTGCCAGTACGGACCCTGGCTGGACAGTGAGAGCAGCCCCATGTGCTGCTTTCCTCGGGGGGGGCGAAGCCAAGGGGAACCCCTTGCTGCCTGGAGGGGTTCAGCCTTGTGATGATGGCAAATGCAACAAAGGGATCTGAAGGCAGCTGGGATGGTACACATGAGCATCAGAAGGGCTTGTGACCGGTCAGCTAAAGGGGAAGAGAGGAGAGGGGGACCCCATACATGACAGCAATGCTCAGCTGCCAGCTCACAGCCCCTCCTGAACCTGGCGATCCCTGGCGCACCTTCCTGCTACGACAGCTGCTGATGGGGTATGAAAGCCTGTATGACCAACTGGTGACAGGACTAGGAATAGCTGCGTAACACTGCCCACGGCGGAGCCAGGTTATGGAGGTTGCTACGGACACCTGCTGTTGCTGGGGCTTCACTGTCCTGCCAGCTTTGGCAGGCAAGTTTTTAAGCAGCGGTGTTAAAGGAGATACTGCCCAATGGTCGGGTCGTAAGGACAACAGGATTTCGCTGTGCCCAGCAGCAACTGCTTTGAAAGGCGTGACATTCCTCCATGCGGCCTGCAATCTAGCATGGGAATATCCCACCAAGGCAGGAGAGTCAGGGCAAAATGGACCAGCTCTGATTTCCACTGCTCCAGCTGAGGGGTGAGTGAGGCCGGCAGTGACTGGGACACCTCCAAATAAACTCTGAGTCTGGGGTGTGCAAAGCCACCCCTTCCATCCAGTCCAAAACCTAATGAGAAGCATTGCCACATCCCCGATGCTGTTTCCACCCCTCTAGAAACAAAAGCCACCTCCAGCACTCTCGGCTACGTTCACTTCCCCGAGCTTCCTGGGAAGCTCAGCTCAGCGTGTTTCAGTGGAGGTCCAATGCTGTAGCGGCCCTGCATGAGGAACTCCTCTGGCAGGCCAGCATGTTCCACGCCCCGGGGCCCCTCTGGCACATAGCCCTGAAGCCAGCAATAGCCATGGTGTGGTGCCCGGCTGCTCTAGCAATGGCACCTCGCACCCGACTCCAGGCAGGGGAACCCAGTTGGGGCTGGAACATGAGAGGGGCACTTGGCTGCAAGTGCTGGGAGCCCCCCAAGCCAGAACCATGCTCAGATCACGTGGTGCAAAACAGCAGCCCCCTGCTCCCACGGTAATTTGAAGCAGACCACGTGTCGGGGAGTGAGAGAAGTCTATGAATCAACAAGAAAGTAGTCGAGTGCCTCACCAGAGTCCGCAGCCAGCATTCTTCGCAGTGCACGTGCCAGCACTGGATGGAAGTCAAGGGCATTGTGTACGAGTCCTGCGGACAGAAGCAGAGACATTACCGTCGCTGTGAAGGCCAGGCCGTTCCTCCCCTATGGTTCTATCCCCTGGGTCTCATCTCCGGGGCACTCGCCTGCTTGGAGCCTGGCAAAAAGGTGCAGGCCAGAGACCCCCCACCCCCGCCTACCACCTCTGGAACAAGGAAGCATCAGGGCAAGGGAGGGCAGAAATCCTAGGGTCTTTGCACAAGCTCCCAGAAGCTTCCAGATGGAGGGAAAATGGAGCAAGATGTAATAGGGGAAAGCCTTCTTGGACCACGTCTCTGCCTCTCAAAAAGAGTCTGAGGGAGACTCGTGATCCACTCAAGGGGCATGCGGCTCAGCCTGGTTATCTGGAGAGGGAAACGCAGGAACTACCGCAGCCATGTGGCACTGATCCCAAAGGGATGGTCCCGTGACCATACAAGACCAGGGACTGGGGTGAGGTTAACTCTAATCCCAGGTATCTGCTCTGCTGGAGCGACTTCCCCACCAGCATTCCCTCTAAGCTGCACGGCGTGCATGGCTGCGCAGGCGTGCTCATGCCGTGCTGCTAGGTGTGCCTGTGTGGCTGCGCATGCCACACAGGCTCGAGGGAACGTTGCTACGGCCGGTGCACGTTCCCCCTTCTGCCTTGACAAACAGCCCCGGCAAGTGACAGCATGCCTTGGGAGACCTGCTCATCTGCTGCCAGCCGAGAGTGCACAGGGCTGCCCTGCATAAGCTCTTAACCTTCCTTCTGCTGACACACGGAGCTTGGAGAAGCAGCCTTGTGAAGGGGGACAGCTGCAGGTGCTGTGCCATTAGAGGGAGCTGCAGGCCTTCTTTAGGGAAGTCACAACACGGCCACACATGGAAGCATCAGGATGCAGGCAACTTCTAAACACTTGGGCACGGTCCTACCTCCGAACCGGGGCTGCTCTCCCTAAGGGCAGGCAAGCCCACAGACTGGAAATCGGGGAGCCTTGCACAGCTAGGCTGAGAGGAGAGGCCAAGGTCTTATGGCCCCTAGGATGCATGGGAATGACCTGAGCAACCATGTGTGCAGCAAAAGGGAAGCTGTGGGCTGAGAAACTTGTCGTACATGTACTCAGAGGGGAGGTGAGGGGCTCTGCCTTGGGCAGGCACAGGGGTGTGCTCCCCTTCCAGGAGACGAGTACGATTCTCTCCACCTCAACAGACACCAGGCCTCGGGACCAAGACATTTTCTGATTCATTACCACAACTGGAGTGCTACTCACCATGCAAATGAGACATTTATAGCGGTCCCCACGGGAAAGCTGCCTTTCTAACTCACGGACACGAGCCTTTAACGCTTCGAACGTTGTCACTGCTGAGTCTTCCGTAATTCTGCAAAAGATGACAGGAGTCAGGGCGGGTGGGCCGTCGGGGCTTGGGGAAAGGAGAAGTTAAATTTACGGCCCTCGAGGCGGGTGCAGAGGAGGATGGGAGAAGGCTGGGAGGAAAGGAGCTTGGCATGTGAGGGTGAAGGAGGAGCCTGCTTTCCACCGCGCCAAATAGGAGTCCTACCGAAGCCAGGCTGTAAAGCTTCAGCTAGGACCTGCGAGCAAAGGATGGTGGGTGGTTAATACTGGCTGGAGCAGCCTGCAGCCAGAGGGTGGCACAGTCCGCATGGATGGGCGGTCACCTCCATTCACCCTCTTCTGTCTGATCATCCTAAGGCTTTCCTATGTCAATGCAATTCCCTCCCCACTGCAAATGAGCATATGCAGCTCTGAGCCTTCCTCTCGTACAGGCAAGGCATGAACACAGAGGAAACCAGGAGCTGCAGATACCGCACACCACAGTGAGCGATAAAAACAGCTTATCCCCACTTGCCTGTGTGCCTGGGGTCACATCTGATGGGCAGCGTTATCTCGCACGTCACGTGGATACTGGGATGAGCATGACAGCCATTCTGCAAGCCTGAAGGAGAGGCATTCGGCCCCCAAAAAATCCGGGGCGCCCGGAGACAGCCAGGCTGGGAAACAGGGATGCCGGAGAAGAGCGGTGGAGAAGGCTGAGCCATGGTGACTTGGGCCAGAGACAAGCAGGCTTTTCCCCTGATGCTCTCTGGGGAAACTTTGATAGTAGGGCAGGGAAAAAGACTTAGTTTGCAGGTGACAGTGGTTTCGGTGAAGCCCAGATCAAATGTGACTGTCAGAAGAACGACTGCCTGCTAATGTTCGAGTTGTTATACGGAGCACCGTTACAGCTAGGAGCCCTGGTCAGGGTCCCACAGGCCTAGCTGCATGCAGGGGTCACAGAAACCAGCAAACAGCATATCAGCAGGTGGATACAAGGGACCAGAACGCATAATGGCTGGGTCAAAGGGCCGCACACGTGCCCCGTATGTAACCACCCTTAGCTGTAAGACACGGCACAAAGCAGCCTGGAAACCAGCCACGGGGGACTGTTGTGCTGGCTCTTCTCAAGGCAGATGGGAACTTTGCTGTGGCTTCTCCCCTGGGCAGGGCAGCCAGGATGAAACCCCTCGGTTTGGTGAGCAAAGCGAGCAGCTCTGCGACGCACTGGAAAGACTCTGGCGGGGGCAGAGGACAAATGCAGACCTTGAGGGCAGCAGAGCTTCACGAACAAGTGGCGCAGAGCTTCCTGCTGAAATGACCTGCCTGGTCCTCAGCAAGCAGGCAGCGCATGTTCAAAATCCTTTGCATTGGTTGAGCTGTGTTGGTTGTAGCTGTATTGGTCTAAGGACATCGGCAGACAAGGTTATTTGGGTAAATCCGATATCTTTTATTAGACCAACTAAAATTTTAGTTGGCCTAATAAAAGATATCGGATTTACCCTAAGAGCCTTTTCTGCTTTGGCACTGGTTGGGGATTTTTAGAGGAACGGTTTTGCTAGAAACTGCTGATTCACCAGAAGGGAGAGTTGTTTTTGCTGGGTCCCTCCCATTTCAGTGAGATGTCCCAGCCCGGGTGTTCAGCTGCTTGCCTGGCAGGTGTGCAGCAGAGACAGGCACGGGTCCCCGCTGCAGCGAAGAGCTGCATGAGGTGGAACAGCCGCACAATCCCCCTCCACCCCTTGCCGATGCTGCTCCTCTCTGCACAAACAGCTGCTGCAACCGGGGCTGGAATGAACCCAGGGCTCCCACAGCGCTTGGGGGTGGCGATCGCACAAAGGAGCTGTCAAGCCTTGGTCCTGTCTGGATGGGACCTGGCATCTCTTCTGGAAACTGAAAAGAGTTTTGCTCCCTTTGCCCCTGGAGTGCCGCTGCCCTGAAACCTGGTGCATTGGCAGCGAGGTGACTGCTCTCTGCTATCCAGAGAGGGGCAGGAAGAGATCCACGGGGACCAGAGAGCTCTGAAATGAGCCGAGTTCCCCCTCAGCAGAAGCAGCTGATGAGCAAACCGCCAACAGCAGCTGAATTGGCCTGTGGGGAGGCACGGCTCCTCTTAACGCCCTGAGTGATGAGCCTCTCGGGTGGGATGCCGGGAAGGCATCTGTCCCTGCCCCGCCATGACCAGGGAAACTCTCTGCCGCTGCAATGGGAGGCGATAGCAAATGGCTTGTTCACAGGAGTTGGAGCGGCTGACCCCATCGGCTGTTTTCGGAAAGCCTCCGAGAGAATCGCACCTGTCCAGTATTAAACGAATGAATCAGAAAAAGGAGGCTGAATAGAGGCATAAGCAATAATGCTCAGAGCCTGCCTGATACAATGGCCAATCAATAGGAGGGCTGTAGATCAGGGTGCTAGTTAGCTGGAAAATTACCGCACCGCTGCATGCGTCACGCTGTAGGGATCCTGCACAATCAATGCGGGAGGTATCGATTTAGTTATTATCACTTCATACGCTCCAGACATTGTTAAATATACATTTATTAACAAGGCTGGGGGGCATTCACAGGAGAGGGAGTTTTAGCCGGTGCAACCTCTCCTTGCTCAGCTGCTGCAGCCGCCTTTAAAGCCTGCATTCCTCCCTGCCAGGTGCCCTCTCAACGAGCCCTGACGATGGATCTAGGGGATGGGGCTCTACTCCTCTCTCCTGGGCAGAGATGGGCACGGTTCTGGCCACCTGCATGTCTCATGGGCGAGATTTTGGGAAAGTCTTTGAGAGCAGCAGATACAAGAGGTGCAAAACTCCAGATGATATCAAAAGCAAGAAGCAGCCACACTGCGGCTTCCAAAAGAGGTGGAGGAAACAGGGTCAAGGGAAATAGGGAAAACATCAGCCAATGCAGGAAGCTGGACCAACCTCCAGAGAGGGAATAAAGACAAGAGTCACTTCCTATGTGCCTGTCTCGGAGCTCATCCCACTCCCTCCCACATCCCACAAGCACCGCTTGACAGGACTCTTCCTGTGCTGGGCGAGCACAGAGCTCCCTCCCATGCATGCTCACACTCGTGTGCTTGGGGAAGACGGCATGTGACACGGGCCAACACTGCATGCTTTGACACCATCATGAGCACCACTGGGTGCGGAGGGCAGGAGCTGGCAGCAGACGGTGCTTGGAACGGGGTCCAGGCTCTGGGGCCAGCCCCAGCTCTTCCGCTGTCCTGCTCTGGCACCTCGGCCAGGTCCAGTCAGAGCCAGGGTGTATGGGTGTGGACCATAGCGTTCCTTGACCTGTGTAACGAGCACTGAGAGCCAGGACACACTAATGCCAGTACAGAGATTGGGGGCAGCTGTCTTGCAGAGCTGCTGGGATGCCTGGACCCCAAACGCCTGACTTTTCACCCGTCCCTGTGCTAACAGTGCAGGTTTCTCTCCCAGTAAACACTCCTCCCAGGTGCCTCTTCCAGGGGTGGATGTTCATCACACGCTCTCCACTTTCCCCCCCAAGAACGGACATGCACCATGGAGGGGATTTGCTCTGTTACGAGAGGCAGGCTCCCGTGCCCAGAAACCCCAACTATGGGCACTGCCTTGCGGCTGGACAGCCACGGAGATGCGGGCACGGGGAAAGAGTCACCAAGGCCCAGCTTTGAGGATGAATCTCTGAGTTACCCCCTTTGTTGTCTGCTTGCTGGGTTTTGTGGTCAACCAGACGGTAATGCAGCAGAGGTTTCTGTGCCGGCTCCACGCCAGGAGACAGATTTATGGAACTGGGCAGAAGGCGAGGAAGAGCATCAGCAAACCCTTTCCTGCAGCTTGCTCTAAGCTGTTGCCTCTCTCTTCTCTCTGCCCCACGGCTCTTTAATAAACCCCAAACCCGCTCACTCCTTCTCTGTTCCAGTCCTGGGAAAAGAGAGACAAAGAAGCCACCCAGAAGACAATAATCTCCATGTAAGCTCCTTCCATGGGCTGGGAGAGTCTCCTGGGGGAGGCAGCTGGCCTCCCCATAAGACAACCAAGCCGGGTTATTTGTCAAGCATTAGCATGCCTGCGATCTTTGTTTCTCCAAATTAAATCGAGCGATTGCCACCCGCAGTCCCCGGGGGCAATCACAAGCAACTCCGTTAATTAAATTATCTCTGATTCCGCAGCTCTGGAATCTCTCAATTGACCGAAGATTGTGCTTTATCAACAAAATACTTGACCAGAGAGGGGGGGAAAAATGCTGATGCTGGAGCAGCCAACTTCACCCCAGATGACAGCCGAGTGCCCTTCTGGAGAGAAGCCACCAGCCAATACAGGCTAAGGAGTCAGAGCTGTGCGGAAAACCTTCCTACCTGCGGTACTCAGCCGCCGCGGCGCTCCTGCAGGGACTCGCTCCAGGCCGCTCGTACACCATAAAACAAGAGCATTACTACATTTAACTCCCTGCCCCTGCGCAGCCCGAGGGTGCCACAGCTCCAGAGCCTCCGCGACGGGAAAGCGTCTCGAAGCTGTCAGCCAGGACCTGCCTCCGGGGGGTTTTGCTCAAGGAGCTCGGCTGTCAAGTGCTCTCCATAAAACATCCCTCCGGTTTGTTTATTTCGACCGGGTATAAATTTTCCCTTCTTCATAAATGGCCGCACTGTACATAACATTCCATAAATTTTAACTGCGCCACTGTTTGTATGTACCTTGTAAAAAACGTTTAGCGCTGATTAAATGCACCGCCCGTAAAATTTCATGGGCTACTTTTGACACTTGATATCCCGACCTTCCACTCTTCCCCACCCCCCATGATACATTTATTTTTGTTTCCATGTGCCTGTAAACGTGGTGGTTGGCAGGAGAATACGCTGCACTCCTGACACACATGGGCACAGGGGTGGCCAAACCACGGTACATGGCCTATGAGTGTGGCATGCAGCAGGAAGGGAGGGAACGGAGAAGCAGACCAGGTAGGGAGCACAGAACAGGGAGCAGAAAGCAGAGCGGCAGACTGGGCAGGGGAAGGGGATCGGAGTGGCGCCCTGGGGGAGGGGTGTGGGCTTAATTGATGGCACATCTGCCAAAAAGCTTGGCTCCCACTGGTTTCAATCTTTTCCCCTGATCCCAGCACTTGCTTTCCAGCAGGGCACTGGTCTGGTTGGGGAATCTGAAGTTAAAACGGTGACAACAGCTCTTGCTCCTAAAGCCATACGAAAGAAGATGATGATCCCGGCAGAAAGCACGTTCCACTGGCTCTTGCAAAGGGCACAGGTGAAGCTGCTAATGGCTTACACGGGATGCATACCGGATGGCCAGAAGGAAAGCTTGGCTGCAGCAGGACTGAGGCAGAGCAAAGAATGGATCCGAAACAAGGATCGTCTTGGTCCCTGCACTGCAGGGAGGAAAGCTCCTACCCCGTGCTTGTTTTGGGGGTGCGATCCAACATAATCCTGATCCAACAAGCAAAGCAATGACACTGGAGTCTCGCATAGCTGCAACCCTCCTTCCCTGCCTCTCCGTTTACCTAACTACCGCGCACTCCTCTGGCGCAGAGATTGAGCTTTATTAGCCTGTAAAGCACTGCACGGCACCAGAGCTGTGCACACATAGCAGGAGGAGCGTTTGCTCAGACTAAAGGAGCAACAGGACGCAATGTAACGTTGCACCTTGCTTATATTTAACACTACACCCAGAGCATCAAAATTACCAGGCAAGATAGGCTAAGGAGTGAAAAACAGCCTAATTAAGGATGTTGGAGTTTTAAAAAAAAAAGGTCCTCTGTTCCCAGAGTAACATCACCTGCCTTGCACTTTTGCTGGCAGTGACTGCAGTAGGTGCAAGCTCCAGTGCTAGTCATGCAATCACAGCCAGGCAGGCTCACAGGGGAGACGGCACGGGGGGCCATCCTACAGGACAGCAGAATTAGGGCATGAAACCCTGCCAGTTTTACAGGGGGGTCTTTGAAAGGGACAACTGCAATACTCTCATGTCAAAGAGCATTTGGATGCAGAGGGATGTCCACTGTCATTACTGAACTAGGGGCAATAACCCCAAACTAGTAGATGGTAAGTTTAAAACGAACACAAGGAAGATGTGCTACACCCAGCGTCAAATTAAAGGGTGAAGCTCGTTGCCACCAGATGTGGTGGAAGCTGATGGTTTAATCAGGGATCGGACACGTGCTTGGAAGAAAGGGGAATCAGTCACTATTGAGTACAGGAGGGGCACGGCCTCTGCATCAGATCTTCCTAGACCTTAGGGCACTCTCTTTTCCAGCCTCTGCGTAACACAGGAGACTGGGCAAGACGGACCTGGGGTCCAACCCAATAAATGGTTGGTCTTATGGCAGATGTTGGCAGCAGGAGGCTGCGCTAGGAATACATCTCACCGGATGGGAAAGCCAACGCAGAAGGGGCCAATCCCTTGCTGGAGTAAAAAGGCACGTAGCAGCCCTGAAGTCAACCAAGCAATAATGCTATGCACCAGCTCAAAGGCTGGCCTCTGAAGCTTTTGGCAAGACATCAGCGGTTTAGGAACTGCATTCACCATACCTACATTAAAAACCTTATTTAGGGGGCCTGTCTTTAATCCACCCTCTTTTAAAATAAAGGAGGTCTTCTAATCCAGTCAAGGGTTGTCACATGCATTGAGGGAATTGGCACGGATGTTAATTTATTGTCTTCTAGGAAAAAAAAAATGGAAAAAAAAAACCCAGAGAGAGCGCCCTCTTGCCTTGATTAATGTATGTTTTTGTATTGTAAGATATTAAAGAATGTTGCTTCACCTGTAATTATAGCGGATGGTTTATTTTGGCGAAGTGCCCTGGCTCCCGGTTGCCAAGTGATGAATAATGCAATGTTCCACGTTCTGGTTTCCGTGTTCAGAGTCGCGAATTCGGAACGGGGTGGGAGGCGAGGGCGCAGGCTGGCGAAGCCGCGGCTCTCCGAGGCACGAGCGCCTCGATTTTATACTTGCTTGCACAAGTTGTTAATGCCGGCAGCTGCTTGCCAAGTTTGGATGCTGCTCCTGACTAAATTTCATCTCGATGCAAACCCGAACCGTTGTCTCTGCTCTCCCCGCAGAGGAATTATTTCTCTTACACTTGCACGCGCTGTTGCAATATCACTGAGGGGGCTTACCGTTGCAGGGAGGCGTTGTAAGCCGTGTTTAGTTGGGACCTGAGTAAAGATTCCCCCAAGAGTTTAACGACAGAAGAATTCATTATGCTTTCACACCTCCCCTGCCTCGGCAACAGAGAGCCCAACAATGTCTTTACAGAGGCAGAGAGTAAATTCAGGAGCTGGCTCGTCTCTCTCTCTTTTTTTTTCCTGGCCTGTGTTTCATCGGGACACATGGGCCCAGCCCGGATCAAAACAGAGACAGATGGCACGACTGCTCATTCAGAACGTAAGAAGCCTCTGAGTCGGTGCGTTGAGATGCAGCCGTAGTACCCACTGGCCACTGGGAATGATTGGAAAAGGAGGCTAGTGAAAGGCTGAGCGCGTGCCAAAAGCCTAAATATGCCATTTGAGCAATTATAGTTCTACATGAAAGCTGGGAGAAAGAATACATGAGTCGTTCTGATTCAGATTTAGAGCCTAAGTCCTCTGCTCCAAAGAGAAAATAAATGCCACCGCACTGCTTGCCTAAAGCAGCCCTGGCTGCAAAGAACAAGAGCCTCGCGCGGGAAGGCTGCTGTGGCGCAGCGAGGTTCCCTGCTGAAGCAGCAAGGAAATAACTTCCCAGGCCAAGCTCCACACACAGCTCATCTCCTACGTGATGCTGATGGTCCTTTCTCCTCTCACACGCGTCTCCCAGATGCAAGAGCATTTCTACCATGGGTCTGGGGGGCAAGCCCAGAGAGTCTGGAAGCACAGCCTCATGCAAGGGGCTGGCACACCGACTGTGGCTCCATCTTGTTCTCCGGGAGAACCTATTTGGTTCGAGATGGAAGAACGGCTGCAGAGACCTGTTGTCTAGACAGGCGACCCCTCTCCACGGAGAAAGGGGGTGGCTGTAATGTGCCACTGGATACAGACTGGATGCAGCTCTCTGTCTACTGGTTTTTTTAGATCAGAGGCACCCCATGTTAGACTCGGGGCACCCCTCATTAGATTCAAGGCACCCCTTGGAAAATGCTAGCTTAGTTTCCACTTGTTTCTTTGACTATAGGGAACAAATAGAGCAATTCTTCCATTGCAAAGAACTCAGGAAGACTACAGAGCAGAAGGTTTTCAATGCTCTGGAATCCTAGTTGAAATTTCTGGGTTGATTTTGATCACGTCTGCACACCTTATAGTGCTAACATTGCATAGCACCCCGCAGCACCCTGGAGAGCATCTCAAAAAGGCACCCTGGCTGAGATTCACTGGCCTTCTCCTTGCCCCAGTTCAGCGAGCCAGGCAGTTTCCTGGGGCCGAGAGGTGATCTTGGCAGAGCCTCACCTCCCCTCTCCGCACAATGAAGTTCTTCCGACTCTCACGGACAGAAGCCAGCAGCTGAAGTAAACAGGAAGTTTCCACGTTGTCACTGCGGTGCTTGAATTCCTCTGCTGCCTGCTAAGGGGTTTAGCCTCCAGCTGATAAGCTTTCCAGAACTTCCCATTAACGGTCATTGATTGGGAGTTACACAAGGGCATCGTGATAATGCATCTGCAAAGTAGTTTCCTAGAATCCGCGTGACCTGCCCGGGAACTTTCACACTGAAGTTACCGAGTGTTATTCAATAGCTCCCTTCTGCAGGGAACCAGAGGCCTGGAATTAGCATCACTTACGCTAAACCAGTCCCTCCGACAAAAGCAGCACAAAGCCGCTAAAGGACGTGAATGCTTTTATTGACGCTGCCTCACTGAGCACCAGGCCAGAGCTGCCGAAGGAAACCAGCAGCTGACAGGACGGAGACTGCTGGAAATTAGAAACCAGCTCTCGAAAGGATGGAGAACAAATGTTCATGCATCAAAGTGGGTAATGTGGCTTTTGGGGAGGAGATTCAAAACTGTCAAGTGAGAGACAAAGGGAAAAAGCAGGGTTGACAAATCGGTCGATTGACTGCATAGTTTTTGACTGATCAAAGATTATAGCTATTTTACAAAAAAAGCCCCTAGATTTGTCATTTTCTTGAAAGAAATAAGATTTTTAAATTGGTTGTTTTGGCCACGTTTCTAAATGTGAAAAATTGTGCTTTCTCTGGGTATTATTTGGACCTACTGGGAATTTTTTACAATTTTTGACTGGTCAAATACCCAATCCTAGAAGAAAAGAGAGTGAGAGGGAGCGAAGGCCTGGTCAGAAGCCAAAGGAGCAAGGTTCAGGCCCTGGCACTGAAGAGACATGGAGACTGAGTGTGTTTCTAACATCAAGAAGCAGGTTACTGAAAACATGCTGCAGCTGAGAGAGAAGGGAACATGCCTTTTCCTCCTTCAGCCTGCTCTTTCCCCCAGCCACTTGCTTTGCAATACTACTTCATTTACCAGCCCAAGAGTTTTAAGACAAACATTCTGGACTAGCACTACCTTTTTGTTTGTACAGTGCCTGGCGCAAAGGAGTTCCTGACTACGACCTCTGAGCACTGCTGCAGCCACCATTAAATAGCAGCGTGGAGATCGAGGAAGCCAATAGCCCACACTTCTCATTTCCTGGAGTTGATAAACGTGGCACCGGAGCATCATGTTATGGGGAACCTTTTGGAAAATTATATACCTGGCAAGTACAGCCAGGTCAGTGGATTAGAAAGACTCAGAGGCAGGCCCTGGCTGGAGAGCGATGCCTTGTGACAGGGAGGCCGGGGGACCTGCTCCTTCGCTTTCCACCTGCCTTGGGTTGAATGAGCCTTGAGACATTCTGCAAATTCACAGATCGTCCTGAAGTTCAGAACTATTTTTGATTATTCATGGGATACCAGGCTTGGAGGGCTCCTAGGTGCAAGGTACCCCCCCCATCCCACACACATACACAAGGAAGAAAAGCCCTGCCCCATAAAGCTTACAGTCTAGGACAAAACACTCAATCACATCCTCAGCACACCACAAAAAACACAGCGGGGTCAAGTAACCTTCATCAGAGCGGCTGCTTTTAGGAACCAGCTCTCTTGCCGACAAGCTGTTCCCACGTCCAAGGGCAGAATCAGGCTGCTGGCAGGCAGCTGTTTGTGCTTTATAAGCTAAAGTTTCTCTTACCTATGGAATAACTCCAATATTTCACAGGGAATCATCATCCATCTAACTGAAATACCCTCTAACGGCCCATCAGCCTCATATCCCTTTTGAAATAGCACAGCTGAGCACTTGCTGGGCCACGATTTATTTTTTACCTTCTAAGACATCTTGCTAACTCTATAGCTCAATGGTGACAGTCGAATTTCACACTGCGATAGCCCCCCATCGATTTTTCACTCTCGAGAAGCAACTCCACAAATTAAAGTTAACAGCATTTCTGGAACTTAAAAAAAAAAAAAGAAAGAAAGAAAAAGAAAAAGAGAGAAGAGAGACTTGAAGGGCAAAAGATGCTTGAATTGCACCTCTGACACACACACATACACAGCCTCCCTGGAGCTGCGTGGGGGCAGGAGGAAGAGCCCGAGAGCCAGGCGATGGCTGAGGGGGGTAGGAATGGATGGACCACAGCTACTACCCCAAGCTTGCAGGCTACAACTTTTAGGATCTCTTATATTATGTTCCTTCATAAAACATTATGCCCTGCTAAGCCAAGTGACGGTGAAGGGTCTCAAGTAGCAGAGGACCAGACAGCATCTTGAGTCTTGCTGTAAAAGAGACCCCCAACTCACGGAGAGCTCTGAGCTCCCCCAGTAACCTATCTTGTTGGTACCAAAACACGCCAGGATCTAGACAGAGCTTGGCTGGCCCAACGGTTTTAAGAAATCACTTGCAGGGGACGGCTATCATCCAGAAACAACACGGGACTCAGAATGACGCTCTCGCCACCGTGGCCCTGGTTAGACCGTTCTGGACATCAGCTGAACCAGGAGCACCGGCCGTCTTGAAGAGCAATGTGCATGTTATACACACACTACATACCATCGGCAGGGGGGAGCCCGAACCTGAAAACACCCGCACGCAAGCCTCAGGTGTACCCAACGCACTGACCACGGGTTCCAGCGCATCCGGCTTCGCTCGCAGGTGGTTTCA
>NW_017728907.1:46135712-46141201 GCF_001723895.1 Crocodylus porosus | reverse complement strand
GCTGACAAGAGGGGAGTTCCCTCTTGTGGTGCGAGCTCGGTGGAGAAGGGGCACGGAGGGTTTATCTGACTGTGCAAGTTCCTGATGTCTTCTCCCTGCTCCCTTCCACCGTGCTGATTAGTGTAGTCCTGGCCTTCTTAGCCAAAGAAAACCCTCTGGCTTTGCTTCCCCCTGCTCCTACCATGGCTGCTTGGTTTGGCCAGGAGTGAAGCCCCTCAGAGAGGGGCGCTGGTATGTCATGCCCCTTGTCTCTGAGATCGGCCGCTAGACCCCCACCGCCAGCTTCGTCAGCTTCATCCCAGCCGATCCGGAGAGCTGGCCTGGAGATGGAGCTGGGAGAGCAGCTGGTTGGAAAGGGTGGAAGAGAAGTGAAAAATAAAACAAACACAATGGCAATTCTTCTCTAAACCCCTCTTCTTAACCCAACAAGCCTCTCGGCCAGCGAAGCATGATGAGCATGAAGTGTTATATAAAGAAGATAATTATAAAGGGATTTGATGCTTGGCGGGCTTAAATTGTGATGTCCGCGGCAGAGGCAACGCGCGTGCGCGCCGAGCTAGCTGGGCGCCCCAGCTCGCCGTTCTGCGAGCGCCCAGCGCCGCTGGGGGACGAGGTTTGTTTTATGGAGGAAGAGTGCGTGGGGGCCCCCTTCTCGCTGACGACGGCAGCTCCGTTCCCACCTCCTCCCAGGTTTATTCCACCCCTGATTAATGATGTTGTCTGCCTGATTTATGGTCCACCCCAACAGATTAGAGTTTCCCCCTTCCGCCTCCCCCCACCTCGGGAGGCGCAGCCACACTCCGCTGGAAATATTAGAGAATTATTAAATAAACATTCATACGTCATGTCTCTTCCCACACTGAGCTCATCACCGTCAACACTCAGCCGCCCGGGCCCGTTTGCTTTCCCGGTGACACCGAACAGCTGGAGTGATTCATGGAGAGGCTGGCTACAATGTTTCGTGTCATACATCATGCTAGCAGCGCTCTCTGCCCCGACTGAGATAAACTGATCAACCACAACGGGCTGGAATGAATTTATGACAACACAAAATTGAAGAAAACAAATGCGAGGTGACCCAGCGGGCCACTCACCCAGACTCCGGCGCTGGCCTGCAATCTAGTTTGGTGGCAGAAAGCAAAATTGAACATTGGCACTGTGAATTAAGATGCTGGCTTTTCACCCCGGGGAACCTTGATTTCAAAATGGCGATGGGTTACTTGGAGAGCAGGAGGGAAGGGGGGAGAGATGCCGCGGCAGCGCCGGGCTTGGCTGAATGCTGTTGCTGGCGGAGGAGATGAGACACGACGGGGACCGGTTAGGGTCTCCGGGGCCGGGGCAAAGCGACGTGCTCGGGCGAGCCGGAGGCGCGTGTTTCACATGCTGCTAATCCCTTCCTGCTCGGCAGGGCCGTTTGGTCCTGATGCATGGGGCCGGGACAGGCCCACGATGACCCTCTAGCACGAGAGGCAGGCAGCACAGGAAGGTTCGGAGGGACCGGATAAATTCACAGGTGATGGAGCTATTCGCGGCTGCTGAACTGAACGGTTGGGGATGTTTCTTTGGGCTTCTCCAAGCCAGTAGATGCCAGGGAGGGTTGGAAGCTCTCCCTCTATAACGCTTCTCACCCTTTTGGCAAAGGTCATAGTAGTCCACTTCTGCCACCATCAGAGATGAGCTAGGGGTTTGCCCCCGGCCTGATGCTTCTTACCTTAAGTGCATCACACATGGGCACTGCGTGACGTTCACATGCAGAACATGGAAACGTGAAGTCGGTGGTGGGAGAACAGAGACCTGTCGAAGAGGTGGGGAGATTGGCAGGGCCTTTGCCTGATGTCCTATGCTAGCCGCTGAGCATGGAGACCCTTTGGAGGAGGATGCAGTTCCTGTGAACTTTTGCGCACCATATTAAGAGCGGCGTGCCAAAGAAAGAACAGTGCGCTGTATTGTATGAGTTAATTAAAAAGATACTCTCCCTGCCCAGACTTATTTTTGGGAAGGGGAGAAGGAGCATCAGTCGCGCAGAAGTCAGACTGATTAGCGGGATCAGCTATAACTCCATTACCCGCTGCTCTAAGTGGGGAGCACAGCTGCCGCAGGTGAGAAACCGCGTGCTTCGAAATGCTGCTTAAAATGCTAATCAGATACTACCAGGAGCTTAACAAGCCAATCAATAAACCCCCACGTTTAAAAGCAAAAATTCAAGTTATGAACAACTGAGCCGAGTGATTCTCTTGAACGCCCGCTGCAAGCGCCACCCAAAACAAGAAAAATGAAACCAATTTAGCTCCAGATTAAGAAACAGGAACTGGAGATGAATCAATTTAGCCTGTTGGGCTGGGTCACCATATATCATGGCTCAGCAGCCAGTGGTAGCAGCCAGACAGTGCAAACTTCCCCCTCCCTTCCTGTAGGCTTCTAGGTCTGATCCCTGTTATCAATTAATTTAACAGAGCCCCTCTACACAGACAAACACACAGAGCATCCAGGCTCTTTAACCAGCAGGACAGAAACTATTCATCACACACAAATCTCAGAGGAAAGGAGGGAAGGTAGTGTTTCAGGTGGAGGATTCCTATATCGCTTTCTGATCCTGATGGAAATACAGGCCTTTAAATAAAACGCCTTGGCTCGCCCCATTCTTTACAGAAAGGAATTTCTCTCTGGAAGAGTCAAGTCATGAAGCCTTTACCTATAATTTCTAATAGGTTTTGCCTCCTCCGTGGCAGCTCCAGCAAGCCTGGAAGTTAAAGTGGAGCAGAGATAATATGGGGCAGGGGACATCCACGCATATTTCACGATGCAGAGTTATTGTCCGTCTTGTCCGGAAAGTGCATTGGGACCCTTGTGAAGGCACTAGATAAAGCTTTAATAATCTGATCAAAGAAGCTGTGTCAATTTTATCACTTGGGCTCAAGTGTTCTGGAAAATGTCAAATCCTTTTGGCTTGTGCTGTTTAAAGATTTTCAATAGGAGCGGATTTGGGAGGGTGGAGGCCCACGGGCTTTCCCGGGAGCTGAGCAAGGCCTCCCGGAGTGCTGAGCCCAACAGAGTGATGCTGAGGGGATTCAAGCGGGTGCCTGTATCCCTACCACTGACACAGAAGGAGATGACTTGAGAGGGGGGCTCCTATCACATGGATTTCTTGGGGTTCAGGAGTCCCCAGGCCTTGGCTGGAACCCGTTCACCAAGAAGCATTAAAAGAGCGTAAATAAAGCAAATGGCCTGTCCCGGAGATAGGCAAAGTGCGAGGTTTTAAAAAAGCTGCTAAGACAGAGATGCAAAGAGGGAGTTCCCTCAGTTCCCACCCAGCCAGTCCCAAAGGTGCATTAGCTGGTGGAGTCCAAAAATGCACAGGGGACTCAGCTTGCTGCAGTCAGGTCAGGGCGGGTCCCTGAGGAGGCAGCACTGAGTTTTAAACTGAAGCAGCAGGCAGCCTATGCACAAGCAGGTCTTCCTCAGCCCAAATCACAAGCAGGCTGGGAACAAGGACACAAATTCCAGCTCAACTTAAAACACCGTCTTGGCGCTTGTGCCTCACTCGCAACAGGTGTACCCTTTGCTGGATCTTTGGGTAACGTTTTTATTTTAGGCAGTCATCAGCTCTCAAAAAAAAGGGAATTAAAATATCTATGGAGAGACTCTACAAGGACAGGGGATTGATTTCATATAGGAGCCAAAAGCAGATGGGGAACCCTGGCTAGATGGACATGTGGGAGGGAGGGAGGGAAGCCCAAGCACAGCACCGTCCAAGGGCAGACAGCAGGGTTTGCCTTGGTTCTGGACAGGGCCAAGTGACAATGCCTGCATGGAGGTCAAAAGGAGAGCAAAAAGGTGGAGGAGGAGTGATGAAGAGCCCTATAAGCTACGAAGCAAGTCAGTAGCTGGACCCCAAGCTCCTGAATCTGCTCAAGGATACAATACACTTGCATCCTTTGCGATACGGGGGTCTAAGGATGCTGCATATTAGCAACCTTGACACATCAAGCAAAGACCCATGCTGACTAGCCACAGGGACACAAGCATTCAGCTCTGCCCTCAAACAAAGGCACTAGGGCTGCTGGAGTCCTGAGGCAGCTGAGAATCCTTCCCTGCATGGGGTAGGCACATACCACTGAAGGAACTGAACAGAGAGGGAAGCATGGGACACTGGGAGGCTTTGAGAGGGGAATCCCAAAGCTGGCAGCACGCTCACACAACACACCCCCATCCCACCTCCCCGGTGCTGAAGACAGCTCTTCTGCGAGCCAAGGCATGAAGGCCAGTTTGTTTCCCCAGTGAATGAGGAGTGCAAAAAAGAGGTGGCCTCACCCCAGGCCTGCCTCCTGTATCAGCTTCACGTGATGCTGGGAGCTAAGAGCAGCTGTGATGCAGTGCTGCTGTTCAGCATGCAGGGAGTTTGTTTTGGGGTAACTGCTGCTGTGATTAAGGAGGGCAAAAAGATGTCCTTCACTATTCGTCCATGAGTTAATATCCCCCTGTCTCCCTGCAAGGGTCCTGGGAAGTCACCCAACACGCCCAGGAGGGCAGGACTGCCCGCTACGCACTCACTTTTCAATGTCGCTGTTCTTACAGGTCTTTTGCATGGTCTCCTGTTTACTGCTCTCCCCATTACTCGTCGAGGGCATTTCTGTGGAGGGAAGGAACAGCCTGGTTAGTAAAAGGAACATCTGCTCCATGCAAACGGGAGGCAGGTGCAGGCACGCGGAGGGGAAAGGGGGACAATGAGTCACTGCTTTATCACAGGATCATAGTGTCAGTTCCTGGAGAATGAGAGACTGACACGATGCGCTGCTGTCTGGCGGCCAGGACAGAGGGCTCTGAGACGGCACAAGTGCCACACTCGTTGTACACATGCTTGAATGATCCACATGGCTTTTGCTCGCGGTGGCAGCCAGGAATTCATTCAATAATGGTTTGATGCAGCCGCTGTGCACGACAGGCTTCCTGCAGGGATAGAAGTGAGTCCCACAGGGGAAGCTGGGGGGAAAACGAGGCATGACTGGCAAAAGGGACTCTGGATTCTGAGTGCCTCTGCTGCTGAGAGCCTAGCTAGAGACACCCCAGAGGGCACAAGAAAGCGCTGAGTGGCTGTGGGGTCCCATGGGGAGGCATACACAGGCTCCTGGAAATCACAGCCAGCCTCAGGAGAGCAATTTGACAAAGCTTTCAGCCAGCTTTCCCTGCACCTCTTTGGCTACAGCTATGGCACCAGAACTTGCTGATGGGGTATGTGCCATGGGAGTAAATCTGAACTCCCAGAACATCTCTGATATCCAGGAGATCTTATACTCCTTTTAGAGACTCATGGGGGACAGATCGCTTCCAGGAAAGGGATGCAGATTCCTCATACTTACCCTTCCCCACCCTTTCCACACCTACACAGAGAAGCCTGCTTCAGTGTGCTGGCCCCACTTGCAATGGTCTGAGTCCAGCATGCACAGGCCTGGGGAACAAGTGCTGGGGTTTTATTCCCAATTCTCTCCCTA
>NW_017728907.1:46131762-46134712 GCF_001723895.1 Crocodylus porosus | reverse complement strand
GGAGAATCACTGCCCTTGGTTTGCAAGTGACACTCCTATTCACACAACTCCAGATGTGGTTGGTTTTTTTGCAACTGGAGCATGCTGTTGGCTCACATTTAGCTTATGGCCCACTGTAACCCCCAGGTCTTTCTCTGCAGTCCTGCAGTCCAGCAGTCATTCCCCAGCCTGTACTGGTGCATGAAACTATCCCATCCCAAGTGCAGGAATTTGCACTTGTCCTTGCTGAGTTTCATCTGATTGACTGCAGATCACTTCTCCAGTCTATCCAAGTCATTCTGGATCCTAGCTCTGCCCTCCAGAGTAGCTGCCACCCCACCCAACTTAGTGCCATCCACAGATTTGTTTAGTGCGCACATGATCCCATCATCCAACTTGTTAATGAAGACGCTAAACAAAACCCCTGGGGAAGCCCACCTGATACCTCCTCCAAACTTGACATTGATCTGTTGATGACTACTGGTTGAACACAATGATCCAGCCACCTTACAGTACTTTCATCTAGTCTGCATTTCCTTAACTTGTTAATGAGAAGGTTGTGGGAGACCATATCAAACGCTTTGCTAAAGTCAAGGTATATTACTGCTCTCCCCTGTCCACACAGCTTATCACAGAAGAAAATCAGGTTGGGAAATAAAAACTCACCCCACCCTCCCCTCCAGGACACGTAAAACATTTGCTTGTTGGGCACCAAACAGGCCTGAGACTCACCATCGCTGGCCCACTTGGAAAACTCTGGCGTTATTCGGGTACTGGGCGTGCCGCCACTGAAACAAAAAGAGGAGAGAAGGCTGAAAGCCGGCTCCAGCAAACACGTGCCCCTTGGAGAGCTAGTAGCTTCCCACAAACAGTCCCATGCCCTTCAGTCTGGGCTTTGAAGGGGGACCTGCCTGGCTTTATAGGAGATGCCTATGCATCTTTGCTGACAGGCTCAAAACCTAATCATCTAGCACTGGCCCTTGCCATGCCACACAGAGATCAGGACATGCTGATGGAGGCTTGGGATCTCTAATTAATGTATAGCCCACCCTTGGGCCTGGGGTCCCCAAAGAGGCAGGCTCAATAGTTCAAGGCTTCTCTCTCTGCTACGATGGTTTCTCCCCTGAAGAGCCACACCCTGCCACAGCAGTGGGCTTTCAGTGCTTTGAATTTGGGAAAAAGCACAGGGAACCGGCAACTGTGTCCGTTCCACTGCAAGCCAATACAAGGGGAGCCTGGAAATCCTGACCACTAATGAGCACTTTCAGCTCTGTGCTAACAGGGCTCTGTGAGGCCCCTGCTGTAGGACACAGGGCTGCACAATTCTTCACAGCTCCACTGGACCCACGCAGCCATCTCCCGGCCCAGAAACAGGGCACGGGAGCCAGGGGGGAGACATGGGCCACATCCTCAGGGCATTGCTGTGTCTGCAGGGTGCTACGATACACCAAGGAATGTGGAGGCCAGCTAACTGGCCCTGCCCCTCAGCAATGTTAACTGGCTTGGGCGGAGAGCCGCAGGGGCACAACCATGCTGCTTCTGGTGCCAGCACAGCTATGGTGTCTCAGTGATGGCGCCACGGGCCAGGGCCAGGTCTCCTGGTACCCACCTCCTGCTATAATGCCACAACGCACACGTAGGTGCTGCAAGGGATTTTCTTGGAGCTTCACACCCCTTTGCTGCTCACCTGAGGGACTGGCTTTGGCCTCACTTGGAAGTGCCAGGAAGCAAAGTCTGTCTGCTTCGGCATGGTGAACCCTAAGTTTCTATGGAGTGGAACCTAATTTTGAGCCGCTGCCTGTGACAGGCTAAGCAGTAAGAAAGCTTCATTCCACCGCTCTATCAATCACTTCAACCCTGACCTCACACGATCGCTCAGTCTAAGAGACAGAGGGGTAATTTCAGCCCGGTTTCCAGGCAGGGCAGAGGCCTTGGAAAACAATCCCAGCTCATTTTGCTATTTGCCTGAAGTGCCTCTCCACACGCCCTGTGCCTTAGCTCCTGGCATGTGCTGGCTGCTAGCAAACTGCAGTAAGAGAGCTGGTACACTCTTCTCCAGGCCAGTGGCCACCCCTGGCCTGCCCCCACCCCAAGGTGAAGTGCAGAGGGGTCAGCTTGTGGGTCCCATGCCAAGCAGCTACACTTAGGGGCCAGCCTCTGCATGCGGATCCACGGTGCAGCCTGGGTGGCAGCCATGTGCTACAGGCCTCTGTCACGAGGGCTGGGCTCCATCCTAGTGCAGGGCAAAGCCTAGGGTTCCAGTGGTGAAAATCTGCACCCCCCCCAGCCAGGAGAGAGCTAGTGCTGCCCCAAAAGTAGGCCACGCTGCCTGGGGAGGAGACATGGCCTAGGGGCTCGAGCAGGAGGCTGGCTGTGAAGTCCCAATCACCACCTCCTGTGTGGTGGGTGGGAAATTCAGTCCCACACCCTGCAAATGTCTCCTTAGGGAGTTCGGCATTTCCCTTTCTCCCACCAGCCCCGTACATACCCACCCCATGGTTTGCAGCCCAGCAGACAGGCCAGATACTCACTTTAAGACAGCACCACGGAGCGCCTCCCTCTCTTTGGCTTCGCCCGGCTCTTCCCCGGTGCAAGGGATGATGTCAGCTTCCGTATACCTGAATGAAGGGTTAAGGAGGGCACTGGTCTGCCAAGGGAGGCATCACTGGCAATCCAGCTGATGCAGGCTGAACTGGACCAGCCACTGATGGGCTGAGGGCAGGCATTACCTCTGAACTCTGCGCTGAGTTCTCATCTCCAGAGGAGCCAAACCAGGGCCCTGGTGACACCCTTTGGGGGTGGGAATGGACAGTGGCTTCTTTTCTAATGTGGAGACATCCGCTGGATATGTTACGAGGGGCTGAGCTAGTATAGGAGGTGACATGGTCTCTATACGCTGCCACATTTTTAGGAGGCCAGTCTCTGCCTGCAGTGGATTGGGGCTAGGCTCCTTGCTGATGTCCACCACCCC
>NW_017728907.1:46103535-46130402 GCF_001723895.1 Crocodylus porosus | reverse complement strand
GCTGCCTGTGACAGGCTAAGCAGTAAGAAAGCTTCATTC
The DNA here is from genome assembly GCF_001723895.1 of Crocodylus porosus. Taxonomy (NCBI): domain Eukaryota; kingdom Metazoa; phylum Chordata; order Crocodylia; family Crocodylidae; genus Crocodylus; species Crocodylus porosus. The sequence continues at coordinate 46,130,363 of NW_017728907.1, read as the reverse complement.
CACCGCTCTATCAATCACTTCAACCCTGACCTCACACGATCGCTCAGTCTAAGAGACAGAGGGGTAATTTCAGCCCGGTTTCCAGGCAGGGCAGAGGCCTTGGAAAACAATCCCAGCTCATTTTGCTATTTGCCTGAAGTGCCTCTCCACACGCCCTGTGCCTTAGCTCCTTAGCTCCTGGCATGTGCTGGCTGCTAGCAAACTGCAGTAAGAGAGCTGGTACACTCTTCTCCAGGCCAGTGGCCACCCCTGGCCTGCCCCCACCCCAAGGTGAAGTGCAGAGGGGTCAGCTTGTGGGTCCCATGCCAAGCAGCTACACTTAGGGGCCAGCCTCTGCATGCGGATCCACGGTGCAGCCTGGGTGGCAGCCATGTGCTACAGGCCTCTGTCACGAGGGCTGGGCTCCATCCTAGTGCAGGGCAAAGCCTAGGGTTCCAGTGGTGAAAATCTGCACCCCCCCCAGCCAGGAGAGAGCTAGTGCTGCCCCAAAAGTAGGCCACGCTGCCTGGGGAGGAGACATGGCCTAGGGGCTCGAGCAGGAGGCTGGCTGTGAAGTCCCAATCACCACCTCCTGTGTGGTGGGTGGGAAATTCAGTCCCACACCCTGCAAATGTCTCCTTAGGGAGTTCGGCATTTCCCTTTCTCCCACCAGCCCCGTACATACCCACCCCATGGTTTGCAGCCCAGCAGACAGGCCAGATACTCACTTTAAGACAGCACCACGGAGCGCCTCCCTCTCTTTGGCTTCGCCCGGCTCTTCCCCGGTGCAAGGGATGATGTCAGCTTCCGTATACCTGAATGAAGGGTTAAGGAGGGCACTGGTCTGCCAAGGGAGGCATCACTGGCAATCCAGCTGATGCAGGCTGAACTGGACCAGCCACTGATGGGCTGAGGGCAGGCATTACCTCTGAACTCTGCGCTGAGTTCTCATCTCCAGAGGAGCCAAACCAGGGCCCTGGTGACACCCTTTGGGGGTGGGAATGGACAGTGGCTTCTTTTCTAATGTGGAGACATCCGCTGGATATGTTACGAGGGGCTGAGCTAGTATAGGAGGTGACATGGTCTCTATACGCTGCCACATTTTTAGGAGGCCAGTCTCTGCCTGCAGTGGATTGGGGCTAGGCTCCTTGCTGATGTCCACCACCCCCAGCTGAGTAAAGAAGACTGACATCAGCTGAGGGGCAGGGCACTAGCTGTAAATACAGGTGCAAGTTTTAATTAAAATCCTGGAACAGCTAATTGTTCCCCACCCTGAGGACGGAAGGATCTAATTGCTTCCTGCCTGTGGTGCTGAACTGGGGGCTATTTACCCTGGTGCTGGGGATCTAGTAAGAACTATGAAAGTTTCTAGGTATGGTGGAGCTGCCCTGACCTCAATTCCTCAAGGGAGGACCTAGAAAGCACCTTTTCAGTGCAAAGGGCACAGCTGGGAGAGCAAACTCCTGGCTACGGAAGCAGGCAAGCCCTGCTACCACATACTGCCCTGTGCACTGCCTCTGAGAAAACCACAGGAGATGGTATGTGCCAGGGAAACCTTGAGGGGAGCTAGGAAGTGGGGGGTGATGGGCTGACAGCAAAGCAGGTTGAGGCAGTCAGCTGGAGGTGGCCCGGGTAACTGGGGAGGATTATGAAACAGCCCATGAACTGCACTAGGAAAACAGCTCAAAGGCTCGAATTCAGGGGGTTTCTCCCAAACCCTGGGTCTGAGCCAGGAACCTGCACAGAGAAGGAGCTGTAATGGAAATGGAAGGACGCATTATGGCAGATATGGGGGCCCATCCCGGCCCAAAGAAGCCCTGAGCAGCCGTGTGGGGAGCGGCTGCAGCCCCAGGAAGGCAAACTGGGATTGCAGCAACAACCAGAGCAGCAGACGCAGCCTCGGGGCTTGCCGAGTTTAGAACCTCTCAAAAATGATACTGTGGCTTCCCGTATTCGAGTGTGTCGTCCCCGTCCACATCGAGGTCGGCGTCGCTGTCGGGATTCTCCTTCCCACTGCACATGACGAACCCAGAGCCTGGAGGGGACAAAGCAGGCAGGTGGGTGTCACAATGTGGAGCTCTGTGGCAAATGCCCGAAAAAACGACGGCCTAGAGGCCACCAGCTTGCCATGCACTGGGAACTGCAGCAGGGTCCCACAGCAGTGCCATGGCAGGTGGGACTCCCCCACGACAATTCTAGCAAGTTCTGAACCCTGTTTGCTGAAGAGCAAGAATAAACCCAACTTCTGGGCAGACGCTCAGTGCCAGCTGACAGCCAGGGCTCCCACAGGCCCCCTGCTACAGGTGACAAGGGAGTCAGCACAGGACCAGTACCTCTGTCTTGGGGGATCCCCATCTGACCGCAGGAGAAGCAAAAGGGGACCAGCCCCTTCCCACGGAACAGCCCCACTTTGTTAGAGGAAGAGTATTCTGCCTATTTGGGCTCTTGGGCAGTGACTGTCCATTCCTTAATGGCCAGGACAGCTTGGGCCAGGGAGCCAAGGCTACAAGTGGAAGGTGGTGCAGCTAGGGATAGATTATCAAGTACCCATGAGGGAAGTGGACCTGCTCATTATTTGCGATGTGATGTCTCTGCTGGCAGGTGGGCAAACCAAGGCATGGAGATTTAAGCGAGTAACCATCACCCACATCATGCTGGGTGTCTGATATAAAGCTGGTAAAGGAGCCCAGCCCTCCTGGGTCCCAACCTGGGGTGTTAAGCCCACAGCCAACGTCCCTGTGCTGCACAGCTGTAGTAAAGCCGCACACCTGAACAGTGGATTGCATGGCTCCTCCCGCCCGGCCAGGCCACTGCATTCCTGTCTTAGCAAAGCTTTCAGAGTAGGGACCTCATAGTGAAGGTCACTGCTGGAAGGGGAAGGCTGGTCTGGGCTACCCAGGGGTTGAGCTGGAGAAGGACTAGTGATGCCCCATAGGGATGGGAATCCCTCTGTGTCCAGTGCAGCCTGTTGGGTCATGCCAGGGTCTGATGTGAGCACCGTGGAGCGGGAGACTAGCTGCATTTTGCCAGCGGCAGGAGTGCAGCAGTACATCTGGCTGGTGAGAGCTGTGTGGGGAGTTCAGCAGGGGGGAGATCTCACTTCCAAGGCCACTGCAGGGGTTCACAGAAGTTTAGGGCTGGAAGGGATGCAGCCAGCTCCTGCTGCTCTCTACAGACATATGCGCTACCCCACTGCTAAAGCCACTAATAACGTTCATTATCATGGATCCGATAGTTCCCCTCCTTGTATAAACCTGAGGGCTCTGTGGCATAATAGTTTCCAGAAGACCCTCTCCCCAGAAGCAGAGTCAGCTTCTGCCCCACTGCACTCCATTTTCACCCGATTCCTGTGCAAGGGCAGAGGCTGAGGCCACAGCCTGAGGTGTGCAGCAGCTCTGAGGACCTGGGTCGTGTCACCAGTGAGGCTGGGGCAGCCTCTTTGCCCTCGGACATCCCATTTCAAGCCCAGGTTACACTGCGCTGCACGCCACCAGCCAGCATCTGTCCCAAGCCGCCTTCTCTCCTCTAGTAAATCTCAAACCTCTCAATTCATCACGATGCTCAGGAGAAGATTTAAAGTGCCAGGAGAGACCTGTCAAAGGAGCTAGAGACTTTCGGAGCTGCCCAAGAACTGGCCGTAGGCGACACAGCTACAATTTATGAGTGTAGCATTTAACCCCCCGTAACACCATCCTCCATACCTGGCACTGCTTTAGCCCATCACTGCTACAAGGCCGTAAACTCTGGACACGCAGGGCTACATTTGTCTTTTGAAGAGGAGGGAGACACAAATCATGCAAAGCTGGAACCACGACCTGGCCAGTCCCAGAGGTGAGCAGAACGTGAGCCAGATAACGAATGCTCCCAGGGTCAACGGAGCGACTGGCACAGGGGCTAGAGAGAGATCCTACCACTCACAGGCCCACCTGAAGGGACCGAGTGCATGGGGAATGGGTGTCTTTCCATTGTTTCGTTTCCAAGTTGTGTAAGCCAGAGACAAGCGCTTCAGAATCAAGAGGCCAGGCCTGCTGGGTGCGATGCAATGCACCCCTATTAGGGTACTATCAACCCCCCTCACACCCCTGCTGGGATTGGCACAAATCCTTGTAGAGACCTAGAGCGGCAGCTCCCTTGGCTTGTGCACACAGCATGTTTAAAGAACCCAGCACAGCCACATGATGCCTGCCAGCTTCACAGTAGAAATCACAGAGCTGTGGGGCCGGCAGGGACCTATGGAGGTTGCATCTGGCCCAACCCTTGCTTGAGGCAGGATCAGCCCTGTCCAAACAAGGACAGACAAATCCAGTGTCCGACCTCTGAGCAACATGACAGCCTTGGCACAACCCAGAACTTCACACCTGAACCTGTCACAGGGAAAGCAAGGGGATCACAGCTGCCAATGTCCTGTTAAAGGTTGCTAATATACATTCAAGAGATCTGAGGCGAAGGCTGTACCCCTGCTGCAGAGGAAGGCAAAACTCCCCCAAGTCCATACCAATCTGACTGGCGGGGAAGAATTCCCTCCTGACCCCAAATTTGGCATTGGTCTGACACCAAGCGGAGGAGCAAGACCCTTTACCCAGGATTCTGCAGGGTTGGTCCCAACAGGAGCACTGGCAAAGCCCAGTCCTCACCCCCAGCCTGGGTTGCAGCCAGCACCCAGCACCTCTGAGGGAGGCTTAAAGAAGAGCTATTCCTGTTCTGGAGCTGGTCCAGTGCATGCAGCATTTTGGTTTTCATCTGTCAGAAATACTGCCCCAGAGACCAGGCCACGTGGTGCAGTAAGATCCCACGGTGGCGCTCCCCAGCTGTGACAGCTGCTGATGGAGCACTGGAAGAACAGGGGGACCATGGCCTAGTCCTAGGGCTGCCAGGAGGGGACATTTCCATTGCGACCTCTGTGACATTGTGCCAGGCCCTGTCTCAGTGCAGGGAAGCAAACCCTTTGTTTTTCCAGCATCAGAAAAGTTCAGCAGCCTTTGCAAGGGGCAGAGCTGTGTGACAAAGGAGGCCAAATCACTTTGACAACAGGACAGAGGATGCTTTTCAGAGACGCTTCAAGTATGGTTGTCCTATGCCTTGAGATAAGCCTCCATCCCTTACTACCAGAGACCAACTTGGTTACCATGTGCAGAGCACAACTGCAGCAGGTCCTGTGTCTGGTCCACTAGGACAAGCCAGGATTAGGATGAGCCTTCAACAGCACCAGCAGAGCCCAGACTGACACCATGTACCTAGTGGGTTTTGCATGCCCACTACAGGGTGCCAGAAGGGAGCCACTCCTCTGAGGACGGAGGCTTGGTTCTCAAAAGGTGCGGCAGCTTGAGTGCCGAGTCACCTGTAAAAAAAAGCTCGATTTAAATGGTACTAGAGGAGTAATGTCCACTCAGAGGAAGGCTTAAAAACACCCCAATACTCTCCATCACTGGTTCAAGAAGAGGGTAGATAGACACTGGTCAGGGATGATCTAGGCGTAGCGATGCCTGGTTCTACTATGGGAGCTTCCCAGGCTTTTGGGCTTTGCTGGTTGCCCTTTCTCCCTCTTTCTGTTCCACGTGTCAAGGTGTTTGTAAGCCATCCTCAGAAGCACTGAGTGTTGGGGTGGGGACCCGGCTGTGTCAATGCTCCTGCTGAGATTTAAAGCCAGAGGTTCTTGGCTAGTGGGTTTTTCCCCCTCCACTTGGGGTCAGACCAATGCCACACCTGGGTTCAGGAAGGAATTTCCCCCCCGGTCAGACTGCGGGGGTTTGCCTACCTCTGCAGCAGGGGCACGGCCTCTGCCTGTGTTAACACCTTTGTACAGCAGGAGGATGTTGGCTGCTGTAGTCCCCCTGTTTTACCTGTGGTAGGGTTGGGAGTAATGTTTAAGAAATCATAGAAAATGAGGGCTAGAAGGGACCTCAGGAGGTCACCTAGTCCACCCTCCATCTAGGGGTGACTGCTGTGTTGCTCAGAGGTGGGACACTGGGTTCATCTGTGCTGGTTTGGACAGGGCTGATCCTGCCTCAAGCAGGGGTTGGACTGGATGTGACTTCTCCAGTTTCCTCCCTTCCAGCCCCACTTCACTGTGATTCTACGTGGAGTCCGACTGGCATGAAAGCTAGCCAGAGCCTGCCTCGCAGGGAGCAGGCAACGCCAAAGGGTTTGGGCTGCCCTGAAGGGACATCACAGAGAAAGGGGCTGCAGCACAATCTAACAGATCTAGAAAGTGATGTCAAGTCGAGAAGCTCCACAAATGGAGCAAGGGGTGGCACAGAGGGTTTAAAATTCAGATGTGCTTTAGAGGAGCGGCTACAAGTCAAACTTCCCTCCCTGACAGCACTTGGGGGTTAGGTAGGCCCCAGAAATCCAGCCCCAGGTCTCTCTTGAATACATGTCCCCAGCTTTGCACACCTTTGCTTGCACAAGGGCCAGGATTTCTGTACCAAGAATGCAAGTTATAATGGATTGCGCATTGTCAGCCAGCTAAGCCAGGACCGGTATTTCTCAGCGCGTGGAACAAAGCACACGCCACGCCTGGCGGAAAAGTCACAATATAAGCTGTGCCATTTATCAGTTTAAGAAATTCACAGCTTCCTGGTTTCGAACAGGGAGCGCGGTACCGTGGCGCATTGGGACTGAATGACAAGGTCATAAATCCCAAGCTCACCGCTGCATGCGGGAGAACGCTGGAGAACAAAATGCAGCGCACGGCCCGAGCTGAGAGCAGCTGGGGGACCAGTGGCCTCTGGCCCACACGTTCAAAAACCCCTCACCCAAGACCAGGTCGGTGTGTAAGGCCAGTTCCGCTAGGTCGGGGTTTACAGCCACCGCTTCAAGCTGTCCCTCCGTGTCTAACTCCCTGGGTTGCTTCCCTGGGCAAAGCCAGCAAAAACACCCAAGCAGCTGTTCAAATATTTGACGTCTGAACTGCCTGACATTATTCATTCAGCTTGGGCTCATTCAAACCAGATTTCTGGTCAAGCGCTGTTATAAATGGATTAGGAGGAACGCAAAATGCAAGGGCGGCCTGACAGGAACACACCTGCTTCTCTAAAAGCCTGGGCCTAGAGCTCTTGGACCCCCCACCCCTTGTCTGTGTTTGCCATGAATAGGCTGCCAGACGAAACCAGGGAAAACACGGACCGGAGCCTAGTGGGGCGGGGGCTGAAGGGAGCCTGGTGTGTTGGGCAGCCCCTTGAAAGCAAGGCTGTCAGACGGCAAGGAAACACAGGTCTCCAGAAACCACCTCAGCTTGCTATCCCCAGGGACTTGCAACTCAACACAGTACCCCAGGGATCAGGACGAACCTCCTTGAGGCACAGCTCAGCTCCCAAAGGCTGTGCAGGAGAGTTTGGAGTCCCCTTCAAGAAATGGATTAAAGCCATCTCCTTTCTCTGAAGGGGTCCATCCTCAGGACTCAGCTTCCCCCCCAACTGCCAAGAACGGCCAAGCTGCCGCACACAGGTCGAGTTTTAGGTCCAAGCTGGGAGCTCATCAGGTGCCTGACCTGCACCAGTTGCTCACGTGAGCACTCAAGGATCTGACGATGGGGCCTGTTGGGCTCTGCAGTTACATCACAGGCACTTGGAAGTGCCAAGTTCAGATTAAAGATGACCCTCTCTGCCCCTTTTAGGATGCAGCCCTCTCCCGCTGGCATTGGGCATGCCGGCTGCAGCAGGCCCTGCTCCCCCGCTCTCTTTCACCATGCAATTAGCCCTACTGATGCTAAGGCAGCGCAATTTTCTGACAGCCTTAATCCCAACTGCCTCCTTAAGGTCCAAACAAACAAGAGTGAGCAGGCAGGTCAGACGCTGGGGCCATTAAGCAGTGAAAAAACAAAGTTACAGCTCTGTCTCCGATCCCCATTGCTCTTGTAGCCATGTGCTCTGACAAGCAATTCCAGCACTGGTGTTGAGTGGCACCTCTATAAACCCTGTGACAGTTTGGGAGACAAACTCTCCCATCAATCAGAATGTACCTATCAAGATCACTTACCTAGAGCGCCCGCAGCCCTCCGGCACTGTGTACACAGCTTTGCTTTGGCTGGCCTTGGAGCAGGCGGCGTTAACACCAAGCTGGGGTTTTGTGAACGTTGGGAACATGCAAGGCGGCTGCTGAAATATGGATGGGAAGCTTTGCAAAGTGCAGTCATATGCCTCCTGGCCACTCTCTTCAGGAGCTGACAGGTTAGGGGAACTGGCGGGGCTTGAAGGAGAACGGAAATGCTTTCCAATGACCTCCTGGGCACGGATTCAAAGGGACTGGAGATAAATCTCTTCCCAAATCCCTCTCTTCTCTTGCTACGAGGCTTCACTGTGCATTCTCTGGAGGCCTGAACAAGACCTCCTGACCTTGCAAGACACTCCAAAACCCACCTCTTACAACCTCTTAGGCAAAAGATCCTCTGTATACAACTCCAGCTGTCTCATATCCCATCTGTTAACAGAATATATGGATAGGCTTAGAGAAGAAAGCTATTTTAAGAGCCCTGAATTCAAACTTCTGTCCCCCACCCTTTAGTGAAGAGCATGGTGGGAACACTACAGAAACTAAACACTGCAGAAGTGGGTCTGAGTCCAGCTCCACACCAGGGGTGTGTGGACCAGTTGGGGGCTGGCTGGGGGACTGCAGTCAGAGGATACATACTCACAAGCTTCCCATGCTGGAGGGTTTGCTCATCAGACCCGCTCTGGCCCACCCCCTCACTACATTTTCACATAGGTATGTCACGCTGGGTGAACAAGACAGCACGGAAGCAGCTTTATTTTAAAAAGGCGGCTTGGAAGGAAAGAGAAACCTGCCACGGCATCTTTTAAATGCAGCAACGAGTGGGTGAAGTGACCCTCCTCGTCAGCAATCTTTCCTGAATCAATAATGCTTCCCTGGCCAGATGATCACACAGTCAAATGGTTCCTCTGCCCTAAAGGGTGTGCTACACACGAATTCTGCTCCTGGTTCATGTGGCCCTTCCTGGCAGCAGCCAGGAGTACAGAGAGAGGTTTTGCAGGGCAGGGTTTTGTTTTCAACCACAGTCAAGGAGCCAACCCTGTTCCAGGTGCATCAACTCTGCAGAACGACTGCAGCCTCTAGCAAGCACATGTGTATGACCAATGCACAGCTTGGCAAGGTACCTTCCCTCTCCCATGGTGGAAGCTGCGTGGACACCAGGCTGACAGTGAGGATCCCAGCTAGTTGCAGGGACTTCTGCCAAGTGATCAGAAGAGCAGACTCCAAGGAAAGGGCTGCTTAACACGTCTTGTAGCAAGATGCACCAAATGAATAAAAGTGTTCCAGGGCTCAGGGTCCACACCAATTGCTGTAGGTTCAAGGCATTTCTCCAGCCTATGAGTTGTGCTGAAGAAAAGCCTGGGGACATCTGCAGATTTTCAAGCCGCAGCACTGGATGATGGCTGGGGCAGGAGGCTGGCACACAGACTCAGACCAATGCTCTGATCCAACACAGTCACCCCCGTGACACTGCCTCCTCATGCTCTGTGTCAGGGCAGGCAGCAAGGGGTGAGCACAGAGCTTTGCCTCCAGCCAGGAGTTCAAACCCCGCTGCTGCAGCACAAAAGAAGAGCTGAGGCCAGGCTCTCGGCAGCCATTGGCTCGATTTCTGTGGTCGAAGAAGGGTGGCTCGGGAAGCTTTTGTTCCCGCGGGGAGAAGGTGGAAACAAAAAAGGGAAGAGGGGAATTAAAGTAATCTCAAATCGCTAAGCAGCTTCCCAGCCCCGGATCAATAGGCAGCACTGACAGGGATCACAGGAATGTCGCAACTTTGCCAATAACAAAGCAGCCCAGCGGAGCCAGGAGGACGACTTTTCTAGTGCAGCCGAGCGTGACGCAGGGAGGCCGGCGAGCAGCTGGAAGTGACACCCTGGCTTACAGAGGCAGCAGGTCCCTGTTTTAAATGATGATGAGCAGGGCGGTTTTATTTGTGGAGGGAAGATGCAGTCGAGGTCTGAAATCCAAGGCCTCAACTTTCCCAGACAAACCTGCCCACCCGACCCCAAACTATTTCTTTTCCAGGCTGGGAAGAAGAAAGAAAATCAGTGTTAATTTAATCAATTGATCAGCCCATCGATTGCAAAACTGGAGCTGCTAGTTAGCCATGTGCAGTAATGCCCTCAACTCCAAGACCACAAAACACGCCATCGATTGCTTCACTTGCTGCTCCCAACTAAAAAATAAAGATGCGCTTTCAATGGGAAAAGCAAGTTTCCAGCCTGGGAAGGAGATACAGGTGAATAAGAACACAAGCTGGGGAACAGGGACAGCGGCGGCTGGCGAGTTTCAAACTGAAATTAGTTACAGATGCAGTCACGGTGTCTTGTGTAAACTCTATCGATTGGGTAGCTGACAGTCTTAGGAGCCTCCATGCTAGGACAATCAATCCGGCCACAGTGTCACCTGCCACTTTGCTGAACAGTTGACAATGCAATTATCCAGTGTGGAGGCAGGGAGTTGGCGTGTGTCAAACGCAGTTAGCCACTTTCCGGGCACTACTCGATAATGTGTTTCACCGCCTCGCGGAAGAGACGACATGCGGAGACAGGAGCTGTTTAGAGCCATTGAGACCCCACTCCCTTTTCCTTTAGAAAAATCTCACTGCCCCTGACTTAACAACTGTATTCTAAAATGCTATTAAAATCACGTCAATCAAACCCTTGGTGCTTAAGGCTGAAGTTTGACCTGAGAGTCCAAGAGGGAGGCTGCAGTTCCAGCAAAACTGCAGATGGTTTTGGGGGAGAAAAAAATAAGATCACCCGCCACCTGCCTCAAACATGGAATTGCTGAGAGGACGGAGCACGAGGGAAGTGGCTGGGCTGGAGCAGCTCTGTCTGGATGGCAGACGGGGCTGGAGGGGCTCACAGCCAGGAAATGCAAGTTTAAAGCAATGCTGTCAACTTGAAATGTAGTCAATTAAAGACGGGGGGGGGGGAGCGAGTCATTTCAGGTGCTGCCCTGCTCATTGCCTCCTTCTGCCAGTTTACAACCACCATTTGCCTTTCCCTCTTTAATTATTTTTCTCTCCGTCCCTCCTTCGTTGCTAAGTGATAGATTTCCCACCCTGATGGAGCAGCACAGCTGGATCCACACCGCTGTCAAATGTGGCAGGAAGTGAAGGGGATCCTGCTCCTGCGCCTGCCCACGTGCTCTCCACCCCCGCCAGTGCAGCCATCTTCAGTGACATATCCCAGGTAAATGAGACAGGCTGTGGGACCGTGGCCCCTAAATCACCATCCAGCTGTTCACCCATGACATGCACATTCTACCTGTTCAGATTCATATTATATCAAAACTTTAAAGAACTGCACTGGGAGCCATCTGCTGAGACTGAAACCCTCACTATTTAATGGACCCAGCAGGGAAGCCCCCAGTAAAACTGACTGGCTGTAGCCCACTGCCATCATAAAAACAAGGCAAGCAAACTAACCTTGGATGTTAGATGGCACTAGTCTAGCCTAGCCATTATCCAGTCTGGGAGAGGCTGTCCTGGAAATGATTTAATGTCTAAGGGGTGTTTAAAAGTGGCTGGTTCGGGGTACAGACAGAGCATAGATATCAAACACTGCAGGGCTGCACACTCAGCTGGAGCTGTTCATATCTGGAGGTGCTGGTGCCTCGGCTACGTTGATCCTTGAATACCGCTGCCTGGCTACTTCAGTCTGGGAGGTATTTACTGGCCACTGAACCTGCACATGAATACAGCCCTGTAGGGCCCACACAGCCTGCCTAACCCCTCGCTGCCAAAGCTGAACCAACAAGGGGCTGCTGTTCCATGCCACAGATTTCCATCTGAGAAATGAGATTAACCACCTCCTCACGTGCAGTGATGGAGCAGCAGCAGAGCTGTGGTGCTCAGCAGTGGGCCTGAGCTCCTAGACTGTGAGAGATGAAGCTGCCAGACACGTGCTGGGCAGCACAAGGTCACCACTGGTTCTGGAGTCGCCTCTTTCTAGACAGCCTGCTTGTTGGGCAGGGGCCTCCTCTGCACAGCTGCTAGCACACCCGAGCGTGCACAGTCAGCCCTCCAGCTACGGCCTGCAAGGGCTCCTCCTGCCTCCTCATTGCCTCGGGGGGTCCGAGCAAGACGGGTCCCACCACAGCAGGGTGCTGGCAGCGGGACTGCAGCCATGTGCGAGGCATTTTGAGGCAGCCGAACATTGCTAAGTTCTACCTTCCAACCAGCCAGGCTGATTGCATTTGACATGAGAGCTGAAGCAGGGAGTGACTTTGCTGGTCACAGTGACTTGGACTTCCCCTTGCCCGTGCTATCTGGGGCTGTGTTTCTACTTGTTCAGGCCATCGTGTTCACTGAGGCCGAATCCACACCATCTTGGGAGCAAGGCATGGAGGGATGAGAACAACTCCACAATTAAATCATCCCAGTGAGTTTCCCTGCAGACTGCCTGGCTCAGGCCCTTGTCTCCTCGATCTCCGTTAGAAAGGCTCCTTCCCTGGAACTGCCCTGCTCACCGCTTTAATGAGTTCAAAGGCTTTCCCTCTGTGCTATTTTCAAGGCAACTGATCTGCTGGAGGACAAGAAATCCATAAGAGCACAGGGCAAGTGGCTTGCTGCCGTGCCGAGGGGTGGGGGAGCCGGCAGGTGGACGGGGGGCTTAGCGACCATCTTTCAATTCTTTCATATCTGGAGAGGACAGCAATCTCTGTTCTATCAGACAGTGCGGTTCGGAGTTTAAATGGTACTTGCTGCTCGCTTGCTTTTCCTGTCTCTGTCTCTCTCTCTTTGAAGTTGACTGGACAGCTTCCTCAAGCTGGCGTTATCACTCCCTCTAACCACTCTTGGCAGGCAATCTAATTCCCCCTGAAAAGGTCACCGCCATTTTAACTGCCTTTCAATCACATTAAGCACGCTGCCGCTCGTGCTCAGAGCGCTGCGCCTGCAGCTCTCCTGACTGAGGTGCAATCGATAAGCTGACATGCTGCCCCCCCGCCCGCGGCCCGACATCCCCGATCGCCCCCCGCCCTCCCCTGCTGAAGGAACTGCACGCCATCCCGAGTGACGGACCCCCTCCAAAAAATAAATAAATAAATATGGAGCTTTTAACAGATCCCTCCCTCAACCTCTTGGCCCCCCGTTCGGGGAAGGGAGAAGGGGAGCACCCTCCCTGCGGGCTGACAGAGATGGGGACTTCACAGGAGAGTTTGCTCTGGCTCCAGCCCAGACCCTTTTGAAGCCGTGTTACAAAGAACATGCCTCCCTCAAGCTCCCTTCAATGCAATCATTACCGTTATCTCTGGCTTTTTTTCCCCGCAGTTACCAGTTGTGTTGCACACATCGATCCCTGTGTAGGACACTGTTTTAAGTCTGCTCGCCTTTTGAGTGCGCTAAGCCGTTTAGGAGATGACAGCGACTTCTATCAGTGTGAAGCTGATGCGATTCTTTTCAGATAAAGCACTTTTTTCCCTCCCTCTTCCCCCCCTTCCTCTTTTCAAGGAACAGACACACACACAAAGAGACACCGAATCTTTCAAAAGGGAAAAAAACCCTTTTGAACTTCCCTCAGGAATTCTTGAAAGGGAGAACCTGAGATTGTAAACACTTGGGGTACCGCACATCCAGGCCGGGGAGGGGCATGAGGACTGGGACAAACGTGCTGGGAGCTACACATCACAGAAGGAAACGCTCTGTGCTTTCAGTGCTGAGCCCTGCGGCTGTCTAAACAGCGGTTGGCTTATTAGGCACAGGTTGCACAAAATAATTCTCTGGAGCAAAGAGCAACAGAAAGGGAAAGTGCCAAATGCAGACACTGCTCCCCACGGCTCGGGGGATTGGGCACAGCCGGCCAGGCCCTGCCAGGAGGTTTCGCAAGTTTGCGTCCTGTGACACTACCCTGACACAGGCACCACTTCTCCCCGTCTGCGTGGAGCCCAGGTTCGGGCACTGGCCATACTGGAGAGGGCGGGGAGGGGAGGAACAGGTCTCTGCCACCTGGCCTCTACATTTCAAAGGCTGCCCTTTCACCTCCTGCAACAAGGACCCGATTAAAAGCCATTGCGTGAGCTGCATGTTTCTCCGCAGGGACAGTGGCGAAGGGGATAAGTGGTAAGGCTGCTCTGGACAGGAAGGGCCCAATCCCTACCCGCAAGGGCCCTGCCACCATACCAGAGTGCTGCCGTGCCCCGACAGAGCCCTGATCCCTGCTCAGCTGACAGCACAGCAGATTTGCAAGCCAGATATAATGCAGGGTTTTAGCAAACCAGCTGCTTCCGAGTGAAAGAGTTTCAAGGCAGCTAACACCATCTAATCCCTGGGTGGAATGCCTCCGCCATGCTCGCCTGCAAGGCAGCCAGCACGCCGCCTCGAGGCCCCAGCACCCACGGGCTTCTATCGATTCACCCACCTGTTGCTTCAAGAGGTGCTCAGCTCACTGGGGCAGGGGACTGCTTTATGGTACATGCCTGTGTGTGGGGTCTGGTGCTCCCAGGTGCTGGCCTCCAGCCAGGTGCCTTGGCACCACAATCCTGACAGTGTTGGAGACTGGACAAGTGCCATCTCCTCAGACAGCCTCACCAAGCCAAGGACACTTGGCCCACCAAGGGGCCAGAGCTCAGTCCCCAGACTGTGCACGGGAAAGGCCAACTTTTGGCAAGAGGGTCTAAAGCTAAGCTCCCGGCTCCTGCACATGGCTGTTCAGTCACTGCTCTTTTGGATCCTTTCAGTGAGAAGCAGGGGATGTGGGACAGGACACCTGTATGCAGGACCTGCAGTTCCTTGTCCATGGGGTGTGGGGAGAAGGGATCCAAGTTTGGGGCCAGCAGCAGCCCTGTCCGTGGGGCTGGAGCTGCGCCATGAATACTGGCCAGTCTCCTGTGTCCCAGGCTGCAATGTCGCCGCAGAGCCACGTGCCATTACAACAGGGACTGATGAGATACGGGGACGCCTGATCTCCCTCCAGCTGGGTATTTTTCTCCGTGTCGTCTCTCATCCGCTGAACCCAGAAAAAGTCTGTTTGGTATTAAGGGCCTGCCTTGGATTCCTGCATCACTACTCCTTTCTAGCCACGGGAACTGGGCTAGAGGGGGAGCCCTGGCACAAAGGTTAATGGGGGGATGCCAGTTTTGCTCTGAGCAGCTTCCAGTGGTGGAGGGTGTCTCTAGGATGCCGCACAGCTTTGGAAGGTTAGATGCTCTAGGCTCCCATCCCCAGATGAGAGCCAGCTGGTATCAATACGAGGAGGGGGGAAGGAAGGAGGGTCGGTCGCACCAAATTCACCTGGAGCTCCATGGAACAGGTCTATCCTCTGCCCATGACCAGCCAGGGGAGAGGAAGGGGAGCCTGGCAGTGGGGGTCGAGAGGTCTGGCTCATGGCCCTTTGTAACTGTGACTCTTTTCAGGCTGCAATCCTTCTGGGTGCAGAGACTTCAGGAAGCTTGGTGCAGGTGCTGGTTACAACAGAGCAGAGTGCCCACCAGGCTGCAGGCATGCTCTGGGCAGCCCACAATCCCAGGCTGACATGATGGCAGGGTTTCCCTGCCTAGGGGAGCACGCACCTCATAAGGGGTGTGGGTCATCAGCTCTGTGGCCAGTGCACACAGAGCACGGAGCCCATCACAGGTGCTCCCAGGGAGCAAGAGCTGGAAAACTGGGGTCTGGGTACAAAACGCAGAGTCCCACCAGACAGAAGGAGGGAAGACATGTGTTGAGGTCTCCAAGGCAGACCCACAGGGCAGAGCTCCCCAGTCTTGTGATGAGCACCAGTCCAGTCTGAGAGCCAGCAGGACTGCTCTCCTGCACTGGCAAAGGATGGAACTGTTTGCTGCTAGCTTTCGAGACCTTAAGGAGCATGCAGGATGCCTCCCTGCTCAGAGGATAATCAGGAAAGCCTATGAGCCATTGCTGCCTCACCCCCGCGCTCCCAAACTACAAAGGCGTTGGAGGGGACACAGGCCTGGCTTACACAGCCCAAGCTCCTGTTTGGCTGTTCAGTCCAACTCCATCTCTGCGCAGCCTTTCCTCTTGGGGTACTTGAAATTAAAATCCTTGCTGGCAGGGGAAGAGGCAGCACGCTGTCCTTTTGTGTAGTGGAGGGAGCCGCTGTCCCCTGTCTCATTAGGCATGGGATACGTGCGCAGCTGCTGAGAGACGGCCTCCGCAGCGCCGGAGGTTCACGTCGGTTTAGTAAATCCTCGTGTTGGAGGCCAAAGGGCCGAGTGTAAGAAAGGGGCCAGGTTCCAGCTAAAATTACATCCCCCAATAAAGCTCACAAGAGGTCAAATTTTGCCATAACTCACTCTCTCCTCAGTAACTGATTTCCCTGTCGCTGGGGAAGGGGCAGGAGGAGGAAAAAAGAAAATGTGCTTGTCTGGGAGCCCTGAGGGCCTGCCGCACTGGAGGTGTGGAGCAGGTTGCTGGATTCTCATTTATCAACCTTAAAAGGGATGGAGTGATAAATGCACAACCGGCCCTTTAATATTTTATGCAGGTGCTAAAGCGACTTGGCTGTCACCTTCAATACATCACCGGCGGCTGATAAACCAGCTTTCGTCACTCCAGGCTGGGAATTTTTACAATTTCATTTCTCTCCCCTCCTTTCAGATATATCCATGTATTTCTTAATATGCGCAACATAGAAGTGATTTCCTTCCACTGATCTCCCTCCGGGAGTGGCTCCCCACTGCACCCTCCCCAGCCACCTCTTTCTGAACACCAAATAAAACAAGGCTTTTGTTTAAGATCAGCTTAAAAAATGTTACCCTCGTTTTCGCAGGGGTGATAAACACAGGAATCGCTTCCCAGGGGGCAGCACGGCTGAAAGTCAGTACCTCTCTGAGGTAGAGGCCTGGATGCAAACAGGGTCGATCCCTCCCTCCAAAGGAACAGTCCCCAGGTCAGCCCCTCAGCCAGGCCCGCGATGCCCCGAGTACCTCGGAACCCCCCCTCCAGGAGGGTGGTGGCCCGTATCCGCTTCTGCCCGCACCACTCGTACTCCTCAAAGCGGTTGCCATTCTCATTCTCAATGTCCACAGAGTCGTCCTCGGCCATGCACGAGCCTTCTCTCTGGGCAGGGTGGAGAATGAGACACTCAATTCTTGTAGTGGCACAAGGGAACTGCGCCGAGGGGCTCAGGGCAGCTCCTGGGGGTCACAAGCTCTGTGGGGTGGGAGCAGCCTCTGGTTTCCCACCACAGACCTGTTTCCAGCAGCCAGAAGCACTCAGCCCTCCAAAGCAACACCAAGCCAAGCAGCAGGAGTCCCATGTTACAGCTATAGCTCCCAGGGTCCAAGTGCAGGCCCTCACCTGAAGCTGAGAACTCCTTGTCCAGGACCCCAGGGCAGCTCCTGTCTGCGGGGCCTCCTGGGACACTGAGCTCAGGGAAACTGGTAAAAACCCAGCTCCCCTCATACATGCTTTCCTTGGAGTGTTCTAGTGGGGTGTATGCCGGGGCCCAGAACCAGATCCAACAGGAAGCCGTACAGAGAGCTCAAAGGCTCTGCTCCTCAAAGCAATGCCTCCTCACCTTCTCTGCTCATGCTACTGAGAAGAGAGGGGGCTACACTCCCATATGAGGTCCTCACCTCCTGGAGGGAGATGCACCCACTGTGTTTATAACCAAGCCATTTTAAAAGACAATTGTTCTGATGTTGCTACGGACAAAAAGCAAGAAAAGAGAATGCAGATCGGCTAGTGGGGACCACAGGCTCTAGCTGCCTAGAGCCATGCTGTTTATAGCTCTTTAATGTGGCATGAGCAACATGGAAGAAACAAAGCTCCTAGCACTGGACAGGAGGAAATTGCTACTGAGCCACTTTCTGAGACAGGGAGGGTGACCAGAGCTCTCCGACAGAGCACCCCGGCCTCAAACATGGACAGTTAGCTTGTGCTTAGTGTTGTTAGGTTGCCTGCAGACAGAGCTGAGAGTAGGGAGAAGGGAATGGCAGCACCCGTTCCTGCTGCGCCTCTACCTTGGCAAGGCATTGTTCCACATGCCTACTCATCTCCTCCTCGGATCCTGCCAGAGGCCGGCTGCAGAGGGGACATACCTGCCCTTCGTCTTGCTTCCTCCGTTTCATTTTCCCAATCCGAGCTGCATGGAGAAAAACCAAGGAGAGAGAAACAACAGGTCAGGCCCACTGTTTTCCCAAACCTGAAGGCTGCGGCTCAGGGGGTCCCCCCTGTCATCACAAGCCAGTCCTGCCTCATGGAGAATACAGGCTGGAAGATTCCCCGCCAGCTTTCTGTGGTGAGTGCTTGAGCTACGCACATTTCAAAGACACTTATGTGGTCCTGACATGGAGACTAGGACCAAGATCCAGCCAGGAGTCTAAGATCCCACCACGCCCCACTGACCCTATCACAAGTAGCAGGACTGCAGGTGCCTCAGTACCTTCCCAGCCCAGGCCCTTTGCAAGGGAAGACTGGCCTTGCCCCTATGGCAAGGGGCCAATGTGGCTGCTTCCCTTCACTGCTAAAGGATCTGCCCCCATTTTCCAGGCAGAATCCAGCAGCTGGATCCTAGTCTGCCTCTGCCTGCTCACTCGGAGCCCCCAGCCAGCAGAGATCCCTTACACAGAACCCCGGAGAACTCCAGTCTAGACATCTAGAGCCCCCACACACTGCACAACAGTCCTTTTTAGCACCTTAGGCCTCCCTGTATGCCTGTACGTCTCTCCCCCCGGGATGTCAGGAACAGGAGGGCAAAGCAGGTTAGAGCCAAGAAGACAGCTTTTGGAGGGACGAAGAACGAGGAACTGTCTGCACCCCGTGGGGGCAGCTCCTTGTCCTCCCAATCCCCAATGGATGTACATGCATTCTTTATTTAAGAAAAGGGGTTACCATGCTCAGCACAGCAGAAAGGGAGCGGGACGGATGCCTGGGGAGTCATACTGATTTGGAAAAGCAGCCAAGAAAGCCTGCTGCTTAATCCAATCTCTAGTTAATTTAAGCCACCGCCTAATGTGATCGAAACATCTGGAACCCAGTCATTTGCATTCATAACTTCTGTCCTTTATTGTGATGGCTTTGGGCATGTGTTATGGGATAGCTCGGGTGCTGGAGGGAGGAAAGGAGCTGCTTAATTAATAAGGAAGGGCAAAATCCTGAATGAGAGACAAGGAAGAGCCCAAGGAAAGCCCGTGCAGTAACAAGAGATGTCATCACTGAGAAGCAGCATTTGCCAGAGATTGCTACTGACGTTGTGAGTGCCGTCACGTGTGCTGAATGCTGTGACGCCTGCCCTGGCATGTATGGACAGTGAGATCGAGGGCTCACTGCAACCCGGGAGAGGAGCACGGAAGAGCAGGAGGTGCAGGGGGGTGTTGTTTCCCACCAGCACAGGAAGGAGTCCTTGTTGGCTTGCATGCCCCCATGCTCTTCAGACCAGGGCACATCACCTTTCTCCAGCTCAAGGCAGGGATGCTCACAGCCCACCATGTGATCAAGCCAGGGGTTCCCGCTCCCAGAGGAGAGAGATACTTCCTCAAAGCACTGCCCTCCTTCCAGCTGACCTGCAAATGCACCACTCCCGCAAATGCTGCCAGGAACCAGCCCTCCGACCTGCCATTCCCAGCTAACGCACATCAGCTTCAGCACCTAGTATCCGCACATCCTACTGGCTCCAGTGCCCTCACGAGCAGCTACTCTGGGCAATGGGGAACGGAAAGACTTGTCGAACACCAGTCTCCCCACACATGCTTGGGGTGTCCTCTCTCTAGCACAGAGCTCTCCCAGTTTCAGCTCCCGCCTTGGCCAATCAAACCTGATGCCTCGCTCCCTGCCTCACCTCCTCCTCAAGAAGGGCCCTGCTACCTTGAAGTCGGACAAAACCACACAAGGCCTCGTTCACACACTCTGCTCCTAATAAAATCAAAACCTCTTTGAACTACCAGCTCTGCTAACTATAAACGGGAGCCCAGCCTGACTGGGCTCCTCCTAGTTCGCATCTCAGACAGTAAGTGTGATGCTGCAATGTTGGCCAGGTCAGCAGAATGCTACCCAAGGCAGTTCCCCCCCTGCAGCAGGGCTTGGTCTTGCAGAGTGAATGGGAGTTGGAAGAAGCATGAACACCAAGGGTGTGACTATGTGCAGCCCACTCGAAGAAGGTGCTCTCCAACCCTCTCTCCTCTGACTGCCTGAGAGTTCTCAACCAGTATGTCACAGCAGGCTGGAGTGCCCCGAGATCCTTTCAGGGGTGCTACACAACATTAACACTGTTTAGGAGTGTTAAAAACTTGCTGCCCAGTTGAGGGCTTTCTGAACTATATGCCACAGAAGAATTGCTCCATTATTTTTCTGTAGTTAAAAAAAAGAAAAAAAAAAAAGAGTGAAAACTAAGAGCTGGCATTTTCCAAAGGAGGCCTGGAGCCTACCAAGGGTGCCTTGAGTCTAACACATTTGAGAACCAGAGAAACAGTACGCTCGCTAGACTGCAACCGGGAATTGCAAATCCCCTCTACACTGGTGTTACTCTTTTGCCTTCCCCCACTTCTCTGTTCTTCTTTCAAAGGAAAAGAGGAGCAGAGCTTAGAAGGAACCTTCCTAGTTCCTCCTGCCTGGCTGTGCTGTGCTGCATTGGGAGGCTGGGGCCTTTACACTTCAGCTGTCCCATCCCTCTGCTGCTGATTCAGGTGGGACAGGAATAGGGTGAGGAACAGGGCCCAGGTCACCGCATCTCCATGCCAGAGCCAGCTGCACCTCCCCTGGTCAGCATGATGCGCTCTTTGTCTTGAGGCAGGAGTGCCACATGTCACATGGCTGCAGGAGAACAGAGGTGTTGAAAGCAGCTTCCTCTGCCAGCTTCGTCCCACGGTTGTTAGTGGTGGCATGGTGCCATCAGCAGCACATGAGGTCCAGGCACCAGCCAGGAGATGAAGGGAGCACTGTATCCCAGGAGGCCTGTCCCGAGCCATGCTTCCCACCCCTGGCACGCAGCTCGGCTATCACTTCCAATCAGCACGAGAAGAATGGAGCGGCCCCAAAGGCAGGAGGCGATTGCAGGGCTGTCCCAGAGGGGAGCAACTCAAAAGAACACGCGAGTAAGACCACAGCACTGCTAATTAGTGTGGAGAGATGCGATCATTTCTAATT
This sequence comes from Crocodylus porosus, assembly GCF_001723895.1. Classification (NCBI taxonomy): domain Eukaryota; kingdom Metazoa; phylum Chordata; order Crocodylia; family Crocodylidae; genus Crocodylus; species Crocodylus porosus. The sequence continues at coordinate 46,109,350 of NW_017728907.1, read as the reverse complement.
AGCTCACTAATCTCTCCCCCCCCGTGCGCCTGTCGCAGGACCAAACAGGGAGATGCCGAGTTTTTTCTTGCCTTTGACTGAAGAAGATAAAAGCACAGCAATCCTTTGGCGAGCCAGAGCAGAGGGGACTCCACTTGAGAGCCTGAGTGCCGTCCAGCCGGCGCTCCCTGCAGCCACCGCTGTGCCTCTGCCTCCTCTGATTGAACAAAGCCTCCTTGGTTATTATTCAAGCCTTCTGCCAGAAGGTGAGGAGTTCACTAATTTTTATTAGTATTAATAATCATAATTAGGCCATCAGAGGGCTTCTCCGCACCTTTGTGGCCTTCATTTTAACTGAAGTACTTGATCAGCTCTACCTTAAGTATGCGCCACCGTACACGCTCTGCCCTGGGCTGTGCTCAGAGACTGATCTGCTCACCCCTTGCCCACTGCTGTGAGTGCCACAGCAGCCAAGTCGGGGCACACCCAGCCGCACAGATGAGGCCCTGTACATGGATCTGCTGGAGTGCTGTGGCATGGGGAGCCAGTCTCAGGCGGAAGGCAATGGCCACAAGGGAACCATGGCAGCTTGGGAGGTCCCAGGCCACAGTGTGGAAGAGAGCAGGTGGGATACAGGGCAGGGACACCTGTACCCTACACTGCAGAGGGCTGTGGCTGTCACAGGATGGCCTCCGGTCAGTCCCCAAACACAGCACTAGCCAAGAGCAGGACGAGCCAGTACCCTGCTCTGGGGCAGGCTGGATTGAACTAGGCAAAATGCTGCTTGAACTCACTCCCTGCTAGCTAGCTTGAGGGCACAAAAAACAGCCTCTGGCAGAGAGTGGAGTCTCAGCACCTCCATCACCCTTGCTGTTGGAGCTCTCTCTTGTGCCCCCATGCACAACTGCAAACCTGTCCATGTTGAGTTACTGAAGCGCATTGTTCCACCACTGCTTACACCTACTTTCCCTCTGACAGCTGCTGCTCCTCATCACCCTCTCACCCACCTGCTTCAAGAGACAGCAGCCTAGATTTAATTTCATTGCCCCTTGGGAGAATCCTATAACCCCAGAGCACACTTTAGAGCCAGGACAAGGAGTGGTGACCTGCCTGGGAAGCACCTAGCCTCACAGGGCTGTGCACCGCACACAACACTGACTGCGTCAAAAGAAGCAAAGGTGACGCTTGTAGAGCTTGCGTTCCAGTTCCCCCTCCTGTGTGGAGCAGTTGGCGAGGGCTTGCACAGGGAGTGCCCACAGCTCTGGTGTTCTTCTGCTTGTCCAAACAATTGTTCAATGATTTCTGTTAACTCCTCAAGCCAGTCACCTCTCCCCTGCACAACGGCAGAGTGGCCAGGAGCAGCCCCAGCCCTTCGGCAGGCCATGCAAACTGGGTGTGTTGCAGGTGCAGACCACCCATGCAGAGCCCACCCAGCTTCAGGAAGGGTCTGTCCTGCAGAGGCAGCTCCAGGGGTCAGGGTCTGGATGGGGCATTGCCAAGCCCTTGGAATTTGCTGGGGAGGGAGCTGTAAACCATCCACAGGCTGAGCCCGTTCCTCTTTTGTGGCTCTACTGAGGGTTTTACCGAGACCATGTTCATGGAGCAAGAGGGGTTCTTTTTCTGTTAAATGAGTTTGGTGTTTGCTAGCACTAGCTCCTTACAGCACTAGATGGGAAGCCTCCAGGGCTGGGAAAACTTCAACGGGACCCAAACCAAAGCTGTAAACTTCTCCATGCGACAGCCCCAGGCTGGCTGGGGAAGGAGGCTGGTCAACAGCAGCAGCAGCCATGGACCGATGAGATGAGCTGCGCCAGAGCAGGCTGAAGCAAGAGAACCATGTACGCACTAGATGGGCAGAAGTGAAGCTCTCTGAGATCCAGAGCGTATGTCATGGCACAGCTCCCCAAGAGAGATCATGAGGGGCAGATTCACATGAGGACCTGAGGGGCGGTCACACAGTCAGGCTTCCAACGTGGTCATCAGGAATGGCTCATTCCACACCTCTCCATACAAACAGGCCTGTGCCTGGCCTGCTAGACTCAGTCACAAATGCCAGCTGCGAGCAGACAGCCTGGTATCCAGAACGTCATAGGACTGACTGCACAGGCAGGCAGTTCAAGGCAGGCTGCTTTTGCCCATGCAAAATGAGAGCACCAATGCATAAACACATAGGAGACTCTTCTGAAAAGGTGGCCTGCAGAATTCAGCAGCAGCAGAAGGGCAAATGAAACTTAAGAGTCAGCCTCCCGCATGCAGGAATAGAGAGAAATTAGCACTGTGATGCACCTGGGACTTCAGGGGCCACTGCCCATTCTGAACCCAGGGCAGCACCCTCTGCCCTTGAAGCATGGCCAGCACAGGATGCAGAAGTTCACTTGGTGTTCTGCATGTGGAGGATGTTAAATGGCTGCTCCAGAGCTCGTATCCACCAGGTGAGCTCCCCTGTCCTCCAACTGTAACATCACATTAACTCCATTTGGACCAGCTATACTAAGACCAGGGCTACAGCTACTTTGATATGATACCTTCCCTCTCCACTCATGCTGTCCCTTGAGAGCTGACATGAACCACAGCCTGCCAGGACAGCAACAAGCCATCAGGACCCAGGATTTGTGAAGGAAGTTACAAATGAAACGGCCAAACAACTGACACCTATTGAAACCATGCTGGAAATCAGACAAGTGTGTTGCTCTCTGCAAGAAAACATCATGTGGACTGGCCTGGGAACCAAATCTGCAAGCCTTACATTAGCACCAAGGTTGCAGCAATGATTAAATACAATTCGGTAACACAGAGATGACCACTGTGCTACAGGACAGTTTCTGTCAAGAAAGATCTGTTTCTGATCTACAGGACTTCTTTGGTGCATAAAAAATGCAAGTGAATTAAACCCGACCACACACACACACAAATGCAGAAAAGGAAAAATCAACAGTATATTTAGACTTTCAAAGAGCCTTTGAGCAACTCCCATGTAAGAGGCTATTATGGAAACTAAATTAGGAATGTGGATGCTAAATTGTCATAGGGCATGAGGAGAGCTCCCTCCTGGAACAGAAGCTGGCTGCGAGACAGAGAGCAAAAACCAGCATGCGAGCAGTTTTCAGTGTGAGGAAGGGTTCTCTGTCCAGACAAAGGCTTACATAGATGTTTATTAGCGATCTGAAAAGGGACGTTTGTCAAACTCATAGCATATTTGTTAGGCAAGGCAAAGAGAGGACTGAAGGACTAAGTCCAGCAATGACAAATGCAAGGCAATAAACATCAAAAAGAATAATCTGAACTATTCAACAGCACTGCTGGGTTTTCGATTAGATATAACCATGTGTAGAAAGGCCCAGGCACTGCTATGGGCAAGTCCACTCAATGTACAGGAACAGTCACAGAGTCATGGAAGTACAGGCCAGAAAGAGTCAGTAGCTGTGCTTGACCTCCTGCATAAGGAGTGACAGAACCTCACCTGGTGATTCTAGTAACCAGTCCAGAACCACTGCATGAGCTACAGCAGATCTCATTAGGATGCACACAAAAAAAGAACAACGGAAATCAAAATGATAATGCCAATACGTAAAATTAGTAGGGCGCCCTCACCTGGAATACTGTCTCCAGTTCTGGTCACTGTCCCCCAGAAAGGATACAGCAGAAGCAGAAGGGGTCCAGAGAAAGAGGACAAAACTAATGATGAACAAAACCAACATTCATCTCTTAAATAACCAACCGGGAATGGAGCCTGCTAGAATTTAAGAGAGCCCATCTCACAGCCCCACACTTGTACCACATGCAGCTCCACCTTGGGGTCAAATGCTCCACTGAAGTCAAAAAGTATAAACCCCACAGGCTTTCAATGGAAGCATGATGCACTGCAGCAAAGGATTAATAGTGACAGGCAGCAGTTTCATAACAGAACCACAGCTCAGAATTGCCAGGCACTTGTACAGAAAAAGAAAAAAAGTCCCTGTTAACAGAATTTTCTTATGCTTTTTTCTCAGTTTGAGGGTAATGCTGCGTCAGGAAGCTATGATAAAACTTCATTTGAGAAACCAAGCATTGGGAAATTATTTTCCCCCAGCACTGAACACTTAAGTGTTTTTTGTGCTAAAATTAGATAGTAAAATCGTCAAGTTCGCCTTGGACTTGATCACAAAGAGATACAGAGGCCAATTGTACGACATTGTACTTAAAACCATTTTAAGGCTAAGAATTGCTTGACATGCGTATGAAATAAAGGAAATGATAGGCACTACACCAAGGTGCAGTCCTCCAGTTGTTCACTGGCTCTACTTCGGGAACACTAAGTCAGGATCTCTTGTTTGCATTCTCTATTGGTTTAAAAATAAAAAAAACCCATAAAGTTTGAGAGAAAGACTGAATCAACACAGCTTTGAGAGTATAATTCTGAACCATCAAGTTTGGCAACTGTGTATTAGTGACCTCTTTATAATAACATTCAATTTGGTGGTAAGCGGCAATATAAAAATGAAATATTTAAAATTTGCTACAGAAACAGCAACCTTTCTGGAAGTTTAAAGTTTCACCAAAGAAAGCTGCATGGCTTTGGCTAAATTAAATTAACCAGTGTTGCACCAGACTTGTTTTCACACAATGAAGTAGAAATATCATTTAAAGGAAATAACAGGTAAACACACTGTATTTGGTGTTCAATTGTTAAATAAAGAGGAACAGTAAACCTTAAAACCACGTGGGAATTTCTTGATGACCCTCCTAGTCCTTCCAACCCTACAATTCTGTTTTTCACCAAGCACCCAGAGCTTTGGCTTGTTCTGAATATACACAGAAGTACATAAACAAGCAGCTCTACCCATCCTGTGGGAAGGGGACGGCTGTGTGTGCTATCCAGATGCCCTGAGCTGTTAGGTTCAAGGACAAGGCAAACCGCTAGCAGCCAGAATACACTGCTAATGCCCAGATCCTACGGACACACCATGACCTGGCCACGAGATTCAAAATGCAGGATGAGGCAAAAAGGCAGGTCTAAGATCCCGATCTGATATGCTACTGCAGGCAGGAAAAGCCAGAACCACTTGAGGGAGTGGCCTATAAACCCTCCCAGATACTTTTGGTTATTAATGAAGCCAACCTATATTAGCAAGGCCCAGGTCGCTGTTCACCCCCGCAGCTCTCCACCATGGGGCCAGCACAAGAGCAGAGGGAAATGGGGCATGACGCTGACACCCTGTTTTCCAGGACGAGGGCGCAGGGGTGATGAAGGCATCACCAGGCCCAGGAAAGTCTTGTCCCTCCACTCAGATCAACACTGTGCTTGGGGTCAGGAAGGAGTTTACCCCCATAGTCCACTCAGTACTGGGGGGAGGTTTAGGGGGGCATGACCTTTTCTGCGGGTCTTCTGGAGCCTATATAGGCATTTTACAGAAGCCGGATGTTGGCTGCCACAATTCCCCTGTTGGGGTCATGTGCGAGGTCCATGTTGTCAGGCCCCGGTATGGCCTTACACAGATATGCACAACGGGCGGGTTTGCACAGGGCCAATCCTACTTCGGACAGTGCTGGGACTAGATGCAACCCCCACAGCCCCATGGCTTTGGGACTCAAAAACTGGAGCAGCGTTTCCGAGAACAAGGGGGGTGGGGGCAGGCCCCGGGCCCCACAAACAGAGCAGGGAGGCAAGGAGGGAGGAAAGTAAGTGGGACTCACCGTTCAGCCGGGTCTGCCTGTTCGCTCGCACCCTCAGGAAGGTCTGTGGGGGGGGGAGACAAAAGCAGAGCATGTCACATCCCTGCAGCGGCCGGGGGCTCTGGGGCACGAGGGGAGATGGCCCCCTCCCCTCTTCCACCCCCTATCCCCTCCCCTCTTTTTA
>NW_017728907.1:46086194-46103378 GCF_001723895.1 Crocodylus porosus | reverse complement strand
CCCGCCAGGCGCCCGCGATCAACCCCCAGCGGCCGCCGCCATGTTGGCCCCGGTCATGTGACCCGCTGCTCAAGCGGGGTGAAAGTTCACCGGGGAGCGAAGGCGGGCGGAGGTCCCCATAGCAACCGGGCCCACTGCCTATGGTGGGGCAGCACCAACCAGCGCCCCCCAATTGAGAGCCAGGGGGCGCCCTCGGGCCGGGGGAGCCGCACCCAATGAGGGAGCAGGGGTAGAGTTCCGGGTAGAGTTCCCGGTCCAATCAGTGCTTGGGCTCCAGGGATCTCAACCAATCGGGGGAGGGGGTGGCTGGAAGTGTCAAGGCTTGGGGCAGCTGACCTATGATCCCCCCAGCCCCCCCTTCAGGGGCTGCTGTAGGCCAGCCACATCCCCCCACGGGGCCAGCAGCATCCCCCTTCACGGGCCACCAGCATCTCTCCGTGGGGCCACGAGCACCCCCACGGGCCACAAGCACGGGCCACAAACATGCCCCCTCACAGCCACGAGCATCTCTCCATGAGGCCATGATCACCCCCCCCGGGGCCACGAGCAGCCTCCTCACAGGCCATGAGCATCCCCCCATGGGGCAACAACCATCCCCCCCACGGGGCATTAGCATCCCCCCCACAGGCCAAGAGCATTCTCCCCATGGGCCACGAGCATTCCTCCACGGGACCAGCCCCATCCTGCGCACAGGAGCCCCCAGCCCACCCTGCAGCAACCCAACCTCAGGGAAGGGACCCGAGGCTCTTGTACTGGCTTTCCGCTGCCGAGGCCTTTGGGGACATGTTTCCAGGCACCCGCAGCAGCTGCCGCCTTGCTCTTGCAGCCTAAATGCAGAGGTTTTGCCCCAGACAGAAGTGGGCTATGGGGCGAACCCCGCCAATAGCACAAGACCCACCATACATCACGATAGGGGTCTACAGAGAACTTGCCCCTGACCCCAGGGAAACGCCTCTCACTGTTTTTAGTGCAAGCAGATGACAAGGAGCAATGGGCTCAAGCGGCAGCAAGGGAAGTAAAATGCAGATTATTGGGGGTGTTTTTTGTGTTAAAAAAAAAAGAGTAATTCTTGCTTCAAGCAAAGCCTCAGCTGCCAGATTCGTTCTAGTACGGTAAGCCAGGTGTGCGTGTGTTTTATTGGTGTCTTGTTAGAAGCTTTATCCATATGATCTGATGCACGCGGGTCGTCAGTGGAATATCCCTTAGTGACTCCAGCCAGAACCCGCAGCATCACAATTAGCTGGTCTTTGTCCTTCTGCATGCAGAGCTCTCGCACAACTCAGAGTTTAGTGGGCTCCAAAGGGAATTCATCTCCCCTCTCTCATTCAAGCACACAACTGCTACCGGGGCGGTGGGGGGCAGTTGCATGTTATCCTTGAGTAGGAAGAGCAAAGACAAGGCCTGTAAAAACGAGGGCAGGTTGAAGCCATGAAAGTGGGGAGAGGGAAGTGGAAATGAAGCTCTACAAAAATAATAAAGGATGTTTTAAGCTCTCGGTCAGTAGCTCAGTAGCTGAGGCGGCTAGGATGGATATCAGAGGGGCTCACGTGCCATGATACTCATGAAAGAAGAGGGAATTTGGCCTGTTGGGGGTGCACCCTGCTCCGCTGCCACCTTTTGAGGCCCCAATCCCTGATTTACAAGATCAGCCCCCCGTGCTGGGAAGTGCAAGTGCCCAGGTGTTGGGCGCACCCAAGCTCAAGCTCGTAGCAGGAGAAATTCCAATGCAAACTTTAACTGGCATGTTGCCATCCATCTGCCCCGGCCGAGATACAGGCCAGGCACTACCTGCATTGTAATACGGGTGTATTGAAATTCCCACTCCTCCTCCCCCCTTTTTCCATTTTTTGCCTTTCACTCCACAGTTTTGTTTGCAGATGCCTGTCAAGTAGCAGGCAGCTGCTCTGCGTTGGCTACAAACACAGCAGGGCACGATTTCAATCCCAATAAACCCGTCTCCCCGATCCTTCTTCCTTTCACAAAAAACTTCACGGTCGCTTCTGAACACCAGCTTTCGTTTGGTTAAGCCACAGCTACATGTCTGGCCTAGTCTCTGCTTTTCATTGTTTCTACTAGGGCGAAAGCAGAAAACGTGTATTTTTTTGCCATAGGGAAGCATTCAGGATTGACGCAGCTAGGGACCTTTTCCAGTGCGGACTCGTTCAATACACTGCAGGTCCTCCCTGGGAGCCGACACGCAGTCCTGTTTTGCAGCTCAGGGATGAAATCCGAGTCGCTGATTCCTGTTTCCACACCCTTAATTAATTAAGCTACAAGCTGGGTAAATGCTGTCACCCTTGTGGTCCAAACAGCAGAGAAAGATTCAGCTCTGCTGGGCAAGGATTTTAGTCCTTCCTCTGCTAATTACTCAGCCACAAACACCCCACGATGGGCTCCCCCTAAACGGGTTCAGGTGCCCTTGCCTCATAGAGAAAGGGTCTTCAATGCTATCTTTAAGGCAAGATGAGTGGCTCACTGTAGTGTTTGGTCTTATTTTCCCCCTGTTGGGTACAGGGCTGGGGGCTGAGACAGCATTACGGGAGGCCTGTGCAATCAGTTAGGCTTGGTTATGCTCTCCCCCATGCAAAGCCTTGCCAGATACGTGACCCTAGAATCAACGACCACTGATTCATACCCTGTTCCCTTCTGACTAAAAGCCTAACACATGGCATTCAGGGACGGCTTATTTTCCCATCATAGTTTGGTGCATGGGGCTGGCCCTGGCAGGCATCAAATCTACAAGGATCTGCTCTTGAGCCTCAGCAGATGGGCATTATGGACACTTAGAGGCCAAAAACTTGATCCCAAATCTTTCCTGAACTCAGCTTGGGTTCATCTTTGGTTTTGTCCCCTTTTGCTGGATCAGATGCTGCTGCAGCCTTGTGAAAACAGCTCTTCCCATGGGATTCCCATCACTCAAGACACTGAAACCCTTGTAAATTCATCTGATGACAGTGATGACCAGCTCAAAGCTGGCTGAGCTCAAGTCCAAGAGTACATGGCTGCATTCCTCATGGATCTTGGAGTTGGAGGATTACGGAGCTAGCACGGGTAGGTCCAATGGCACTATGCTATGCTGCATGGATGTCCTCTGAAAACCTCATGACATGTACACCCTTTAGAGCCAGGTTGGTGCCAGCGATCCTATCCTGCCACTTCCTCCAGGGTTATGATGCCTGGAGCAGCTCTGACCTCACCCTTGGGTCCTCACCAAAGGACCTTCCTGGGCACTGCACCTGCGTGGTCCAGATGACACTTGGATGAATTTTGTGCTATACAGATGAGAGAAGTGCTCGGTGTTTTGAAGTCAAATGCACGCTTGTTATTTTTCTATTACTGTTCCCAAATCTTCCTCTCCACTAAACATTTGCTGGGCAGGAGGACGTGATGGCCAATAAAGCCAAGCCTCGGGAATTCACCTCTGAAAATCCACCTCCCTGAAATCAGTGCTGCACAGCATTTTATTAATATATTGTATGTTCTCTATTAGGTCATAAATAACCTAAGTAACTTGCAAGGCAAAATTACCGGCACTGCAGCGCTAAGGAACATATATAATCACAGCACACGTCTCCACATGAACAGCTCAGTTCTGCAGCCCCTGAAGTTGCGAGGAGTCTCCCCCAAAAGGATGGGGAGATCAGCTTCTAAATGACTTTACTGCTCTCCAGCTTGGGAGCAGTTTACAAGCTAATTATAAACTCTCCCCTAATTGTGGAGAGGCCGGAGCCTTATTTACATGAAGGCATCATTATGGCTGCATTGAAGCTTTATGAAGCCCTGGCATCCATTGGAAGTTCCCTTTACGCTGCCAGAGCAACATAAAGCAGCCACGGCATAAATGAAAATCAGACCCCAGAGGTCTTCTTTCCCTGCAGTGCAGACGTATCGCTCCCATTACGTATTTGCATGAAGGGGCTGCAACCCTCCATAAAACACGCTCGCAAACTTCCAATGCATTAGAGACAAGCTGGACTCAGCACATGCAGGAGGCTTCTGCTGAGAAGCTGGGGACTGAAGTATGGCACCATAAAAATTTACAGCTGCCCTGGATACAAGGTTGGAAGGGCCCTCGTGTTTCACAGGGTGGGGGGCAGCGAAGCTGTGAATTCAGGGGCGCTGCCATTGTGTGGGATCAGCCTTCAAGAAAAGCACAGGCATCATAAGAAAGCTGGGCTGGAAGGGATCTCGCAAGGTCATTTAGTCCAGCCTTTATTCATTTGAACAGAAAGCCGGGGAGGAAGGCGTGCTATTTGGACAGGGTGAAGTTGAGGGGAAAGATATCAGAAGTGGGGACGAGCTGCTGCTGGACAGGGCTTGGGGCACTGGAGGTCTGGGCTCCATTTGGTAAGAGAGGGAAGACGTGCGCACCGTGTCGGAGGGCTGATGGTTTTACCAGCCTGTGTTTAAGAAGGTCTTCGAAGCGTGCGGGGCAGAATGGGAACAGACACACATTTCTTGCAGCATTTAGACAGAAGTCCGCACGCCATTAGACCTGATCTTGAGCAGCCTGGACAGACCCCATCATTCGAAGGGGCAGGCTCAGGGCCTCTGGATCTTACTGTCCCTTCCCACCTCTGCACCTGCCTCCACACCTCCCTTGACCTTGACTGGCCGGTGTTGCAACAAGCTGCAGGTACGTACAAGTCCTCCCTCCTCTCTGAGGTCTGCAAGCTCCTTTTAGATGCTCTGAGAATCAGTCACTTATTATTCAGAAGCCACCTATAAATGGACTAGGTTGTCCCAATGAAACCAAGCCCATTTTTACCCTCCCAACCCTCTGTATTGCACAGGGTCATCACTTCGACTATGTTAGGAAGCCATACACATGCAGAGGGCTCAAAAGGAGCAGGCTTTATAACAATCACTGCAACGGAAACCTGAGCCAGACTTCCCACTGCCAAAGCTGTGACTCAAAAGTGAGACACTTAAGGCTGTGTATCCCACATGGGCTAGGGGCAGGTGCTGGTATCCTTTTCCCTTCTTCATTTCTGTAGCCCCGATGGGCTATGAGTTACTGGATCTTTACTAGTCCACTTTGGACTGGCTGGTACCTATCCCCAGCCTGGGATCAGTGCCATTTGGAAGGGAATTTGGAGACAGGGGAGGAAGAAGGGAACATTTTCCTGGGCTCCATCATCCATATTACAACATCTCATACAGATATGTCCACCCCTTTGAATCATACATGCATAATTCAGGCTCAGCTCTATGCCCTCAATCTATAACATGAACGAGGTGAAAAGTGTCTCTGAATCTGCACTGAGCTGCACTAAGCCCACATGGTCATACTCTGACCTGTACGGCCATGTGCCACGCTGCAATACAACAGGTGGCTTCGTGGCGTGCTCATGGGGCAGAGGCCTGCTGATTGCTCCTGCTAAAAATGTCACTTGCCTGACGTAGCCTTTATCCTAACTGGTGCTTTTCTACGTGAGGACTCATTGGGCCCTGCAAACACCAATCATGGATATCCCCATGCCACAGATGGGAAGCTTGAGGGAATGCATGGAAGTCATGAGACCAAGGGTACATCAAGAGAGGGAGTTGGAGAAGCTGGGACTACTGCCCAGGATTTCTTGGCTTCCGGTCCTGTGCTAAAAGGAGCCAGGGAGGTAGAGGGAGTGAGGCACCTTGCTACAGCTCCAGAGGTGTGAGATGCAGGCCAAAAGGATGCCCAAAGGACCAAGCCATCCCTGGGTACCTGGTCAGCAGAGCAGCACAGTGGTGATGCTTGCATGCCGCTGGCTTCAGACACTGCCATACCTCTACCCCACTAGCCCAATGGCCTGTTTAGGTGTGATAGTGCCCGCTGGTCTGTCTGCCCGGCTCTCTCACCTGGTATCTGTCCGAGTGATGGATATCGTCCGAGGAGTGAGGCGATGCTGTCGGAGAGTCCCCTTCCCGCTTGATGGAGGCCGACAGCAGGATGGACTGCAAGAGAAAGGGAGCAAAGGAGATGTTTAGCCCGTAAGCAGCGCAGCGCTTCCCTGCGTTCACTGGAAGTGTCTGCTCTTTGGTCAATAAACGGGGCTAGAAGCCCAGCAAGTGGGTGACAGGCTCCACTGAGGGTGGTGGTTTGGCCTCTTGGCGTGCAAACTGTACATGCCACCGTGCCACACGCAAAGGCTGGGGTGAGACTGAGGCAGCCCCGGCAGGGCTCACACCCCAGCCCTGGCCCTTCATGCAGCTGCCAGTGCACCCTAAGGAAGGGCTGGACTCCCCCACCCCAAACAAGGAGCGTCGTAACCCAGCCTCCCATGTTCCCCGGTCATCCCAGGGCATGCCGGTGTAAGAAGTGTTGCATGGGAGGACAGAAAGGCGCATAGTCTAGGTTGATTCAGCAGGCGAGAAACCCTGCACTGCATCGTCTCTCTCATAATCCCCGACTGACGTTCTGCGTACAGAGCACGCGCCAAAGCGTGCAGTGAGGTCACATCCAGGCTCTTAGTCCAAGGTCAGGAAGCATAAGTGCAGCCTCTTCTGACAGGGGAAGAGAGATTTGATGTTGGGATCACACACACACCCTGGAGAATTTATCCGGGGTTTAGTAATGTGCGCAGCACACACGTGCTGCCTCGGAGATGCCACACAACGCCTGTGAAATATGTGGACACAAAACCCCATGTCAGAAACCACTCCCGGCATATGGCAAAGGATGGCAGAGCAATGTGAAGCGACAGGAAGGAGCACTGTCTGCCAGCACCCTCAGGAATGAGCCCCACCATGAGCTGTAACTGCTTCATCATTAGCAACTGGGAAGCATCGTTAGCTTCTTCTTCCATCTACTTCATCATTAACAACTGAGAAAAACTCAGACGTGCCCTTTTAAGCGGGATTAGCCTAAAACCATCATTTTTAAGGCTCATTAAGGGTGCATGTCCACACATGCATGCCCTTAATGTGCCTTAAAAATGGCAGTTTTAGGCTAATCCCACCTAAATTGAATACCTGCTTAAAGCAAGTACCAAATTTAAGCTGGCATGGTTAAGTCACATTAGCCCACGTGTAGACACTTAATGTGCATTAATACAGCTACACATGCACTAACGAGGCTTAATTATGCCATCCTAAATTTTATAAGCTTTAATGTGCATTAGCAGGTCTACATCTAGATGCACGCCTAAGTCATCTTAATGCGCCTTAAACAAAGGCGCATTAAGTTTAGGCGTGTGTAACTGCACATGTAGACACACCCGATGTGACCTCCTGAAGTCCCTGCCAACCCTCATTTTCTAAGTCAGAAACACGCTGATAACCTTCACATCATCCGGGGAGGGGGGTTGTCTAAATTCTCTGCACTACAAAGTTTTATGGGAGATTACCAGAAGAGGCTGACAATAGAGAGAAGATGAACTGAACCTTTTTATTAGGAGAGAGGAGGGAAAAAAAAAACCCCTACGACAAATACACAGCAGTTCAACTTTTGCAGACAAGAGATGGTGAAAAGAAGCTAACTGCAAAAATAAATACACACTGTAAATATGACTCTCCGGCTCTTTGTTTCGGAGGACGTCGGCTGGAACAACCATAAATGACACAAATGCCTGTGAAGGGAAGCCAGGCTATCATCTGAATTGGACAGGTCAAGTGCGGTCGCAGCACTATTAAAAGATGTAATGCTTTGGAGAAAGAGGAACTTTCCGGAAACGTTTGCCTCCGGGCTGAGGTGAAATGTGGAAAAATGTGCTTTTGGGGAGGTGTTTTGGAAAGGTCTGAGCGGTGGGAAGCCGCCCGCAGCACTGACTGCCAGCAAGAAATGGGGCCCTGGGACCTGGGCTGAGAGCAAGGCAGGCGAGGACCCGCCGGGGTTGCAGCAGGGTGCTGGGCCCATGGTGCTGAGCTGGGGCTGGGGCTGGGATGCCAGCCTGATGCTTGGGGCCCACCGGCCTGTGGAAGCGAAAACGAGCTGACTGCGCCTGCTTCGCCCTGGAAGTTTGCAAGCCGCACAGGGCAGAGGTTGCTGCAATGCCCAGCACGAGGAGGAGGCGACTAGCATTGCTGGAATCCAGTTTTTTTGGGTTGAAATCTCACGTCTGGGGCCAAATCGGTTTTGACTTCTATCGCCGGAGCACAGCTCAGTCGCTCCGGGCTGTGCGGCGCTACCACCAGCGCGTCTCCTCCCTCCAGACCCATCAGCCCGGGGCTTCAGACACTCCCCACATCCACGGCAGCATCCTGCACGCAAGCCCCACCAGATGCCTCCTGGTTTCGCTTGCCCCCAAGCCAAAGGAGTGAGCTACAGGGAAAGCCCCGTCGCCTTGAAGGACTTGGTGCGGTTAGCGGGTGAAAGCCTGGCCCTTGTGCTGCGGGCAGGCTGACCCCTGCCAGTCTGCAAACGCCTCTGAGGGTGAGGATCTCGGCTGCAACGGAGCTGCGGCCCTGCCCTGCGGGACCTGCGCCCAGGCTGGGAGCGAGGTGAAGACGATGGATTTTTGCAGGGCTCCTTGGCAGACCTGCCTGAACCCCGGGACAAGAGCAAGGAGGGATTTGAAAAGCCCAGCCCTGACCCGGCAGCGTCTGAGCTCCCTCTTGCACCTGAGCTCAGGGGGACGTCCCGGCGCGGGGGGGGGTTAAAGACATTTCCTCTTCCAATTTATTCAACAGGAGGAGGGAAAAACCCAGACGTCTTCCCCTGCCTCAGTGACAGACGGACTGACGGACCCGCTCGGCTCCCCCCGCCCCGGAGCTGCTGGCCGCTCTCATCCAATACGATTATGTGAAAAATGGCCGGGCGAGCTATGGAGACAGTAAATTAAACGTTATGTATTAGTTTTTAGCGTGTGGGCTTGGGAAGGATGCCGGCCCCATTTATTCCACAAACCTCCCGAGCGCCATGGCGATGACCTCTGGAAAAACGCAGGGCTCAGCTAATCCCAAAGATGTCAATCTCGAGGCCTCTTCTACATACACTTGCCGTTTAGATTAATAAACTGTCTATTTTTAAATTGCGTGTGAGCCTTTCCATGCTAAGTGCCTCGCCGGCATGCTGAATGCAGCCTGCGGGACGCCCGGTCACACGTCCCCCGCGCTGCGTTGGTGCATGGCATTTCCCTGAGCTGCGGGGAGCACGGCGCGTCTCCGGCCGCGGGGCTGGGACTGGTCCCGGGGCTGCCCGCTAGGACCCTGGCGCCACTGGCTGCAGTCAGCACGCCTCGCTGCCCCGGCCATTCTGGGTTCGCCTGCACGTCCCGTCCTTTGAGGGGCATCTCCCAGACTTGCTCTGCTCACCCGGTACCACCGGTGTACGTTCCTTGGTCAGACTGGAGGGAGGGTGGCGTGACATCCCCAAGGCTGCACCACCGAGCTGTAAGCCCCGTCCAAACCCAGGCTCCACACAGAGCACTGTACATCCCGAGCTGTCCTAAAGCTGCTCTTCCTGCATGTTAAACGCCCGGCGATCCCCAGGCTGCAGGGACCGGCGCTGCCGCATCCCCCGAGGGACCTCGAGACAAGGAGATGGATTTGTTCCAGGCAGCGGGGGGGGGAGCGGGGACTCTCACCATCATTTATCCGGGGTGAGTAACAAAGAGGGACGGGCCCAAAGCTGAAGCGCCAATGCAAGCTTTTTGGCATGTGGTGGCCTGGGAGAGGAGATGCCGAAGACTCGGTCCTGAGGCTCGGGAAGGGGCCGGCGGCCGGATGCGGGCATGCCCCGACGCTCACCCCATTGCAGGAGTTTTGCTGTGCTTGTGACAGGGCCTAAAACAGCAAAGCGGGTGCTTAACACAGGGCACCGAATGAAAACGGCCCCAGCCCAAGTCCTCTCCACATCTGTCGCTCGCATCCCCGGCGCCCACCTCTGGCAACATCTGGCTCCGGCACCAGTCCTTGCGTTACCGCGAGCCCTGAGAGCACCGCTGGAGCACCGTGCCCCCGAAATCCTGCTGCTATGGCTGGGACTGTATCTTCCACCCCTGAAGCAGAAAGGCTCTGCAGCCAGGGACCGACCGGGCCAGCAGACCTGGTGACAGCACAGAGACCGGTGAAGCACGTGGGCAGACCGCGCTCCAGCCCTGCTCCTGCCTTGTACGCGCGTGTTTTCGGGTAGCGTGGTGGCACTAGGGGCCACCTCCATTGCTAAACCAAGCTGCATTCGTGTGGGAGCTGTGGCAGCCAATGCACGTGGCCAGCGCTGGTGGGAGAAATCCAGTGTTTTGCAGGGGCTAACTCAGGCTCTGAGTGCACCCTCCCATAGCTCCCTCGTGATGGGCTCGTGGCAGGCGTGACCTTGGCATGTGCGCAGACATGCAACCACCAAGCAAGCCGCAGACGTGGCCCAAAGCCCCTGGTTATGTCCATTGGGAACAGCAGCACTCACCCTGCCCCGCTGACATGCCCTGCTCACTGCCCCCATTTTTCCATGGGGAAACCACTTCCAGCAAGATCCCCGCCCCCCAATCCACTCCAACCCAGCACCTGATCTGCCTGGGGTCCCTACCCCGTGCCAGGCCCTGGGTAGAGCCTGTCGCCTGGCCCCAGTGGTTTTGGAAAGCAAAGCCAAGGCCGTGCACAACCAGCAGCGCAGCCTCATATTTCTCGCGCCCCTTTAAATCATCTCTCCGGCGGGGGAAAGGCGCTCTCTGCAGAGGTGATAAACCCTCCAAGGACCAGCCCCGGCATCCCACCTGGGGCGAGCTAAATAAAAAAAGGTCACCAGCGCTTTTTAAACATGGACAAAAAAGCAGTAAAATGTGTTTGGGAAAAAAAAAGCCGGCATTAAATCATGACTTTTTGCCTGGCTCGCCTCATTAAAAGTGGCCTTTTGGAAGGTAAAATTATCATTGTAAGTGATAAGATCTTTAAGAAAATAATTCACGGCTTCTTCACCCTTTAATATGATAGCCGCCACCGGCTAATTTTTTTCTTAATGGCAACGAGGCCATCAATCTTGTCCAGGCTGCATACTCGCTCAGGCTCCCTCCCTCCTGCCGTGCAGGGCGGCCGTGGCTCTGGCTGAGCTCACCGTAGGGATCTTTTACTTTCTTCTGACCCCCCCGCCCTATGCTTTGTCCATCACTGCTTCTTCTGCTGGAGTCGGAGGGAGGTTATCTCCCAGGAGCCTCTGCAGGAGCAGGATGAGCTAGGAGCACGTGAGGGTGATGCTGTGTGCATGCTGTGTGTATGTGCCTGTATGTACACAGTACAAGCAATCCCTGGGCAGACAGCCCCTGCAGAGGCACGGATCCCAGTTAACCGTGTGTGATGCCCAGGCCTTGTGCTCACCCATCACCCAGAGGTGCATTTCACTGGATCTCCGGCCCTGGGGACCCTGCCACTGCAGGGCTCTGGGGCAGCAATGGACCATCCTGCAGCGAATCCAGTTCAGTTAGAACTCATGTACATGCCACGATTTTTGCCCTTTCATGCACGGCGACTGCACGTCTGTTTGCATGACCATGGACGTGAAATTTTAATTTGTGGTAAGCCAAACTAAATTACTTCTGGAGGAGTTTTACTTTACAATGCCATAAAGTCTTTTAAAATGTCAGGAAAACCCGCACGTGCAAACAGTAACGCTGCTGAACCACAAGAAAGGACACATTTAGTTACATGTACAAGAGCCCTAAATGTTGGGTTTGTCTGAGACGGCTTGGACAGGGCTGATCCTGCCTCAGGAAGGGCTTGGACTCGATGTAATCTCTGGAGCTCCCTGCTAGCCCCACTTCTCTAGGATTTTTATGAATTAAAAACAATAGGCAGGTTTTGAATAAATTAAACCTCTGTCCCTTGAACTGCTCAGCTCATGGCAACGGTACCTGGAGCTCAGCGGGTCAGTTCGAGCAGCCCGAGGGGGCTCTACTTTGCGCTGGCTGCAAATGGCTCCTACAGAAAGCCAAGAACCAGCATGGTACGGGTGTCCCGGCCATGCAGCGCCATGCCTCACGGGGGTGAGAGTGTGCTGGGTATGTTTATAGAACTAAAAAAGCACAACCAGGTGTATCTGTGGGAGCAGTGTATTTCTGCAGGCCTGCACGCCCACGTACAAACAGTGCATTGGTGGGGTACACATGCAGCTCCCTAATCCTTACGTGTGCACACGATTGAGCGTGCCACTGGGGTGGGGGGGAAGGTGTCCATCCCGGGTGCAGCCAGAAATGGCTGGAAATGGCGCCCCGCCCCCCATCCTAACCGCCTTCTCCATCTCCCATCGGCAGGTCAGGTGTCATCGCAGGAAAGAGGCTCGCGGCTGTCGCTGCCATTCGCTGCCTTTCAAGGCCAGTCATTTGAGACTATTAAGTGCTGGACTCTTGCTTTCTGATAGCCCCGGAAAAACACAGGGAGTCTATTTTTCTTAAACAATCCATCACAGCTGCTGTCAGCAGAACAAATACCCTCGCCCCGCGTTTTATACATCTCTATGGCCTGGGTTTTTATTTTTTCCTTATTTTGGCACAAAGTGTTTCCTGC
Organism: Crocodylus porosus; assembly: GCF_001723895.1. Lineage (NCBI taxonomy): Eukaryota > Metazoa > Chordata > Crocodylia > Crocodylidae > Crocodylus > Crocodylus porosus. Next base: position 46,090,967 of record NW_017728907.1, on the reverse strand, counting down.
CTGATGCGTTGGGCTTTAACTCTGCCGTCTAAATAGGTACTTATCACTTAGCATGGAGGTGATGGCTTGACATGCTGGCTGCCGCCCGCCCTCCCCTCCGCCGCGGGGAAGCAGTCAGAGTGTTGCTAATAGCTGTTATCACTTGAGAACTGTAACCTGAAAGCCACGTGTGATACCGTGCTGCGGCTCGGTCCCCCCAGCCAGCTTTTATGCTATTGCTTGCAGTTCCCTGATACCGGGATGGTCCCGCTACCCTCGTGGAAACTTTGCCAGGTGTCCAAAGCTGCTCCTGCTGGTGTCCAGTCAAGGTGTGGGTGTCTCATGGCCATGAAGACACGTCCCCCTGTTCCTGCAGACGCCGGGGGTCGGAGCTGCACACCGCGCCTGTCCTTCTCTCCCAGGCCAATGCCAGATGACTGGGCATTGACAGCCTTGGCTGATATGCCCTGTGGTAGTCTGGTCCCTGAAAGCCTCTGTGTCTCCTGGGAGAAGACGGACCGGGAAATCTGTCTCCATAGCTCAGTTGTGCATTGAGGGACGATGAGGCTCAGACTTATTAAGTGACTCTCCCAAGGCCACCCACTGAGCCTGGGGCACAGCAGTGCTTGGACTAAGAACCCAGGAGTCCTGACTCCCAGCCCCCTGCTCCGACCACCGTACAATGGCCCCGAGGAGTTAACCGGCCGTGATGGCGCAGGGATCTTGTCAAGGTCTACGGCTCTCAGCCTCGCCTGCCTTCAAAGCTCTTTCTCCTTGGAGGGCTTTAGTGGTCAGATTCCCCGCCGGGTGCAGTAATTCTTCCTCAAACCGCTCCACGCTGCTGTAAAATAACAGGGAGGTAGCACCGCGGCCCTGATCCCAGCCCAGCCAGAGGGCTGCATGCTGTACGCTGGCCGCCTGCCTATTGGCACCCTCTGCCAAGTCAGGACAGACCCAAACCCCGGGGGTCTTTAAGAGGAGGCTTCATGCCTACCTCACTGGGATCATTTGAGCCCAGTTTTTCTCCTGCCCAGGCGGGGGGTCGGACTTGAAGATCTACAAGGTCCCTTCGACCCCACTTCTGCGATTCTATGAAACACTAGGGTAGATGTGCACCTTATAGACTGCCCAAAGTAGATGTGCATCTAGCACAAGCTATCCTGGCCTGGTGCTTGCTTCAGCAGAGGCTGTGTGAGCAAGGCCCTGGTGCGGCTGAGCTGGGCGGACAAGCTGCAAGTCGGGGTCCCTGCAGGGCGGGGGGAGAAGCCTTCCCCTGCTGCTGCCCCATGCCCTCCTCTTCACACAGTCTCATCCCTCCCTTGTGCCGCTCGTGCCCAGACTCCACAGGCCGACGGCTCCCTGGGCTCTGCGGTGCTGCGCTGATGCTGCCACGAGCAGGGCTGGGATGGGTGCACTCTCCATCTGGCTCCACGCGTCTCCGCTTCGATGACTAGAGAGATGCTAAATGCTTCCCCCCTGCTCAGACTGGTGGACTGGGGTGGGTTTTGCTTTCCTTTACAACAGGGGCATGGCCACATGGAGTTTCTTGAGCAAATATCGACAACGTTTAATTGAAGCAGCATGCTGGCGGCTGCAGCCCCCCTGCTTGCCCTGTGCTAGGTTAGGGGGTTAGGTGTGTGTTGTCTCGAGGTGACTGAGTTGTGTTGCTCCGAGGTCGGACACGGGGTTTGCCTGGGCTGGTTTGGACAGAGCTGATCCTGCCTCAAGCAGGATGTGACCCTGCCAGCCCCGCGGCTCTGTGACTCAGCTGTCCCCAGCCTGGGAACAGCAAGGGCTGTCTCCACCCCTTCAGATGAATCTGTGGCCCCCGCCGTCCTCCCTTTCCTCTCCCAGGCGCCCCTCGTCCAGCCCTTCCGTCTCAGGACATCACAAAAACCACAGATGGGGCCACATCAGAGCATGCACCAAAGCCCCAGATCCCTGGGACGTGCCTCCCGGCTGCAGGGAGAGCTGTGGGGAGACCTCCAGCACCATCGTCTCTGCCGGCACCTGGGCTCGCTATGCCACGCTGCCCGGGTGCAGAGAGGGGCTGGAGCTGCAATGCCAATCCCCACCGGTACGGATACGCCATCCTTGCTCTGGCAGCTGCAGCACAGGGGAGCACCGCTGACTCCCGGGGTTATTTGGAGGCCTCCAGACCCAGGGTACAGGTGGGACACGTGGCCGTGACCATCGGGCCGCTGCCAACGGAGTCAGGTTGACAGCAAATGGGTCCTGCCTCTTGGTGTCACCGGACTGGGACATCCCTGACCACAGGCACGTCCCAGGCCTAGTGAGGGCCACGGTCCGATCATGCTGCTCGTGGCTGGACCGGACCTGGCGGCCTCATACTCCATCTTGGACAAGAGGAAGGGGCACGGTGCATCCCCTGTCCCCACTGGCTCTGCTCCAGGGGCCCTGAATACCTGGAGCGCGGCACCTCTCCATACCATGCTAGGCTCGTCCCCAAGCAAAAGCCACTAAGAAATCCTGAATCGTCAGAGGCTGAGAGGCTTTCCTGAGTGGGGCAGGAGACATTTCCAGCTCCCCCTTCCCACCCCCACCCTCCAGCTCCTTGAAGTTAACATCCCTGGCCCAGACGTGCTGGGCAAAGGGGAGGGGTAGGCGCGGCGACCGGTCTCGTTTCCACTGAACGACTCTCCAGCCTGGTTTAATCCCCGTGCTCCACGCAAGGGAGATTCTCATTTCAAAAGCTCGGCCCTCCCGGGAGACGCGCCCTGCCTCTTTATCCGGCATCTGTCAGCGACTGGGGGTCTTTGCCACCAAAGAGCTGATCTGCCCCACGAGCCGGCTCCACGCTCGGCACTGCGGAGTCACCAGCATCCAGCCCTGACGAGCGGGGAGAGGGGAGCCTGCCGGCCACAGGACCTCCACCCTGCCCGTGCCCTTCCTCGCTCCTTTGTGCGACAGGCAGCAGCCTCCAAGACCCCGGCTTCTCCCTCCACTGGCTCTTTTTCAGGTATCAGGGCCGGCCTAACTGGAGCGATGCCAGGCAGGGGGTTCAAACCTGCAAGCTGGCAGAGCTCCACTTCCACAATGGGGGTGGGCCAGGTGCCCTGGGCTTTGGGGAAGCCCCGTTCCCTCCCTGAGGATCAGTTCCCACGGTGGAAACGTGCGTGGTGATGCGGGGCTGGAGCCTCGGCCGGCAATCCTGAGGCAGCGCAGCGCTATCGCGCCCTATGTGCTGCTGCCATCGCTCTACCCTGATGCAGCGCAGTGCTATCACCTTCCCACGTGCTGGTGCCATCGCTCTACCTTGATGCAATGCAGTGCCATTACTGTCCTACATGCTGCCATTGCTCTACCCTAATGCTGTGCAGTGCTGTCGCCATCCTGCATGCTATCGCCATTGCTCTACCCTGATACAGTGCAGTGAGATCACTGTCCTACATGCTCCTGCCATTGCTCTACCCTGGAGGATCTGAAAAGCAGCCGGAGGACCTGGGAAGTGACAAGGGGTGACACCAGCCCTGCAGGCAGTGTGTATGTGCACGTGCTCCTTTGAGGCTGGCGAGCTAGGTGCTGAGGCTTTGCCTGTGGGAAACGAGGGGAGCTGGGTGTCTGTGCTAATGAGCACCTTAGTGTCAGTGCAACCCTGGGGAAGCCGCTGCTCTTTGCCTCATTGCTCTAACCTGTGAAATGGGCGCACCATGATCAGTGACCACCTCCCATTTCTTTGTCTGTCCATCCATTTGTCTGGCCCCAATCACCCCAGGGTTATGTCCATGCAAACTCTTAGCATGAGAGCAACAGGTCCCAGCCCCAGAGCTGGTGGGGCAGGTGGGCGATGCAGGAGGGCATCTGCCGGAGATGTAGCACAGCTCTCGGCATGGGTCGGCAGCTCTCTCTTCTCCCACAACGCCGCTCGCCCGTCTCTCCCCAGCTGGCGTTTGGCTCTGGCTCTCGCCACTCTCACGCCCGGGTTGATGGCGTGAGCTCTGTGTGTTGGAGCCGCTCTCGTTAGCTGCAATCTGGAGCTGTGGTGGCCTCCCCGTCCTTTGGCTGCAGGCTGCTTGGAGCCAGCCCGCGCCACACCACAGACAAAGTGCGAAATTAGCCCAGCGCACCCAGGAGAGGCCTGGGACCGTCAGCGGGGAGCGGGGACTTACCTTGGGAGTGCCCGACGCCATGGCCTCCTTCAGGATGGAGTTCTTGCTGCCAAGAGAGAAAAGGCGAGGGTTAGCTTGCAAGCAACAGCATCCTACAGGCACAATACCCTGGGGGGGGGCATGATAACCAGGCTCTCCTGCACGCACAGGGGGTCAGACACCCACACCCCAAGAGCGGAGCTAGCCCAGGATGAGGCCCGAGGGGCAGGGGGGAGCAGAGTGGGGTAACCGCCTAAACACAAGGAGATGAAGGCAAGTGCTGGTGAGAGGACATGTGGATCCCCTCTCCCTACTCCCCAGCGCGGGGAAGGAGGGGCTCACCCAGCTCTTCCCTGCGGGAACGCGGATTTAATCCCGCTCCCCCCTGCAGACAGGTGAGCCCCCGAACAATTACTCGTCCCCGCACCGTGGCGGTGGCGGCGATCGGGCCCGGGCAGCGATGTTTGGCTTATTAAAGTAATCTCTCTCATGTAAATTCTGCCGCGAACACGCCGCAAACAGCATTAGGAAATAAATTATTTCCCCCTGATTCGATTTGTCGGCGCGGAGCACCTGCAGCCGGCAACCAGGCGCTTGAAATATGTTGCCAGCCCGGTGTCTGCGCGGGTAAGTACCTCGTGGTTGGCTCCTGCCACGCCGCGGCTCGGGGGAGATGATGGATGGG
>NW_017728907.1:46076973-46086094 GCF_001723895.1 Crocodylus porosus | reverse complement strand
TTAATAACAAAATCTGTATGCAAGCCTGCATCCTGGGCTAAGGATGAGTGATCAGCAGCCAGAAAGTATTAAAAAGCTTCGCTAAACAGATGCTGACAATAGAACAAGACATATCAAATCAGATCGACTTCAGGAACATTAATATACACACGTGCACGCACCCGGCCCGCACGCCCGGCCCCCCGGTCCACCTCGCCCGCCGCGGGAGGGGAGGCATCAATAAATTTTTATGAGACTTTTAGAAGATCGACGCGGTACTCGATGTGACAAAAAAGCAATGTGCCTGTCATGTTCGCTTTGCTGGGGACGCGCTGGCCCCAGATGCCGTGCTGCCGCGGCGGCGGGCAGAAATTGAATTTGGCTGGTTCTAATCTGCCTTGATTTGGCAGATGGCTGGGTGTTATGAAATGAGAAGGGATGGAGGGAAGGTGGCTTCTCCTGGGGCTGCCCCCGCCCTGCCCCGGGCCTTGCACGGGGTGTTAGGAGGAATTATCCGGCGTGACCAGGCCATAAGGGGTGCAGGAGAGGAGCAGTCTTCCCCCGGGGCTTCCCCCCACCCCGACAGCTGGCTTTGCCAGGTTGCCTGAGTGCACCGGGTTCGGGGTGCGGGTGCTGCTGGCCCCAGCTGTGAGCTTGCCCGGGGGGAGCAATGGGGGCAGCGTGTCTGGTGCAGCAGGATCTGCAATCGTGCCCAGCCCGGGGCACTGTCGGGGGGTGGCAGGAGATCCGCAGGTGGTCCGGACCTCCACGACACAGGAGCCGGCGCCCTTCTCGCCTGGACCCAGCAAAGCCGGCCTCGGAGCTGCCCCGGGGCTGATATTTGGGGCACAGGCCACCCCGCCCTGGCTTGTCCTTCTGCGGAGCCACGGCGGCCTCGCATGGGTCAGAGCCAGCCCGGCAGCTCGGGGACGCTGGCACTCCTGGCAGACACAACTCTTTGGGTAAATGTTGTATCTTTTATTAGACCAACTAAATATTGGCACTGCTGGGGCCTGAATCCTGCCTTTCCTTTTAAATCACTCCGGCACGGCGGGGGGGAAGCAACTTCTTGCTCTTCCAGACAGAAATTAAAACCTTTCTTGTACTCGACAGCGAGCCCTGCATTACCATTCCTCCTCCGCTCCTCAGCCTTTGGCCCCGGAGCTGCCTTCCCCTTCGGGGCCCTTTCACACAGTCGGTGCAAAGGCCAAGGTCCCGCCGCAGAGATAAACGTCCCCCGGCTTTTGGCTGAAATTTCCTGGAAAAGTTTCTATTGCCTTTAATTTAGGGGGATCTTTTTTTAGAGCCGCCCCCTTCTTTCCCAGCTAAATTTAGGGCCATTCTATTAGTCCCATTAATAGCAGATATTTTTAACGCGGGGGGATTTGGGAAGGAAGCCTTGCTTCCCAGTGTGCAACTGCGGGCGAGGAAGAAAGTGCCCCTGGGAGCAGGTTCCCGCACACACGACTTCTCACGCCTTCCTCTGGTGCTGGTCCCTGCTCGAGACAGGATCCTGGACCCCGAGGGCTAATTCACCCTTCCTCGAAATAGCGAGATCGGAGAAAGGGCTCGCGGCCGTCAGCAAAGAGAAACCTGCCGTTCCATAAACGCTGCAGACAAATTGGAAATGGTAAACGGGAAACGGAGACCTTTAAAGTTCAAACACTTTTCGGCGCCTTTTAAAGTTTTTCGCTCTAGGCCCTGGCAGGGAGCACAATCTTTGGAGACCTCGGAGATCTCTTTAATCACCAAGCCAGTCTGCTGTGCTCGGAGATGATTACACATTTACATAGTAATAACCCCGACACTCCCCACATTATTTCATGGCTAGCATATTTCCACTCGGCGAGTGATCCATGTGTTTTAAATTATAACCTGTACATAGGAAATTAGTTACTAAGTAGGATATTCACAGGCTCGCCTGACACTTCTAATTAAGGTGATTTACATGGAATTATCCTTCGAAATAAAAAAATGGTGTTTTGCTAGCTAATAAAATATAATTACTACCCGCTTTTATAAGTTACAGTGCATTTTAATCTATTTGGGGACTTGTTTATCTAGTTCATTACAAGCAAACAACTGCTCTTCCTTTCTAGGCGGAAAAGAAAAAGGGGCGAGGGAGAGATGCAGGGCAAAGAGGGGGTCCCCGCCGGGCTGGACACACGCATGTGCCCGGTGTTCACCCGCGTTCGGGGATTCAACTCGTCTGGCAGGTGACAGGAGGCAACGTCCTTGTCTCAGCAGCCACCGGCCCTGAGTTACGCTCCCCCCGGGCACCTGCCCCGAGACGGCATCGCCCCTATTACGGCCGGTGGGGCCGAGCGGGCGACAACTGAGTGCGGCCGGGGCCCCTTGCCGGCGCGGCTCTGATTTATATCCCCTGTCATTATGATTTCACGTCAGCTGCTAAGAGGAACATTTCCTTGCAGCAAACCTGGGAGAAAGAGGAGAAACCCTGAGCATGGGGCGCGGATGCTGCTGCCCCGGCTGGTGGTTCGCAGGCACCTGAGGGCTCCTGGGCGGCTGCTCCGAGGGCCCGGGGGATGGCCAGGCCCGGGAGGGGTGCGTTGTACGTTCGAAGGGGCAGCAAACCCCTCCCCGCACCAGGTTCTCCGTTGCCCGCAGGCCTCGGCCCCCAACCGCCTCTGCTATTAGCAGCCCTCGCACGTGCGTCTTTGGCACTGAGCCGATCCCAAAGTCGGTGCTTTTAGGACGGGGCTCATCTAACGCTCTTGATACCTCCTGCTGCCTCGATAGTGCTCCCGGAGAGGAAAGCAGCAAAGCCCAGCTCTCAGGGCCAGGCAGGATGTGTGCGTGAGCTCTGGGGTCCTAGGGCCACTGTCGGGCTGCAGCTGGTTTGAGACCACGGAGCAGAGCGCCGAGGATGGGAAGGGTCAGACCAGGGTGCCCCAAACTGCATGAAAGCGGCCTGGTTTCAGAGGTGCTCCACGGAGTCGAGACGTTGGCACCAAAAGCGAAGGTCCTCCACGGAGGTGCTGAGCGCTGCCTCTCCGTGCCCGCCTGTCAGTGCTGCTAGCTCGGGGGCCACGGCTGCAAATGCTGCACCCCGCTGCTCCCGGGCGCAGGGACCTGGCTTCGTGCAAGAGCAGACCTCGGCTGCCAGCTCTGCTGACGAGCCAGGCTCGTGTTTATTAGGTCTCTTCTACCAGGCAGAAACAAATGAGCTGATTATGCAGGGGAAACAGCGCGGACGACTCTCCACAAAGAGCTCTGGTTCGCACGGAGCCAGCGGCTGCACACGCAGCGGGAAATGCGGCTTCGGCTGATGCGTTTCAGCCCCAGCGCCTGCCCCAGACGGGCAGTTCTCAGCGTTTTAGACATGGGGGACCCCTGGATACACTTTGGACACCCCCAAAAGACTCGGGCACCCCTGGGAAAACGCCAGCTTTGACTTTGCAGTGGAAGAGCGGCTTTCTGCCATCGCGCACAAGAACGGGGCCAGCCCACCGCAGGGTAGGATGGCTTTAACGCTACGGATTCCTGTTTGCAACCCCTGGGTTTCTCCTGTGAGTTTGCACGCCTGCCAGTGCTAGCATTGCCTGGCACCCTTGAAAGGACCTCAAGGCCCCCCTGGGGTGCTGCGGGACCCTGGTTGAGAATCACGGTCCTAGACCGTGCAGCCTTCCCGAGGCGGTTTCCAAGCAGCACGGTGAGGACTGTGCGTCCGAGGGGATCCCTAATGTGTGCCCAACCACAAAACCCTGGCCACGGCCAAGCCCCATGTTTCTTGAACCTGAGCAGTTTGGAGGCTTGTGCTCATCCTCAGCGAGAGCACGCTTGAGAGCCTGGGAGATGCTTGCAATGCTGGCGACCGACCACGCTGCAGCGGCAGGCCTTCGCAGGGCTTGGTCCCCCGTGCCCACCCCACAAAAGATGCTGCCTGGAGCCAGCCACGATGGGTACGCCTCCTTGAAACACTTCCAGGGAAAGGTGCTTGTTTCTCCGACTATACCAGGAGGGTAAGAAGCACTGGAAGAGGTTACCCAGAGAGGCGGTGGACTCTCCATCCTTGGAGGTGTTTAAGGCCCCGGCAGACAAAGCCTTGGCTGGGATGATGCAGTTGGGGGATGGATTAGACGTGACCTCCTGAGGTCCCTTCCCACCCTCATTGTCTGTGATGATATGATTTAATGCCTGGCCGCTGCAGCACCCGGGTGGGGAGACCTGGAGGGGAGACGGGTGAGACCCTGGAGGAGACACTGCCCCTGCACAAGAGGGAAGCGGGCCTGGGAAGAGGGGAGCGAGGGCCGCTGGTGTCCGGGCAGGTGAGCGGAGGGAGGTGTCACTTGCCCCCAGAGGAGGAACTGAGGGGATGCTTTTCACCGTCGCATCTCTGGAAGCTCCCCCTGACCTGGCAGGATGCGCCAGATTTGCAAAAGACCCCCGAGCTCAGCTGTAGCAAGCATCTCCCAGGCTCTCAGCAGGGCCAGACGGGGCTGGAGCAATGGGCCATCCAGCTGTGTCCTGTCCCCGACCATGGCAGGGCTGGGGGCTGTGGAGGGAGGGTGCTGAACTGGGTCCCTCTCCCTGTTCATTATCCAACAGCATTGGGGTAGAGGAAACATCTCCCACAGCCATTCCTAGATCCATCACCCACAAACTTATCCAGTCCCTTTTTGAACCTGGTTCTGCCTTCACCTCCTGGGGCAATGAGTTCCACCTGTTCACCACACATTGCTCTAAAAAGTCCTTGCTCTTATACCCGTCTCCTATCGTTTCCCTTCGTTCTAGCACTTGTCTGCACCCTTCCTGATGTTATAGCCTCAATCATATCCCTCCTCAGCTGCGTCCTCTCCAAACGCAAGACTCCTGGCCTTTTTAGTCTCTCCTGGCCCTGGGTCATTTGTGTGGCCCTTCTCTGGACCTTGTCAACGTGTCCTTTCTGCTGGGCACTGATGCAGGCACTTGGCAGGGCCTTTGCACTTGTCTGCACCCAGCATCTTTGCAAGCTTGGCCCATGCATCTCCCTGCTACCCCCAGGAGCAATGCTGCTGCTGCAAAGTAGAGGGAGAGACCCCCCGCCCCCCCCCGCTGCAGCTTCATGCCTGTTGGCACAAGCCTTGCTTCTGGGCATGTCCCCCTTGAGATATCCCCCTGCTCAGACTGGTTGGGACTGCAGACTTCCTCTGCAGCAGGGGCACGGCCTCGGCCTGGGGTCTCTGGAGCGTCCATGACCCCCTGGCAGCAGCTGCAGCCCCCCTGTATCCCGGGGGCAGGGGCGATACCTGGGGCTGTGTTAGGGGCGACTGCGTCATGTGGCTCAGAGGTTGGACCTGGCGTTTGTCTGGGCTGGTCTGGACAGGCCTGATCCCGAGCTGGGGAGTTGCGGGGAAAGCACGGTCCGTACGGCACCAGCTGCTGGCGCTGACTCAGAAACAGGCTCTGGGCGCTGAGGGAGAGAAACGGCTCCAAGGGTCCTTCCCCAGCTCCGGTGTCTCTGGGCATCCCTGGGATTTGCGCCCCGCTGCACCCATGAGCAGGCTGTCAGCCCCCACCGCCACAGGACCGAGGGCTTCCAGGTCCCGAACGGAGAGCGTGATCCCTGCAGTACACACAGGGCATAAAGGGACACACCCAAGGTGACGCACAGGGAGTCAGTGGCAGGGCCTGGCTTTGAGCCAGCCTCATGCCCTCACCACAAGGCCCTCGAACCTGCAGCACCCGATGCTTCCAACATCAAACTCGCATGGGCTTTCAGCAGGGCCAAAACCGGGTCTGGGGGCCCAGCATCTGCTAGGGGAGGGGAGGAACGGTGCCTCTGCAATGGGGCTGCATTTCCCTGCCTTCCCTCTGCCTCGCTGTGCCCTGACTGATGTAACCCCCCATCAGCGAGGGCCAGGACTCGGGGGGCCAGTCTTCCCATGAAACAGAGACATCACGCATGGAGGTTCCCCGTGGCCCTTCACGGGCTCTCTGCTGCGTTCCACCCCAGAGCTGGCTGCGTTTCAGTGGTGGATGAAGCAAAGCCTGTACACTCTTCAAGCCAGCTGGCAAAGCCCCTGGGAGGTGGAAGGCGCTGCACGGATGTGTAACACCGTGTGATTTAATTGCACGCCCATGCTCTCAGCCCTGCCTGCCTCCACCCCCTCCTCTCCTGCTCCTGGCTTTTCCAGCACCACGCACGTGGCCTTGTCCTGCTTTGGCTTCCCTGGGATGTCCAAGCATCCTGGCTGGCTTCCCGCTCCATTGTGGGGGAGCCTAAATTAAACCCTGGAGCACCTGGCAACCGAGGAAAGTGCCGGGTGGTTGCAAAGGCAGGTTTCTCACAGACCCCCGCAACGGGCTGGAGCCAGCGCTCGAATCCGGACCCAGGACAGAGTCTGGGACTCACATCTCGAGACCCCCTCTGCAATGGGAGAGCCGGGCGCGGCCGTACAACGGAGGAAAGCAAACAGCCTCCCTGGGCTTCACGATGGGCGTCGAGAGACCGGTGCAGAAGTGCGTGGCCTGCTGCTCCCAATCTGGCCCGAGGGGAGAAAGCAGCTGGAGCAGCCGGGGGCATCCTCCCCTCGCTGCCGGGCTTGTGCCAGGGCTGGCAGGGTCCGAGACACCCGCAACCAGCCCTGCCTTGCCCCCAGGAGGGTCCCACTAGGAGCTACAGGGCCCCGCTCCTCTCCTCACCCCCCATAACTCCCGGGCCCGGGTACATCCACGCCGAGAGGTGGGGAAGCTCCGGCGGACTTGGCCGCTGTCAAGCTGGCCTCAGCGGAGATCAATCAGGTGTGGGCCACAGCAGGGAGGGGGCCGCGGGTGCAGGGGGGGCACCCAGTGCTGCCTGGAAGAAGGTAGTGCAAGGCACTTAATAGTACCTGTCCTCGCTCTCCCCGGCAGGGATTTATGCCTCGAGGGGTCACCTCTGGCGAGACTCTAATAACACGACTTTATTAGCTTGCCTGCGCCTCCTCCGAGCAGGGGGCCGGCGGCACCTTGGCCACGCCGGGGGGGCGCGCTGGGGACGGGAAGCATCTGCCCCGGCGGGTCCCCTCCACGGTGACAAGAGGGAGAGGGAGAAAAATGAGGCTCCCTTGAAATTTATCACGCACCCAATTACAATGTTAATTGGCAAGTCCCAGAAATCAATTAATTCGCAAATTTTTTTCAATTAAAAATTAAGATAAATCATAAAACGTTATTAAGCAAAGGCCAAACTCCGTGAACTTTTTTTTTTTGCCGGCATCTGGATTTTTTTTTTCATTTAAATAAAAAAAAAAAAAGAGCTGTGTTGCCAAAGCTCGATGCCCTTGAGTGTCTTTGCTGTAGCGCGGGGGGCTGTCATCAGCAGGACTGGGCTGAAGACAGATAAAAAAATATCGACCGGTCGGACACACTGCTTCTGTTTTATTGATCAGGCGGGAATTTAACTTGCTGTGCATATCCACCGTGTCAGCAAGGGCTACAGGGGAAATTAAAAGTACTTGGCTGGGAGATGTCGCCTTGATACTGGGGCTGGGGGGAGGGGAGGGGAGGGGGAGAGGGGGCCACAGAGAACAGGGGAGGTAGGGAAGAGGAAAAGAAAAACAGGTGGGAAGAAAAAGAGGAAGACAGAGAGAAAGGGGCAGGGAGTGAAAGGGAAGAAGGAAAAGTTTGGAAGACGGGGGCAGGTGGGGAAGCGCGGACACTCCCTCTGCTTTGCCCTCTCTCCGGAGCGGTGCTCGGCTATCACGTGGGTTTTAAGGGGAGAGATTTTCTGGAGCTTTGTCAACAAAAAAAGCCCATTCCTAAATAACTCAGCTCTCATTTGGATGCCAGGCCTGGCCGCAGCACTGGCTGCCTGGGGACAGTGCCTACGGCTTGGCCAACAAGTTGGCGTCCCCAGGTGGACCTCTCAGCTGCAGCCATGTCCCAGACACAACACGGGACAGCAGGACAGATTTGGGGATAATCCACTTGACTTAGCCTGGGCAGCTGCTAGGTCTGAGTCTCTTTGGTGGCTGGCAGCGAAGCCACTTGAGGACCACAGGAAAGCAGGGCTGGAAGGGACCTCACCAGGTCACATCCAGCCCAGCCCCCTGCTCAAGGCAGGATCAGCCCTGTTCAAACACGCGTCTGTCCAACATGCTCTTGGAAGGATGGCAAGTCTACCACCTCCTAGGCAGCCTGTTCCCGTGCTGGACTGCGCTCAGAGTCAGACCGTCCCTCCTCATCTCCAGCCTCAATTTCCCCATCTGGAGGCTGTTGCTCGTAGTCCTGTTCCTTGTGGCCACAGAGAAAAGCCCATCTCCATCCTCTCTGTCATAGCTCTTGGGGATTTGAAGACTGTGATCCCTCCGTCCCTCTTCTCTTCTGCTGGGTATGGGCATCTCAGACAAGGGCTTGGTCTGGGCTAGCACAACACTGTCTAGACCGGGGGCCCTGGTGCCACACCATCCCCTGACCGGAGTTGTCCATGCCACGACCAGGGTTTAACAGTTGTGGCAGGCAGGGTATGTCATATGCCAGACCCCATACTGGCACGGAGCCAGAGGCCCCTCTGGCATCGTCTTCCTTTGACATGTTGACTGTGCAGATGGCAGCAGGCCACGGGCCACAGGCAGGGAAAGCAGCTTGGCTTGCAGCTGGACCATCGGAGAAACATGCTACTCAAAGGGCCACGAAACACAAGCCAGGAAGCAAGGCGGCTGTGGGAGCTGGCTCCGTGGAGGTGAACTTCTGCCAGGGACACTGGGGGTGGGCCTGACCCCGAGGAAGGCAAGAGGATGAAGGAGAGGGTCACCAGTCCCTGCCCTGATCCTGTGCTTTATATCTGTCCCCACATCTGTCCCTGAACCTGCTGGGGACTGCCCTGTCCTCGTCGCTGGGGGAGATCTCTCTCCGATTCCTTCATCCTGGGCGTCCCTGGAGGGGTCTTGGAATAGGGGTTTATTCCAACAGCCTGAGGGGACATAACCAGCACTGGCTCTTGTTCTTGTTCCCCGCGAAGCTGCAACGATGAGGCACCAGAGAGAGAAGGATGCTGGGATACAGCAGGCAGCAGGAGGCGCTTCCTGAACTCCGGCGCTTCCAGCCACAGGCACCAGTGCCATGGGTGGGACAGGAGCGACTGGCCCAAGGTCCCTTAGCCAGGCAGTAGCAGAGCCAGGGAGCGACTTCAGACAGCCTGCCTCGCGGGCCAGCCCCC
>NW_017728907.1:46068240-46076283 GCF_001723895.1 Crocodylus porosus | reverse complement strand
CTGCCCTTCCCACGGCTCCCAAGCCGCAGAGCAACGCGGGGACGCCGGCACGGCGGCCCGACCGGGCGGCCCCCGGCCACCGAACAACGGCCGGCAGGAGAAGGCTGTTATCTTCCGCCTGGTCCTGCCGTGACCAGGGCAGGACACACACGCTTCGCCCGCGCACTTCACAGCTCCTGGCTGACAGCAAAGGGATGCTGAGGCCCCAGAGCCCGGGCTGCGGGTGGAAGTATGGTCCAGTGGACACGTCCCCTTTAGCAGAAGGTGCAAGGAGGGCAAACGGCCAGGTGCCTAAAAAGAGGGGCTTGTGAAGGCATGCATGCACCTGGGCTGGAGGTACTGCGACGGGCAGCACCTAGAATCAGAAACAGATGTCCCCAAGCCGCGGGGCTGGCAGGAGCTGCGGGGTTACATCCAGTCCAAGCCCTGCCTGAGGCAGGATCAGCCCTGTGCAAACCAGCCCGGACAAACCATCATGTAGAGCATCCCCACTTCCCCGGCATCTCTCCCATGGCCTCCCTGCTCCAACAGTGCAGGAGTTTTCCTTGAGATCCAGCCTAAACTGCTTTGCACCTGCACCGACTTTGCTTGGGGAAGAAGAACAGCGCTGGCCGGTCCTGGGGGCTGCTTGCAATCCCTGCACCCGGAAGCCCTCAGCGGAGGGATGCTCCTTCCCCGCGCCCCAGGCAGCACCCAGTCTCCTGGGTAGCTAAGGGATCCAGCCTGCATGGCCTGAGCAGGGCAGGGGCATGGGGAGGCACACAGGGCTGGCACGGGATCGTAGGGAAGCAGGGCTGGAAGGGACCTCACGAGGTCACATCTCATGCGATTCGATGCTCAAGGCAGGGTCACCAATGACTAACCCATCCCAGCCGTGAGTCTGTCCAAGCTGCATTTGGAAACCTCCAGGGATAGCGAGTCCACGCCCCCCCTGGGCAGCCTGTTTCAGTGCTTGACCCCTTCAGGGTCAGTCCCTCATCTCCAGCCTCAGTTTCCCCAGCTGCAGCTGGAGACCACTGCTCCTAGTCCTGTCCCCTGCAGCCACAGAGAAAAGCCCGTCTCCATCCTCTCTGCCCCTCAAGGACTGGAAGTCTATTAGCAAAAAACCCTGCTCAGCCTACACTTCATTCCTCCGACTACATTCATTCCTCCTGCCGGGGTCATGCCGAGATGGTGCACCGCAGTGCAAGGGGCTGTACGCCTCTACCATGACAAGGGCATGCAAAGGGCACGTGAGACTCGGTTGTCTCCCCATATCCCGGTCCAGTGCAACCGCCTGGTGCTGCCTCACGCGTCAGCTCCGTCGGGAGCTCATTTCTCTACGGAAGATGGCCTTGAGGGGTTTGGGGCCGAGAGAGTTAATCCCCTTCCAGCTGAGGCTTGTAGTTTTGTTTGGTTTCAATTTATACCCTTCACTTAAAGAGGGGGATAAAAAAAAAAAGGAAGGAAAAAAGGGAGGGGAAGGGGGGGGAAGCCAGGTGACATATTCTAAGAGAGAGCACCGAAAACGTGTTAAGCACTTCAAAATCTCATATATTCAATCGGCCTCTGGCAAGACATCTGCCTAATGTTAGAGCTTAAATATCCTTTTCCATTTTACATGCATTCAAGTCTCATTTGAGCGAAATGAAACGGTATTATTAAAGGGAGATTTTGCACAAATGGCCTGAATTTGACATGTCAAGTTCAATGAGGCTGTTACATATGTAACGCCGAGAAGGGCTCCGAGGCTGCCGGCTCTTGAAACGGCGCCAGTGGCTCAGAAATGAAATTTGCATCTGCCTTCTCCATCCCCACCTCCCTCCGGAGCCCAGGCAGAGCCGGCGAGGGGCTGGGAGAGCCGCGGGGAGGGAAGAGCGGGGGCTCTGGGTTATTCGCTCAAGGGCGATCCTGGCCCTACGGCCGGCTCTGAGCCGTCCTGTGCATGCCCACCTGGCGCTGCCCAGTCCTACCCAGTCCCTGCTCCTTGGGGGAACTGGTTGTGACGCATGCCCTTGCTCTGCTCTCTGCCATGCCCCGAGCGGCAGCCTTTGCTCCAAGCAGAGCATCCCTTTCTTGGGACGCAGGGGAAGGCGGGAGACAAGGGGCAAGTCTGACTCCCTGGGAGCTTCCCGGTGTTGCGTGCGGCCACCGATCCCACAGCCCCCAAAACCGGACGGCCCCTAACCGGGAGATGAGCCCTGGAGGGAGATTCTTCCTGCTGCCCATCCGCAACTTCCCTTGATCCCCATGACACCCTTTAGGTCCCTGCACCCCTCCCGGAGCCATGCAGGGCCAGCCTGGCGGGTGATGCCAGCCAGGGCATGGGCAGAGGCGACTCCGTGGGCCGGATCCACTGGCTGCACGGGCAGGATTTGGCCCGTGGGCCACATGTTGCTTTGGGTGACTTTCCACTGCCCAGCTCCCGGCCCTGTGTGATGTCTCCCTCGCCTCTGGGGACACCTAGAAGGCACCAGGACCCGGCGGCGGGAGAGCCCTGGGGCTTTTGGAGGAGGACGGCTCAGCCCTGGCTGGACCCGTGATGCATGGACAGGACGGGTCGAGATGGCGCGGGACAGGACCAGCACGGGGCACGTGCAACTGCAGTGCATTTCTGCGCCCCTCTCCCGTGATGTCTGCCCCCATCCCGTAACAAAGAGGAGCTGCTCTGGCTTTGCAGGGAGCAGGGAGCGGTCTGAGCTCACCCGGGCACGTCCACGGCCTCACCGGACCCCCAAGGCTTCGTTCCAGGGGTGGGGGAAGATGAGAGCAGCTTTGTTCCAGATTAGCCTCCGTTGCCTGAATCCCTGGCCCAGATGGAGCGTTAGCTATCACGGCACGGCGGGAGTCGTTATTTAATAATTAATAAAGGCCCCCCGATGCCTCCCCCGCGCGTGGCCCGGCGCTGCAGCCAGCGGAGAGGGGCGAGCTGTCTCCTCGTTAACGGCTGGGTTATTTAAGGGAATAATGCTGCTCCTTTTCATTTGTCAGCTGCCCGCGCTGGCCCTTGTCACGCAGCGTGATTTAGGGTTTCCTCTCCCTTCCCATTAACCGCCACCTTCCCATCACCGCCGCGCGCCCGCCATCGCGGCTGCCGGCCGGCGCTTTCAGCTCCGCGCGGAGACTGGCCCAGCTTCCTTGATGGGCTCCTCTGAGCGCTAATTGCTTCTGTTCATTTAAACCTGTTCGCTAATTTGCAGTGGCCCTTTATTAAGTTGGATGCAGCCCAAATTACACCATAAATTACACGCACAAGGGGACTGGGTGTCGGGTGGGATAAATGGGCTGGTCGTTCCCTCCCCCCGCCCCCCCCACCGGGGAGCTGAGCGCTGGCGCGGTGCCACTCGTGCGATGAGCTGGGCAGGTCTCAGCCTCCTGCCGAACTTCCCTCTGCCCCTTTCCACCCGCATCCGAAACCAGAGGCGGCTGATGTGTCGCAGGCTGAGCCGCGCCGCCCTTTCCTCCCCGCAGGCCCCGGCGGTGGTCTGTCCAGCTGATCGGCGCTCACCCCCGACACGTGTGCACCCATGCACATACACCCCCCACACACACGCGTGTGCATGCTGCTTTCCCTGCAGGCCCGGTGACGTCACTGTGCTCCGAGCCGGCAGCCTGCTCCCTGTCCTCACCTTTTAATAACCGGGGAATTCATTAATAATTGAAATCAACATGCTCCTTTCCAGGGCGGCGGAGTTTTATTAAGGCAGGGGCAAGGAGCTGCCAACCCCTGGCTGCAGCCATTTCCTAAATAACTGCTAGCAGTTAAAATGCAATTAATTCTTTCTTTCTTTTTTTTTTTCCTTTGAATCGAGGACTCTGCTTTGCTGCAAGAGCAGCAGGGGAGGAGAGGAAGGGGCTCTGGCACTTCCCTGCCGGAGTAAGGGAGCAGGGATTCCTCGGTGAACTCCCTGCTCAGCTCGGCACGGGGACTCCGCGGGGCTGGATCCGGGGAGGGCAGAGATGCTGGCATCTCACCAGCAGCAAGGAGCTATGCCCATCCTCGCTGCCAGCTGGTGTTTAACAGCAGAGACGTGCAGAACAGGGCAGGAAACCCCAGCCCTGCTTCCCCCCTGCATGCAGCGGGGCAAGGGGACAGGACAGACCCGTGCAACAGAGGCTTTGCTCTCTGGAGACCACAGCCCCAGCTCCCCTCAACGCAATGAGATGAGCCCCAGGTGGAAACGAGCCTGCTTCTGCCCTGGTCCTTCCACGCCAGGGGCCCCTTACCTGATGTTCAGCTGCGTGAGCTTCTCCAGCTCCTGCTCCATGTGCTCCTGCAGCTCCCCTGGGCGCAGCAGCACCTGGCAGATGGGGCAGATCGGGGCCTGGCTGTCGAACAACGTGGCCTTCTTCTTGCCTGTGGGGACACAAGGGGTTGGGAAGCATCAGTGCAAACCGGTCCAGATAAACCATCATCTCCACCACCATCCGCCCTGACGCAGTCCCCGAACCTGCTGCCGCAGGGAACCCAGCAAGCCCAGGGCAGGGCGGGAGGGCGTTAACGCTCTGCCTGCATGGCTGGGGTATCACGTGGGGGTATCAAGTGTGCATCCTGGCAAAGATTTCCTCCAGACGCCCGGCGTGAGAATCACTGGTATCTGGGGTTTCCTGACCTGATTTCCCTGCTGGGCTGGGCCAGGTGAAGATGCAGCAGATCTGCAGACATGCCCGGGGTCCAGGGGGATGGTAGATGGATCTCTGCAGCCCTGCGGGTTCACTTTCTCGGGCTCCCCTGGCTGCACCCCCACCTTGCACATAGCCCAGGGCTGGCTCTCGTTTAGTGTCTGTACAGCGCCTGGCACAGACAGGCTTGCAGTGGGGCTCCCAGATGCTCCAACAATACACCCGTAAATCAGAGTGTTCCTGGTGTTCCCACACGCCTCAGTTTCCCCATCTCCACGGCACAGGGAGAGACACTGTGGCGTTAGTTATTACGACGTGTCGTTGCAGCCCCCTCCACCCTTGGACACCATCCTCCTCCCCCTTGCAGCATGGAGGGACATGGGCAAGTCCACACCGAGTGTCGGTGGCAGAGTGGACCGGGACCCGGCAGCCCAGTCCCACCCCAGTGCCCACCGGGAATTGCCCGGGGCAGGGACTCACTGGACATATCTTGGAGCAATGTGCTCAGACCACAGGGCTCCTCACCCCCTCGCAGGGCAATCCCCGGGACCCCGCATTACACCAGGGGCCTGCTGCCATGTGCTGGGTCAGACCTTAGACCCGTGCTGGACACGGATGGGAGAGCGAAGGGGACAGGATCAGGGTTTTACACTGTTACACCCCAGCACTGCATCCTGATGGGCCTAATCCCTCCTCTGGACACTGAGGGGCCTGGCAGGGACCCGTCTCTGGAGCGAGGCCGCTGGGCAGCGCTGATATAAAGCCAATAACGTCCAGCCCGGCCCTGTTCCCCGCTGTCCCAGCGCGGCCGCGCATCGGGGGCGGTGTGAGCCCGGCTCCGGGGAGCGGGACGAGCTTCGCTGCAGCCCGGAGCCCCCCGGGATTATTTACTCGTGCATCAGATGCGGCGCCAACAGGCTGAACCCCAGCCCGAGGCAGGAAGGGGCCAGAAAGGCGCCGGGCAGAAGCCAAAAGGGACCGTTTGACGGCCGCATGCAGCAGGGGCTCAAGCGACGGCCCCGACCCTAAGAGAAAACACCGGGGCGCGACTGGCTCGGGGCTGGGCGGTGCCTGCCGTGGGGTTTCCCAGGCACCAACCCCACCCCCTGCTGCTTTTCTGGGTGGGGAAACTGAGGCAGAGAAGGAGGCAGTCCCTGCCACTCGGGGTGAGAGGTGGGAACGATCCCGCGGGGTCTGGCTCTAACCACTAGGCTGGCTCCCCTTTGCAGAGCCGAGGAGAGCGCTCCCAGCCTGTCACGCGTGCAGCGCCCAGGCCTCACTGCTCCAACCGCCAGGCGTGACTGCCCTCCTGGCTCGGCCCAGGACCATCCCGTCTGGGCGCAGCCTCACCCTCGCAGCGGCCGCGCGTGCTGACCCCGGCGTGCCAGGACTCCCACTTCCCCTTGGAGCCCGGCCACCTTTGTGCAGCCGGGCCCTGAAATAGCCCAGGAGGGTCCCCCCGGCCACTATTTATAGCCCCCGTTCCTGCCGCGAGACAATGCCACGCTCCCAAAATAAACAGGCGGACGGGAAATCCGGCCGGAGCAGCACGCTGCCCTCTGCCCCGGGCTCCCCCGCCCCTGCCCGGGGGCTCGGCGTGGGCACCCCGTGCCAGGGCTTCCTTTCCCATCGCCGCGGCCCGGCTGGCACTGCTCCCGAGTCACCTCGGCTGCGCAGAGAGGTCAGCCCCGAAGCCAAACCCTTCCCCAGAGCCCCGAGAGCGATGGCTGGAGACCAGCTCCGTGCGCGCTGCTACCCAGGCAGGGCCAGAGGTTGCCTGTCCCCAGAGTCAGTCGCAATTGCACCTACAATGTCCCCTGCAGCCAGGCGGTACCTGAGTCCGGGCCGCGCTGCTGGAGAGGCAGAGACGTGACAACCATGGTCCTTTGGGCACATACGAGCCTAGTCCTTCCCCATCTAGCAGGTGCCCGCGGCTCCCTGCTCTCTCCCCCAAAGCTGCTCCAGATGCGAGGGTATTAGGCCAGGGAGCTGTGTGCGAAGCTCTGGGCTGGCCCTGGGGGTCTCCCCCTGTCCTGTGTTTTCAGTGCTGGGAGTTGGTTTTGGACGGGGAGGCAGAAGGATGAGATGTCCCCGTCTCAGGATCGGCCTGACCTCCACATCCAGGCTGGCTGGGTACCACGGATGCTCTGGGGACCGCATCCATGCATCTGTACCACATGCCTGCAGAGCCACGTGGCAGGGGTCTGCTCATCCCATCGCCTCTGAAGCAAGTAGGCACGGGTGCCTGGGGTCTAACAAGACGAGATCCGCTGCTGCAGAGGACGCAGGTGCGGAGAGTGACCCAGCCCCGCTCAAACCCTCCCGGGGACCCACAGGCAAGCGGTAGGGATGTCCCGGGCCCGGTGCCTACGAGAGAAGCCCCTTCCCTTTCCATCCCTGACCTTCTCCCTCTCCGTTTCCAACCCCTGGCCCTCGAGGCCTGCTGCAATCCCCTGGGCTGAAGCCAGCCGCCCCGTGTCACGGCGTGCGGGGGCCGTGCCGAAAGCCCCCACGGCACGGGAAGTGCTGACACAGCCTCCCTGGAGGCATCGCGGCTGCAGGCACCGGCCACCCCCCTATCCGCCCTGGCACATTTCCGCGGCGATTATTTCCATCTGATGATGGGGCTGGTGTTATTTGTGTACTGATAGCAGATATCGCGGTGACAAGCTGCTTCTCCTCCCCGCTCGGAAAACAATCATCCCCAGCAAGCCTCCTATTAGCTCGGAAATGGCCCGGCGCGCTGGGCCGCCCGTGGCACTGCGCCCTGACAGTAAGTGGTGGGGAAGGGGCTGCCGCGGGCAGAGGGGAGGAAGGTAACGGCGAGGCAACCGGCGGGGAGATGGCAGCGCGGGGCCTGGGAACAAGGTGACAGAGCAGGGACCATGCACGTGGGGCCTTACGGCAAGGGGCATCTCCCCTCCGATGCCATCAGGATTGCTCCACAGCCCGGCCCCTCGTGCAGTCCCTTGCACGCACGCAGAGGGCGTGCCACGTGCACATGGATTAGGTGCCCCGCACGCACCTTCCCAGGTGCAGCAGCTGCACCAGGCTCAAGGCAGCGGAGCACCAGGCCGGGGGGGTCCGATGTTGGACTCGATGCTCTTTCGAGGTCCCGTCCAGCCCTTAATTTCTATGATTTTAATTCCTGCGATGCAATCAGAGCTCATCTGGGGAAGCAATTCCAGAAGCCAGCCCCAGCCGGGTGCACGGCCTGAGCCGGTGTCCCGGGACTACGCACCGGTGCGGGCGGAGGGTGACGGGCTGGGCAGCAGCTCTGCAGAAAAGGAGCTGGGGGGGGCAGTGGACAAGAAGATGGACAGGAGCCAGCAGTGCACCCGTGGTGCCAAGAAGGCGACTGGCATCCTGGGCTGCATTGGTAGGAGCGCTGCTGGCAGATGGAGGGCAGTGATGCTTCCCCTCCATTTGACACTGGTGAAG
>NW_017728907.1:46065424-46067205 GCF_001723895.1 Crocodylus porosus | reverse complement strand
CATCAAAGCTGGAGAAAGCTTCTGGCTCTGAGGGTGGTCAAGCACTGGACCAGGATACCCAGAGACACGGCAATCTCCATCCTCGGGTGCACAGACACGTGGCCGGGATGGGTTAATCAGGGTCGATCCTGCCTTGAGCAGGGGGCTGGGCTTGGTCCCAGCCCTGCTTTCCTGTGATCCTATGACGGTCCCAACAGCTGGTCTTGGCACCCCACAAACACAGGAGCGTCCCGCCCAGGAGATCCTTTCGGGGTGCCGTGGGGCGTCAGCCTGGTAGATGGGGTCACAAGAGCTTTCAACCAGGATCTGTCGTGTCCAGCTCCTCCTCGGGTCTCCGGTCTTCACACCAGAAACACCGCTCTGGCCTTCTCCCAGCGCTGAAACAGGAGTAGCTGCCACTCGCCAAACTTAACGGGAGGTGCCTGGAGCCTAAAAAGGTTGCAAACCGCTGGCCTGGAAACACGGCAGCGCAGCCTAATGCCTTTGCACGGGGACTTTTTAGCGGACGGTCGGCACGGCCCAAGCGGCGCGTCTCCAGCCGTGCCCAGCACCAGCGGGCAGCGCGGGGCCCGGACCTCCGAGCCCCCGCGCCCGATCCACAGTGCCCGCGGCTGCTCGTGGCAGGAGAGAGGAAGACGGATGGAGCCGGGCCATAATTTGAGAACGGGAGCGAGCCTGGACATCCAATCGCTTTACAAATCAGGGGAGAGGCAGCGCGAAGGAGGCGGTGGCGGGGGGTAAGGGGGAGAGGAGTGAAAAGGCCGCGCAGGGAAATGCATCACAATTACTGTCTGAGCTCTAATGAGGAGCCTGTCATGAGGCTGTCATCCTGCGGAAAGCCACCTACTCAGAAAGATTCAATAAAAAAGTAGCAGAGAGATAAAAAAGAGATATATTTCAGCCCTTGCTAATATTCTTTTCATTTGTCCCAGCACAAAATAAGATACTGCACTTAACCGGCTCGGTTAAAATGAAACGGGGGGGGCGGGGCAGGAGGGAGCAGGCTTGATCAATACCACTAAAAGCCGGGAGACACGGTGATGGAGTGCAATTTTTTTGTCTGTGCTGAAGCCCGGCAGAGGCCCGGGCGGTGTAATTTATGATTCGCACGCATGCTGGCTAACTAGCGCCTGACAAGACAATGAATTCTCGATGAGAGGGAACGCCAGGAGGAAAGGGAGCGCGTGGCGCGGAGCCGACAGGAGGAGAGGGGCAGGCCACGGCGTGGTCTCGCCAGCGCCACGCGGGAGCGCCTGCTCCCCGGCCTGTCCCTCCCGCCGGGTCACCGCCTTGCCTGGCTTGCCCCCTCCCCGGGCCAGGTCCGGCCCCGCGGGGGCCATGCTGGGAGGGGTGTGGAGCAGACCTGCCTCGCTGCGTGCCAGCTGCGAGCTCAGAGGAGACGAGCCCCGCGTCTTCTCCCGCCAGCCGTCCCCGGGATGCTCACGCGCCCGCCCGGCAGCTGTGGGCCCACCAAGGTCAAGGGCAGCTTTGCCCGGGACTTCGGCCGGACCCAGACTGCGGAGCCCGGGGCGGCTGGGAAGGGAAACGGCTCCTGGGGAAGCCAGAAACGTTGGGCTCCCGGTCGCATGCTGGTCTTCCACGTGGCCTCGCTCGTGCAAGGGCCCCGCAGCACCCAGTGCTCGCACTCACGCCAACGGTGCCCTTGGGACTGGTTTAGTGGTGCCCTTAGAACTGGTTTGCGGTGGTTAATAGCACCCTCGGGACTAGTTTGCACTGGTTAGTGGTGTCCTGGGGACTGGTTTGCACTGGCTAATGGTGCC
>NW_017728907.1:46054226-46064278 GCF_001723895.1 Crocodylus porosus | reverse complement strand
CGCGGGGGGCACACATCGAAAACACAGATATTGAACTGTCAAAACTATTTCCTACAAGAAAATAGATTCATCAGCTTGCAGCAGGCAGGGTCAATGCCACGCTCCCCCCGCGCCAGCGCCCGCACATGCCGGCGCATACCCAATGCCTCGACGCAGCCCCGGCACTTTAGCTTGTAGCTCAGGGCCCTTAAGTGACTTTGAGAAATGGATAATCGATTATCATTCCACGGGCCTCTCTGCAGATTTATCCGGAGAATGCCGAGCAGCCGGGGCCGCGGCGCAGCCGGGCCGCCTGGCCCAGACGCCCGTCGCCTGCGCTCCCTCCCCGGCTCGGGAAATCGCACCCTGAGCACGGCTGGGTTTAATCCATCAGTACACAATCAATGCACTCTGTAATCAACTCTTGATCACTTAATTTTACACATGTTGGCTGAATCCCTTTGTTTAATCACTAGATCAGGCTGCACGGTCGCGCGGCCCCCAGCCCCACCGAGCGCGGGCGGGGGCCTTCATTTCACCTTGAGGACAAGCAGTCGTGAATGCAGAGCTGCTGGGAGGGGAAGGAGAGGGGAGCAGGGCAGGGCACAGGGGGACGCGGCGGGAGGAAGGAAGGACTTGAGCCTCCGGCTGGTTTTCGGGACGTGAGACCCGAAGGAGCTGGCAGGCCGGCCTGGGCAAGACCCCTGTCGCAGGGGTCCCTGCGTCCCCCCCAACCACCCCGTGGCTGCATTAGTGAAGGGATCTCACAATGCCCATCGGTCCCAGGCTGCGGCTCCTGCCTTGTGCCCTGCAGCCCTTTCCCACCTAGCAACCCCAGGAGAGGATCCCGACCCGGTGCCAGGCTGCTCCCACCGTGCAGCTGGGCGCCACCCCCTCTGCGGTCACATCCCCCCATCCAGGGAGCATCTGCGGCAAGCCCCAAGCATCCCCCGGCAAAGCCCCGACGCCTGGGCCTCCTGCGCTGGCACCCCGCACCAGTACTGCTGCTCACAACAAAGCGTGGGAAGCACCCGCTCAGCCCCACACACTGCCTGTTGAGTGCTGGCAGCTCACGCCCTTCGCACGCCTGGCAGCCCACGTGCTCCAGACAGTCACGCGTGCACGGTGAGTTCACGCACAACCGCCTGCCTGCAGCAAGCAGACAGGCTGGGCGAGCACCTGCACTTGCTCCAGGAGGATTGCAGCCGTGACTGGGAGCACACAGGCTTCAAAGAGCCCGCGGGGCGCCCGGCAGAGATGGCCGCGCCCGGAGGAGGCAGAGCACCAATAAATAACGGGCAGAACAAAAGCTGCGCGGTGCCGCGCCGACCTCTCACGTGCCCCGCCTGCGCTTCCTCCAGCCCGGAGGGGACCCCCAGCGCAGCACGCACCAGCGGCACGGTCCCAAACCCTGGGGGTTTTAAACAAAACCGCTGGATCAGACAGCCGGCAAGCGCGGGGGGTGATCTGAACCCCGGCATTTGGCGGGCAGCCCGCGGAAGGGACCCAGGCGTCCTGAGGTCCACCCAGCCTTGCTACTGCAGCTTGAAGCCTCCCAGTGCCGGGTTAATAAACAGATGATTTTTGGGGGACGTCTCTCCCAAGAGGTCTCCAAAACCCCTTGCTTCTAGTGTGTCATGTTGGGGGAGGAGCTGGCGGCATCCACTGACACGGGGCAGGAAGGTGGAGGGGGACGCGTGCCTGGGGAGGAAAGGGACACACCCAGGGCCACCCAGCAAGTCAGTGGCAGGTCTGGGACGAGCCCCAGAAGGCGCCCAGCTGCAATAGGAGAGGCCACAGCATGGCCAGGGGATGCGCCCTGCGAAACCTTCCCTTAATTGCCCTCCGCGTGCCAGCACAGCCCAGCCCAGCCCAGCCCAGCAGCCTGGGATTGTTTTAGTGAGTGAGGAGGGAGGGAAAAAAACCAAGGGGAAAAACAACCTGCCAAGGCCTAATTAATATTTAATTTACTGCAAAATGTACTTATTATTTCCAAGTAATTGGCCGGCTGCACAGCTGTGACCACTAATGAATAGCAAGAGGGGAGACGGGGCTGGGGCAGGCCACTCCGTGCCGCTTTCATGCACTTAATAAGGCAACAGAAACGGCTTTGATCTTTCCACACCCCCCCAGATCTAAAAACGGTAGCACGGCATCGAGCTTGGACAGGGGTCGCCTTGTTACCGCGGCCCCTGGAACGAGGGGGGAGCCAGGCCTGGCTTTGTCAAAGAGGCCGGCGTTGAAGCGCGCCGGGTCTGGCGGCCCCGATCGAGCATCGGCTCACCGAGTGCCGCGACGGGCAATGTTTGCGGAGCGGCTAATAGCGCAGCGGGTCGGCCGGCCCGGGCGGGCTTCGCTCCAGACCTCCCAGGTTGCAGCAGAGGTGGCAAGAGCAGCTGCGGGGGCCGCACCGGCCTCGTGCCACCCCTCGGACATGCCCGCAGAGACCTCGGGGCTGGGAACGCGAGGCCTGGCCGTGCCCGGAGCCGGTGCCACTTTGCGAAGCCGCTCCTGGTGCACGATGATCGCTCCTTCTTCACCGCACAGAGGTGCTGAAGGCGCTGGGGGGGACTGTCCTCCGCCCCTGCCCTGGCCCGACACCCCTGGCTCGGCTCTCCTGCGGTTGGATCCCAGGGAAGGGGGCAGGATCGGGGCCTCCCGTCTAAGCACTGCTATGCTTCCTCTCCGCGACACCGATCAAAGCCCTGGCTCCGGCTCCCAGCCTCCCACGGGCACACAGCAGCAGCAGGACCTCAGGCCAAATTCCTCCAGGGGGTAAATCCAGAGGATTCAAAGAAGGGAGGGGACGGGGAAGGCGCGAGTGGCTCTTGGCACGCGCGCGCTCCTCCACGTCCAAGTGTGTCGCACGGCCCTGCCCGGAGACGCTGCGTCACAACCGCTTCTCCCGGTGCCCGCCAGGACCTTTGCTCGCCCCGTTGGCTAAACCAAACACGGCTCAGACGCTGTCCTGGGACGAGCGGCGCGATGGCAGGCCGCCACGGCACGCACCGGAGGGGGCCGCGGCAAAGCCCGGAGAGCTGTTGGGGCTGGAGGGAGTTCAGAGAAGAGCCGCTGGAGCGACTGGGGCTTGGCAGGCTGTCTGGGTCTGCGCGGCTTGGCGCAGGGACAGCGCCAGCGCCGGACCTGCCGCGGGGCCCCGGGGCCGTCTGCGCCGATGTCGCGGCTGCTCGGGTCAGAGACATCCTCTCTGTGGTGCGGGACCTGGGACAAATCACCTCTCGCTGGGTGCAATGGGTGGCACGGAGCAGCTCCCACCTGCCCTGGCGGGCGACCTCTGCAGACCCGGGGTAAACCGGGCTAACAGCACTAGCGTCTCCTTGCCAGCCCCGAGCGCCGCCGGGCAGCCCCACTGCCGGCAGCTTTGCAGCCACAGACGCTGCAGGTAGTGGGGGATCACGGCATCAGCACCCCCCACCCCGGTGCAGCTGAGGGGGAAGCTCCCCGCAACTCCGTGCCCCCTGCACACGTGCACGTTGCCGTCTGGTGGCACTGCTCCGAAGCGCCCAATGCCTGCTTGCTAGGGGAAGGGTCCGCGGGGAGGGACGGTTGTCTCAGGGCAGCTCTAGGGCTACGATTCCCAAAAGATGCAGCTCCGAATAGTGGCACAGAGCGTCCCGATGCAGCCAGGAGCAGAAGCACCATCATGTGCAGGCTAGGCGATTTAGCAATGCCCCCTGGGTACTTACTTGAGCTTGCAATGAAGCAAACAAGCTCCCCGTGGGGCGACAAGCCTCTCTCCGTGCCCTTGGGGAACATCAGGCTTTTTTGTTCAGAGGATGCTTTTAAGGACTAAACACGGCAAACGAAACCGAGCTCTCCCAACACCCGTCTGGAGCAGGGCCTGGGGTGCTCAGTCAGGGGCAAAGGGGTGTAAACTATGAAGCACGTAGCCGGGTACAGGGGAGCGCGCCCGCCTGTGCTAACGGCAGCAGGAAACGACATGTGAACCCAGCGGCCCCTCGGGAGGCTTGCAGGGAGCGCCGCACAGAGCCGGGTCGGCGCAAAGTGCTGGAGCCAAACAGAGCCCTTCCTGCCAGGCAGACGGGACGCAGCAGGACACGGGCAAGGAGGAAGGGAGAAGCTGGGAGGCATCCAGCTGAGCCCTGTGAGATGTCTTAGGGGCCCAAGCCCCTCAGGGGATCCGTTCCCCACTGGGGAAGCCGGCCGGGGGGTGAGGGCATGCAGCAGAGGTGCTCCTACTAGATCCAACAGCAGGCAGACATGGGCACGCACACATGTGCGCACTCATACATGCACGCATGTCTGCACACGTATATGCATGCACAGAGGTATAGACGCAACCGCACACATGTGCACACACATGCATGCACATATGCATACACAGGTGCACCCACATAGGTGCATGCGCACATGCAGACACACATCCACATACAGGTGCGCACACATATACACGCAGCTGCCGAAGCATTTTTAAACCCAAAAGCTTGCTAAAATTTATTTTCCAACTATTTAAGTTGGTCTAACAAAAGAGATCAGATTCACCCAAAGAACGTTGTCTGCCTGTGTCCTTAGACCAACCCTCTACAACCTACGCACATATATACACACATGCACATATGCATACACCTATCTGCGCATGGGTGCACACCTATACACGCAGGCACACAATATATGCATTCAGATATGCACACACTCCTCCACACATGCACGTGGGCAAGCACATCAGCCTGCTATGCATGCGCGCGCGCACACACGGAGCATGTTGCCAACCCCGCAGCAGAACCATAAAGGACCCGTGCAGGACTCGTGCCATGGAGACACACGCGAGTCGTCCTGGCTGCGGGCAGAGCGCAGCACGCAGCCCCGGGTCCTGCCCCGGCTGGCCTGGGGGACAGGAATGATTGCCAAGGCAGCGACAGCCCTCGGCTGCCCCGAGCCCCCCAGCATGGACTGCACCCCTCCT
Source organism: Crocodylus porosus (assembly GCF_001723895.1). NCBI lineage: Eukaryota > Metazoa > Chordata > Crocodylia > Crocodylidae > Crocodylus > Crocodylus porosus. The sequence continues at coordinate 46,059,354 of NW_017728907.1, read as the reverse complement.
CTGCTGGTCTCGCTGGCTGGCCCTGAACGGCGGCGCTACCAAAAATCCTTCCCTTGCTTTGACAGTGGCTCTCGATGCATCGAGATTCCCGCCACATTTCTGGAGCCTGGCACTCGACCGGCGCCTCCTGGGCGATGTGAAGGACCCTCCCAGCATCCCAGGGAGGCAGGCAGCGCCATCCCGATGCTACCAGCAGGGAAACTGAGGCAGCAAGAAGAGCAGTGGATGGGGGTCATGGGGGACTTGGGCTGAGTTCCTGCCTCTGCTACTGACTCCCTGTGCGAACCTTGGGTCAGGCCCATCATCTCCCTCCTCTCCGGTCTCCCGGTCACGAACAAGGACCACGTATGTAAGCACCCGGGGTGCAGAGACCTGCTCACCCTGCTGGGACACCCAGTCTGCTGGAGGACCATGCCCCTTCCCCAGGTGGCTACACCAGCTGCCCAAAGACCCCAGGAGTCCTGGCTCCAGCTCCCCAGCCCTCCTGACCCCGTCTCTCTTCATGCCTAAGAGGGGCCACAGCCAGGTGCAGCCACGGGCAAAGCCAGCCACGGTCCCGGCTTGGTGGCTGGGAGGGGCAGGGGGAGATGCCGAGGTCTTCCTAGTCGCCGGCCTGGCATCTCCCCCTGCCCGCAGTAAATAGGAAGGCCTCACCCCAGGGGACTGAACCTCTGCCGAGATGCAGGCGCTTTTGATGGAGAAATATAAATGTCTCCATCTCGGCGGCCGCTGCCTTGGCCCTAAACCCGAATGGCGGAGCTGATTGTTGGGTTCGATTTGTCCGACTCCGAGCCTGGGAAGTTTGGGCAGCTTCATGGACTGTGTTTTATGGAACCTCTCAGCAACCCTCCATAAAAAATGTATTAGATTAGTAATCTGAGTCCCAAACGACCAATTTGAAACGATTGCTTTCTTATGATTTTTCTGAAAGTGCCTGTTTCGTGAGGAATTGCTGGAAAAATCAGGCACGGTTTTTAGAGACAATGGTAACAGCACATCGGGGGGAGGGGGCGCGTTTGCTTAATTGTTATAAAAAAAAATCCCTCCCGTGCTCCATCTGCGGTGGCCTGGGTGACGCTAACCCCGCTCCAGATAATGCCGAGTCCCTATGCAGTGCCCTGAGGGCTTGGCAAAGGGGTGGCTGGATCACCCAGAGGGGAAACTGAGGCACAGAGAGGCGATATGGCAGCTGTCCAGGGCAAGGTGAGCAGGGTCCTCTCCCCCTTGCAGCCTCCAGCATTGAAGGTCTGATGCAGAGCCCGTGCCCCTCGCTCCTGTGAGCTCCCGATGCCCCTTTCCTCCCAGCACGGGTCCAGCCCCCTGTGCCTAAACCGTCAGCTCCACCGCATCTGGTGACAACGGGCTCCGCCCTTTAATGCCACCCTGGGGGGAAAAGACCTGCCTCGTGTTCATTTTAAACTTACTACTGTGCAGTTTCACTTTGTGCCCCCAGACCTTGCCCATCGGGGCATAGATGCTGCCCGGGGGCCATGGGTGAGGTAGCGGACGGAAATCGAGTCCTTATTAAGTGCCTACAAGAGACTCAGGCCGTGCGCGCAGCCGCAGCCCCGCACGTGCTGACACGCGCATGGAGAGCGCATGGAGTGCTAGTGCTGCACCCCGGCGTGACAGTTCTCTTGCAGCACCCGGGGGGGAAGGCAAAGTGGGAATATCTGTATTTTGCAAGCTGTCATCCTTAATGGCACCGGCGCAACGGTCTCGCCTGGCCACGGCTCCGAGGGAAGCCACGTTTTAAAAAGAGCAACTGCTTCCCAGCCGCGGGAAACGCGGCGTTACATGGAGAGGTGACAATCCTGACTCGAGCCTTTAGCAAAATAATCCCTGTTTTGCCTTGGTAATGAATGGGCTTTTTGCAAGAGAGAATCCATTATAGCCAAGGGAGCTGGCACAAGGGTCCGTGAGCCACTTCCATCAATTGCTAGAAGATTTATATGTAAATATGTTAATGGCACTATTAATAATTTAATGGGGGCACGGCAAGCAGTGTTTACATAATAAATATGATTAAGCGTTTCCCTCGAATGAAGTTGCTGAACTGTCAGGCTCCCCTCGCTTATTATCCCCGTGGCTTTCAAATGTTAATCGCGCAACCGGAGAGAAGGGGCCCCAGCCACGCCGGACTGAAGACACGGCAGTCCCATCACGGAGCGCCACGTGGGGCAGGGCACGGGGTGGGAAGGAGCTGCAGCATGGGGGGATTTCTTTGATCGGTTCTGTACCATGGTAAATCTGAGGAGCTGGGATGTATCCCTTGCTGAGTAACCATATCATAAACAAGTGCCTCAGTGTTCACATCTGCTGAATGGGGTTAATAAAACCAATCTCCTCTATAAGGAGTAATGTGCACAGGGGCCAGAGGAGGATGCTGATGACCGGCATGGAGCAATCCCCAGGCCCCCAGGAAGGGGGGATGTATTGGCCAAACACAGCCTAGCAGGCTCTTGCATCGCTCCCAGGTCTCAGCGGAGCCCCTCCAATGCATGTATCCTGCAGGGAGAGCCGGCAGCCGGTTCCTCGAGCTGCCTCGAGCTGCTCGGACAGCCGTCCAGGGCCCTGCCGCCAGGGAGGCAACCGCCCGGAGAACCACCGCCGAGGAGGACCTGTGCTCCAGGCCGGCGCGGGAGAGAAGGGGTTAATTTAAACGCACCGCGAGGCCAATCTTGTCGAGGTGTCAAACGATAATTTTATATTAGGCCCTGTAATAGTTACTAGAGTTTTACTACAATAACTACGTGTCCAAGCAGAGTTTAATGAGAAAATCTATAGTTTTGCTATGGTATTTTCTCTTAGTTTGCATAATTCCCTGAACACAACCCAGTAAAGCTCTTGACCCGAGATAATAAAAAGGTGATAAAACAGAGCTGTAAAAACCAGCTTATATATATATATTTTTAAACAGCCACTACAAAATTATGGATCGTTTCCACCAGATAAGAGAAAAACAACAAAAAAAGTCTCTCCGGGCAGGATTCATGTCGAGGCACCGGGGGACGAATAAAAATGACGGGCCCAGAGGTGGGGTCCTGATCCTGCCTGGTGGAGCTCACGGGGATTTCAGGTCTCGGGAGGGGCTGCATTGGGGGGTGTCCTACAGGGCTGGGAGAGGGAAGGGTCTGAGAACCAGATCTGCAGGGACACCGGGAAACGTGGCTGCCCGGGGACGACCGCCCATGTCGGCTTGTGCGATCTCCAGGAGACGTGCAGGGGGATGTCTGTGTGCACATACGTGTGTGTGTGTGTGTGTGTGTGTGCACGCATGATGCAAAGGGCAGAAGCGTGCATCTCCAACTGCACAGGCTGCTAAAGACAGCAGGAGTAGGTGGCAGGGTACGTGCAATGCGGCCCCCCGCGAAAGGCTTGCTGCGGGAGCAGGGACAGCCAGGGGAGCTGATCTGGATGCTGGCGTGTGACACGGCTATGACACACGTGGGCATGCATGCACTCTGGAGACAGAGCAAAGCGCTCTGCTCATCTGCCCCCGGGGCAGGGAGCTGGTCACAGCTGCCCCATCACCCCCTGGCCTGACACAGGAGGCCTAAAACGGATCACCTTTGAGGATCAGGTATGCGTTTCGGGGGAGGCGACCCGCGGGCAGATTTGTGGTGAAAAAGTTGGAAGCTGTGCAGAGCTGGCGCGGGGCCCCTCCTCGCCCTCCGAGACGAAGCTAACCCTGATCCCCTCCCCGCAGTTGGTTCCTTCCGTTGAAAAATGAGATTTTTAAGGGATAAATGAAAACTAAGCTGCAGACTCTCGGGGTCTGGACACGGCTTTTTGCTGCTACAAAATGTTAGTGGGAGCAGAGTGCCGGCCTGCTCCCGCCGGAGGCCGCGAGCCGGGGGGTTCACGTCTCTCGGGGCTGGGTCCCTGTCCTGATGCTCAGCCTGAATGTGGGAATTGCCACGTCCTGGGTCAGAGCCAGGTCCGTCGTGCCCCGTCTCCAGCGTCACACGGCGGCAGAGCGCGGAGGTTGAAGGGAGAGAGACTGGGGCTGAGCAGGGGTTTCCCCCTTGCAGCCTCCAGCATCAGGGTTGTGCCCCTTGCCCCCGGCCTCGGCAGCTCCCGGTGCCCCTTTCCTCCGAGCCCGTGTCCAGTCCCTTGGTGGATCTGGCCACGCTCTCGGCTGCCACCACATCTGGCGGCCACGAGCCCCTCCCTTGAACGCCGCGCCAGGGGAAAAAGACCTGCCTGGTGCTGGTTTTAATTTAAACCGATGGCCTGCTCGTTCCACACGATAAACCCTACTGTTTGTGGGGTGAGAGAGTCCATACTAAACCCCCACTGACCTTCTCATCCCCGTTTTGCATTTTGCAAGCCCCTTCCTCCTGCTCCCCCCTGCTCTGTATGACCGTGCCTCTCTCTGAAGCCAACCCCTGCCGCCCAGCGCTGCATTTCCCCCTTCGCCGGCCACCAGCTTGGACCGTTCAGCTCTGGTGGAGCAAGAGGACCTGCGTGTCCTGCGCCCGAGCAGGCTGCCCCCAGGGCTTGGGGGCTCTCTGATGCATGGTGGGGCTGCTACTAGCCACGGTGCCTTATCATATGCCTCCTGGGGTCCCTATGGGTCTGGAAATTTGGCAGTGGGGGAGTTATTGTGCCCTGACCCGTCGCATTCAGCCCGGCACGACCGATCCCAACGCCAAGGTGCTGGTCTCGGGTGCTTGCCACAGGGATCCCGAAGGCCCTTGTGCTGCAAATCCTCTGGGCAAATGGAGACTCCCAGGGAAGGGGGTTGCACTGCCCGGGCCGGGCGGCGAACGCAAGGCAGAGCGTGGGACCCATCTGGCCTGAGCCTCCGAGCTGCTGGGAAGCCTGCCTCGGGGACGCGCATCGCCGCGGGCCAGCCCCCAGCTCTGCCACAGCTCCTCGACGGGCCGTGAGGTGGGCGAAGAGTCCAGGCCTCGAGCCCAGACCCGTCTGCAGAAGCTGCAGGTCTTTCTGCGGGGCCGGCAGGCTGCAGGTGGGACGCTGTCTCCGAGGGGGAGAGGCGTCACCTCCGGGCGCTCGGTGGAGGGTGCATCCAGCTCCGCGCGGCTCTCCGTGTCAGCGGCTGTTGCCTCGAGGAGCATCTCCTCTGGCCGCCGCGAGACCCCAGGCTGTTACTACACAGCCC
>NW_017728907.1:46040975-46054126 GCF_001723895.1 Crocodylus porosus | reverse complement strand
CGACCCGCGGGCAGATTTGTGGTGAAAAAGTTGGAAGCTGTGCAGAGCTGGCGCGGGGCCCCTCCTCGCCCTCCGAGACGAAGCTAACCCTGATCCCCTCCCCGCAGTTGGTTCCTTCCGTTGAAAAATGAGATTTTTAAGGGATAAATGAAAACTAAGCTGCAGACTCTCGGGGTCTGGACACGGCTTTTTGCTGCTACAAAATGTTAGTGGGAGCAGAGTGCCGGCCTGCTCCCGCCGGAGGCCGCGAGCCGGGGGGTTCACGTCTCTCGGGGCTGGGTCCCTGTCCTGATGCTCAGCCTGAATGTGGGAATTGCCACGTCCTGGGTCAGAGCCAGGTCCGTCGTGCCCCGTCTCCAGCGTCACACGGCGGCAGAGCGCGGAGGTTGAAGGGAGAGAGACTGGGGCTGAGCAGGGGTTTCCCCCTTGCAGCCTCCAGCATCAGGGTTGTGCCCCTTGCCCCCGGCCTCGGCAGCTCCCGGTGCCCCTTTCCTCCGAGCCCGTGTCCAGTCCCTTGGTGGATCTGGCCACGCTCTCGGCTGCCACCACATCTGGCGGCCACGAGCCCCTCCCTTGAACGCCGCGCCAGGGGAAAAAGACCTGCCTGGTGCTGGTTTTAATTTAAACCGATGGCCTGCTCGTTCCACACGATAAACCCTACTGTTTGTGGGGTGAGAGAGTCCATACTAAACCCCCACTGACCTTCTCATCCCCGTTTTGCATTTTGCAAGCCCCTTCCTCCTGCTCCCCCCTGCTCTGTATGACCGTGCCTCTCTCTGAAGCCAACCCCTGCCGCCCAGCGCTGCATTTCCCCCTTCGCCGGCCACCAGCTTGGACCGTTCAGCTCTGGTGGAGCAAGAGGACCTGCGTGTCCTGCGCCCGAGCAGGCTGCCCCCAGGGCTTGGGGGCTCTCTGATGCATGGTGGGGCTGCTACTAGCCACGGTGCCTTATCATATGCCTCCTGGGGTCCCTATGGGTCTGGAAATTTGGCAGTGGGGGAGTTATTGTGCCCTGACCCGTCGCATTCAGCCCGGCACGACCGATCCCAACGCCAAGGTGCTGGTCTCGGGTGCTTGCCACAGGGATCCCGAAGGCCCTTGTGCTGCAAATCCTCTGGGCAAATGGAGACTCCCAGGGAAGGGGGTTGCACTGCCCGGGCCGGGCGGCGAACGCAAGGCAGAGCGTGGGACCCATCTGGCCTGAGCCTCCGAGCTGCTGGGAAGCCTGCCTCGGGGACGCGCATCGCCGCGGGCCAGCCCCCAGCTCTGCCACAGCTCCTCGACGGGCCGTGAGGTGGGCGAAGAGTCCAGGCCTCGAGCCCAGACCCGTCTGCAGAAGCTGCAGGTCTTTCTGCGGGGCCGGCAGGCTGCAGGTGGGACGCTGTCTCCGAGGGGGAGAGGCGTCACCTCCGGGCGCTCGGTGGAGGGTGCATCCAGCTCCGCGCGGCTCTCCGTGTCAGCGGCTGTTGCCTCGAGGAGCATCTCCTCTGGCCGCCGCGAGACCCCAGGCTGTTACTACACAGCCCGCTTGTTTCGGGGATGTCAGGCATCCGCACCCAGCGTCCAGTCCGGCACGGTGGGTGTTTGAGGAGCGCCCGCTCTGGGCTGCGAACGCTGGCTGGCATTTGTGTTGCGATCTTCAAATCATAGAAATCACAGAATCAAAGGAAATGAGGGTTGAAGGGAGCTCCGGAGTCGCATCTAGTCCAACCCCTGCTCCAAGCAGGACCAGCCCCAACCACATCATCCCAGCCAGGGCTTTGTCTACCTGGGGCTTCAAAACCTCCAAGGATGGAGACTTCACTCTCTGGGGAGGCTGTCCCAGTGCTTCACCACCCTCCTGGTGAGAAAGTTTTTCCTAATATCCAACTTCCCTTGCTGCAGCTTGAGCCCATTGCTCCTTGCCCTGTTGTCTGCCCCCACTGAGAACAGCCCAGCTTCATCCTCTTTGCAGCCCCCCGGCAGGGAGGTGACGGCTGCTGTTCAGTCCCCCTCGGTCTTCTCTTCTCCAGACTCAATCAGCCCAGGTCCCTCGGCCTCTCCTCACCAGTCCTGCCCCCCAGTTCTTGAACCATTTTCGTTGCCCTCCGCTGGACTCTCTCCAATTTCCCCAGGTCTTCCCAAGGGATGTGAAGGGCTTTCCGGAGACGTTGTGGGCGATGCCTTGCAAAGACGACACTCGCTCACCCACGTTTCACATCCGTCGAGGAGAGCGGGGACGATGACTGCAGGGTAGACGTGGATCCCGGCGTCTTTCCGGAGACTGCAGTGAAATAGGAGCCCCGTGGCCGGACGATGCCGTCCTCTGGCAGCATCTCCTCGCTACATCTCCTCCGGGACGGGCACTGCCGGGTGAATTACGAGCTACCGCCCGCATCGGTGGCACCCGCACCGCTGTGGCCTGTGCTCCGTGAGCGTGAGGATGGGTGCATACGTGTCACATGCCCAGGACAACCCTGCACCTGTGGGAGCATCACTCATAGAAGGGACAAATCCCTTCGAGGAGGCTGTTCCCTGCAAAAGCCTGGGGTCCAGCTCTGTCTCTGAGCCCCCGGGCACAGGAGGCCTGGACGTGGGGTGCATCTTCCCCTTCCCTCATCGGGGCACCGGGACCGGGCACCCAGGTGTAGCGAGGGCCTTGTTGGGTGGATGCAAAGACGACCCTGGAGGCTCTTGGGCTCCCCGTGCCTCAGTTTCCCCCTCTGAAAAATGGGGGTAATTGGAAGGAGCGACAGCTGTCCGGACACCTGTGCATCCAGCCGCAGCAGCACCTGGCGGGGAGCTCTCTCGCCCAGCCGCACGGCGAGCGCGATCCCTCCGTCCCAGGGGAGCCGGGCAGCGCCGAGCCCGTGCGCCGGCGGTTCCTCCCGGCTGGGCCTGCCTGGCAGGCTCCTGGATCCCTGTCACCTTGCCAGCTCCGGCTGTCCCTCTCGCGGTCCCCCATCAATCAGCTGCAACGGGGATGATGTGTTAATGTTTTTCCTATAGACAGACACATTATGTTTCCACGCTGCCTCTGCACACGCCGTGTTTACGCCCCTTCTCCCTCCGGGGAGTAAATCAACCAAATTGATGCGAGCCATGATTAATTGTGTATCTCGCGCCAATCTTTTACTCAGTCCCTCACTCGGGCAGGCTCTCTCCCCCCCGCCCCGGCCCCGGCCCCGGCAAACGGGGGAAAAGGAGCCCGTGCTCCCCCTTGCGCGCTTTGACGGATAGACCCTGCCCGGGACGCGGCGAGATAAATTTGAAAGGCCTGCGCCGGGCTGTCAGCGTTAAAGATGATGAATGGGGGAGGTGAGGCAGGCGGGCCCCGCCGCGCGCGGCGTAATGGATAAGGTTCCCGCGGAATGGATGCGTGCCCGGCGCTTCGGCGTTAATCTCCGGGCGCCGTCGAGGTGCCGCCGACTGATAACAAGGAAATAGGAATGACAACAATTTTTAGCCGAGAGATTCTTCACAAAAATGCCAGCCCGCTGGAGGGCTGACAGCCCCTGATTGAGCGGGTGCGGAGGGAGGGGGCGGCCGCCGCCTCCCCTGCAAAAGATGGATCATTTCATTCCCCGCCTGACCATCTGCATTTATTATCATTTCCCCTCATTCCACCTCGCCGAGGGGCTTGTCAGCACCGTTTCTCTTCCGCCCCGCGGCTGAGGGGGCCCGAGCCGGGCAGGGAGGCAGGTCGGGGCGGAGCGGAGCAATCACAGGGCACGGAAATCATGGGGCTGCGGGTCGGCCTCTGCCCGAGGCAGGATCAGCCCTCTGCGAGCCCCCCCACGCGGGTGTCTCGCTGACCCGCTTCCAAACAACCTTCGCAGCCGAGTGCCGGGCGCCGTGCCCGAAACGGCGCGCCAGGCACGGCCGGGAGGGGTCGGCGACACCGTGCTCAAGGGACCCAAAGAAGTGGAGCGTGCCCCACGGCAGAAAGCCTGTCGGACCTGGGGGTCAAACCCTTCCTGACTCCACGTCGGGCAACTGGATCCACCCTGTGCCTAGGGACACGACCCTTGAACCCGGGACCTCTGACATTTCCAGAACCTAGCTGGTCGGCCCAGGCACAGTCCCCAGCCGTGTGAGACAGGCAGACAGACAAATACATACATACCTACTAGTCTACAAGGTGCAACTCTACTGAGATAGACAGACAGACGGGTGGGTGGGTCGGGGGCTGGCAGTCAGGATGGACAGACAGAGCGACAGGCAGGGTTTAAGTGGGAGATAAGTGGGAGCGAAGCGCAATGCTGGGGCAGGTTTGGGGCAAGGACGGCCGCCCCCACCAGCCCCGGCCCTGGCCATGCTGTTGATTCCCTTGAGGTCACACTGCTCCCCCAGTGTCCGAACTTGTCCCCAGGGCTGGAAGAGGACGCCGTGCTGGGTTGCGAGCTCTCGAGGCCTTCCCAGGCATCCCGGCAGACCCGAGAGCCGCTGTCCGGGCCAAGCTCGGGGCACCCCGGACGCGCCAGATGGAAGAAGTGTCCCTGAGTCTGCTGGCAGCCCGCGTCTGTCCGACCGGGTGTCGTGTACCGAGCGCCGTAGAGCACCAGACCTCCACGGCGCACGTACGGGCAGCGTGCGGTGAGCGCTCATGGCACAGGCAGGCGTGCAACCATCGTTAAACTGCCCCCATCCTACCCCAGTAGGCAACCCCCCCACCCAGTGCAAACCAGTTTGACCAGGGGGAAAATCCCTTCCCACCCCACTGCCACGTGGGTCTGACCCCAAGCGCAGGGGCAAGACCCTCAAGCCGGGACCCCGCGGGGCTGGTCCCAGCAGGAGCTCTTTCCTGGCCCCACGTCAACCCTTTGATCTTTGCCGTCCCGCCCCCCCACCCCGCCACGGCTGCGCCTGGATTAAAAAGCAACCCGCTGCTGGGAATACATTAGTGACTCGCAGCAGATCCTTCTTCGCCAGGATAATTACAAAAAATAGAGGGACAATAACTATTAATATTTTATTGCGGTGTTTAATGAGCTCGGGCAAAGCGTCCTGCAGCCGGCTGGAACGACGCGCTTTGTCAACCTTACACGCCCCCCCGCCCCACGTGCCCGGCCCTCCGCCCGCCCGCAATTTATGGCTGCTCTGCGCAGCTTTCTCCCCATGTGAAAAATGACCTTGCTCCTCCGGGGGGGTGCTTCACGCTCCCCCCAGCCCCCAGCTGCAGCCAGCCCTGGGTTGAGGCGGGTGTCTTATTTTGGGCCTGCTCTTGTCCCGATTTCGCAGGTGAGACAACTGAGGCTCGCGGAGGCGAGGGGAGGGATTTCACAAGCACCCCAAGGCCAGCGTTCCCAGCCAGCCGGATGGTTTTGAATGCACCCGCCCCGGTCCTGAGCAGAGAGAGGGACACAGCCGTGTTGTAGGTCTTAGTTAGTCTGTAAGGTGCATATCCGTCCTGTTTCCCTGCAGTGCCGATATCCAGGCAGGGCCGGGGCCAGGAACAGAAGCTTGCCCTGGCTTCCCGGCCATTGTGGGGTCTCGGACCAACCCCACCTGCTCTGGGGTGTGCAGCGGGCTCTCTGGATACAGTTGGTTTTGGACCCCGCTCCGCAAGCTGTGTGCAGCTGGTGCGAGCATCTCCGTGTCCCCGGGCAGCTTCCAGCTCAGTGTGGCATGCCTGCTGTACAGCATGTTCTTCACATAGGTGCTGTGTCTCAGTGTCACCTTCTGTGAAATGGGTGCCACAATACAGACCCGGGTTCTCTTCTCTTCCAGAGAAATCCCGAGGCGTCACAGTCTGGTCCCTCTCTGGTCCTGCTTGCATCTTCCTCCAATGGGTGCACGTGCTCTTAGGGCAAGGTGTACAAGGGAGTGGGAAGCCCTCCAGAGCCCCGCGTGCTCAGCATGGTGCATCCCATTGGGCACACCGGGCCAGTTCTCCCATACCTACAAGCCCCCGTGGCCCCACTAACATTGTCTGAGCCCCCTTGGGAGAGTCAGCAGTGCCCATCCGCTGGGCACCGAGCGCTTTGCACACCCAGAACACCTGGTATCTGCCTCGTCCTCCTGGCATGGGGGGGCACAGGCTGCGCGCCCCCCGAATCCCTGCAGTGCCGAGCGCACAGGTGCAATCCCACCCATGCAGGGAGCTAGAGCCAGGCTGAGGCATCACTTCGATGCTCGGAGGTCCCACTGCAGCGCTCGCCGCGAGCAGGAGAGGGAGCTTCCCCCCACTGAGATCAGCGCCCATTGCTACGAGAGAAGCCGGCGGTGCAGAGAGGCACGGCTCGTACGGGGGTCTCGCTCCTTGTGTGCACAACAGATACTAATTACTGCACGCCCAGCCCAGCGGGCGCACCGACAGGATGAAAAGGCAGCTGCCACAAGAAGGCCAGCTGCTTATTGCAGCGGGGCTCAACCTTGTTACACTCAAGACATCCCTGGATGGACACCGGAGCCCCTTTGTTAGACTCCAGGTCCCTTCATTAGACTCTGGGACGCCCTTGGTAGACTCCAGGGCCCCTTTGTTAGACTCTGGGACCCTCTTGTTATGCTCCAGGGTCCCTTGTTAGACTCTGGGTCCCTTTATTAGCCTCCACAACCCCCTTGTTAGACTCCAGGACCCCCCTATCACACTCCAGGGTCCCCTTGTTACACTCTGGGTCCCGTTATTGGACTCCAGGACCCCCTCAGAAAATGCCAGCTCTGCGTTTTCACTCATTTTCTGACTACAGGAAAACACAGGAGCAGTCAACAAGACGGCAGCTGCATTTTCCTCCGTGAAATCCCTGGGTTTAGCGTGCGAATCCCGCCTGCACACCCGCCAGTACTGACACCACGTGGTCCCCCGTGAAAGGATCTCCCGGGTGAGAATCACTGGCTGCTTACTGTAAAAACCAAGGATTTTGTTGCAAAGGGGCACTAAAAAGCACCCTTTCGCCCAGCAGCGGGGAGGAGACCCGGAGCCTGGCCCCGGTTTTCCCTCGGCCGTTAGGCAAGTCGGGACCTGCCACCAGTGTCACCCAGGGGTGCGACCCCCTTTCCCAGCCCCATGCAGGCAGGTGCAAGAAGCAAGGGGCAGCTTCTCTCTCCAGAAATAAATAACCCCTCCACCGCCGCGGCGCCTGGGGGGAGACTTAATGTGCTGACAGGCGGCATTTTTTACCTCCAGTCAATACGCGAAAGGCCCCAGGACTATGATTCCCAACATCTGGATTCCATCAATATGCGATCTGTCATCATGTATCGGCATTCCCCCTCGCCCAGATTGAGCAATGCGGCGGGTTTTATTAATACGTCAAATACATTATCCGTGTAATACACTTGTCTGCCTCTGCCCTCCCGCTGCTCCTGGGCTGCGCATTTGAATGTATGATGAATCCGTCCGTATTACACGTCTGTACGTCATCATTTGTCAGGATTAATAGAACGAGGGGGGCGGGAGGGGGTGCGTCATGTGTGTTTAGTGTGGAGATGTCTGGATCACTTATTTATCTCTGCCCGGCCCGCCGGTTCCTGGAAAACAGCCGGTGCCGTGCGTCTCGGAAGTGCTGAGCCACCCAGGCCAGGCTGGCGTGCACGGGGCCTTGCGCAGCCACGTTTTTTTCTTTAATATCATTTCGTTTCCAGGCCAAATCAGGTCTGAATTAAATTCTCTATTTGGATGGAGCGGAGCTCGATCACTGCACCACCAGCAAGTCTCCTCACTCCCAGCCTGGGGCTCAGATGCTCCCACGTCCACTGCAGCATCCTACGGGCAAGCCCCAAGCCTGCAGGCTTTGGGTTCAGCTGCCCCCTGCGCTCGCTTGCCCCGAGCCAAAAGGCCGAAGGGATAAGCTAGAGGGAGACCCCGAGAGCAACCCCCCATTGCCATAATGGGGTTTTTTTTAAATATATATCTATATCTATGTATGCTACATGCTGTAACTATAACTACATATGTGTGTGTGTGTGTACACACATACACACATATATACATACACACACACATATATAACTATATATACACACACACATATATATAACTGTGTGTGTGTGTGTATAACTATACATATATAGTTACAGTCATAGTTATAGTTACAGCATGTAGCATGAGTTTACTTTCACACATCTTGAACCACATTAAAAACCCATGCACCCGTTACAATAAATGCCATAAACTGCCAAAAGTTGTGCAGCCAAAATCTTCCGGTTGGGAGGAATTAGACTCTGGCAGGGGTCAGCCTGCCCAGGTCCCCACCCTCTAACAACATCGAGTCATTCAAGGCCAGGATGCAGGAGCTCTCTCCTGCCAGGTCAATAAAACCACCTAGGTCAAAATCTCCGCTCGCTATATATGTATTTTTTTTTGTTGCAAAAAATTTTATTTCTAGATGCACAAATAAATACATCCCTGTTGCTACACCTCTTCCAACCTGACTTGCGCCTACTGCAGGTGTCGACGTCCAAAACACACCAGGTGCGGGAGGCGCGGCCGGCCGGCCGGCGCCGGGACGTCCCCGGGCAGGGCGGGAGAGGGGGCAGGAGGCGCAGGCTCGGCCGCGCCTGGGAAGGGGTGGTGGCTGGAGGAGGCTGCCCCGGCTCTGTGGAGTCTCAGGGCTTCGCTTCTCAGTGCCTCAGTTTCCCTTCACCAGGTGCCTCAGGCAGTGGCTGTCACGTCTGCTCCCCCTCCCAGCCCTGCTGATGCCCCTTGCTCCTGACCTGTCCTAATGCACGCGCTGAACCCCCGTTACTCCAGCTCCGGGCTCTGCCCAGCCCACCGGCACCCCGCAATCCCAGCCCACCCCCACACACACCGCCAGATCCCCCTCCATCCAGCCGCAAGAGCACAGCAAGAAAAACCAGGGGCCGCGAGTCCCGATAGGGACCAACAGCCCTGAGGCTGGACCCCGTCCGCATGCTGTGAAGACAGGGTCTCGAGGCAGTGTGTGAGCTGATCCCCTCGCATTCACCTCTAGCTCCAGCCCGGGAATGATTCGCTCCAGCCTTTCCGGACCCAGAATTGGCTTTTCCCCCAAAGCAGATGGGTGCATTTGGGACAGGAGGTGGCAGCTCCACCCCGAGGGGCAAAGGGGGGACAGCAAAGCATTTCACCCTTCGAAAGCGGGAGGGTTGTGTTGAAAGCAAAGCCTCCCAGTCCTGCTGGGGGCTGCACATGAACCCACTGCATGCCCATTTCCCAGATGGGGAAACCGAGACACAGGGAGGAACGCGGCATGCTGCAGCCGCTGGGGGCAGAGCTGGGCCCCACCGCTGCAGCCCGGCAGCAGGTGAGTGCACCTGGAGGGGGGTGATGGTTTGTCTCACGGGGCCTTGTACCCGGTGGGGGTTCGGGGTGATGCCACGCCAGGCGCTGCACGTATGCAGGCAGTCCCTGCCCCAGGGAGCTTGCAGACTCTCCTCTCTATCCCCGATGGGGTGGAACAGGACCCCCGCCAGACCCATTCGGCCCCGTGGTCCCAGGCACTGGAGCACGCACCCGGGCACGGCTCCTCCAGCCTGCGGGCACCCCGCCACCTCCTCCCCGCTCCGGCAACCTGCTCCTGCTCCGGGGCCGGCGGAAGTGACGTTGCCTCCCCTTAATGGGCACCAGCCCCGTCGCCTTCCTGACAATCGCTCCCAGAAACAATCGGGCCTTTACAGGCGAGCGAGCGCGCTTGGCACGCCGCACCCCGGCCCGCTCCAAGGCTTAATTTGATTTTGACATATTGGCTGGAGATTAAAGGAGCCTTGTAAAGCAACCAGCTCCAAGCACACCCCCGCGCACGGCCCGCCCCCCACAGCCCTGCGCGGGGCTCCGGCAAAAGTGCTAACACCATAATATTTTAAGTAGAGAAAATCCAAGTATGCTTTACCCCCTGCTGCCTCTTATGCTGGGCTTATAAAAATTAAGTGGAAACCTACACAGCTGTAGGCTATAAATCCTTTGTCGCTCACGCAGCCAGGCCTGGTACCTGCCTTCAAACAAACCCGGGGCGAGAGGGGCAGAGGCGCGCACGTGGCTCGCGGGCAGGGAAGGGGGGATCGTGGACCCGTGGCACGCGGGTTTCCCGCGTGGCCGGCACGGGAAGGAGGGAAGCGCCAGCACGGGCGCTACCACAAGAGGCCTCTCAGCGGAAGATCAATTAGCATCAATTACTGACTTCATTTAATTGTCGTAGAAGATGAATTTGTCATTTTTAGTCTGGAATTAATGGGAGACCTTCAACTCTCCCTTGGCAGCGCCCGCCGGTCACCGGGCTTTCCGTTTGCCGGGGTGGGGAGGGAGGGCTCGGGGTGCGCGGGGACGTCGTGCCGCCGCGGGGCAGGGAGAGGGCACACGGCGCGCCCCTTGCAACCAGGAGCCAGGCTGCAAGGGGAGCTCCCGGGAGGACTGCAAGGCGGGGGATCGGCAGGTCTCCGGGCGGAGGTGGAGGCAGGACCAGCCATGCCTACCCCGAAGCCCCGAACCCGACGTCCGTGCCCATCAACCCATCAACCCAGCCAGGTGGAAGCCAGCACCTGCGTTCAGCTCAGCTCCGGGTCCTTGCTGAACGGGTCCGGCCGCGGCTTCGGCTCTTGCTTGTCTCTCCTCCTTCCCCCTTTCTTTGCGCCCCCCACCCCTCCCTTTCCCCGTTTTCAGACAGAAATTAATTTTGCCGTCGAGGGCCGCAAAGTGTTTACATTTCCCCAGCAAACAGGCGACAGTAAACACTGAGCGCTGGCCACCGAAATTGAATTTATAACTGCATTACCGCGCCTGATAGCGCCCGTGCAGCGCACGACGATAAGGAAATTCCATTTGAGCACCCCCCCGGCGCCGGCCCGCCCGTCAGCAGCTTCCAGCGGGCTGGCAAACCTGATTTGCCCCGAAAGATTTCTGTCGTTTCTCATTGCCGGAGACGGGTCCTCGCGCCCGGGGCCCGCGCAGGCTCGGCTCGGCGGGCGCGTGTGCACGCGGGCGTGGGGCGCGTCTCGGGGCGTGGGGGGCCGGAGCAGGCGGTGACAGCGGCTCATCCAATCCATCACGCTGTCGCCAGCCGGGGAGGAACGGCGGCAGAAATTGAGTTTCGCTCACGGGGGACAAGGGAACAAATTAATAGACCATTAGCCAAGCAGTGACCTGAGAAATGAGGGTGCTGCAGCCCGTGCGGCATTTGGGGGGGCCGGGGACCGCGCGGAAAGTGCCTGGTTTTGCATCCCCCCCAGCCACATGCCGCTCTCTGCCCAATCTGTACCGGCCGGGGGAGCCCTTTCGCCTGGACTCTCCCGAAAAGGGCTCAGATGAGTCCCTGGAAAGCAGGCTTTCCGGCACCCAGGAGGGAGGTGGCGTGGGCCACGGCGCTCCTGTGGTTCGGGAGCCCTCCCACGCGGCCGCAGGAACTACCGGGGCGATTCGTACCCATAACGAGGGGTGCTGGACGGCAGGAGGGCAGCAGGGAGGGGGAAACGCAGATAAAAATGAGGAGCACGGGTTTCTGAGGTTTCCCACCGAGCGCGAGGCGACGTCCCGGGCGGGGAGGGCTGCCCAGTGGTTACAGCCACCCTTCGGGCCCCGGCTGCAGGAACGGGAGGTGTGCGCGGTCAAAGCAGGCAACGGAGAGCCCGGACTCCTGGGTCCCAGCCCCATCCCGCCTCGGTTTCCCCGGCCACATGCCACGGGGTGACGAGGGAACCGGGATGCGCCGCTCGTTGTTGCACCCGGAGGCTCGGGGAGGGCCTGGAGGGGTCCGGCAGGACGGGAGACCCAGGGTCAGCAGCGAACGCGGAGGCCGCTGCGCCAGGCAGCCTGCGCCAAACGGGACTCGGAGCCCGTTACCTTTGCTGGCTCACTGGGGCCCGTGGGGTGAAGCCAGCAGGTGCGCTTCCCCCGTGAGCTCTCTCCAAGCTGCACGGGGAGCCCCGTGCTGTCATCCTACCCTACGGTTCTGCTGCACGCCCATTTCCCAGACAGGAAAACTGAGGCATGGGAAACCAGCCCGATTAAACCAGGCTCCTCCGTGACCACGGATCAAGAGCAGAGACACCCCCCGAGGACGCAACCCGTCCCCCTTTGTCTGCACGGGAGCGGATCAGGTGTGCGAGGGACGTCCATTATGTGGCAGGGGCCTGGCCCCGCGCGAGCAAGAGGCCGGGGTTTCAATTACCGGATTGCAGGATTTAGTGCCCGGGGCTTTTTGGTGTGCAGGAGATTTATTGGGAGGTTTAGTATCAGTGGAGAATTCGCGCATGTGCTCCCCGGAGCCCGGCTTCCGCTCAGAGCCCCTAAATCACGCGCCGAGATGGGCTATTGTCACTGGCGGCATTAGCATCGTTAGCGTACTTGGGGGATGATTAATACCCGCAGGCAGCCGCAGACACGCCCCGGGCATGCAGGGCCCGATCCGGGGGGGTGCTCAGCTGCCCCGACGGCTCTCAGGAGAGGAAGACGAAGGAGCGGGTCTGGCGGGGAAGACGACACGGCGAAGAAGCCGCAGGAAATGGCCGGTCGCACGTCCTGCCGAGGAAGGAGGAGAGGGAAGAGCCGTTGCCAGCCGGGGCGGTGGCCCCCAGGCACGTGCTAACTGTGCTGCCCACGCGGCCCCGCCGGACACCCCCGGCGTGGCTGGAGCATCCCGTGCCCCAGCAAGGCCCCACGCCGGCGGGCAGCCGGGCCCGAACCCCGCGCCGCACGTCCGTCCCCCCGTGCCGTGTTCCTCACATTCCTTCTTTTTTAATTAAAACCTCCCCAGCTGATTTTACAAGCTTGCCGCTGCTTCTCTCCCAGCCTCGGTGTCTCTCCTATGCTTGAGTGCTAGTATTAATTATTAGAGCCAATTTACTGTTTATACTCTGATGTTTTAACTAATTACCACTAATGGCAGACACCAGTGGGCAATCAACTTCATTTAGTTCCCACTGCAAAACCACTCATTACCAGCTGAGAGGGAGGGATGGCGGATAAATACAGACGCAGGCTGGAGCCGCTGCATGCGGCACGGACTCCCCTGCCGGGAGCTTTTCTGGGGAGGAGGCACCTTTTGTAGCCGGCACGGCAGGATACGGCCTTCCCCCCGGGGAAAAGCGGTGCTTGGGCTGCAGAGGTGACAACTCACGGGCCTAACTGCAACCCGGCCGGTGTCTTTCTGGGGGTCCCAGGTGCTGGAGGCGCTGCATCCCAGCCGTGCTGTGCCCGATCCGCCCGGGGGTCCCCGCAGCCCCCACGGGCTGCTCCAGCATCAAGAGGAGGTCCCGGGTGC
>NW_017728907.1:46037606-46040673 GCF_001723895.1 Crocodylus porosus | reverse complement strand
CCGGGCGGGCGATGGGGCAGCTCCAGCGCAGCCCGGAAGGAGCTCCGGAGCCGTTCCCCGGGCCGAGCCGCTGGCGCCGTGGCCCCCTCCTCGGGACCGGACACGTGTTTTACAGTGCTGGGTTAACTGGAAACAGGCCGGGCCCACGGCAGGTGACGGAGCACCACGGGGGCATGTGCGGCCGCCCGGTCTGCTTGCAGCGGGGCCTGAATTTTGCAGATACCCTCGTGCCCTCCCGAACCACGGGGCCCTGGCGTGGCCCCCGGGGCTGGGCACTGGGAACGGGCTCCCTCGCCCATTGCCAGCAGGTGTCACTGTGGCTCCAGCCCGGAGGCAGACCGGTCATCCCCATCCAGCCGCTGCGGGCATCCGGGCTGTCCCCTGCGGCCTCTGTCCAGCCACCTCTCCCAGGCCACCCACCCGGCGCCGGGGATCATGGGGTTGGGTCCTGGGCTCACTCGCACTTGGGACCAGCGAGAAATTCAGCACCTGCTGAGACGAGCTGGGACCCAGGGCTCCGGCGGGCTCTGCCCTGTCCGGAGATGCCCTCCAGACGACGAGCGGCTCGGCGTTGTCTCCGGGCCTGCCGGCCCATCCGTGCCCAGCACCACCCATGTAAGGCCTGGAGTGGAGACCTCCCGCTCCGAAGGAAAACTGCAGCCTAAAATCCCTGGGGCGCTGCTGGGACTGGACTCCCCCGGGGTCGACGATGGGGATGAGCACGGTCCTGCCCCTGCCCCGGACGATGGACACCGCGCAGCCCAATATCGCCCCGCGCCGGGGCCGGTCCCCGCTCTTGCGGCTGCTTTGTTTGCGCGAGGGCTGAGGCTGTTGACAGGCACCGTGGCGGCGAGAAACCCATTTCAGCGCTAAGCCCCCATCAGCTTTAGCGAGATGACGGTGGTGCGGGCTCTTAGCACAACACCTGTCAGGCAGCCGAGGAAGGAAAAATTAATAAATCCACCGGCCGGGCAATTTCGCTCGGCTTGACGAGCTGCTCCTCCTGCAGCGAGATGAAGTCCCCAGGCGCCGCTCTGCAGAGCCGGCTGCTCAGCCCCCGACCGAAGTGAGCCCCAGTGCCCGCCGAGGCCCGGCCCCCCAACACGGGGCACGACCCACGTCCTGCCAGGCCTCGTCGGGACCCTGCCCCGCAGCACCGCGCCGAGAGCTTTGCAGGGCAGGACGGATGGGACATCCAGCCCCTTCCCTGAGCCTGCCCCCGGGGTTATTCTGAAGCTGGATATTCCCACCGGACCCGCGGCTGGGCTCTAGTGGGCACAGCGACCGCTAGCCCCAGTGTAGACAGGTTGCCGGCGCGCGGAGTCGCCCAGGTCAGCGCCGAGCGGGCTGCTCAACGCATCACTGGCTGACCCCTAACCCCAGCCCTCGCCCTGATCCATACCCCTACCCAGAACCCCAACCCCTCCCCATCTCCACCTGCTAGCGATGCCGAGAGGCTTTCATGGGATGAGGATCCGGCTCCGCTGCAGCGAGCTGGCCCCGATGCACACAGCAGCGACAGCTGAGACCTTGCAAGGGCAGGATGCCAACCCAGCCCCGCTGTGTCCCTGGGGAGCAAAGGGTGGCTAAACCTTTGGGATCCCCCGTCTAGCAAGTGCAGAGCAGGAGCAGCGCAGAGCCGGGCCCAGAGGCCGGGAGGATGCAGCAGGGCGGGAGACGATCCTGCACCGGGAGGTCCCAGGCCGGTGAGCCGGCACCCTCCTGCCCTGGGTCTCACCTCCCACGGGGCGGGCTCCTTCCTCGACACTGTCCAGGACTTTCTTACCCCCTCCTGGGGCAGAAGCTGCTTGCACGGGACTGGGGGCAGATCCAAACAGAGATACCCTGGTGTGCAGCTGGGTGGATGAGAGGGGTAAGGGACCACGGGGCAGCTCCAACCCAGCCATCCGCGCAGGGAGGGGTCTTGCTGGACTCAAGGATGCTCTGTGCCAGCCCAATCCCACCCCTCCCATTTCAGCCCGGACGCCTGGGTCCTCTTCCCGGCTCGCTGGGTCACTTGCCGCTTCTCCCTCTGCCTCAGTTTCCCAGACTGCAAACTCCATCCTGGGGTGGCTGCGAGGCTGGTATTGCCCTCCTGGGAGTGTGCAGGGAGGGACAGGGGCAGGGCTGGGGGGACCCAGGTGTCCCAACTCCCAGCCCACCCACGGACTGAGTTCCCCAGGGCTGACCGTGCCGGCCGTCCGTCCTGGGACTCTGCCTGGCCACGTGGCCGGAGCAGACGCGTCCAAGCCACGGCACCATGGCAGCTTCCTTGAGGAAGTTTGTGTCTGTGACCCCCAAGGGCGCGTGGTGCTCGACCGGGGGGCACACGTCTGCGCCCCTCCCCACCGAGCAGGCTTCGAAGCGCGTCCTGGCTCCGGTGCGCCTCTGGAGCACAGCTCAGGTCCTCTGCCCCAGACACCCACCATGCCGGGGGCCAGAGATGTGCTCTGGGGCTGAGGCGGGGGGAGAAGGATACTGCCCTGCCCACCAATAAGCTGACCTTGCAAGCACAGGTTGGAGGATTCATGCTTTTCTCTATGGGGAAACTGAGGCAGGGACGCCAAGGGTGGGTGAAAGCACCCAGGGAGCTGGGTGCTGCCCCCTTGGAGCGGACGGCGCAGGCTTGATGTTCCTCTCCCACCCCCACCCCGAATTGTCCGTGGCTGGCAGCGGTGGAGCACAATCAGGCCTTGTTTGCGGGCAGAGAAAGGCGGCTCTGTGCCGCCCGGTGCCTTCGGGGCGAGCCCAGGGGGCCGCGGGATGGGACCCCAGCTGTGCTGGGGGGGCCGAAGACAGAGCCGGGTCTGTGCCGGGCCTGGCCCCCAGCACGGCGTGTTACCGGCGGGGGGGCTGGTGTCTCACGCCACCCACGGTCCATCCCCGGGCCCCGCGCCTGGCTCCCCGGGCACGGCCCTCTCCCCTGCGTCCCGCCAGCTCCTACACTCGCTCCGTCCGCGCCTCCGCCCAGGCAGGGCAGGCTCCCATCGCCGTGGCCTCTGGAGGGGACGCAGGTGGGCCGGGGACCCCCGTCCCAGCTCAGGACTGAGGAGCGCCAGGCCTGACC
>NW_017728907.1:46033528-46036672 GCF_001723895.1 Crocodylus porosus | reverse complement strand
AAGTCCAGGAAGACGATGTCCACTGCTACCCCTGCTTCTGAGGATTTGGTGACCTGGTCGTAGGAGGCACCAGGTTGGTCTCACAGGACCTGCCTCGAATGAACCCGTGCTGGTTGCCCCTAAGCATGACCTCCCCCGCCGGCCCCCTGTGGACATGCGCCAGGATAACTCTCTCAAAAAGCTTCCCCAGGACCAAGGTAAGACTGACCGGCCTATAGTCCCCGGGTCCTCCTTCCTCCCTTTTTGAAGATGGGAACCACGCTGGCCTCGTCCAGTCCTCCGGCCCCACACCAGAGCCCCCCGAGTGCTCGTACGGCCGTGCCGGGGTCCCGCAATGACCGCAGCCGATTCCCTCAGCGCTCGGGGGGGGAGATCGTCCGGACCCGCTGACTTAAGCACGTCCCGTCCCGCCAGACGCTCCCTGACTAGGTGCTCACTGACCCCGGGCCTGGGTGCACCCCCCGGGGCCTGAGGGGGCCGGTGGGGGCTGATCCGGTCCCTGCTCAGGAAAACGGAGGCAAAGAAGTTGTTAAATATGTTGGCTTTGTCGTCTGGTGCGACGACCACATTTCCCAGCGTGTCCGCAGGGGCCCCACGTTACCCCAAGTCGTCAGAGCCGGAGTCGTAACGAGGGGCAGCGTGTCCGCCATGCGGAGCTGGCAGAGGAGGCCAAAGCCCGAGGGCCCTAGCCCTGCCCCTGGGCATGGGGCAGCTCTCCCTGGGACAGGCGGGCAAGCCCCTCATTTACTGCTTTCCTTTTACCGTAAAACGGGCAGGGGAAGGGGCCGCCTTTAATCACCGCCCGCGGCCCCCGGCCCCTGCGCCGCCCCGGAGAAGGCCAGGAGTTAATGCTCCTTCCGACACCTCCGTGTGATTCATGGCCCTGACCTTGAGCTATAAACCACGGCACCTCCCCGAGGCACCGGCAGTATTTACAGCCGGCGGGGCCGGTGCACACTTGCGGCGACACGTGTGCTCCGACACGCCCAGAAGCAGGCACACGCATGCCGGGGAACCAGCATGGGGTCAGGGTACGCACACATTGATATACACGCAGCCCAAGGAACAACACACGCTCACACTCACAGATACACACACACACACACACACACGGGAACGGACACACACTTGCAGACACACCCATATAGTCACACATGCACATTCATATACACACACACTGGGAAACTGGCACATGCTCACACACAGATGCACACACATACACTCCAGGGAACAACACACACTCAGAGACATGCACACACGCAGTCACACGCACACCCTGGGGAACAGAACACACTCACAGACACACACACACTCTCATATATACATACCCTGCGGAACCAACACACGCTCACAGACACTTCCACATAGTCACATCCATTCATATACACACACCCCGGGAAACTGGCATATGCTCACACACACACACACGCAACGTTTTGTACACACACACCATGGAGAACCAACACATGCTCACAAACACACCCATAGTCACACACATGCACTTTCATGTACACACACTCTGGAGAACCAACACATGCTCACACACGTCCACACACACCCCACCAGGAAACCAACACATCTTAGGGACACACAAACACGTTCATAGACACACGCACCTTGGGGAACCAATGCACTCACCAACACACACACATATACACACACATTCCTACACACATAACCCAGGAAACCAACACATGCTCATGGACACATGTCCACTTTCACACACACACACACACACACACACACACACACACACACACACACACACACACAGAGGAATACCAACAGATGTACACATGGGGGCACAGATGCTCGTAGACACACATAGATATACACACATGTGCAGGGGTACAAACACAAGTATGCACAGAAACACACAGGGCACACACACACGCCCGCAGACACACATAGATACACATACACACAGACAGAACCACACGCACGTTCACAGACACACGCGTGCACACACACACACCACAACCCAACAGGCGTGTGCGCAGGCGGGTGCCGAGCCCTGCCGCGCCGGTCGAGGGCGGTGAGAGCTCCCCCCACAGCCCTGGTGCCGTGACCCGGGCCAGCCGGACGGGGCTGAGGCTCGGGCCAGGGCCAGGGCCAGGGCCAGGGCACGCCAGCGCCCGACGCCCCAACTCCGCCCATCCCACCCAACCCTGCGTACCCAGGTGGGCAGATCCTGCCCCCTTCACGGGGGCTGGACTCGGCGCACGCCTCGGCTCCCAGAAGGGACTTGATGCCGCACGGGACAGAGCCGGGATGCACCGGGGATCCCCGCGCTGCTCCGCCCTGGGCACCGGGCAGGGA
Organism: Crocodylus porosus; assembly: GCF_001723895.1. Classification (NCBI taxonomy): domain Eukaryota; kingdom Metazoa; phylum Chordata; order Crocodylia; family Crocodylidae; genus Crocodylus; species Crocodylus porosus. Next base: position 46,034,353 of record NW_017728907.1, on the reverse strand, counting down.
GGGCAGGGAGCCAGGGCCAGGAGGCCTGGACTCTACTCCCAGCCATTCACCCTGCAGCAGGCCTCTCTGTGCCTCAGTTTCCCCATCGCAGTAATGGGCACACTAAAGCTCACTCAGCCAGTGCAGAGGGGGTCAGATCACTGGAAGACAGGAGAAATAGTCTCCCGTGCCCGCGCTGCCCCAAGAGGGCACGGACACGGGGCACTGGCACTAGTGACCTGGGGGATGCCGGCCAGAGGCTGGGCTTCGCCAAGTCCCACTTCCCCCCGCCGGGGAGCACACGGGACCTGGGCTCAGAGCCTCCTCGGACACCCGGGTCCTTCCCCTTCCCCGCCGGGCCCGGCCATGGGACCGCTCAGCGTTCATGGGCTCTTTTGGGGAAGTTTACAGGTCACTGGGTTTCCCCACCCCCCCTTACAAAACAAAAGCGGGAAAAAACATCCTTATCGCAGAAAGCAGAGTTCAGGAAAAAGCTACTGGTCTTTTGGACTCGGCAAGTCCCCGCTGGTAGCCTCTCTTGTCATGGAGGATTTATCAGGCCAACACAGATCGGGTATAATATGCCATATAACTAGTGCATAAACAAACTTCAGCATGATAAATGCCCTGCTTTGAAGCCATAAAGTTATTAGCCGGTGGCTGTTAGCTACTGCTTAGCCGGGAACGCCTTCCTTCCGTTAACCCCTGGCTGCCCGCTGCCGGCTCCCGACCCCGCGGCCCCGGGGCGGGGGGTGCAGGCGCCCGCAGGGGAGACCCCCGGGGAGACCCGCGGGGGCGGAAAGCTGGGGTTTGGCGCGACAAGGTGCCCCCGGGCAGGTCTGCCGG
>NW_017728907.1:46007830-46033428 GCF_001723895.1 Crocodylus porosus | reverse complement strand
CACAGAGATTTATCAATGCCCTTTGTACTTGACGACCAGCAGGAAGAAAGCGCTTGCCAGGATCTGACCTTCCCGCCTCTGCCTCTCCCCAGCCAAGACGCCCCAGGGCGACGTGGAGGTAGGCGAGGCCGTGGTGCTAATACACAAGGTCCCTTGGGCCCTAAATCGCAGCACTTTCCCCCTGGATTGTGGCTGGGCTCACCAAAGGCAAGAGGTCTCGTCATGCCCTGCCCGTCTCCGGACACAGGTTGGCAGGCGTGAAGATAGCCCAAGGAGGCAGGTCCTGGTACCCGGCCGAGCTCGTTAATCCCCGGTCGAGGACTGCACGCTGCGCAGGGCTGGAAAACCCAGGAGTCCTGCTCGTTAATCCCCGGTTGAGGATCACAAGCCACGCGGGGCAGGAGTCCTGCACCTCTGGTCGAGGAACGATGGGCCCTGGCCCTGCTGCCCTGCACAGAGGGAGGAGCCCGCGGCACGCGGACCCTGCAAAACCCCCCGCGGAGCCCGAATCGCAGACAACGAGGGCAGGAAGGGACCTCACATCCAAGCAGGACCAGCCCCAACTACATCATCCCGGCCAAGGGGGGCCTAAACCTCTCCAAGGATGGAGACTCCCCCACCCAGCAGCCCGTCCAGCCTCGTGCGGGCAGGCAAAGCTCCTTAACGCCATTTCCTGTCTCAATCGCTCGCACGAGGAATGGGCCCCGGTGACTTAGGAGCATCGGGACACCTGGGTCCCAGGCCCGGCTCAGCACAGAGGGGGCTAGCTCCTGCCCTGGGGCTTTTGGGGGACAGCCGGATATTAAGAGGCCTGAACTTTTTCTCTGGCGACCGCCGTCCCCTCCCCGATTCCATTCCCCCCCACTTATTTTTTCTTTCTTTTTTTTGCCAGAGCAATAAAAGAGGAAAAGTCAACATCCAAATGATCTTGTTTATGGCGACTAAATAAGCTGCATGTGCTCAATCCGTTAGAGTTTAATGAATTTACAACTTGCTTTGGAATTTGACAAGGGGCTGTAAAAGAGTAATTAACATTTATCAGTGTGTTTTCTACACCCCCCCCCCGCCCTCCCCATGCCCCGCTCCCAGCGCCTGGCTCCGAGCAGCCTGGGGTATCGGGGGGATATAAAAGTGATCAATTAATTTTTAATAATCTCAGGGAAAGATTGTAGAGTTGCAGTATGAACTCAGGGAGTGTCAATAAACGTGCCAAAGGTTGCTCTGGTATCTGGGCTTCTCTTTCATGTGCAGGCCGTGGGGGAAGGAGGGAGGGAAAAGCTGGTGGCTCCCATGCCGCCGGGTCTCAGCGCCCATCCCCTGCTCCAACCGGACCCCTGGATGCTCCGGTCCGGCCCGCGGGCAATGCACCCTGCCCCGGGAGCTGCAGAGAGCAGGGGTGGTGCAGCCAGACGTCTCCACCTTTCCATGTCCGATGCAGAAATTCAGTGGGGGAAACGCTGCTGCATTGGCCATTGCAAGGCTTCAGCGTCATGCCTAGCAGATGACCGGGGGTTCGGCCTGCGCCCAGCCCAGCCTGGCTCTGCACGAGCGGTGCAGCCGGCAGGGAGGAGCCCCTTCCCCGCACCCCTGGCCCAGGCAACCCCAGGCAGGGCATGGGGAGTACGTGGCCCAGAGCACCAGCCTTTCCCCAGGGGTGCATACAGCCGGACCCCTGCACGGCTCTGGGTGCACGGGTGTGTGCCTAGCCTCTTTCCAGGGCTGTGTGTGTGTGTGTGTGTGTTGGGAGGGGGGGTGTTCACAGACCTAGCTTCTTTCCTGGGTTGTGTGTGTATGTGTTGTAGGGGTGTGCGTGTGTGTGTTCATGGACTTAACCTCTTTCCTGGGTCCTGTGTGTGTGCATGCGCATACAAGTATACATGTATGTTCATAGATCTTGCCTCTTTCCTGTGTCCTAGGTGTGTGTGCATGGACCTAGAGTCTTTCCTGTGTCCTTTGCATACGTGTGTGCGTGTGTATGGACCTAGCCACTTTTCTGTGTCCTCTGCATTGTGTGTGTGTGTATAGAGACCTAGCCTCTTTCCTGTGTCCTCTGCATGTGTGTGCACACGTGTATGGACCTAGCCATTTTCCTATGCCCTCTTCGTGTGTGTGTGTGTGTGTGTGGATCCAGTCTCTTTCCTGTGTCCCCTGTGTGTGTGCATGTGCGTATGGACGTAGCCTCTTTCCTGTGTTATCTGCATGTGTGTGCATGTGCGCATATATATGGACATAGCCCCCTTCTTGTGTCCTCTGCACGTGTGTGCAAGCACATGTATGGACTTAGCCTCGTTCCTGTGTCCTCTGCACATGTGTGCATGCATGTGCGTATGGACCTGGCCTCTCCCCTGTGCCCTGTGTGCATGCCTGCAGTGCGTCTGTGAGCCAAGCGTGGGCACATGAACGGGGGGGCGAGGGCTGGTGCAAGGGGCAGGGCGAGGGTCCCGGGGGAGGCACAAACAAGTGCCCAGGCTGATGGATTCCTGGAGGCCGGAGCCTGCCCAGGCATCTGCTCTGGACAGAAACAAATTCCCCCTGTCCGACATAATGGCCCAGAAATAAGCAAGGAGGGTAGGAAGGAGGCAGCTGGAGTCAGGGGGTCTGGAGCATCTCCCCTTCCTCGCCGCCCCATGACCCAGTACAGGACGGCGCCCCAAGGAGCATCCTCAGGACGAGCCCCGGCTGTGCCCCCGCCCTCGCCGTGCAAAGCCCTTCTCTCGGCCGGCCGGTCCGGGGGACGCTCTGCTCGGCCCCCTGCCTTCTGCAGGGTCCGGGGGCAGGGAGCCTTGGGACCCCCCCAAAAAGGCTCCCTGGACACGGGAGAGCAGGAGTCTCCTGGCTCCCGCCTGCGATGGCTCAGCTGCCTCTGTGTCAGGCTGTTTAAACCTCGGAGACCTCGGAGACCCCGCGCCGAGCGCCTCTGGGATTCATCACGGCGTTTGCAGAGTTTGTCAAGACCCGCGCGGGCGAGGACGGTTGAGGGAGCTGCGGCGGGTGCGGGACGCTTGGGTTCAGCGCCAGACGCCGCCACCCAGCTCCGTGCCTCAGTTTCCCTCTGCCTGGATGCTGGCAGGAATGATGCCCCCCCGCCTCCCCGCGGCCTCGTTAAGCCCCAGCTCAGTGCTGCGTATAACCACGCGATGCCTGGGGAATCGCTCTGTCCTTTCACTTGTTTTTTGGCGACAGGCAAGGATTTCCCCTCCCACCCTTGCACACGTCGAGAGCAGCAGGCAGGACGGTGCAAAGATAAGGCCCAAGCTGCGATGATAACGAACCCGCGGATGGCTCAGACACTTGAACAGCGGCCCTGAAACATCGCTGATTTGCCCCTCGCCGATGGCTCCGCTCGAGGACGCGTGGCCGGGGTGGGTTGCAGGCACCTCCGCCCTTCCTTCCCTGCCGTCCCATGTGCCGAATGCATAGGGGACACGTCCCTATAGGAACGATGCACGAGTAAGAAAAGAGTGGGTATTTACGGAGAAAAAGGGGATCCCCACGTGGCCGATGCCAGGAGCCCTCCGTAACCATTGCTCGTATCTGGCAATCGAGCTGCAAGAAACGGAGGTCACAACCAGGGATCCCGGGAGGTGTGGCACTGCCCCGCAGCAGCACGCAGCCGGGGCTGGGGCTGGGACCTGGGGCAGACCCCGCTAGGGGGGATGACTATGGGGTGGGGGCATCCGCTGTCCCCTCCGTGACACTGAACACCCAGCCGCTTGCAAAGTGAGCACGCGCTGCAGTGACGTGCGGCTGAGCCAGATACCCAGGAGAGACGGGAGCGCCACGGGCAGAGGCTGGGCACACAGGCAGGGGCACACGCGGGGATCCAGAGCTCCCGCCCATCGCACCACGTGCAACGCGGGCACGCGTGTAGCACCTCCGCCGCCTGTTGCATAACAGCCCGGGGGGCTCGTTTCCTCCGCGCTGGAGCCGTTGAAAGCCTCAGAAACCACCAAGCCCCAGTTGGCTCAGGAACTGCCGAGGGGCCCGCGCTTCCTGCAGGTGCCCGGGGCTATGAATCACACCTCGCCGGGGCAGGAACAGCCCCGCGCCGCGCCAGGCTCTCCGGCCAGGCCAACGAAGGGTTAAGCCGGCAATTAATCACGCGGTTTGAGAGACGTTTCCAAGCCTCTTCCAAATATTATAAAAAATGTCTTTAATCATCTAATAGCGTGAACTCGGGCGGTGATGGATGGACGGGGAGATTTCTCCGCTCCCCTCCTGATCCTAACAGATGAGGCTGAAGAGCCGCGGCTCTGGGGGGGCGGCAGGGGGAGAAGGACGTCTCTCAACCTCCCGCCAGAGCCGCTATAAATATGAGGTCATCCGGCGAGGGACGATAACGCATTAAGGGCTCTTGAGATATTAGTCTGTCAGCCTCGTTAGACGCAGCCGATTTGGGGCTGACTGCATAATTAGAGGCTGGGGGCCGCAGAAATCGCGGGCGTCGAGGGGGCAGGAAGCACGACGGGAAGCGTCCTTCTCACCGGCATCCACCGAGACCGGGCGGAGAATAGGACCCAGGCGTCCGGGCCTTGCATGCGGCCACGTCTCTGGGGCCTCCCCAGGCGGGACAGGGCAGCCCTTGGGATGCACCGTGGGGAGAGAGCGGGCTCCCAAAACGAGCACGGGGACTGGTACACGGCTGGTCCCCGCCACCGGCATGCACTGCCCAAGCACATGCGGCCACTGGCGTCGGTGCCACGGCCAGGGTTACAGCCGCGCTCGACGTCCCCCTCCAGACCCAGCCCTGGGAAACCTGCCTGACTTGCAGGGGCCGGAGCCCAGGGGAGCGGGATGTGCCCACGCGCCCAGCCTCACCCTGCTCCCGAAGCACCCCAAGAGTGGGCACAGTTCTGGGGAGGAGGGGACAGCCCTCAGGCGTCCCGGCCTGAAGCAGGATAATGAATCCTGATGGGAGAAACGACCTTTTCCAAATGCCACGTGTCATTGGATTGTATATCACCCCCGGGACTCGCGGCGCTCGGCCAAGAGCAGGGCGCACGCGCGTGTGAGCATCGGAGAGACGCGAGACAAATCCGCACCGGGGCTGCCTTCAAACCAGCCGTGGCCCCGAGCGGCGCAAGTTGCACTGGCGCGTTGTGAGCGCAGAGGGGCTTGCACCAAGGGGCACGGACCTGGGCTCTTTTTGGACGTGGAAGAACAGCGTCTCTGCTCAGTCTAGACGCCTCTCAAAACCTCCGGTGACACCAGTGCAGGGACTCATAGGGACGAGGGTGGAAGGGACCGCAGGAGCCAGGTAGTCCAACCTCTGCTCAAAGCAGGATCAGCCCCAACTGCATCATCCCAGACCGTCCCGGGCCACGGGATGCACGCCCCACGCGTGCCGACACGCGCAGGCATCGGCTGGGCTGCTCGTTCTCGGGGCGGGGCGGCGCATGTTGAATAACGTGGGCGCGCCTGGGCCGGACACGCCCCCATACCTGGGCCCGGGTGCATCCACCTGATTCAGCATCTGCCGACCCCCGCGCGCCTGAAGGGCAGCCTGCCCCCCCGCTCTGCAGCGCGATTGTCCGGCTGCAACAACAGCGCGGGGAGAAAAAGGGAGAAAAAAAGGAAGACGGGGACAAGCTGCATTTGTTTATTCAGCGTCTCTCTCTGCCCTTCTCCGCTCCGCAATGCCCTGCCGCTGTGTCCCGCCGCCCCAGCGGGCCGCACTTACCCCAGCTGGAGCTGCTGACGAGCCTCGCGGGCCGCTCCCGCCCTGGCACCGGGGGCGCGGGCGGCGGGGCAGGGCCGACGCGGCGCGGTGCCCCTCTCGCCGGGGCAAAAGGCTACGGAGCAGCCCAGGGCAAGCAAGAGGGACTGGGCAATGGAGAGGCCCCTTGATATGCAGCCCCCTGCCCTCCCCCGTCGGGAGGGACTGGAGCGGCTCAGCTCAGCATCACTTGCAGGCACGCATCGGAGGCAGGGGGATGCGAGAGGGCAGGGAGAGCGTCCTCGTGCCCCGCTGCACTGGGTACAGCCGCCTCGCGCTGTCTGGGGCAGGGGACAGGCCCCCTGGGCACGTGGCTATGCGGGCTGTGCCTCCAAACCGGTGCCTAGAGAGACCCGGGTGACGATGCCTGGCATGCTGACGTGTCTCATTAACTCTGGGCTATTCAGTCCTGAGGGGAACGGGTCGCTTCTACACCGGGGCACTTTGCCAAATACATATGGGATGTGGCAGACCAGGGGCCAGGCCTCAGCATTGTGACCAGCCCCACCGGCAAGAACTGAGCCCCTCCAGGCCGGCCGGGAGACGGTGCTACACAGGGGCTGGGGATGCACGCTCTCCACTCACATCTCGGAGGCACTCGTTCAAGCAGGTATCACGAGATCCTTGCAAGGGTGCACACGACACGACGCGAGTGCCGCGTGGTGTGCAAACACCCAGGCTGGATCTGCAAGAGAAATGCAGAGGTTTCACGTAGGAATCCAGGGAGCCCGCACCCTCCCGCCCTGCTCCGATCTCGCTGAACTCTTTGCAGCAGAAAAAGGAGTGAACATGAAGAGCTGGCATTTTCCAAGGGGGCGTGCGCCACCCGAGAGATCCCTCGAGTCCAACCAGACCGAGATGCCTGGGCTACTTTTTCCGCAGCCACCCGGACTCCCATCAGCTGGCAACCCGGCAAAAACGTCCAAAGACGGTGGGTGGGCAACGCTCCCCAGGGAGATGAGAGTCCAGCCCAGCCAGCTCCCTACCTGGGGAGCCTCAGGCTAGGAACAGACGTTGCACTTGTCCCGGGACAAGCTGCACCGGGGTTTGCCCTGGAATAGAAACGTCCCAGGATTGGCGTGTCCACACATTGCTCTTTCCATCGGGGTTGTGCAAGCAGCTCAATGCACAGCTACTTTTCTGCCACCGATTCAACGATGCAATCCCAGGACAACCGATCAGGTGCACGTGGCGATGCCCTGGGACGACCCGCTGGCTCTTCCTATCCCACGAAGGGTCCGTCCTGGGACAGCGGACACGGACAACTGCATTTTGTCCCGGGCTAAAGCAGGCACTGCTCCGTGTGTGGACACCCTTACCCCAGGACAGCAACTTCCCCCTGGTCAGCTTTACACACGCGGGCTCACACGCTCGTGCCGCGGCGACCTGATCAGGAGCAGCCCCGTGCGCTCAGCTCATCCCGCACCCTCCTCCGCGCTCGCTTTCGAAGCAGGTCCGAGGGGAAAGGACAAAGGCCGTTGGCACGTCTCCCCTCCTCATCTCCGGAAGGAGATCTTGCTGTCAGGAAGTCACGGCTGCGATCGCTTTGTCTTCCACGTTGAAGAACATCCCTAACTGCTCCTCGGATAGCTCAATTAGTAAAGTGAATATATTATATAAAGTCTAAAAGATTAAACTATCATAGGCAGCCCATAATTTCATGAAGAAGTCACGGGAGCATATCCCCCTTATTAACTCTATAACAAATGTGATGAAAATGTTCAAATAGAATGTTAATGCAATGTTACGTGTAATTTTCCCAGGCGATTTTCTGCTGAAATATTTCTTTATTAATAGTAATTGAGGGTATAAATTATGAATGAGGCGATTTTCTCCTTTCACCGGGAAAGACGTACTAATGGCAATAATTCTTTATAATAATTTTTTGGGGGGGAGGGCGCGGGGGCGCGAGGTTTCAGGGAGAGAAACCTTTCGAAGGATTACAAAGGAGGGAGGCGGGCCGGACGTTTCACGCCGGCGTCGGCGCTGCCCCCGAAGAGCGCGATGCTGGGCGCGGCACTCGGCTCTGTCCGGAGGACCCGGGGCCTCGAGCCCACCTGCTAGCGGCGGGCTTGGGAGCCGGGGCTCGCGCTTGCTCCTTGTGCACAAAGCCCGGGTTGGATCCTTCCTGCAAAGCCCGATCGTGCCCTTCTCGCTGCCCCGCGCGGCGCCTGGCCGGGTGCATCGGCCCTGCTCGCGGCCCGGCAGCATCGGCCCCGGTGCCGGGATGGTGCTGGGCTGGGCAGAGCTGGCTTGAAGGCGCTCAGCTTTGGACTCAGGAGCTGAAGCCGTCCAGAGGCTCTGCCCCATGGCAGTCGCCTCTATCAGCAACCGCTCTGAAGCCGCTGGAAATGACCCTGCCACGGCCGGTCCTGGCTTCCCCTGAACCCAGAGCCCCAGGAAACTCCGCCCGCAGCCCCTGCACCAGGGCCCGTGCACAAGGCGACTGAGGCACACGAGCTTTAAACCAGCAAACTGGGAGCAGCCAGTAAGGCCCTGGGATGAGGTTGCACCCACGCTGCAGCAAGGATGCTCAAGGCCAGCGCAGGGACGTGGGCACGGGCCCCGAGACGCAGGGCGAGCTCGCTGGCAGCTGGAGGGGAACAGGCTCGAGCTGCCCGGAGGAGGGATGTCGGCGGCGGGGGGCAGGATGCATCCACCCAGCCAGCCAGCCGCTCTCATCCCTCCTCTCCTTTTTTAGTTTGGGAGACCAGGAAAAAGGGAGCGAAAAGGAGGGGAAAAGACAAACGCACCCCATTTCCCCACTGCCTTTCGCACCTTTCCACGCGCCGTGAGATAAAACGTGTGGGACGTGCGACTCAAACAACGACGCTCCTGTTGGTCTGGGACCCGGAGCAGAAACTGCCCGTCGTTTCTCAGCCAGCTTGTCCTCTCCAAGGGTGCGGGGAGAGAGCCAGGCCCCGGCCGTGGTGCCGAGGCGCTAAGGAGAGTCCCCGTGAGCTGCCGGCCCACGTGAGAGAGGCCACGACGGGGCCCGGGCTCAGCCCACGGCATCCCCAGCCGGCCCACGGGGCAGCCACGCGGCTCCGCTGCTTTCCAGGGGGTCGTTCCTGGCCAGCTGGACCTCACGGGGCCAGAAGCGATGGCAGCCGGGGCGTGACTGGTGCTCCCAGCTCCCGCGCTGCTGAACCCGGAGAGACCCGAACCCAGCACCCACCCCCCAGAGCTGCCCCGGGCTGGAGCAGGACACGTTTTACCCCTCGCCAAGAGGCGGGGAGGGGGCCGTGCAGCGCGAGCCATCACCGACCCTCCTCAAAATTAGGTTAATAATTTACGACATTAAATGGGACAGTTAATAGCTGGGCCAGATGACTCCTCGGCTAATGTGGAGCACGCGCCGGGCGGCAACGAGTCCTTGGAGAGTTCATTACACTCCGCAGCCCGCGGCGCTCGCGCGCTTGGCTCCGGCAATGCCTGCGGCTGGCAAGCAGCCCGAGGCTTGGCCCCCATCAATTCAAAGGAATACGGCAATCGGCAGGAAAATTAATTTCTAAGGAGGCAAAGCCGGGGACACCTACACGGCGGGGCACGGGAGCACGCGGGCTGAGCTCGCTGCCTCCGGCCCTGGGACGCGGGGCCAGGCCTGTTTGCCGGGAGGGCGCTCGGCCTCGGGACCCGAGGACGGGATGCGGTAGAAGAGCGTGTCCGGAGGCGGTCGGTAATAAATCCCTATTCACTTCCTCTCCCCCAGATCGTATGCCGCAAACCCCTCTCCAGTCCCTCATAAGCATCTTTTTTCCAAACTGAGCAGGCCTGGCCTCACTAGCCTCTCCTCTGGCCTCATCGCCTCTCCCCTCCACGCCCCGATCACCCCCACTGCCCGCCTCTGCTTCTCCAGCGATGGAGCAGGACACGCGCTCGCTCCGAGCCATCCCGGAGCCGGCAGGCGCCTGCAAGGACCCGGACCCCCGGTGCTCGCTCGGTGGCAGAATCGCCTGTGAGGTCCCCCAGCCCTGCCCTGCACGGCCCCCGCGACGTGCTGCCTCTTACCCAGCCCGATGGACGCGCGTCCAGCCTCTGCTTGGAAGCGCCAGCGGAGAGGATTCGGCCCTTCCCTCCCACCTTGCAAGCCCTGCCGGGTTTCCGGCGTGGCTCATCCGTGTCCCCCCGGCCGGAGAACGCAAAGCACGCCGAATGCTGCCTTGCGGCCGTGGCTCGTTATGCAGACACCGCGTGTCGAGGAGCGGGGTCCTGTCTCTGCCACCCCCTTGTCGGCACACGGGCATGCCGCAACCTGCTGGCCCAGCCGGCGCTTAGGGCTGGGAGGACCTTTGACCTCTGATCCTGGGGCTACTCAAGTGGATTTAAGGAGTGGTGCGAAGGCCAGGCACTGGTCGCAGGGCACAGCTGCACACCCGGGTGGAGAATTCAAAGAGAAAAGCCCAGAGGCAGGACAACCCCGGGGTGCCCCACTTCTCCAGGTTTCTTCGCTTCTCTGAGTGCACCCTTCAGCCTGCTCCCCCGCCTGAGCCCCCTCAGAGTCGGAAAGTCCCTCCTCACCCCCAGCCTCAGTTTCTCCTGCTGCAGTTTGAGGCCATTGCTCCTAGTCCTGTCCCCTGGGGCCACAGGGAAAAGCCCATCTCCATCTTCTCTGCCATCGCCCATCAGGGATTTGCCGGTCCCGTAACCGAGCTGGGAGCGCTGGGTGGGGGGGTTCATCTCAGCCCAGGGAGGCCCTGGGTCTTCCCAGTGCACAGCCCCCCACCAGCACCATCCCCTGGGGCCTCGGACCCATTGCAGGGGTTTATGATGCTCGGGCACTGCCCAGGGCCCAGTCAGACGCTGAAGGGGCTGGGGCCGCCTCCCCCTTGTCCGGCCCTCGCCGACCTAAATGCAAAGGAGTCTGGGAAACCAGCCTGGGAATCCCTCTCATCCTGCACTCTCCGCCGCAGGATCTCAGAGCGCCCGGCCCAGGTGAGGTGGTATTATCTGCCCATTTTACAGAGGGGGAAAACCGAGACACAAGTAGGATTGAGCCTTGGAAAGCTGTCGGCAGCATGCACCCCCTGTCCCGAACCCCAAACCAGGCTGTGTCAGCGAGGCGACGGCAGGCTCTGGCCAAAGGACCCCCCTCCCCGAAGCCAGCCCCCCGCTGCCTTCCAAGGGAGTCTCCAGGATCAGGCCCGGTGAAGAGTGTGCGCCTGGCAGGGGGCAGTGCACAACCATGCCAGGCCCGCGCAGGGGCAAGGACACGCTGCAAAACCGGCGGCTCGCCAGCTGCAACCAGATGTGCGCTGATGACTCCTGCAGCTGCGGGTCTGGGCGGCATTTCGACGCCCCCCTCCCTTCGCATTCCTGTTCTGCCAAATTCAAACCATGCACCGGGCGAGGGGATTACCCGTAATTGCAGCTTTCACACGTCGGGCCTGCTCTGCACAGCCTGGGGGGCGGCGGGGGCTCGGCGTAAGGGCCTCCAGATGCAGCCGGCTCCCCTGGTCCTACCCAGAGCAGCCTGGCCTCCCCCACCAACACACACATGGGCTTCCTGGGGGGAGGTGGGGGCTCCGGGACCGTATGGTCCCCTTCCCGTCCGGCCCCAGTGATGACAACGAGGGGGACAACAAATGGCCCTGGCGGGACCCGGGGGGAAGGGAGCCGCGGCTGCAGGCGGGAGCGGATATAGCACCCGTCAGCCCACTTAGGAAATCATCATTACGGTACAATTTACGGCCGACACGAGCGCCTCTGATAGATGCGGCTCTTTCAGGGCAGCCAGAGCCTCTGTTTGTAATGGGGAAGCACGCAGGGCAGGAGGTGGGGCGCACGGCTGCGGGGGACGGGGCTGAGGCGGGGGCCTGGTGCCCCCCGTGCACAGGGATCTAGGGGCTTGGCCCAGATTAGGGTTAGGGTCGTTTGGAAGAGGGCCCCCTCCTTTTGCAGACCCTCAGGCGGGGAGACTATAGGGGCGGGGTGCCTAGAGGAGTGGTGCCCGCAGCACAGAGCAGAAAGGGTGGGGCGGGGGGAGGCCTTGCAGAGGAGCCTCTGCTACTGCTTCACTGAGTGACCCTGGCCAAGTCCCTTCCCCTCCCAGCATCCACTTCTCTCCCTGGCTCTCGGAGCCCTGGAGACCCCGGCTGTGCGTGACGGGGTGGGCAAACCCCCCAGCTCAGCACACAGATAGGCTCAGGGGCGGGGCCTCACCCCTCCAAAAGCTCCAAGCTTTGCCACTTGCACTGAAGGAAACTCTCCCCCTGCGGCTGCAAGCAGTATGGGGCCAATGACACACAGACCAGCCCGTTTTGGGCTCGCTCTGGAAGGGGGCAGGATCACCGAGTCCTTGCATGATGGTGCGGTGACTCAGAGGGGCGATTTCATCGAAGCCGGAGACGTGGACAGACGTTACGCCGACGGGACCGGGCGAAGCCCAAAGCAGGGTCCCCGGGGAGGGGACGTCACCGTGCCTCAGCACCTGGAGCCCCGGCATTTCTGGCGGGGGAAGGAGCAGGCCCAGAGCACTTTATTCAGCCTGCCACAGACTGTCGGGGGATTGGGAGGACCCGGGGCAAAGGAACTCACCCAAGGACACCCAGGGGGTCAGTGGCAGAGAGTGGTACAGAAACCGGCTCCGCAGCACCTAGACCCCAGCGCACGCGGTCCCTTCCTGGTGCAGGAAGATTGCCGGAGCAGGGGGTGGCAGCTGGCTGGGAAACGGCCTCCTGGGGGCACAGCAGGGCCTAGTGGGTAGAACAGGCAGGTCTCAGAGTCAGGTCTAGGGGCGTCACGAAGCAGCGCGGGGGCCGGGTGGCCTCGCCCCACGCGCCACGGAGCTGCGGGCGCCGCCCCCACGGGGTGGCAGGGGAGCCCCGGGTCCCGGGCCGCGCCGCGGGAGCATCTGTGGCCACCTCGCCCCCTGATTGAATTTCCAGGCCATCACTCGCTCTCCCTGCAGCTGCGAGGCACGATCGCCCTCCCCGCAACCCCACGCTCACCCCGGTGCAGGAGGGGCTAATTCGGTTAGCCCGCCGTGAAGGATAGCCCGCCACCGCGGGCCTGCGCGCCTGACACAATATTAAAGACCCCGCTGCCCTCACTGGGGGCAGATTAAGCCTGGCTCATTGCCTTAATGCCGCGCGCCTCGGCCGGGCGCCCTCCGCCACCGGCACCTTAACTCTATTACCCCCGTGCCGAGGTGCTTGACCTGCCGCTATCGCTCCCACTGATAATTCACCTCCCAGGAAACTTTGCCTTTTTGACCTCCTCCCGGAGGTGGCTCCGGCCCCGGCCCCGGCCCCGGCCCCGGCGTGCATGGGGGGCTCCAGCTGCCCTCTGGCCCGGGGGTCGGTCCCCCAGGTCGCTCCGGAGACGCCTGGCGCCTGGGGACGCAGCAGCCCTGCGGCCGGCAGAGGTGCCCGCGGGCCGGGGAAGGAGGACATGTCGGGTCTGGGGGCTAGGACGTGGTTGACGTGGGCCGTGTGCAGGATCATAGACTCGCAGGGCTGTGGGGGTCACATCCAGTCCGAGGCAGGATCAGGCCTGTGCCGAACAAACCCCGTGTCTAACCTCGCTACCGTCACCCGTGCCCCCGAGAAAGCGGGGTCTGCATCCGCCACCGTCCTGCTGCTGCAAAGCTTCGTACAGAGCCCCCCGGCCGCGGCCGCGCCCTGCTGCGGGGGAAGGCAAACCCCCCAGTACAACCAGTCTGAGCACGGGGGAAACCCCTTCCTGCCCCGTGCAGCGTCGGCGCAGGGGCAAGACCCTCCGGCCAGGACCCTGCGGGGTCGGTGCTAGCGGGAGCCCAGCCCCTGCCCCAGCCCGGGCTGCATCCACCACCTCTGCTCCCCAATACACGGAGCAGAAAACAGGCTGGGGCAACTAGCAGAGCCCAGACGTCTGGGAAATCTCCGTCGCAGAGCACGGGCATCCCCGCCGAGCTGTCCCGAAACCCCTCCAGGGATGGGGAGTCCCCCCTTCCTTGCACGACCCTGGCACGGGGCCATCACCCACGGGCCAGACGGGGAACGTTTCGGTGCGTCCGGTTGCAGAGATGCTGGGCAGGAAGCACAGGCCCAATCCTGCTCCCCTGCACCCTGCCTTCAACCTCATCTGGAAATCCAGGCATGCAAAATATTCTGGGCTCTCTGCCAAAGAAACACCCGCTCTCTATTATTTTTCCAGAGTCAAAATGCAGGCGAACAGTAAAAACTGGCATTTTCCAAGTCTAGCAAAAGCTGCCTTGAGCCTAACAAGGGGGTCTCGCACGTCACACGGTTGAGAACCGCTGCTCTGCTCTGTGCGGGGGGAGACTCGGTGACCCGAGACAGCCGGCGAGAGGTGCCGGAGCAGCTCCCACCGACGCCCCTGGAGGCCAGGACCAGGGATCTTCTGGGGCCAGGGACCAGGTGGGGACAGGCTGCTATTTCTGCGCTGGGGAGCTGCAGCGTTGCCTGTTTTGGTTCCTCCTTCCCAGCACCGCTGCCCAAAGCTGCTTTCTCTTTCTGCAATAAAACCAAAGCAGAAGCAGGAACCGGCCCATCCCCAACCACAGCGCCACGCGCTTTGCAGAGTAAAAATGCCAGGTGCGCCCCGCTCCGCTCTGCTCGCCAGGCCCCGCGCGGGAACGTGGGTGGGAGGCAGCGCGGGCAAGGGCCAAGGGCAGGGGACTCGCCTCCCCCCCAAGCTCTGCCAGTGACTCCTGGCCCCCACATGCCTCTGTTTCCCTTGGCCTTGGCCGTTCTGGCTGGATTCCCACAGGGCCGGGGCACTCGGTGTCTGATCCACCCTGCGCTCTCTGCCTGCAGCCTTGCAGCTGGGTGGCGGCTGCACTAGGGTGGGTTTGGGGGCTCCCTGCCTGCAGAGGCAGCTCCAGAGACCCCTTGCACCCCATGCCCTTACAATCATCACCCGCTGACCTAAGCCAGTGACCCCTCCAAAGGGCAGAGGTGCATACGCCTAGCACAGGGCTTCCCCGCTGGGCGCCGCGACACTCGGGGTGCCTTGAGATGCTTTGAAGGGTGCTGCTGAGAGCCTCGCCATATTGGCATAAGGCCGCAAGACGATCAGAGCTGCCACGTGCCGGGTCAGACCCAGGCCCATCATACCCAGTGTCCTGTGTCACGCTGGAAGGAGAGCGACCGGGGCTGAGCAGCAAACCTGCAACGGCCAGGCCCCTCTGCCCTGCCGCGGGCCGGCGGCGCTCTCCGCAACGTCAGACCCGCTCTGGCGTCTTCCCATCATCAGAAAACCGAGCGCTGCCAAATTCGGAAAAGTTACGGAGGGAACGTGCCTAATGATCAGACCTGGAGTCTAACGAGGGGGTAATGAGTCTAAACAGGGGAGTCTTGAGTCTAACAAGGGGGGCATAGAGTGTAACAAGGGGGTCCTGATTATAACACAGGGAGGCTAGAGCCTAACGAGGAGCAATGGAGTCTAACAAGGGGCTCTTGAGTCTAGTGAGGGGACCTGGAGTCTAAGGAGGGAGGATTAAGTCTAATGAGGGGACACAGAGCCTAACAAGGGGCTATGGAGCCTAGAGTCTAATGCGGGGAAATTGAGTCGAACAACGCAATCCTGAGTCTAACAAGGGGCTCATGGAGTCTATTCTCAGGGCTCCCTCGTTACCGAAGGGGAGCATGACCCTAATGAAGAGCTATGGAGTCTAACAAGGGGCTATTGAATCTAACGAGGGGACCTGGAGTCTAATGAGGGGGGCTTGAGCCTAATGAGGGGCCACGAAGCCTAATGAAGGACCAGAGAATCTAATGAGGGGTTATGGGGCCTAACAAGGGGACCTTGAGCATAAGGAGGGGACCCTCGAGCCCGACAAGACGGAGAGCCCCCGCGCGGGGAGGCACGGCAGCTGCTGCCCGGACCGGTCCCCAGCTCCCGGACAAGGACGCCCAAGGCGCTTCGGGCCGCGTTGCTGACCGGGCCGAGGGCCACGCTCCCCGCGCCGGGCGGGACGTGCGGGCTGCCGGACGCGCTCTGGGACCGAACCCCTCCCGCCACGGGGAGATTTAAGGCGCTCCTATATCTCCCCGCTATAAACGGCCTCATAAAAGTGACAGGGACGTTCGTATGGATGCTTGTTAAAATTTTATTACTAATCACCTCCAAAGTCTGCCACTATATTTAACCGGGGCAGGGGGGCGCGGAGGGGGGCACTGTCGCAGCAGGATGGAGAGATCACAATCGGTGCGTGACCGCGGCCCGTGGGGTCCTAGAGAAATAAAATCATCCCTCCCTTCAGCCCCCCCGTGACAGCTACAGCCAGGATTTTACAAGGCGCAAGCCTCCGTTATGGGCGCCCCACGGGTCCCGCGGCCCGAAGCAGAGCAAAGCTGGCAGCCAAGCCCCGTCCTCCTGGCAGGCGGGAGAAGACCACGTCCATCCCGAAGCCACGTCCGGGGCGGCGCCAGGGTCCCAAGGACCCGCGGCCGCAGCGGCGGGGAAGACGGCTCGGGGCACGAGCCCAGCGTGAGGCTGCCAGGTCTGCACGGGCACCGCGCAGGAGCCTGGAGACACCGAAAATGCCGGGATGGAGCAGAGAAACGCAGGCCCACGGGGGTGGCAGCTCCTGGACTCTCTTCGCAGTGCAGGAGCAAAGCGCTTCCCACGGAGAAGTGCGGGGGCGGGGGGGTGATGGGGACCTGGGGAGACTCTCCAGCTAATCCCAGGATACTCAACGCTTGTCTCCCCTTTCCCCCGGGTGGGGTTTTTTTAACGCAGACCTTGAAACCCTGCTGGGGGAAGGGGCCACGTGCACGGCAGGGGGGTGCCGGGCAGGTGCAGGACGTGCTCCCGAGAGCCCCGAGTGGCCAGGTGACCCGGGGCTGGGGGTCGGGTCAAAGGCTGTGGATGTGTTGTCTGGCTGCAGCCTGAGCCTGAGCAAAACAAGGTGTTAAATGTCTGCTAATGAGACCTGTCAAACGAGAGGCAGCCCAGAGGAGCTGGGCAGAGGCAGGGGAGCTGCAGGGGTGCAGGTGCTTCCCCCGGCACCTGCACAGCCGGCAGCGCGGGAGCCGCGTGGGGGGGGCGGTGCCCCCGGCACGGCACCCGAGGGCGCACACGGTGCCTCTCGCTCCCCAGCGGCAGCTCGCCGCTGCCCCGTGCCAGGCTCCCCGCCCCGCAGCGCTGCCAGACCGCCAGCCCTCTTCGCCCCAGGCCCAGCCCGCCGAGCTCTTCACACCCGACCTGTGCACACGCTTCACGCCTGGTTTATGCACGCACACACTTCGCGTGCACACGCACTCTATTCACATTCCGTGTGCGCGCACACAGTTCACACAAGGCACACGTACTCTCTTCACACCCTGCATATACATGCAGACACTGCACACACTAACACACTCTCTTCATACCCTGTATGCGCACACACACTTCTCACCCACACCCACATTCACACCCTGCACATGCACACTCACACCCTGCACACACATACAGTTTGCACAAGGCACACATACTCTCTTCACACCCTGCATATACATGCAGACACTGCACACACTAACACACTCTCTTCATACCCTGTATGCGCACACACACTTCTCACCCACACACATTCACACCCTGCACATGCACACTCACACCCTGCACACACATACAGTTCACACAAGGCACACATACTCTCTTCACACCCTGCATATACATGCAGACACTGCACACACACACTCTCTTCACACCCTGTATACACACACACACTTCTCACCCACACACACACACACATTCACACCCTGCACATGCACACTCACACCCTGCACACATCCATATGCGCAGGTGCACACACTTCCAACCCTGTACACACACGCTTACATCACACCGGGTGTGTGCGCACACACTCTTCACCCTCTGCAGCCCAGCCCCATGCAGCCATGAAGGTGCCAAAAGCCCGTCTGCCCCCGGGCTCGGGCAGCCCCATCACCCCCGGGGCAGGCACTGCCCCAAGCACAACGGCTTCCTGCTCTGCCGGGGCCTGTGGTCAAGAGCCGGTGGCCCGTTCCTTCTGGGCATTGTGGTAGTTTTGGGGCCACGACCTCCATGCCTGGGCTCGGGGGCACACTCTCCCGAGGGCAAGGGATGGTCCTCAGTGGTGGCAGAGACTGAGGAGCAATGGGCTCAAGTTGCAGCAAGGGAAGCTGAGGTTGGATAGTAGGGAAAACTTTCTCCCGAGGAGGCTGGTGCAGCACTGGGACAGGTTATGCGGAGAGGTGGTGAGTCTCCATCCTCGGAGGTTTAAGACCCGGGCAGACAAAGCCTCGGGTGGGATGATGCAGTTGGGGCTGGATGCGACCTCCTGAGCGTCCTTCCCACCCTCCTCTCCTACAAGTCTCTGCCTTGCTCACGGTCCCACAGTGAGGACCCCACGCCTGGGATCTGTGCTCACCTCCCCTGTACCCCCCCCACCCCATCCTCACTTTTTTGCTCCACGTGTCAGGGGATTTTCAGCCTCCCCCAGAGGCGCTGGGGCTGGGGCTGGGATGCTGCTGGCACCGACCCACAGGGTCCTGGCGGGAGGGTCTTGCCCCCGCGCTCAGGATCAGCCCCGCGCTGCACTGGGGCAGGAAGGGATTTGGCCGACAGCGCCCAGGCCGGGGTATCCCCAGAGGGGGTTTATCCGAGACGAGGCGACCCCGGACCCGGTCTCGGCTGCAACCCCCCACCCCGCGAGGGTTAAGCTCCCCCGGCGGGGTGCGAGGTGACAGGGTTACCCGTGTTGTGTTGGCTCTCTGGGCCGTAATGCGATTTCTCAGCTCTCGCGTCTATAGTTATTCGGTTTTGTCAACGCTGCCCCCCCCGCGCGGGGGCTATTGATCAGCCTAATGGAAGGGATCCGATTGCCCTGCGCCGCCGCGCCGCGGCCTCGCCCCCCCGGCTCTGGCCCAGCCGATCGATGCCGCGGTGCCCCCGAAAACCTGCCGTAATCCGATTTGGAGACGTGTTATCGCTGCGTGACATCCCCGCGCGCCCTTCCTCGCAGCCTCCTCCTCCTCGCCTCTTAAAGGCACCTGCACGGGGAGTCTCCGGGCGCAGGCAGGCGGCTCCGCTGCCTCGCCAGCCCCCCCGGAGGAAGACGAGTTCGAACCGGGGGGAGGCAGGTGAGACGATCAGAGCTGCTACAGCCTGGGGCGGACCTTGGGTCCGTCTCCCCGTGTCACACGGGCACAAAGCGGAGACTGGAAGGGGAAGGACTGGGGTTTTCCCCCGGGTCCTCTCTCCCTTCTGCAAACCCTTCTTTGCTCTCCTTTTGGCGGTGCGGGAGCCGTACCTTGGGCACCATCGTCGAGGGCATCACGATGCTTCCTCCCCTTCTTCACCATCCCTGGCATATCGTTTGCTGCTGATGCTTTTACTCACCCAGCGCATATCCAGCCTTTCGAGGACCACGAGCCCACAGCCATTGCATTGCATGCATTACAGAGCTGGCTCAGCGCAGCTGCAAGGCAGTGCCCAGGCCTAGCAGGGCCAAAGCCTGCCACGGTGCAGGAGGCGCTGGGGGCCAGGAGCATGGCGTGGGAGCCCTGGGGCTGGCTGTGTCCTATCACCCCTGCTCTCCTGCTTCTACCCCCAGACCCCGGCGCTCCCCGGGTCACTCCGACGGTCCCCAGGCCGCCGGGCAGGTGCCACAGCGCTCAGGGGAGCTGTGCACCCATGGCGAATCGCTCACGCAGCCCCCCGAGAGCCCTGGCCCCGTGAGAGCCGTCTGGGGAAGGGGCTGGGCTGAACCTGAGCCCGGCGGATCAATGGCAGCCCCGCAAGGCCCCTCCGCCGGGGCTGAAACCCGACGCCGGGACTCAATAATTCAGAGGGAAAAACTATCAATGGCTTCTCGGCTCTTCAGAGAGGAGAGCAAATTGAAAGGCTTGTCAGGAGTCAAAACAGAGCAGGGCAGAGCTGGGCTGAATGTCAGAGAGGTGAAAGAGCCGGCAGACCCGGGACTGGGCGCCCAGCCCCTGTGCGAGACACCCTCTCGGCACCTCGGGACCGGCCCCTATGCTGGGAGATGCTAATGCCCTCCACGGGGCCGCGGCTCCCAGGGCCTCGCCCAGCCGCTCTCGCCAAAGCAGCTGATTCTGGGGTGTGCAGCCGTCTCCCCGGAGCATCCCTGCGGCTCTGCCCCCGCCCTGCGGCCGCGCGAGGCTCGGACCGGTCCCCGCAGCCCCGGGCGGGACGGAAGGGGCCGCACCGGGCACAAGCCGGCCCTGCGGTCCCCGGCCAGCCTGGGCGCCCAGCGCGATGATAAATAACGGTGATATTTCAATAGACACAGGTATGATAATGAAGAGCTATTCTTCTTTTGCAAAGATCACTTGTAGGATTAAATATTTATAAATGATATTTAGACTCCCAACCCTGTAAAATGCCTTTTTTAACACAGATAATATATGTTGTCTTGTTGGAGAACCAAACCGGGCTGATATGATTAAAGATGGAGCCAGGTGACATGATTCATGCCCCTTCTTCCCAGCTTACCAGCCGGTAGCACATACGAGGCGCTCTCCATATATTTCCACAGACACCCACTGCAAAAAAATAAATCCTCGCCCATGCCGGCTGCGAAAGCCGTGGGCGGGCTCAACGCCCCGACCGCGGGCCGCATCTGGCTTGCAAGACGCACGGCTCTGCGCCGCCCCGGCAGGTTTACGGCTGGACTTCCATTTGGGAGATGCACGAGCTGGGGGGACGGAGCCGGCCCGCAGGGTCCTGGCTGGAGGGCTCAGACCGACGCACACTGGGGCAGGAAGGGATTTGCCTCCTGCTCAGACTGGGGGGGATCCCCCTTCCTCTGAGCTGGGGTCTCTGGAGCATCTACTAATAACAACACAGAAGCAGGACCAAACGGTTTGGATATTAAAAGGACCCGCTGGCTTTGGAGGACACGGGGCAGAGCAAGGCTCCCGGCTCTCTGCGTCGTCACAGCCCACATGGAGGGCATCTCAGAGCCACGAGGGCCACGGGCTTGATTGCAAGAAACAGCTGAGCAAGCAAGCTGAGGTTGTAGAGCATCTCGATGGCCAGAGCCTGCCCCGTCCACGGCTTCGGAGGGCTTGCAGCGCCGAGGCCTGCCCTTGCTTGGGGTCTGCCATACACGACAGACCCAGAAAACTGCCTTAAATCTGCATGATGGAGCAGGACATGGAGGAAGGGAAGACAGACATGGCTCCTGAGTGCTGAGCAGGACTGGAAGGAGGGCCAAGGGGGTGTGATGGTGCAAGAGGCCAGGAGAAAGCTTCTGCACTATTCAATGGGGACCACTGGTGCAAACTAGGATGGGGCGAAGCGTCTGGATACAGCTGGTGGGGTCATTTTGGAGCAAGGGGAGGGGGGCTGAAGCCTGCCAAAGAGCTGGGGCCCAGGGCTGTCCCCGCGCAAGGCTACGGGGATGTGCAGCCAGCTCGGCTCACACGGGGAACGAGGCAAGGAGCACGGAGCCTGGGACAGGAGGGGCCTTGGGGTCCTCGCGCCCAGCCCCAGGGCAAGTCCCGGTGCTGACACCCCCCCAAAGCCAGTCTGCCGCCGGAAAGACAAACGCAGCATCGAGGACGCTGACGAAGAGGATGGCGAACGCCGCGGGAAGTACCACGATGCCCCTGTGTAAATCCGCGGATCCGGCCCCCGCGCCTCCAGAGGGAGACAGGAGAAGCAGAGAAGGGCGGCGAGGATGATCGGGGCCGGAGGGGAGAGGCTGCGAGGCCAGAGGAGAGATTAAGGAGGGCAGTTTGGAAAGGAGACGCCGCGTGCCCCCCACCCCCCGGGCACCGGAGCGCGCAGCCCGCCGCGGCTCGCCAGGGCTTCCCATTAACGTGCAGGTGCTGGGCGAGACCAGGTGCGCTGGGGAAGCCGCCCCCGGCCCCTCTGTTTTGCAGCTGCCCCGCGCGGAGAGCGAACAGTCAGGACCGCGCCGCGTGACGGCAGACACCTTGTAAAACGCCTTGCAGAGAGGCCTGGTGCCTCCCGCAGCCGACACATGCCCGGCTCGGCCCCCGCGCGCAGGTAACCCGGGGGGAGGGGGGCCACATCAAAGGCGGGGGTTTTGCAAGGCCCAGCACGCGGGAGGGCGTGAATTATAGACTTTGATGTCTCGGGGAAGCCGCGCGAAGGCTGTTTGCAAACCGCCACGACGTGCCAGGCTGGCCCTTGGAGGAGGGATTGGGTTTAAGTGAGGTTGTTGGGGGGTGGGATCAGGCCAGGTCCTTTGTAGGGGTGGGGGTGCCTTTGGGGGCAGCTCCTTGGGACGTGGGCCCGGGTCCATCTGGTCTCTGCTCCTCCAGCATCCGCCGATGAGAAGAGCTGGTCTGATAAGAGACCTCAAAACCCCCCAGCTTCTTGCTCCTCCTGGGCCATCGCGGCCGCCACCTGCTTCGCCTGACGGGAGCGGGAATCTCCCTCTGCGGGGAGCAGTACAGGCCTCATGACACTGCTGAGCAGTCCTGGCTTCATCGGGCAGCGCCCACGGTCCCCCCGGGCACGGATGCACCAGAACCGGGGCTTCAAACGGGCGACGGGACCCGATTTAAACCTTCCCCTCTCACCCGCCGGAGCCTGAGCCCGGCAGGGGCCACGTCTAACACGTCACCGGCCAACACAGAGGGGAAAGAGGGGCACGGCCCCAGCGGTCAGACCCAGGGCATCGCCGGCTGCCCCCCACATGCCCCCAAATCAGGGGCAGCCTTCAAGGGCTTGAGTGTTACACAAAAGGAGGGAGCGTTTTTGGTCCAGGCATTCGTGGCATCCGTGCCCGGAGCTCGCGCAAATAGCAGAGGGGCACGTACGGGACGGGGCGTCCGCGGCCACACCTGCCGGCGCGTCAGACACAGTCACTTCTGTGTCTGGGAATATTTATATACTTTGCACAACTGCTGTTTGCCGAGTCTCTCTTGGTGGCTTCCCCACTTCGCTGCAGCCCCCCTTTGAAGTCAGACCAGATGGGAGCTTGGACCGAGGATAAATAAACCGATCGAATCTGAGAAAACAATCCCATGACCGTCCCGGCCCCCCCCGGGCCCGGCGCGGCGATACGGCCGGCGCGGGGGGCGGGGTGCTGCTCTGATGCTGGGCCTGCGGCCCCCCGCCCCGGGCCGCGTGCGGTATGTGCTGTTTGCAGGGGGTTGTTTTTCTAACATGGTGAACACATGCTCTCTCCCGAGAACCATTTATTTTACATCGGGGATCCTGGGGCTCTTGACCCAGCGCTTTGCAAGATGGTTTTGTGCTCCTCTCTCTCTCTCGAGGAAGGAAGAGGCATTCCTCCAGCTGCCACCGCGCCGGATGTGCCCTCCGCGGGCCAGGCTCAGCTCCCTTCCTGCCCACGCCGGAGGTTAGGAGCGATGCACCGAGGTCAGGGAAGGCGGCGGGGGTCTCCTTGGGGAAGCCGGCTCCTCCACTGCGCTTGCGAGGGTCTGGATGGAGCGGAGGACGACGGAGCCAGGACAAAGGACGTGCCCGGCTGCCTCGGGCTCGCCGCCATCCCCCCAGCCTCCCCTCTCTGCAGCGGCCAGCCCTGGAGGCACCTAAATCCCTTCGGCAGCAGAGAAGAGGTCTCGCCCGAACCCTCCCAGCTGCAGGGCAGGCTGCCCCCCGACGCGGGCAGGGCTCGGCCGAGAGCGAGGCATGCTGGGGTGCCACGGGCCACGGGCAGCCGCCTTGCAGGGCAGGCACGGGGACATTCGCTCTCCCCCAGCCCCCGGCAAGTGTGAAACGTGGCCGGCGCAGGAGAGCGATGCATCTCGGCGTAACCCGATCCGTTAACACGCAGCGCCTCTGATGTGGGCAGCTCTTTATAGCATTAGGGGAGCAACATTTCATGGAAAATTCAATAAATACCCCTGTACAGCCAGACATCTGTAAACAAAGGCTTCCAAATTCAATCAGGCTGTGGGCTCAGAGCAGCCGTTAGGGGCTGGAGCGCGGCACGGCAGACAGGAGAGCAACGGGCGGGGGGAAGGGGGCCGGTTCCGGGAAAAGGGACCCTCTCATGGCCCCGATCCGCGCCCTGCCACGGGAGAGCATCCCTTTCCAGTACACAACCCCCCTGGCGTGCCGGTGACCGCGTGCCACCCTCGGCACTGCAGCAAAGGCACTGCAGGCGAGGCCTGGGCGGGTGGGGGACACGTGGGAGCGTGGCCGGACCCTACAGCGCACGGCCTGGGTCGGATTCGCGGTGTCTCAGGCCGCCGGACAGCAAAGCCGCAACGTCCCAACTCTGCAAGCAGCGGGGACGCCCCTTGCTCCTGTGCCCGGGGGCCTGCTGCTCCAGGAGCCACGAGCACCAGACGGGCCACGACTTTGCACTGCTCCTCGTCCACGTCATGCCCCAACACGCCTGAGCACGCAAACCGCCCCTCGGGCACAGCGAATGCACCAGCAGCAGCCTAAGGAAGCGGTACCCGGAGAGGGCACCATGCACGACGCTGCCCCGCTACGGCCTGCTGATGGGGCAGGAAGAAGCCAGGGTGCTCCCAGGGGCTTTCTGCCAGCCGGCAGTCCTGGTCACGCTCGCCAGGGTCTTTGCACGCTGATGCTGCCCGAGAAGTGTGAAGCAGCTCAAAGGGAGCGCCCCGCTCTCGGAGACACGGCCACGGGGCACGGCGGAGCAACCGCAACCCCCTGCCTGCAGCGGGGAGGCCTGGGCTCCCGCACCCCACGGCCCCGGGCGTGATGTCCATCCACGGGGCAGGCCGAGCCTGGCATCCGTCTCCGCCTGCCCCCCGAGGGCCTTTTGCCTTCCAGCCCCATCAGGCTCCCGGCACAGGCCGCCGCGCGCCCAGGCCAGCAGATATAATAAATAGTGCCTGGCTCCGAGGGCGGTGGCGGCAAGCGAGGGCCCAGGGGACAGGAAGGTTAGTGGGATTGTGATCTAATACCCGGGGCTGGCAGCTCGGCGCTCTCGGGGGAGAGATTTCCACAGCTATTGCAGGGAAAACAATCACCGCTTGGGTTATTACACTTCATTTATGGGTCTGTGCAGACAGCACAGCCGGAGAGGCCTGGAAATCAGGGAGAGGAAGGGGCGAGACCCCCACGAGCCGGGCACTGGAGCGCGCCCTGGGGAGACCCGGACGGAGGGAGGTTTGGCACCGTTCGACCCCGGTCCGGACCCGGGCCTGGTGCTGAGACAACGCGGCGCAGTGGGAAGAGCTCACCTGGGACCCCCGCTCCCCGCCCCCGATCAAAGCAGCCGCTGCCCCATTGCTGGCGGATGGGCTGCAAGCGGCGAGGGTGCCAGCTGCCCGGGAAATGGGCCTGCGACCGCCCGCTAATTAGTTGACACTTGGGCTGTCCAAACACGCTGCCTTCCTCCACCTGGCCTCCCCCAGGAAGCGGAGCCGGGGCAGGGGGCGAAGCCCGGGCGCATTCTTGCAGTTAATATTGCGGCTGGCTGTTTCCAAGGGGAGCGAGGCCAGGGTCTCCCCTCCCCTCCGCTGCCGAGCACCCTGCCTCGGGGGCTGCGGGATGGGGCTGGAGGGGGTCACCCGAGCTCTGCACCTCCCCCCGGGGCTGCCGCACGGTCTGCCACGGCGCCGCCGGCTCCTGCAGCCCCCGACCCGAAATCCCCGTCCGGACGCTGCGCAGGCAAAGGCCTGGAGTTAGCGCCCGTGCTTGCAAGAGGGGGACTGCGGGGGCTTTCAGCCCGGATAACTCCCTGAATAAAGCCAAGTCTCCTCCTGAGCCGTGCGAGCAAGCGACACCCGGCGCGCTGGGGACAGCAGACTGTTTCCGGCAGGGTTCACACGCCCGCGGCAAAGCCCCAGGACAAACGGTGCAGGATCCAGGCCTCGCTCTACGGGGTCATCGCCCAGCACGGCAGAGGGGGAAGGCCAGGGGCCGAGCACGGCGAGGGCACTGGTCACAGCAGATCCGCTGCTGGACCGATGTCCTCTGTGTGCCCGGGTGTGAGCAGCCAGCCAAGCCCGCCGTGCTCCTGGTGCGC
>NW_017728907.1:45938130-46007632 GCF_001723895.1 Crocodylus porosus | reverse complement strand
CGACGTGATGCAGGACAAAGCCAAGTGACTTCCGAAGTGAAATGGATGCTGGCTGGAAAGCCTCTCCCTGCCTCCCTCCTCTCCCCGGGCTCTCCCCCCGCCCCGCGGGCTCTCACACACAGAGCTGTTAAGATCAGCCCCCACGGAAAAATGCCCAATTTGTCATGTCATGTCCAGCTGTTAACCTCCCGTTGCTGAGCCATAGGGAAGACTTGCTTTCTCCTATTTATTTATTTGCCACTTGGACAATAGACGGCCCCAGGCCTGCTGAGCTCTTCATAATAAAGCCACCAACGATCTCTTCTCCCCGCGGCCCCCCCAGCCCTCCCGTCCTCCCCCTGCCCCCATGTCAACAGCACCAGCCGAGCTGCAGGTGTCAGTGGGTATTAACCCCTGCTTCGCTCCCGGCTCCATTGAAAGACAATCAGGCCCCGTTGGGGAAGAGCGCGGAGGGGGGCAAGGGCTGGGAGGTCTCCGGGGCTCGGCTCACGTGGAAGGCTCAGTACAAAGAGGAAGCGGAGGAAAAGGGCAGGCGATAACCATCGCTCCGGAAAGCTTATTGCACTGCTTTGGGGATGCTGAGAGAGGGAGCGGCCGCGTGAAGAATAGGGCCGTGCACCACCCAGAGAGTTTCCAGGCGGAGGCCCAGGGCCGGCGTGCTCGCCGCAGCCCTGGGGACACTTAGCAACCGTGTCAAGGGGACAGGAGCCTGCCGGCCGCCGGGGGGGCCCGCGCCCAGCCGGGGTGCAACGGGGTCGTGCCCCGAAGGGGAGACCCCGGCTTCCCCGCGTTGCATGTGCGAGGCGCTCGAGGGGAGCCATGCGCACGTCCCACCTTTCCTGCTTGGGGACTGGGGTGTTTCCCCCCCAGTATTTACCCTGGAGCATGATGGCGGAGGGCTCTCGGCAGGGACAGGGCAGCTTTCAGTGTTGGGTTCGCTGCAGCCTCTGCACCAGACGGGCAGCAAGCACCAGCTCACGGCCCACCGGTCTCCAGGGGCTTGCTGGCAGAGTTGCGATCCCACCAGGCCCCACCTGATTATAGGGGGCTCGGCCAAGGGCAGCGTCTTTAGGGACGGGGAAACTGAGGCACAGAGCAGAGCAGCTGGGTGCAGCGGGGAGGGCCTGAACCTGCAGGAGCGGGGCATCCGGTCCATGGTCCCTTGGTCCAGATCACACCGCAGGTCTCTTCTGGGGCCGGGAACAGCACCCGGGCTGACCGCTCCCTGCTCCATTGCCAGGGCAAGCCAGTGGGGACCAGCCTGGTCCTGGGCACGTCACAAGGGACGTCTCCGTCTTGGGTTTTTAGTGTGCTTTGACCTGCCAGCTGCACCACAAGGGCCACTTGGCAGCGTTGGAGGTGGAGTTATGTACAAATATATTGATTTATACATATATAGGAATAAATATTTTTGCAAAAAAAGCAGCCCAGTTGCAATGAATCTCCATCTCTGGAGCACGCACCCCACAGCCCCGAATGTCTCGCTGAGATGCAGCCACGCCCGCAGCAGCGCACGCATCTGCAATGCACGGCGGGAGGAGAGGGGGCCGGAGGCGAATGCCGCGTGCCCACAAAACCTGCTCCGGGGTCAGCACCGTGCGTCGCTCAAGCTGCGGGCGACTCGGGTGCTTCGGGGCTGACGGACCACAAGCTCTGGTGGGGTCCGAACCCGGGCCCTGGGGTGTGCAGACCCCTCCTGACCCTGACAGCAGGCGAGCTCCCACAATGATGGCTTTGGCCCAGGTGGTTTTACTAGAGATCTCGTTCTTTGGGCCTCAACTGACTCGGTGTTGTGGCGGGTGGAGACCTGCCCTTCGCCCCCTGCCAGAGCCTAATTCCTCCCAGTGGCCACACAAGCTATGGCGATGGGGGATTGCTCTTCAGGTCTTCCCCCAGCTTGCCCTTCAGCCTTTTGGCTTGGTGCATCTATGTGATGAACGGCTGCAGGCCTCAGATCTGGACCCAGATCTTTTTGCATTTGCCTCTTTGACAATGAACTGTCACTCTGGTTCCCGCAAAGGTCCCGGTGCCAAGCAGACGAGCAGGGCAGGCACGCCGGCCTGCCCGCCTTCCCGGGGTCTATGGCATTTTATGCACCGCTGGGGCGGTGCTAGGATCGCTATTCAACGTGCAAGGGGCAGACATGAAATCTCAGTTAATCTGGGATAATGAAGAGGGAAGGGGGGGGGCAAGAGGAGAAGGAAGTTTTAAGTCACTAATAAAAACCAAACACAAGCAGTTTGCAGTAGCAAGCAGCTCGGAGCTGTGCCGTGCTCTAGCCGAGGGCCCGGTGCCATAAATAACTTCCCTGAGCGAAAGCAGAGGAGAGCGGGAGAGCGAGGACGCAACAACACAAAATTTTTCATTTTTCTCCATAAATCATTTCAGCGTGCGATAATATTTGTTTTTTCTAATGAGTCTCCTGTGATCCATTCTGGGAGCTAACATCAGGGCCTGTCAGGGGGTGATGTGTGGTGCACTTCAACGCTTTACAAAAACTGCCGGCTACACAGATTTTTTTCCCCTTCTTCCTGATGCTAAGTACGAACGCAGCCAATTTTTTTTTCCTCTCTCTCTCTCGGGCTGGTGGGTCTTTCTCCCTGGGCTGGGAGCACTTTGGTCCCCAGGACACAAAGGGCACGGCTAAGGGAGCCAGGTGAGGATCCCCGTTTGCTCTCCCGCCACACCTCCGCTTTCTTCTCGCCCTCGGGCAGAGCGCGTGCCCACGCCGGCCAGCCCAGAAAGCCGGGGGAGAGCGAGACTTCGTCGGGAGGAGCCCGTGGCGGTGCGTACCCCCGCGCGAGGGAATGACCTGAACGATGCAAAGACTCAGCAACTCATGGCACCGGCGACCTCCTCGACGTACAACCCAGTGTCAATCCGGAGGGCTGTTGCTGCTAGATAAATCACCTACCTTCCCCGTCTCCCCATCCCGGATCCCCCCCCGGCTGCATTTTGGGGTCCATTACCCACAGACCTAATGCCTGGTTTCCAGCATGGGTAGAAACAGGCAGCCTGGCATCCACGCGCAGCCACGATCCTGGTCTGCACCCCCCACTATCAGCCCTGGCCCAGGCTGCCTTCCTCGGGCAGGGGCTGGACCCGAGGATCTCGCAAGGTCCCTTCCCTTCCATCGCCGTGGGCCCTGGTCCAACGGGAGCAATGGAGCAAGAGGTGGTGCAGTCTCCATCCTGGGAGGTGTTGAAGGCCCGGGTAGACGAAGCCTTGTCTGGGTGATGGAGTTGGGGCTGGTCCTGCTTGGAGCAGGGGGCTGGACTAGACGTGACCACCTGAGGTCCCTTCCAGCCCAAATTTTCTAGGATCCCAAGTGCCTTCTAGCTGGGGCTTGGTCTATTTGTGAACAGGACGGATTAGCAGGCGCGTGAGTCGGTACCAGGACTTGCCCGGGCCCTTCCAGCCCCGTGGGCAACCCTGACTGCAGATCCCATCCTGATGGGATGATTGCCACGACTGGGAGAGGGCGCAGCTGGAGGGACGGGCACGAGACGGGAAGCGGTGCTGTTTGACCGCGGGCTCCGTGCCGGCCGGTGAGGACTAGTAACTCTCGGGTTACTAACGATGACTAGTAACTCCCAGCCCCCGGGAGCAGATGGTTTGTGCCTCGACCTGCCCCAGCAGCGCAACTGCAGCCCAGGCTCCCGGCGTTCCCGGCAGGCCGGTCAGCGAGCCATGGAGACCGAGCTCCTCTCACCTGGGAGCCAAGAGTGAGTCACGCTGGCAGAGCCGTCCTGGGGACGTGCCCGCGGCTCGGAGAAACAGACGTCCAGTCTCCAGGGAGGTCAGTGCAACACCAAAGGCACTTGAGGCAGCGATCACCCCAACGAGGTGCAGAGAGCGCGCGGGAGAAATACAGAGCAAGGGGGGGAGGAGGAACGACGCCGGGAGCAAACCGGCCGCTCTCAACAGCTCGCCAACGAGCTCCGGCCGCGCTCCTGACCCTGCACCCGGGGCGCGGAGGATGCTCCGGCCGCGCCGGGCAGCCGCCAAAGGGGCAACAAGCGGTGGCGGCAACTCTGCTCCGATCTCCCCCCTGCCAGAGCCGAGGCTGCTCTTAGCATCATCATCACCATCAGCATCAGCATGATTATTATTACGAACATCATTGTTACGCGGCTTCCAGGAGGAAGCTCTTAACGCCGGGCGCCGGGAGAAAGGCAAGCTGGCGAGACCTTCAGGGAGCCGTAACGTGGCGGGGCCCAGCTCCCAGCCTGTTTACTCTGTGCCAACGTATGCGAGAAGGAGGGAGAGAAAAAGGGAGAGGTAGTGAGATAAACACTGTCATGGGCCGTTTCCATCATCTACTCACAAGAGCATAATAAAGCCCTTGTAATATACTGGAACTTGTGTGGTCCCGGGGTCTAATTTGCATACTAATTACTCAGTGCAAATGGGAATGGGAGGTAGGGGGGAGGGCGCGCGGGTGAGGGGGACTGGACTATTTGCTCTGCCATTTCATATCATGCTAACAAGCTAATCCGGCGTGCAGTTAGCTCCTGATATATAACTGCTCATTAGTATTATAATAAAGTACATGAAACAACCATAAAACGTTATATACTGCACAAGTGTTGTTTTCTTGCCAATTATCTGCGGGCGGATTTATCACCGCAGTTGTTGCAAATTCCCCTTGGTGAGGTTTGGGTCGAATAAAGAAAGGTGTTGGTAGGGGGGGAGCCGGCGGGGGCTGCCTTCAAGGGGGAGAACATGTGTTTTCTTAAGTAGCACTTACCGATGCGCCATTTCATAGGAGAGAGGGGGGACGCCGCGTCGCAGGAGGCTACGAAGGAAAAGGGAGCCAGCAGGACAACGGGATCCGAGCGCCTCCGGCCTGGCCCGGCTCCGGCTCCCGTCGCACCCTCGTCCGCACCAGCTCCCGTTTCCTCTCCAGATCCCAGATGCCCCCGCGGAGGTCCCGGGGGGGCACACGCCGCTGTGTCCGCTCCGTCGGTGACACCCCTGGACTCGCCCCGGACACAGGTGCGCTCCCGGGGATGCGCAGCCAGGGACCGGAACGAGGGGTGCTGACAGAACGGCTGGGAAAGGCATCGCTGCCCCTGCCCCTCCTCCGGGAGCTGGCCGGAGCACCCCGCTGGCCGTACCGGCACCCCCCGGCCCCAACTTCTGCGGCCCCGCAAGGGCCCTAGGCAGGGTAGGTCGCCTGCCTTCCCCATCGCGGGCTTCTTTGGATGTGTGCAGCCCCTGGGAGCTCGGTCCGGCCCGGCAGACAGCTGACACGGGTCTGCACCAAGGCAGGGGCTGGGAGAAAACTGATGTCCTCCCAGCCTGGGAGCAGGGAGCAGCCCCAAGTCACCCCAGGCCAAACCACAAGGATTTCAGCCCCACGGTGAGCAGCCTAGAGCACGCAACAGTCCCCCTTCTCAGCCACGGCCAGGCCACGTCCCTCCAGCCCCACCCGGGCGTCCTGGCACGTGACGAGGGTCAGGAGCCCCGTCTGGGGGGCCGCGAGGCTGCCACCTTCACCAGGCTGGGCCCGTGCGGGAGCTGACGCCCAGCGCCGAGTCCGTTCTTCGCTCTCCTTCTTCGCCACGGGCTGCAGGGCACGGGCCACGGGGGCAGGTGCACCAGATGCACCCCACGCCTGCCCCCGCCCCGTCTGGGGTGCTCACGGGCCTGGGGGCTCATGCTCGCAGAGGGGCTCCGATGAGACTGCAGACCCCCCTCGCCTGAAAGGGGGGGCCGAGGCCTGCTGCAGAAGGGAGGCAGGTCGTGGGCTTTCCCACGCTCACGGGAACTCGTGTACCTTGCGGCATATTCACACATGCACACACACACACACACACCCCCCCCCCACTGCTCTACAGTGCAAGCCCCCTGCCCTCTTGCTGCCATTCCCACCTTTCCTCCTCACGGCAAAGGCTCCTGCACACGCTGCGCACACGGATGTGCTCACAAGGGCACGCATGGATACAGTCAGCAGCTACCAGGGTGCAGTCCCTCTTATACATGCGCGCACATGTGTGCACAAGCATACTCACAGTCAGACCCCAACCTGAGTGCAGTCCCTCTGATACATGACATGTGTACACAAACACATGCACATGTGCAGGTGTGCACTTACACACACACACGGATACTCAATCAGCCCCCCATCTGAGTGCAGCCCTGCTAATGCATCACACATGTGCACAAACACACATGCGAATGCGCACATACACCCCCGCAGGGATACACAACCAGCCCCAACCTGTGTGCAGACCCTCCCACAGATCGGGCACACAGACACGTGCATGCACACACACAAAGACAGTCAGTCCCTACTTGGGTCCCTCTTATATTGCACACACACGTGCACATGCACGATACATGCAGGCAGCCCCTACTTCGGTCCCCCCCACACCGCCTGCACATACAGATCCAGTCAGCCCCTACTTGGGTCCCTCACCCATCACTCACACCCCACACGTGTGCATGCACACACACGCAGACACACATGCATGCACACACACACCCTTGCTGCACAGAGTTTGCTTATTTACGGCTTGCTGCCGCCGGCGGGGCGCCATCTCAGCTCATAATCAGAGGCACGATATCCATTCTGCCGCCAGCGGGGAGCGAGTCGCGGCCGCGCCACTGCCCCCTCCACGCTCGCCAGCACCACGATCCGGGCGCGGAGGGCGACGACCCCCGACAGCCCCACGCAGCCTTCGTGGGGCTGGGCCCCGGTTTCGGAGCCGAGTTAGGGGGGCAAAGAGGGCGCGAAGGCAGACGCCCACACTTACTGTCGGCCTCTGTGCCCAGCCGGGGCGGGAGGAAGGGGGCTTGCTCCCCTCGCCTGCGCGGCTGGATGGGGGGGCACATCCGCATCCTCTCGCCGGTCTTCCCCGGGTGCAAAGGGAAGAGGGTGCAACTCAGGCCCGTGCCAGGGAGAGGATCAGGCCATTGCAAGCGACGTCCGAACGGGCACCGCCGGACCCGGAGAGCTCGGAGACCCCGGGCGGGAGCCGCTGCGGCCGTCGACACCGGGGCGCAGCCCCCGAGATAGGCCGCCGGCCGGGAGGGGAACTCCTGCTTACGGCTCTTTCCCAGGAGATAAATAGCGCGCAGTAAAAAGATTGCTACATCCTTTCAATAAAGATTTTTCCTCTTTCCCAGACAGCTTGTGAAATGTTTTAAAAGCTTCTCACATTTCCAGTGAAACCCACAGAGAAGAATTCTGCTTGTTATCAGCCCTGGACGCCCCTGATAGACGGATGACATTTTTCCCCTCCTTCCTCTCTCCTTCTTTCTCTCTTTTTTTCCCCCCTCTTCCCTTTTACAAGCTGAAAAGAGAGTCACAGTGTGTTTTATAACTGGCTCTCTGCATTTCAAAAGCTCAATGTGAGCTCTCTGCTAACCCCGATAAGCCCAGGGCTCTTAGCGTCTTAAATACCTTTGACAAGCTATACATTACAGCGCTAATAATTTGCCAAATTTGCGCCCATAATATGATATCTGTAAAACGTCAAGGGCGGTAATGCGATTAGCGGCCTCAAATGAAATATCGAACATTCTGCGTTTAGGCCCTGAATAGGGGAGAAAGGAAAGGAAATCAATCTCCAAAGCAGGAGGGAAAGAGGTGATAAGCGCGCAATAAAAAAAATAAAAAGGAAGCGCGGGGCCGGGCCGGGCGCGGGGAGCATCTTGCTCCAAAACCACCGCAGCCAACAACAACAGCAAAAAGAAAAACTTTTGCAAACGAGCCCGATGCCAAGGCGCCGAATAGCATTTGGTCGCCCTAACAACCCCGGTCGGGCCGATGGAGCGGGTGGGAGGAGAGGGGGGTCTGCCCTTTCCCCCCGGCCCCCCCACCGACTCTCCGCCCCAAACAGTTTGGGTCCATAAAACACAGGATGTGAAATTACAAGTAGTCGCAGGGTGGGCTCTCCCCTCCCGCGCCCGCACTCGAGGTGCAGGAATCGTAATGCGCTAATTATCTGAAACCGCTCCGGGAGAAAAGGAGCTGTCACATACCAGGCTGCAGACTAAATAACAACATCCCACACCTGCGGCTTTATGAGCCGGGGTCGGGGGGCTGCGCGGTTCTCGCCCGCGCAGCGGACAGTCTCCGGCCAGCCCCAAGGCCGGGGTGGCGTGACCCCGGCCCCCATCTGCATATGCAAATCACCCGGCATGTCGGGGGCGCTCTTTGCATTTGGATTGACATGGAAATCCATCCGGGGGTCCCGGCCGACCCATGGGGCAGGGGGAGGGACGGGGCGAGTTATCACAATGCCAGGAGAAATGTCGCGGCTACTTGCCAACGGAGCCAGACGCGGCTGCTGGGAACGTGGAGGCCCCCAGAAGCACGACGGCTAGGAGTGCGCGGGCAGGGCCTGCTCGCACGCCTGTGCTCGCCGTGCACGCGGAGCCGCCGTGTGCCGGATCGGACCCCGGGTCCGTCTCGCCCAGCATCCGGCACCACGCGGCGGCACAGAGCGGAGGCCGGAGGGAGAGCGCCCGGGTCTGAGCAGGGTTCCCCCGTTCCTCTCCCCCTTGCACTGCAGGGCTGGCCCCTGGCTCCCCTGCTCGAGAGCAACCAGCCACGCACGCGTCCCACCCCTCGGTGACTGGCTAAATCATCAGCTTCCACTGCAACGAGCTCCACATTTTAATGACACGCCGGGTGCGATTACAACTGGGTGGAAATGAATGCCCTCGCATTCGTTACAGGGGTGGTGCTGGTTGTAGCCGCGTTGGAGGCAGACGAGGTTTTTTGGATAAATCTTGTATTAAACCAACTTCAGACACCTGAAAGCTCGCAAAGAACAATTTTTCTGACTATTTCAGTCGGTCTAATAAAAGATATCACATTTACCCAAAGAACTTTGTCTGCCTTGCATTAGTTGTACGCATCTTTGTTTCCTGTTTTGATGCCAAATCCCACCTGGGAAGCGCCACTTTTGAGGTTCGACCGAGCTCGTGGGCTCCAACCTGCCACCAGGGAGAGGGAAACCGTGGTCCTTTGCATGGGGAATTGGACTCCTTCCATGGAGGATTAACAATGGCCCATCTGATGGGAGAAGGGCAGCGCCGTCCTCACCCACCAGCGCAGTTCAACACAGGCTGGCACCATGAACCCCTCCGCAGGTCACCATCTCGCTTCCTATTGCAACGGCTGGCACAATGCTTTGCACCCCGTAAGGATCCCTCTCACCCCGCAGGGTGTATCCTTGCTCGCTGGACACGCGGGTGGATGCCACCCAACAGAGCCGGGCGGTGAAGTCCCTCGAACCTGGAGGGAGGCCCGGCAGCTGGCCCAAAAGGGAGACTGGACCGGGATAGGCAGCATCAGTACCAGCCTCCTCGCTGACCTGCACCCTCGGAGGTCTGTCCCGCAGCAGGGAACATGGGGACTAGACCCAGGGCTGCTCAGAGCCAGCCACGAGCTTCCCCGGGCAGAGGGCTCAATCCAGACCCCTCTCCTGAGCCATCCGGGAGAGGAAGGTGCTGAGCCCCCTCCTCCGGCCGGCGCGGGGTCTGCTCCCCCGGCCGAGCATGGAATGGTCATTAGACGGCCACTTCTTGCGGCACCACGAGTCATTAAAGCCAGGCGGGCTTGGGGAGCCATCAGCGCCGGCCAAACGACTTCCCCAGATGTGGCTGGTTCTCAGGATGTGGGAGCCCCCATGGACGCCCACCTCCGCCGGGCCCGGCTCCTCCAGACAAAACATTCCCAGCGTTCGGCCCTCCGCCCGGGACCCCGCTCGCCGGGGCTTTCTAGGCCATTTAGCAGGAGGCACCGCTTGGTTTTGAACAGATGTTTCTCCCCAGCAGCCCCCGCGGTCGGCAAACAAGTTTTGCACACTCGTGCGAGCCCCGTCAGGTGCGCACGCCCGCACAGAGCACCACGTGGATGGCGCAGGGAGAGCCGGTTGCGCAGACACGGGCCCTCGCCGCGAAGGGCAGGAAGGATGGGCCAGTCGCTAGGCACGAGCGCAGGCTCCGGGAAGCACGAGTTCAGAGAAATCCCAGAGCCGCGGGGCTGGCAGGGAGCCCCAGAGGTCACACCTGGTGCAAGCCCTGCCTGAGGCAGGATCAGCCCCGTCCAAACCAGCCCAGACGAACCCTGTGTCTGACCTCGGAGCAACTTGACATACGGCACCCAGCACAGCCCAGAGGCCTGAGACATCCCCATAGCAGAGCACAGGCATTGCTGCACCTAGATCCTCCCTGGTCGATGCCTGGCCAGCCTCTTCTTGAACCCCTCCAGGGATGAAGTTTCCCTTTCCCATGGCCGCCCTGCTCCGACAGTGAAGAAATGTTTCCTAAGATCCAAACTAAACCTGCTTTGCTGCAACGTCAAGCCACTGGTCCACGCCCTGCTCCCTGCAATGAGAGAAGAGGAGGTCTCTTTCTCCTCCACGGCCGTGCAGGAGACGCTCTTATGCCCCTCTTGGCACCTTTTCTGCAAGCTGAACGTGCCCGACTCTGCCAGCCTCTCCTCGCCTGCCTTGCCTTCCAAGCTCTGGATCACGTTCGTCTCCTGCCTCTGGACCCTCTCCAACTTCTCCACATCCTTTTTTCGAACACGGAGCCCAGAGCAGTGCACACTGCTATGGCAGACAAGGTTTTTTGGGTAGATGTGATATCTTTTATTAGACCAACTAAACAGCTGGAAAAATTGCTTGTTGCAAGCATTCAGGCACAAATGTGCTATTTCAGGCATAGAGAGAGAGTCTGATGGTGAATCGTGTACTCCCCTAGGTAAAATACAAGCCAATATGCAAAATGCAGGTCTGGGAAAATGTAAACGTGGGGGTCCTTGGACCAACACGGCTACAACATCATACATACACACACACTGCTCTAGCATTCAAGTCCCTGCTCTGGCACGTGCTCCCTGTGCCACCTGGGGAGGAAATCTGTGCCCCTGTGCAGAGGGGCACAAGGTGTCCAATGTGGGAGCAGGATGGGCAACCCCAGCAGGATCCGCCCACTGTCACAGCGAGATGCAGCAGCATGTGGTCGACATGAAGTAGGAAATAACATAGGATCTCCTGGCCAGACCTGAGTCAGATACTGCCTGTGTTGGAGCAAGGGGGATGCCCACGTCTCAGACAGCAGCTCCTCCAGCTCGTCTTGGGTGGAAACAACCTTCCACCAGCAACACCCTCCTCAGGCTCAGCAAGGACCCAACCCATCGCTTAGTGAAGTCCAGTGGAGGGCAATAAAAATGGTTGGGGGCTCAGGGACAGGACTGGTGAGGAGAGGCTGAGGGAACTGGGCTTGGTCTGCAGAAGAGAAGACGGAGGGGGATTGAAGAGCAGCCTTCACCTCCCTGCTGGGGGGGCTGCAAAGAGGATGGAGCTGGGCTGGTCTCTGTGGGGGCAGATGATAGAAGGAGCAATGGGCTCAGGCTGCAGCAAGTTGAGGTTGGATATTAGGAAAAACTCTCTCATGGGGAGGGTGGTGAAGCGCTGGAACAGGCGCCCCAGAGCGGTGGTGCAGTCTCCGTCCTTGGAGGTGTTTCAGACCCGGGCAGACAAAGCCTTGGCTGGGATGATGTAGCTGGGACTGGGGCTGGTCCTACTTGGAGCAAGGGTTTGGACTAGATGTGACTCCTGAGGTCCCTTCAACCCTCGTTGTCTGGGATTCGTGCACTGGGCCACTCGCACCCTGCTTGGCACGGCAGGCACAGGTACGCCCGTCTGCAGTGTCTCTGCTCCACACTACAGGCCAGATCCTCTTCCACCCGTGAGGCATCTCCAGGGCACACAACACCCAAAGGCAAACCGGCTCCCCTCTGCTTAGGCCCCTGAAAAAACACTGATGCATCCACATTGCAAGGCGCCCATCTCTTGAGCCTGACGACGAAACCCCACAGGGCAGTAAGGTGGAGAAGGACCCCCAATTCCCATCCCTGACCTTGGGCACGTGCAGTTTTCAGAGCCAGGTGGAAGAGGAGGTTGCATTTACACACCCAGCTGTCGCACCGGAGCTGGATCTGGTCCCATGTGTCCACCTCTTGAAAATGGACCGCAGGAGAGCAGCAACCTTCAGCCACCAACCGAGGGACCTCGGGGGCCTCCGGCTGCGGGATCAGCTGGGTACAAGGCCCTTTGGCATCAGCTGAGCAACGATGAATCTGGACCTTAAAAATCCCCATTGATGCTACGAATCCAGCGCTCTCCACCCGTGAGGCCAAGGGCCCTTAGTGCTGCACGGGCCCGGAGGCGGGAGGAGGACAGCTGGGCAAAGGGCAGGGGAGGGGATGAACAGGCTAACAACAGGCGCTGCATTTGTCCCTGGACAAGTTGTGCCTGTGGCTGTCCCGGGACAAAAATATCCCAGGATTGAGGTGTCCACATATCACCTTTCTAATCAGGGTTTTGCGAGCGGCTGAATGCAGCGCTGCTTTTCTGCCCTGGATTCAATGACAATCCCGGGATACCCGTACAGATGTACCTAGCACTATCCCGGAACAAACAAACTGCCTCGTATCCCGGAGACTTTTTCAGGATTTATCCCAGGACAACAGATACGGACGTCTGTACGACGGCGCCTGGCTCCGAGATAGACAAGGGCTGATCCCGGGATCGATGTAACGTCTGTCTGCAGCCCAGTGGGAGTTTGTGGATCCGGACTAGGGCCAGGACCCTTTCTGCTGCAGGCGATCAACGAAAGACCCCAGAACCGCGCGGCCCGAAGTCCCCAGCCCGGAGGAAACGGGCACGGGATGTGTTACGCTCGCGGCATCGCGCACCCAGAAAGGGAAGACCCCGGGGAAGCAGAGGCTCACAGGGCAGACGATGCCCCGGGGGTCTGCGAGCACCACGGAGGAGGGAAACTATTCGGGACCCGAGGAAGCGTCCCGGCAGCAGCACAACGCTCATCTCCTCTGCCTGTTTGACCCGTGCTGCGAACGGCCAAGGGCCCGGCTGATGCTCAGCTAAGCCCGAAGTCTCGCAGACCCCACGGCCGACCCCACAGCACGGTCCACGGCCAGCTGCGTTGCTCCGGGCCCACCGTGGCCGAGACACGCTCCCCCCTCCCGGCACGCCGAGCTGCACGCTCCCTTGTTCGCGGCCGCGTGCGCCGGCACTAAGTGATGGACGTGAAAACACACACAGACACAAACACAGGGCCAGGGAACGTCCCTGGAGGAAGGGGGGAAAAAGAGAGCGAGAAAAACCCAACAGCCGTTTTCACCCCCCAAACCGTATAATTTTGTGTAAATTTTTACTTTAAACATCTCTTTTTTTCCCGAGCCATGATATAGGCCCTGTCAAAACCAAGGCCAATTACTGCCATTAGGTTCCCATTATGTCACTGCTTCTCCCCCCATTATGAAGGTCTTCAGCACACAGAGCTATAATCTTCACTCACTCTCGCTCCATCACTCCCAGAAGGAACAAAATTGTTTAAAAAAAAAAAAAAAAAAAGCCTTTATTTTGCCCCTGTCAACTCTGAAAGGAAGGAAGGGATAAAGAGAGAGAAAGAAACTGGTAAAGTTTTTAACTCTGAGGTTGCCAAGAGGAGCCGGAGAAGGTGCTGGACGGGGGCGCGGGGGCAGATGTTCCCATTTCCTTGCACCGGCGTCCGTGGCCCTTCTCTGCCCCAGCCCCGCTCTCGAGGCACCCGCTGCTGACCACGTGGCCCCGGAGCGGGCGCTGGAGCACGGGCACCCGGGGCCTGGCGGGACCGGCAGGAGCAGGCGGGTGTCCTCACTTCTCCTCCCGCTCTTAAAATGAGGGCGTGGGGCTGAGACATGACCCCAAACCCGCTCCTCGCCCCTGGGCACAGCTGCCCGGAGGCCACGCAGAGCCATGGGCGAGCATGAGACCAGGAGGTTTAGGGGCTTCCTCAGATGCCCCAGCCACGTCATCAAGGTCCTTTCTGGGAACCGGGGCTTTCTGCGTGCTCAGCTGGGAGGCGAAACAGGTGCCAGTGGCGGGCACTGCCCCTTCTCCACCACCGAGACCCCAAGCAAAGGCAGTGCGAGAGGGAGAAGGCAAAAGGGCCACAGTAAAACCAAGGATGAGCGGCAAGGTCCCCGCCTCTCCGGATCCTGGGCAGCTTGGAGCCAGGGTTTGTCACCGGTGCCAGAAACCCTGCCCCGGTCCAAGAGGGCGCGCGTCCCCCGCCGACCCAGGGCACCGGAGCGAGCGGGAAGGGAGCAGCGTTCAACCGTGCACAAAGCATCACCGTGCCGGCTCCGACCCTTCCTTCTTCGCTGCTGGGTTTGGGAGCCCTCGCAGCCCCTGCTCTGCTTCGAAAGCCAAGGAGCTCAGGATCCCAGAGCCACGGGGCTGCACCGATGACGCCTAATCCAAGCCCTGCCCGAGGCAGGATCAGCCCTGGGCAAACCAATCCGGACAGACCATCATCTGAACTCTGCAAAAAGACTATCATCCACCCTGATGCAGCCCCAGGCATCACAGCCGGACCTGCCCCAGGAAAGCAAGGGGTGGCCACTGTCCCAGTGAAAGGGTGGTGATATATCCTCAAGAGATCCCAAGCCAAGGCCGTGCCCCTGCTAGAGGAAGGCAGAACCGGCTTGCTCCGGGAGCTGGCAGGGGCCGGGGGACACGTGGCTGCTGCTATCCGGTGACTTGGGGGCTGGACGTCACCCCTGCACCTACCTGGAGAGGCAGGAAATCCCACCTGGCTCCTTTCCCCCGGGCCACGGTGGGACTGGAGCAGCTGGTGCTGGTGAAGGAAGGACAGCCAGGGGCAGAGGATGGGATCAGGGCTCAGAGGACACTGAGATGGCCAAGGGGAGCTGGCGAGGAGCAAACCCGATGTCCTGCCCCAGTGCCTGCCCCCGAGAGGGGGGTTCACACAAGCAGGCAAATGCGATTTCCCAGCCCAGCAAGCCTGAAGGGGCCATGCTGCCCCCACAGACATCGTCTCTCGCCTTGCGGTCAGCTCCTTGCAGCCAGTGAAACCAGGAAGGTGGAGGCCCAGGCCCCAATTCCAGGGGGCTAGCTTCTCTGCCACTGGGTGCTGGGTGTCCTTGGTCAAGTCACTTCACCTTCCCTGCACTTCTGTCCCCTTGCGAGTAAATGGGGAATAACCGACCTTCCTAAAGTGCAAACCCTGATGGCCACCAAGCACTGCAGCCAATACCACCGGGATCCAGGACAGCACGGGGGTGAGCAACCCACGCGCTGGACCTGCACGGCCGGTGAGTGGGCTGAAGCAAGTCCAGAATGGAGACACCTGACAAGGTGTCGCCACTGGCATGGGTGAACCGGAGGATAAGAGAAAAGGGGCTGGCAATGTATTCACATGCATCTCCTTTGACTCAGACCCTCAGAAGAAGCAACTGGGTCGGGATAAATGGTCCACGGCAGGGAGCGAACTCAGACCCCTCTCCGGGTCCAAAAACCATTGCAGCTGCCGCTGGGAAAGAGCCTGGCAGTGCCTGGGCAGCTAGGAAGCCCCAGCTCAGCCGGCTGCAGCAAACCCGATGCCCGGCTCCATCGGGAGCGGGAGCGAGCACGGCGCGGCAAAGTGTGACGCCATTTCATAGAGTCGTAGACTCACTGAGTCGGGAGGGACCAGGACAGATCGAGTCCGACCCCCGCCACGGGCAGGAAGGAGCACGGGGGGTCACAAGACCCCAGCCAGGTGCCTGTCCCGGCTCCTCTTGAAGATCCCCAGGGAAGGGGAGAGCACCACCGCTCTGGGAAGCCTGTTCCCGGCTCTGGCCACCCTTACCGTGAAGTCGTTCTTCCTAATATCCAACCTAAACCTGTCCTCCCTCCGCTTGTGGCCATTGCTCCCGGTGACCCCAAGGGGGGCCCTGGGGAACAGACTGTCCCTGAGTCCCTGCTGCTGGGCCCGATGAGGTTGTAGCAGCCATGAGATCCCCCTCAGCCTCCTCTTGCGGAGACTGAAGAGATTCAGGTCCCTCAGCCTCTCCTCATCGGGCTGGCCACGGAGGCCCCAACCATGCGAGTGGCCTCCTCTGGACCCTCTCCAGGTTCCCCACGTCCCCCCGAAGTGCGGCGCCCAGGACTGGACACAGGACTCCAGCCGGGGCCGGACCAGCGCCGCACGAGGGGAGCAAGACCTCCCTGGCCCTGTCAGTGCTGCCCCCGTTGCTGCAGGACAGGGCGCGGTCGGCTCTGCCTACTGCCTCGGCGCGCTGGCGACTCGTATTCACCCTGGAGTCAATCCTGACTCCAAGATCCCTCTCTGCCTCTGTGCTGCCGAGAGGGGCAGCCCCTGACCTATACCCATAACGCTGGTTCCCTCTCCCCAGGTGCAGCACCCTGCACTTGTCCTGGTTGAACCGCACCCTGTTCTCATCCGCCCACTTCTCCAACCTACGCAGGTCTGCCTGGACGCGGTCCCTGCCTGCGGGGGTATTCACTTTACCCCCCAGCTTGGTGTCATCAGCCAACTTGAACAGGGTGCTCGCCACCCCCTCGTCCAGGGCGCTAGTGAGGATGTTGAACAGCGCCGGCCCCAGGACCGAGCCCCGGGGGACTCCGCTGCCCACGCCCCCCGGGTTGACATCGACCCGTCCACCGCCACCCTCTGGGTGCGCCCCTGGAGCCAGTTTGCCACCCGTGTGACTGCATTCGTCCATGCCGCAGCCCCTCAGCTTGCCCACCAGAATTGGGGGGGACACTGTGGGGATTTGGGGGATCAACAGGCCATCCTTGGCTGGGATTGTGGCATCACGGAAAATAAGGGAGGTCACATCCAGTCCAACCCTGCTCCAAGCAGGACAACCCCAACTACATCATCCCAGCCAGGGCTTTGTCTACCCAGGTCT
The DNA here is from genome assembly GCF_001723895.1 of Crocodylus porosus. Classification (NCBI taxonomy): domain Eukaryota; kingdom Metazoa; phylum Chordata; order Crocodylia; family Crocodylidae; genus Crocodylus; species Crocodylus porosus. The sequence goes on along the minus strand of NW_017728907.1, from coordinate 45,990,882 downwards.
ATCAAGGATGGAGAGTTCGCCACTGCTCTAGGTAACCCGTTCAGAGCTTCACCACCCTCCTCGTGAGAAAGTTTTCCCTAATATCCAGCTTCGACTTCCCTTGCTGCAACTTGAGCCCATCGCTCCACCGCTGGGATGCTGCAGCCCGTAGCAGAGGTCCAGGGCGGGCGATGGAAACAGGGAGAAGCCTGGGGAGACACCAGGGTGCAAGGGACAGGCCAGGAACAACAGGGGACACGAGGGACGTGTACAACAATGGGACAGCGCGGGGGGATCAACGGGCCAACTCAAAGCTGAGCTTCCCCTGAAGGGAAGGAGCCCCCCAATGACCCCTCCATTTGTGGGGGGTTTTAAGTCCCAGTAGACAAAGCCCTGACTGGGATGATGTACTTGGGGCTGGTCCTGCTTGGAGCAGGGGGTTGGACTGGATGAGACCTCTGGAGCTCCCTTCCAGCTGTCATTATCCATGATTTTATGATATGTTTGAATGCATTTACACCCAATGTATAATTAACCCGTGGAACTCCTCGCCACAAGCTCCTGAGGCCAAGATCAAAAGAGAGCTCCAAAATCAATCAATAAATAAAAGAACTAGACAATGAAAACACCCCCTGGTCATATTAATTAAGGGATGACCCTTACATTAATTCGTATGAATGGTGTTTCAGCAGCACCTGGCTCCGACCACTGTCACAGGCAGGATCCTGGACCAGCCGTAACAATAGGCAGATCCCATAAATCACCTCCTACATTCCTAGGACCGTCCCCTTCCCCCCCACCCCAGAGAAACAAGGCCCCACACACCCACCACCTGACCCATCGTCTGCCCATTCCAGTGTCTTTTAAAGGGTTAAAATAAAACTTCCACATAAGAAAGGCCGGGAAAAAAAAAGAAAAAAAAAAAGGAGCCGGGGAGAGAAAGTTAATTGAAAATGCTGTTTAATTTTTCAGCTCCACTGGATTACACCCCGGCACAGATGGTTCATCAAGACAGTCTCTGTCTGTGTCACTGTCCGTCCCAGTCTCCCCCCCACCAGAGAAGGGGGAGGAAAAAAAACACAGCAGGCAGTAGCTAAAAAAAAGGCAACTTAACACAAAAGAGCATTCTGTGCCGCTCTTTTCAAGGCACTGGGACAATGCTCCCAACTTGATCCTTTCATAAAGAGAACGTTTCGGGGTCAGAAAACAGGACACATTAAGCCTGGAGAGGCAGCACTGGCCATTTTGCTGCTGACTTTCGTGGCTGGTTAGACGAGGGCGCTGGAGCCGGGTTGTTTCGGTGGGGTTTGGGGTTTTTTTCCTCCTCTTTTTCAAAAGGAGGCGGCTCTTGAGGGGCGCTCGCATTTGGGACTCCTCAGGCCTAATCCTTGCTCCAATTACAGCTCGCCCATCTCCCCGAGCGGAGAAGAGAGCATCTCTCCCAGATGAAAGGCAGCCCCTTTAAATGGATTACCCCAGCGAGCCGCCAGACTCGAGAACGCCAGGAACAGCTAATTAAAGCTGCTCAGATACGCAGAGCAAATCCTTCCTCCCTCGCGCGCGGCCCGTTTCATTCATATTTCCACTCCCGGCTCTTTATGAAGGGCTCGGCCCCCGCGCCCAGGTGAGGGGCGTGCGTGAAAGCGGGACCACACCTGTGTGCGGGGCACGCTCCCGACGCTCTTGGGCAGAGCTGCATCAGCGTTTTCGGATTAAAATAAGAACCTTGTTCACTGAACAAGGGGGGAAACCCCCCTCCGGGGTGTCATTCTGCCCCCCTAATTATGGCTTTTTGCAGAGACCCGGAGAAGGCGAGACCTCTCCTGGTTCTTGTTTCCTATGAACGCCACAGCGCCGTGAGGAGTGACGAGATGGATCGGCTGCTGCCCTTTGGACAAAGACCGGGTCCAAATCTTTGCCCAACGCTCATGCCAAAGCTATTTCCAAGCAAGCACGGGGATTTTTGCACCTTTGCACTTCCTGGTGCCAGGTGGAAAGACAGCAGAAAGGTCAGAAAAGGCCCGGGTTCAAAGCAGGAAAAGTCTCGGGAGAGCGAGGCAGAGCCAGAGAGGTCTTTACACGCTGGGTGCATCAACGCTAACGGCACAGGACCCCACCAACCCCGTGCAGTAACATGCCAGGCGAAACCCACGCCAATACGCTACTGCGCAGGAAATATCCAAAAAACCCATGTGCCGGCACTACTGCAAAGCAGCACAAGTTATTGCACATTGATTTACTACTTGGTTATGCGCACACTAAACTTAACGCGCAGTAACAACAGCGCATTAATGAATGTGCGGATGCACCCACTGAGACCACCGCCGCCCTTTTGGCACCTGCAAGCCATACATGGGCTCTGTCCCGTGGCGTCAGCTCCCCCATAACCAGGTCTGAAGCGTGAAGCACATGGCAAGGAGACCAAGCGCGGGCGCACGGCCCAGGTCCTGAGCAGGGCCAAGAGACGGTCGTCGGTTCTGAACCAGAAACGATGCCGCTTCGTTTCCCGTCATCTCTGCGCCAATCCCAAGACGGCCCCGAAGGCCTCGGCTCCACGAGGAAGGCAACGGGGCTCCCTACTGCCCTGCCAAGCTGGGAAGAGTGGGAAAATCCCCGCTAAGACGCGAGAGACGCCAAGCGAGCAGCTCAGCACTGCAGCAGCGAGCGGGCTGCAGAGGTAGCAATGGAGCCAGGAGCTCCAGCGCCTGCCACCGCGGGGGAGCTGCCGCGGCACCGAAGCTCCCGGGAAAAGGAAGGACAAGCTGCAACCCCGCGGCAGGGCGCGGGTGCAGAAGGTAGATGGATGAAAAGGAACTGGCTGTGCCATGGGGTCTGCCCCGGCTTTGGGGACCGTCCATTGTTTGTGGCTCAATCGCAGCTGCCTTTGATGATTAAGAGGAAGGGAAGAGGAGCTCTGTGCTCAGGGAGTCGCAAATCCACGTCTAATTACTCCTAACAAGGCAATTAGTGTGTGTGGCAGGATGGCATGGACCCTCGCACTCGGCGCTTTCACAACCCTGCAGCCCTCCTTCCTGCCCCCCGCGGCCCTAAAGACGCCAGGACGTTTGGCGCATCCCCGGAGGCTGGGCGCCGCAGAAAAGCCATGCGAGCTGGAGGCCCCGTTGTGCCGGCACTTTGTGCCTTTAGTTTTATCTTTGCTTTTGCGCAGGATGCGGCCGGCCCCGTCTCCAGTCTCACCTGCCCGGGCCAGGGTGCAGAGTGGTCGGCGGAGCAGAGCGGCCGGGAGGGAGGACCGGGTGTGGGGGAGGGCGGGGAGCAGAGAGGACCGGGGGGAGGTCGAGAGACGAACCAAGGAAGAGAAAAGAAAAGAAAAACCCAGCAGTGCACCATGTTGCATTGTTCACGCTCAGACCTTCAATTTGCTCTCTGCATTCTCCTGCAGCGGGGAGAACGTTACGCTGGCTTAAGAGACAAATCGGACACAAAATAAAGACCAAGCACTCAGCAGTAAAGCAATTATCGCAACATTTTATGCCGGGCCTGTTCCTTTTGAAGGCAGCCTGGTGCTGCCCGCATGTACCTTAACCCGTTCCTAATAACCATAAAGTCACCATTATTTACGGTACAAGACATTAAATAAATAATGAAAAAGCTGCCGGCGACGGAGCAAGGCAAGAGGGGGTTGGAGGGGATTCTCCCGAGACCGGAGCTGGCACTAGCTTAACCTGCGCTACGGGAGGCAAAGGAAAGCAACTCTGCAAAACCCAGGGGCGCTTTTTTTTGCCAGCTGGGAACTGGGCACAGGGAGGGGGGAGAAAAACCTGAAGTCGCTGTTTTTTATTTTTGAAGAGCCAAGCGGCCCCGGAAATCCCTGCCCTGAATCCACGAGAAAACTGCTGGAGCTGGCGGAGCTCCTCTGGAAGGCCACGCTCAGGGTCAATCCGGATTTAATCCAGACCCACAGCACAAAGGGCGATGCCTCGGTCCTCCGCCCTGGTCGGGTAACGCCTTGATCTGGCCCGACAGCGGGTCCCCCGCGTCCGCACCGCTACAACGCATCGGCTTCCCACAAGCTTGCCCCTTCCCGGCCCGTCTCTGCGGGAAGCCCCATCAGCCCGAGTCCTCCCGGCAGCGTTTGGGCTGCGGGAATCCACGTCTGGCACAAAATCCTTGGAGGTTCGGACCCGTGGCCGTGGCCCCTGGTCCCGTGGGAGCCCCGCCACGGCTGCTATTCACTGGCTGGAGACAGTACCGACGTCATGACATCTGTCCAGCGCGGGTCTGCAGCCGTGGTGCACGGCCGAGAAAACCAGCCCTGCGCAAATAAGGGGAGATTCCCCCCACGGGATTTCGCAGGCAGCGAGGGGACCATGGTTTTGCTCCCCACCGCCCAAACCCCCCTGCGGTTTGCCAGAAGCCCTAGGTCGAGGGGTGGGAAATATCTGAGCGTGCTGCTTTCCTTCCAGCCGGGTGCTGGGCACGCAGTCCACTCCTTCGGTGGACGTGGCACATCTTCCGTGCCCGCCACCCTTTTCTTCCAGTTACCGAGCCCCCACCAATGTCTGACGTAGACCCTGCAACAGCAGCCACGAGCTGCAAGCGCAGCCCGGAGCGGTGGTGCCGTCTCCATCCTCGGAGGCGTTTAAGCCCCGGGTAGACAAATCCTTGGTGGGATGATGCAGTCAGGGCTGGTCCTGCTTGGAGCAGGGGGCGGGCTGGACGTGACCTCCTCAGGTCCTGGCCAGCTCTCATTTTCTATGATTTGCTATGAAGCAGTCGCACATAACCGTGGCACAACATGTGCTACGTTACACGTGCAGGGTGCGCGGGGGCAAAGGTCCCGAATTTCCGAAGGGCCTCCGCCAGCTGCCTCTCTTAAAGGGAAAACAGCCGGACCAAACGAGCCCCGCTCCCACTTTCCCCGGGAATTGTGGAATTTCCCCCCCAGCTACAGGCAGGAGGCCCAGGACGGGCGTTCATTATTTTCTTCCTGGTGAGCCCGCGGTCCCACACCCCGGCCCCCGAGGGACTAGAAACGGGACGTTTGTCCCATTAGCAGGTCGGACTCCTCCACTTCTGATCACCCAGATCCCACCCCACGGGGCACTTGCAGAGCTTCCCTGGGCTGGGTCCTCATGGACGCCTCAACCCAGGGCAGCGATGGGACCTGGCTGTGGCTGGAGGTGCAAGGAAAAAAAACAGCTCTTCCTAATGCTTTGGGACAATCATTTCCAGAGCGGTTTCTCCGCGTCACACGGAGCACGGGCCAGGTGGCGGCGGAGGGGAGAAAATTCACAGCCATTTGCTTGGAAGGACCCTCATCGTTTCCTCATCCAGCAACGGAGCCAGCCTGCCACGTGAGCGGACGTTCGCCGGCCCACCCTGGCTCCCGGCCCCTGCCGCGATGGGACCCCGTGGAAGGGGCGCCGGGCCTCACGTGCTTGCGTTTCTTGGTCAGACAATGGCAGGGGGTGGAGGAAGGTCTTTGGTGATGGAGAGGGTGAGGAGCACCAGGGGGAAGGGGCCGTGTGTTTCTAACAGGGTGGAGGGAAGGGGGGATATCTTCCCCGGGCACGCCTGGGCACGGCACGTCTCCACTGCCGAGGAAACGGAGGCACGGAGCTGGAAAGACACGGTGCATGCCCTTGAACTGTGCGAGCTCTGCCACGACTGCGGCCAAACACCCATCCCTTAAGAAACGGTTTCCTTCATCCCTCCCGCTGACCCTTCTCCATGGCGCGCCCGAGCGCCGGGCCGAGGGAAGCGGTTTCCCTTAGCCGAGCCTGCGCGAAACAAAGGCCGAGAGCCTCTCCCGACGCTGAAGGCAGGAGTCGAGCAGACACGCACAAAAGGAGGGAGGGCCATCTGCCCGGGGACGCTGGTCGGGGTCCCCGCGCTCGCGGAGCCCGCGGCTGGGCCTGGCGGGGCTCCGGGGACGCTCCGGCACCGCGGCCGGCCGAGCCAGCGGGGGAGGTCGCTCTCTCGCCTCTCCGTGCGCCGCCGTGAGATTGGAAATTTCACGGCGCCCGGCCGGGGGGCTTCCGCGTGTCAGGCCGAACAAGCCTTTCTAAAGCCTGCTCCGCGGTGGCGGCCGTGTCCTCCCAGCAGGGGCCCGCACAACGCGCCACTCCCCGCCGCCGGCATCGGGGACACCCGGGGACGCCCAATTGCTGCCCCACGGGCCCGGGAACATGCCACGAGGTGCCGCGGGGCAGCGCGCGCCCGTGCCCGTGGGCTGGGGAGCCGGGCGCCGGGGCGGGCAGCTGCTCGCTGTAAGATCTGGTCCACTTCAGCGCCCCGGGAAGGGGAGCCGGGGGGAGGCGGTGGTCTCCAGGCATGGGTGGGTCCATTCTTCAGCAGCTTACGCGAGCCCAAGCTGCCGCCGGGGAGGGGGAGGCCGCGGGACAGGCTATTCAGCCGGGCCGATATTTCATACGTCCCCCGGCCCCGCTAAGCCAGCAAACGAGGCCTCCTCGCCCCCCCCGCCGCAACCGAGCTCCGAGATGACCCTTTGTGGGGTGGGGACAAATCCCCGCAGCCAAAGGAAGCATCATTAAAGCAAATGCAAAAGACGCCTTCCCACCCCCTTCCCAGCACCCACCGCCGGCCGGCCCGGCTGAAACGCTCCCCCCCAGCATCGCCCCCGTGCTCTTGCCCCTCAACAAAAGCCAAACTCTTTCAAAGCCAAAGCTGATTGAAATTCAGAAACTTTCCAGCCCCTCTCCCCACCCTGAAAGGAGAGTGTATAAAACAGGAGGACAAAGAGCCCTCCCCCCCAGCCCACCCCCCGGCATTGTGCCGTTCCGGCTCTTTAGGGCCGGCGACAAGGAAACCCCAGCCCTGTGTCCGGCCCATTGTTCCCTCTCCCGTTGCCTCCGCGGGCCCGGGGCCGAGGCGAGCCGGCGCGCACCCCACACGCACCGCGGCCGAAGCACTTAGCGCCTTTGTGCGGGGCACAAAGCGGCGCCCTGCGACGATGGAGCCGGGCCGTGTGATTTACTCACCTGCCTTTCAGCCCCTCGAGGGCCACGCCGGGGGGTGGAAGGGGCGTCCTCCAGCTGCTGGCGCTCCTACACCCATGCCCCCGGCATGTGCCTCGGAGCCAGCAAAGACCCCCCGACGCCGGCGGCTCGCTCCTCTCCGCGCTGGCCTGAAGGCGCCAAGCCCTTCGCAGGGGCTTAAGGGTCCCTCGGGAGAGGAGCTCAGCCTGACAAAGCCCTTCCCTGCCGTGCATGGGGAAGAGACCCCTGGGCTCCCTGGCACCCCCGGGGTGAGGGGCACCCCTGGAGGGGCCCATCCCCAGCCACCACCACCACCACCACGGTCCAAGAACTATTACATGCATTTATTACGGGTGCCCGGGGAAGGGTGGACTCTCCATCCCCAGAGGTCTTCAAGGAGAGGCTGGACTGGGCAGGGATGCGAAGCCCAAGCTCTGCTATGAGGATTTTCCAGGGCTCTGGGCTTTGCCGACTGCCCCAAGGGGCCAAGAAGGAATGTTTTTCCTCCTCCTGCTGCCACATATGTGAGAGTTTGTTAATCCATCCATCAGCCCCTTGGCAGCTGGGCCAGGGGGAGCGTCCCCTGACCCCAGGGAGCTGCACAGCTAGAGCCGCCACTCTCAACCAGGGTCCCCGGGGGATCCTTTCAGGGGTGCCTGGCTGTGTTCATGTGCTGACGTGAGCCCCAAGATCAGGCCAGAGGTTTCCGAGAGGCTTCAAAACATGTTGTGGCCTTTTTGCAACAGACGCATTCTTGTCAAAATTTGAGAGAAAACTAAGACACGACACTCTCCTAAGGGGGCCTGGAGCCTATCGTGGGGCGCATGGCACCCGCAATGGTTGAGAGGCACTGACCCAAATAGGAACAAGCATCTACATGCCTTCAGGGATCTGCCCGGGGCCCTCGTGGGAGCCCTATCTGTCCACGTCTCCCTGACCCTCCGTGCACCCGGTGCCCGAGTGCCCACGGCCACGGCAGGGCTCGCCCAGGGCACGGCCGTGCAAGGAGAGCAAAGGAGGCAAGTCTGCACGTCGGCTGCACCTGGAACCAGCCCGCGCGCCTGCTCCTACCCCGGTACAAGTGAAGTTAAACCGTGCCACTTGACCCCCCCCCCCCCCTTTCCCAGCTTCACGGCAGGACAAGAGCGGGCATGCAGGCAATGAGCCCCGGGCACCCCTCTGTAAGCAGACAAGGACCCCAGCTTCTCGCCAGCCCAGCCACGGGCCTGAGGATTTGCCCATCTGCAGCTTTCTGGGGAGGACTCAGGTGGCCACCGGCATTTCTAGACCCACGACTTACCCGCACCTGCTCCCTGCGAGGGCGCGTAGGCCCGTGCATCCTCGAGCAGGGAAGGCAGGGCCTGAAGGGTCAGCACGGCTCTGGAGAGAAAGCCAGCAGCGAGCACAGGCAGATACTGCCTGCGTGCACACACACGCACAAGCACACACCGATATTGCCTTCATGCACACACATGCACAAGCACACACACGTGTCTCCCCCCTTTCCTACAGGAAGCACGTGGGGAATCACAGGAAGACGCAGTGACTTCCACCTGGGGCAAGGGAGGCCAAATCTGCCTCCTTGGCTCGTGGGGTGAGTCGTGGTCTGTAGTCAGCGCTTCATCCCAGCTGTGCCTCACAGGCGAGTCTCCCTGAGCCTCAGCTTCCTCACCTGTGAAATGGGACTATCCACCCCACGTCTCCCTTTCAAGCAGCACTGGGACTGCAGGCGGTCGCTGACGCAGGGCAGGCTGGCCGGCGCACACGGCAGCCCCCTGCATCCCCACCACGGTGGCCTGCCGTGCAGCCCCCGGGCTGTCTAAGACAGGCTGCTAAATTATGCAAAATCTCCAGGAAGAGCATTAATTAAGCTTTAATTTTAGTAAATTGCCCGGGTGGGAAGGGTGGAGCCTGGGAACCATCACTCCTGCCTGGCGTGTGATTTGGAAACAGGACACCTCGTTACATACGACTCCCCGGTCGATGCGGTTGCCCGCAAGCAGGGGCAGGGGATCGATAGAGGAGTGGGGGCCAGGCCAGCCTCAGGCGCAAAGGACCCTGGACACACAGGGAGGGGAGGGGCAGGCCAGGATCCTGGTGTGTTGCACGCCTGCTGTGCACACACATGCTGGTCCCAGCCCCACGCAAACCGGGAACAAAGAGCGGGTCGGAGTCAGGGCATGGCAGGCCCACGCCGGCGCTTCACAAATGCCCGGCTGCAGAAGGGCCACCTCGCAGTCTGGGTAGCATGTGCTATCCCCATTTCGCAGACAGGAGCACTAAGGCCCAGAGACGGGAGACCTGCTCATGACTAGAGAAGCCAGGAGCCGTCACCCAGCTTCCTCCGCTCCCCCGGGCAGGAGTCGGTGCTCTCGCGGCTCCTCGGACAACCTTCAAGGTCTCGCCCACGGGTTCAAAACCAGCTCCCACGAGGCAGCGGACGATGGCACAGCCAACTGCGCAGGGTCCTTGCAAAAGTTTGTTCCCAGTTGCCTAATTTGACCCTAAAAAAAAACAGACAGAAAGATCCTGGCCCACTTGGAAATCCACCCTTTGCAAACAGGCCGTCGACCAGTCTCGCCAATCCTTACGTGCCGTCGTCGTGCCCGTGGAAAAGCAGGAGAGGAGCCAAAGGGAAGCAAAGGAGCTTCGAGGCCTGGGGCAAGCGTGCAACACACAACGGACCCGCTTCTGGGGCCCTTTGAAATGTCTCTGGCAGCTCCTGGCGCCGGCGCCACTGCCCCTGCCGCGACGGGGGTCTCTGCGGGGCGTCCACAAGATAGCGGCGATCATTTAAATCTCCACCATCCCCTCCCAAATAAAAAAAAGGATTAAAACCAAAGCCAAGACCGTCCCCTTAAAGCCCCCAAATAATAAACCGTGGGATTTGCAGTCCACAAGGTCTGACAGCTTAGCGTGTGCAAAGGGGGAATAAAACGCAGTGAAAAAGCCAACACCAGCCTTTGAACGCCGGTGCCCGGGCGCCCTCCGCGAGGATGGATTCGTGCGTCTGCTCCAGCAAGCCAGCTCAGAGACCCCCCAAAACGGCTCTCAGAAGTTGCTTGGTGGGTACCCCCCCCCCGCAACCATGTTTCTGCTTTTATTGTTTAAACTTTCACTATTTTCCCCCATAAGAAGAAAAGAGGGAGGGGAGGGGGGCACGAAAAAGAAGATCACCTGAAACTTTCCAGGTTATTCAAAAAAAACGAACACACATCTATTTTCATCTCTCCCGAAAGGATGGTTTCCATATTATTTGGGGTTTTATTTTTTCACGCTCGGCCTTTGAAGGCACTAGTCCCCACTGGCTGCCTCGGCGATCTGCAGATTTCTCTCCGCCTGTTGCGTTGGGGAAAGGTGAAGAGGGACAAGCGGTGCTCGGCCAAGGAGAACAAATCTCTCCTTTTGTTCCCCGCCACAAGGCTTTGCTAATTGCCAGTGGCCGCATTCGGCATTATCTGATGTCTCCCCGAGCAGGGGAGGGAAAGCACCGGGTTCAAAAAAGGCACGAAAAACATTTTTCTTCTCTCCCCACGCGGCCGGCGCGATGCAGAAGCCCAGCGAGGAAAGAAAGAAAGAGCGTGAGAGGGCAAAAAACAAATAAATGACCCCGGGCTGCTTCAAAGACCCCCTTTCTCTCCTATCAGCTTTTACAGGGGGCAATACATTTTATTCATTGCCAGGTCTGACTTATCGCAGCCTTGTTTTTAATGAGGTATAATAAGGGGAACATTTTGTAACAACACGGTTCCTCTATTTTATCCGACAAACAGCTGTGTCATGGCCGTCGCTGGGAGAATGAATCATATCTCCCTGCCTGCATATGCTAACTCCCATGTAATTACCCTCGCATCTTAAATAAAGCAGGCCCTAAACCTGTCGCTCAGATTACAAGCAAACGGTGCAGACCTCGTAACTGGGGCCTCTATCATTACAATTAATTTATCACAGGAGCGCCTGAGATTAGAAACCAGAATTAAAAACACGGAGCAAGGAGGGTGCCGCGGCGCTGCGAGCGAGAGGGGAGTGGGCGAGGCGGGCTAGCTCCCGAGCCGGAGGGAGACGGGGGTTTCTCCCCGCCGGTCCCGATGGCCCTCGTGCGCATACCTGCTGCGGCGTCTTGCTCCCCGAAACGTCCGGGCGTGGGAACGGAGAGAAACGCTCCCTGAACGATGCCTAATGCACGCAAGGCAACAGGACAGGCAGTCCCGGGTAGGGACGGCGTGGGCGCACTTGTGCACGTCTATTCACAGACGTGCCGTCTTAGATATACACACGCACACACGATAGATAGACGATTTCTATGCACGTGCATATGAAATGCTCGTGCACCTGCCAGAAACCGCAATCCGGCTCCCTGCCCAGGGACCTTCGATCCAGGGTGCTGCTGGCGGCGGTCCTTGGCATCGACCATCCCTCCCGTCCCTGCCCGTTGCCCCCGGCCGTCGGGTGTTATATGGCCCGTCTACGGAAGAGGGCTTTGCCGGTCTCTCGGTGGACCTAGACCCACTTTATATAACCAATAGGCCAGCGTCCGCCTCCCGCAGTCACTGGCGCGCGCTCATTCAGGGGCAGGTGCAATTACTCCAGAGCAGGCAGATGTGGGGTCGAGCCTCGCAAGGCTTCGTGAGCCTTCTGGAGACTGGCTTAAACCCTGACACCCGGTCATTTGTGTCCTTTCCAAAACGCGTTCACATTAGCTACGACCGGGCATGCCCAGTATCACATCCAGCACCTCCGAGTCTTAAAACCATGGTAAATTTGGGTGGAAGGGACCTCGGGAGGTCCAACCCCCTGATCCAAGCAGGACCAGCCCCAGCGCAACCATCCCGATCAGACCCGGTCTTGCTGAGCTTTCGACCCAGCAGCGTCCAGTGTTGGGGAGTTCCCCCGTCGCGTTAAGCACCGAGCGGACAATGCATTTCCTCTGACCGGTTGGGAATTGACCCTGGCAGACTCAGGACGTCTCCTTCGCCAGCCCACGCGTGACGGGGCGCTGCGGTCGTGCAACTCCGGCCGTCTCAAACAGCCGCCACCGCCGTTCGGGTTCTCTCCCCGCAGGAGCCAGGCTACGCGACGGTCCCCCCGCCCGGACCGCCCTGCGCCCAGGGCTTCTCCGGCGCCTGGTTTGCATTCACGGGGCTGCTCCAGCGCCTGACTGCCCGTGCTCATTTGTTACCGTAGGGCTGGCCATGAATGCCGCCCTTCACACGCGAGTTTGTTATTACAGGGTTACATCGGAGCGCGAGGCTGCTGACATCGATTTTTTTTCCCCCCTTAAGGAGAAAGAGAATTGAAGCAAATCCAAACTCCAGCTTCGCCTACAAATAGCTTTTGTGCTGGTCTAACTTCTCCGGTTTCGGGTGAAGGGTTTGCCAAGACAGCTACACCGATACCCCGCACGTACGGACAGGCTACGGTGTGACGAAGGCGCCCGCCGCCGCCGTGGCCGCTTTCTTTTCCTTCTGTTGAAGCCCATTTATGCTGGACCCACGTCGCCGCTGCGGGTGATGCTTTAACGACAGCGGTCTCATTAAAGCGCTACAACCTATGCACGCGCGCAAGCCTTTATGCAATGCAGAGGCCCCCTGACGGCACCGAGAGATACAAGGCACGTCTGTCGGAGCAGGGAAGCAGGGGACTCTCCGTCACTGGAGGGCTTCGGGTGCACGGCCCTGGGCAGGGATGTTGGAGGCCTGTCTTCTGCCTTGGGTATATCCCCGGCTTCTGGGTTTTGCTGGATGCCCCGTAAGTCCAGGAAGGAAGGATATGGGGTTTTTGCCTTCCTCAGAGGGGCTGGGGATGGGGCTGGGCCGCGCCAACGCTCCTGCTGGCCCCACCCTGCAAGGGCCTGGCGGGAGGGTCTTGTCCCCGCGCTCAGGATCAGACCGATGCTGCACTGGGCAGGAAGGGATTTTCCCCCTGCTCAGACTGGGGAGTTTTGACTTCCTCTGCGGCGGGGCACGGCCCCCGCCTGGGGTCTCTGGAGCATCCGCGAGGCCCCTCTGCAGCAGCAGGCCGTTGGCGGCCGTGGCCCCCCTGCATCCCGGGGCAACGCCTGGGGTGGCACCGGGGTGCTCAGCACAGGGTTGTGCCTGGGCTGGTTGGCACAGGGCTGATCCTGCCTCAAGCAGGGCTTGAACTGGATGCGGCCCCGCAGCTCCTGCCAAGACAACTCTCCTGCGACTTTACGATCTTTAACTCAAACCACCCAAAGCTGGCGGAGAGGTCACCGAGACATGAGTCGGTCCCTTCCACCCTGCACAGAAAGCCACACGACGCCCGGGCCGTGCTCCGCCACCACCACCGGACCCGCCGGAAAGGTCACAGCCCCACGCAGGGAAGAGGCGGTGGCGAGCGGACGTGGGGTCATCTCCCCTCCTCCGTCAGCCACGTGCAACCAAGGAAAACCTTGGTGTCTACAAGGACCCCCGGCAGGAACGGGGTCCAGGTCGTGCAGCACATACCTAATGGCGGCACTGAAACCACCGTGCAGGGAGCAGGCCAAGAGGGGCAGAGCCTGGCTGGAAATTGCCCTGGCTTTAAGCAGCTGACTCCTCCGACACCACCTTTCAGCGCTCCTGCGAAATATGAATTTTCATTTCCACCTGGGAGAAATTTTACAATCTTTGCATTCTCCTATGCTAAACAGAGGATGCGCGTGCCCAAAAGCTGGCAAATAAAAAGACCTTTTTTTTTGGCAACTATCTAGTTGGTCTAATACAAGACGTCACCTCCCCATGAGTTCTGATGACTTTTGCCCGCAGACCGACACGGCTACAACCTGTATCCCCAACCCATCCCCGCGGCTCCTCGCAACGTCTGGGATCATCGCACTGAAGGGGTCTCGGCAAACCCGCTCGTTCTGCCGCTGGCGCCGTTTGGGCACCGACAAGCGTTTGGCTGCTTTCTCTTCGCCTTCTGGGCACGTCCACGTGCCCGTGTGCGAGGCTCAAGGCAGCACACCCCCAGGGGGTCCCCGGTGCTTCAGGGGGGTTGCTTGAAAGGCAAAGGAGAGGGGCTTGCATCTATTTGAAACGTCGGATTATTTTTCCTTTCCTGGGTCATGCACAAATTTAATTTTTGTGAATATATGACCAAATCAGACGTGAGACATTCTGGACAGCGCTGCTGAGCCCTCCCTCGCGAGCGGCACAATGACGGGGCACCCAGGAGGGACACAGCACGTGCAACACGACACGTGCACCCCGCAGCATGCTCCTGGGTCACCGGGACGGCGCTTCTCCCCTCCGGAAAGCAGCGCTGCTCGGCGCCCGAGTCCTCCCGCCGATGTTTATCTGCACGTTTGCTGATGAACACGAGGAGCCCGGAGATCGATTCCCCGTGCATCTGCAGGTGGGGGGTCAATAGAGACAAGATGCAAAAATAAAAGCAAAAACACGCATTTTCTCATCATGGTGCTGGTCGTTTTGAAGGGATGAGCAATGGGGGTCCTTTGCAGCACCCCGATAAAGGGCCTGCCAGCACGGGCAGCCGGGCTATGCTGCTAAACCGGGGGCCGGGGGCAGAGGCAGTTGTGAAGGGAGGCTGCAAACATGCCTTTTTATTTTCTGCGGCACAATTGGAGAGTTTCCTCCACCCACCCAAACAGGCCCCGCAATGGTTTTCAAATGCAGTCAGCAGCTGGAAACTAAGGAGACTTCTGTCTCCTATTGAAAGTCTCCCAGCAAAGCCGCAGCCTTCCCCGGACCACCCCGGGTCATGTAAATTCAGCAGACTACCCATCCCTAACTCTCCTCATCTATCACCCGCCTCGGCTATCGATCGGCTGCTCCGTGCGAGCGGGCCCGGGCTGCCCATCGCTGGGTTGTGCAAATCCAGCCAGACGTGTGTGTGACTGCGCGGCTGAGCGAGGAGGACAGGTTCAATAACGCGCGGCTTGTTTTGCAGTCGCGGGGACTCACCGCCGGAGCGGGACCGCCCAGAGCGGGCGGCGGGGCAGGATTCCCGGGCAGAGCCGAAGTCGTTCGCGGGGAGATGCCGTCTTCTCGGCCTGGGACGAGTTGGTGTTGTTAGAGCTTCAAAAAGGCTTCTTGATGCCCATCTTAGTGGGGCCATCGGACCCCAGCGGTCTTTCCTGCCCACGCGCAGGGGGCTGCACCCGAGGAGCCGTAAGGTCCCTTCCAGCCTCGCACATCTGTAACGCCACACACTGCATGCAGGCCGGCCCCTGCGAGAGTCGTTCCTCCAAATATGCGGATTTGGGCTACACAATCAATGGTGATGGGCAGCTGCTCTTGGGCTCTCCCCCAGCCGGCTCCTTTGGCCTTTTGGCTCAGGGCAAGTGAAATGAGAGGGCATCAAAACTCAAGGCCTCCAGGCCTGCCAGGGATTTATAGAAAAACAGAAAATGAGGGCTGGAAGGGAGATCAGGAGTCACATCCAGTCCAACCCCTGCTCCATCATCCCAGCCAAGGCTTTGTCTACCTGGGGCTTCAAAACCTCCAAGGATGGAGACTCCCCCACCCCTCTGGAAAACCTGCTCCAGAGCTTCACCACTCCCCTAGTGAGGCAGTTTTTCCTAACATCCAACCTCAACTTCCCTTGCTGCAGCCTGAGCCCATTGCTCCTTGTCCTGTCATCTACCCCCACTGAGACCAGCCCAGCTCCGTCCTCTTTGCAGTCCCCCGGCAGGGAGTTGGAGGCTGCTCTTCAATCCCCCTTGGTTTTCTCTTCTGCAGACCTGGGAGTATCTGAAGCCCCATGCTGAAGAGTTTGGGATGTAGGATACTTGTCAGGACTAGCACCACACAGACTTGAATATGACTACAGGCCAGTCAGTCAGTCTCACCTCCATCCTTGGCAAAGTCTTTGAAAAGATTATTAAGGCTCATATATGTGAGAGCCCAATAGGAACAATGATGCTGAGGGGAAACCAGCATGGGTTCGTAGCAGGTAGATCATGCCTGACTAATCTGGTCTCTTTTTGTGACCAGGTTACAAAACACCTGGATGCAGGAGTAGGGGTGGATATCATTTACTTAGACTTCAGGAAGGCCTTCGATATGGTATCCCACCCCACACTGGTGAACAAGTTAAGGGGCTGTGATTTGGATGATTGCAGTCCGGTGGGTGGCAAATTTGCTAGAGGGTCGTATCCAGAGAGTGATGGAGGACGGGTCGGTGTCGACCTGGAAGGACGTGGGCAGTGGGGTCCCGCAGGGCTTGGTCCTTTTCTGATACTCTTCAATGTCTTCATCCGTGACTTGGACGAGGGAGTGACGTGTACTCTGTCCAAGTCTGCAGAGAGACTTGGAACTGTGGGGAGGAGCGGACACGCCGGAGGGCAGGGAACAGCTGCAGGCAGACCTGGGCAGGTTGGACAAAGGGGCAGAAAACAATAGGATGCAATTTAACAAGGAGAAATGCAAAGTCCTGCACCTGGGGAGGAGAAATGCCCAGTGCACCTACTGCCTAGGAAACGCCCTGCTCGGCAGCGCGGAAGCAGAACGGGATCTGAGAGTCCTGGTGGACTCCAAGAAGAACATGAGTCGTTAGCGCGAAGTCATCAGCAAAGCTAATGGCACTTTATCATGCATCAGCATGACAGACAGAACCAGGGGGGTGATCCTCCCCCTCCACGCGGCACTGGTCAGGCCGCAGCGGGAGGACTGCGTCCAGGTCTGGGCGCCGCACTTCAGGGGGGACGTGGACACCACGGCGAGGGTCCAGGAGGCCACTCGCATGGTCAGGGGCAGCAGGCCAAGCCCTGCGAGGAGAGGCGAGGGCACCTGGACCTCTTCAGCCTCCGCAAGAGAAGGGTGAGAGGCGACCTTGTGGCTGTCTGTAAATTCACCATGGGGGCGCGGAGGGAATTGGTGAGGCTCTGCTCACCAAGGCACCCCTGGGGGTCACAAGAAATAATGGCCATAAGCTAGCAGACAGCAGATTCAGACTGGACAGTAGGAGGAACTTCTTCACAGCTGGAGGGGCCAAGGTCTGGACGGGCTCCCACAGGAGGTGGTGCTCTCCCCTACCTCGGGGGTCTTTAAGAGGAGGTTGGATGGGCATCTGGCTGGGGTCATCTGAACACAGCACTTTTCTGCCTATGCAGGCGGTCAGACTCGATGAGCGATTGAGGTCCCTTCCGACCCAAACATCTATGAATCTATGAACCTCGTCAGGGTCGTTTGACCCCCGTACTCCTTCCTGCCACGGCAGGGGCTGGACTCGATGATCTGCTCAGGTCCCTTCCAACTCAACCAGCTATGCAACTTAATTCAGAACCCAGTTGGCCTGGAAGCAACATTTTAATTTAAAAAGTGTGGGCGAAATGCCTTCTTCTAATGGCTGGGGCATGAGCAGGAACCCTGACACAACGTCTGCGTCTTGGGGACCACAGCTGTCATGCTTTATTCCTTCCCCTCGGGGGAGACCTCATGCACGGCTCCCAGGCGGTATCTGGTTTGGCGCTGAGGGACATGAGTTTCCAGCCTTGTACGGGTCACACCCAGACCAACCTCCATCCTGGGTATCGCCCATGCAAGCCTGATGCCTACAATGCAACTCAGCCCCAGCGTGCCTCGGAAAATACCTGCTCCGCGATCCACCCCTTCATGCTCAGCTTTTCTCCAAGACCTCGGCTCTCCTTCGAGGTTTAAATCCAAAATGAGCAATCTCAAATGAAATCTAAACTTCAAGGGAAGTTGAGGTTGGATATTAAGAAAATCTCTCTCACCAGGAAGGTGGTGAAACACTGGACCAGGCTCCCCAGAGAGGTGGTGCAGTCTCCATCCTTGGAGGTGTTGAAGACCCGGGTAGACAAAGCCTTGGCTGGGATGATGGACTTGGGGCTGGCCCTGCTTGGAGCAAGGGGTTGGACTGGATGTGACCCCCCGAGCTCCCTTCCAGCCCTCATGGTCTATGATTTTGCAAAGAAATTTCAGAAGCTGAGCGGGATGTAGCCAACGAGCCCATCTAACACCCAAAACAGCATCTCAAAGAGGTCTCCCCTGGTCCAGCCGTGCAAACAGAGGCTGGCCTGAATCCTGAAGATCAACAGTGAAATTTCCAACTCTGCAAATCGTTCGCTTAAATGCCCAACAAAGGAGCTTCTCTCCCAGCCCTACCCTCTTGCGTCTCCCAAGGGGGTCCCGACGTCCCGAGCGCCTGCCGTGTGGCGGGCAACACCTCTGGTCGCTCGCCATTTCTCCAGTACCATCGAGCACCATCCCCTACAAATCTCCCAGGCTCCCTGATGCAGGGGTGGCAAAAAATAGGCATTTAATATTGAAATATAAAAGGTGCATATTTAATGCCTCAGCTGCATTAAGTGAAATGAATTAAAAGGGAGAGTAAGCTGCAGCCAGATATCCGCCCAACCCCAAGAAGCATGGAGTGGGAAAGACCATCCTGTCCCTCTCTTGGCAGCCCTGTTTCCTTCCAAACCTTTACGAGAGCTGTGCCCAATTCAGTGCCAAAGCTAGCAGAGGAAGCAGGAACGATGCTCCTTTCTTTGGACGAATTTTCCACACTTTGATAAACCCAAGGGACAGTAATAGTGAGCTCCTAGGATGGTATCATGATGCTCCTCTATAAACCTGTGGTGCATGCACACGCTGTACGCCCTGCCCAGAAGTGGTCCCTGCACCTCCGAAAGGAGAGAGACGACCTCGGGAGGGCAGCGAGGAGGGTCTTCTCTGTGACGAGGGGCTAATGAGGCCAGGCCTGCTCCGTTTAGAAAGGAGATGCTGGAGGGGGGACGAGCGGGGTTTACAAACTACTAAAGAGTGAAGAGAAAGTCAAGAGGGATTCATCACTGACCATAAACTGGAGATGTCCTGGGAGGAAAGGGGCATCAGTCGCTATTTTAGGGGAGCGAGGGGCACGGGCTCTGCAGCAAACCCTCAACACTGGAGGCTGCAGGGGGAGAGGAACGGGGGAAAACCCCAGTCGCCCTCCCTCCAGCCACCGCGCGACACCGGGCGCTGGGCAAGTCCGACCCGCTGCTTCAGTTCTTACGACAGTCATCCGAACCCCGACCCCAAGCGCGCCCCGATATTTTGCCAGTGCACGTCTAACACACCCCGCCCCGTCCCACCAGCGCCTGGACACCCTGTCGTGCCGCCCCGTAGCAACTCCCTATGTCACGCCCCGGATTTGAAGCACAGCAGAAAGCAAGCGATTCGATGCAAGGTCAAAATTAAGCCGATATAGGGGTATTTTAAGTCCCTGCATCGGTGGCCCTCAAGCTTGCTGGTGGCAGGGGACTCCGCTGTGTCCCTTGTCCCTGCCCAGCACGGGGGCGCGGAGCGCAGAAAAGGGCTGACTTTAATGGCAAAGATGGGGCTGCTCCCCCCTCGCACCAGACGCCAATGAAACCAAAACAAGCCCGGCAACCACACATGTCATAAGAATTAAAGGCATGGTTCCCACTTTCTAACGATGCTTTTACAGAAACCGTTCCACTGTAAAACTTTATGATTTGAATCTTTATAGCCGCCAGCAGAGCACATGTTCGCTGCCTTAAATTATAACTTAATCTCAACAGAATCGGCGCTTTCCAGCAGCTGGCAGAGAAAGGGGACGACGCGGAGGGCGGCCTCCTGCCCCGTGCCCGCCCGGCTGCTCGGGGGCACGGCGGCGTCGGGCGCCGGCGCCGCGGGATGCCAGACCGGAGACGCGCTTCGAGAGCACCCGGCAGCGGGAGGAGAGAGGTGCCCGCAGGGCGCCGTTACGGATGCGTATATCGCCACGATGACCAAAATGCTCGTAGGATAAACACGAAGGGGCGAGCGGGGTCCGTGTCAGGGATCCCAGCCACGCGCAAGCCCACCCCAGGAGCAAAGTCTTCGGAGGGGAAAGGAAACGCAGGAGGCGCTGGGACCCGGTAGCGCAGCCGCAGCGAGAAGCATCCCCCGAGCCGTTGCACGCCTTGCAGCGGACGTGCACACGTGCCATCCTGCCCCCTCGCCCTCGGGATGCCGGTGCGCCGACGGCCCCCCGAGCTCTGCGAGCCGCAGATGCGGCACTGCCGGGTGTCACCCCCTGCGCCCGGGGGACTGCACGCTCGGGCGCATCCGGGGGCCGGAGCTGCCCTGGCGTGAAGACGACGCAGCAAAGAAATGCAAACTGTAAGCATGAAACATTCAGGCTGGAAGAAACCCAAAGCACCCGCTGAGCAGACGTCCTAAAGCATCGCACGCAGCGAAGCTACGGACGGCCTCAGCGCGTTCATCGGGGCGACGTGTTTTTTAACTTCGTTAATGAACCCGACTGATCGAAGAGCAGGGGCGACGTAGAAAGACGCATCCGATCCCCAACGCGCACGGACAGACGGCGCCCTTCCACCAGCACCGCTCCTTGCTCTCAAAGCAACGTCCGCAGAGGTCTTGGCTGCCCCTTTCCTTCAGTCGCTACCATGTCCTTCATTTTTCCGTCGATGATAAGTTTTGCATTTCTTCATCTCTACGTAATAACTCGTCCACCCTTTCCCCTCGACTTGTGCCTCATACAAAACTCTCGCTATCTTCTGCTCAACCCTGCTTTTAAATTCTTTCTTGAGGGTTAACTCAGAGCTGCCCTCTCCTTCCATATTCAAAAATGTTTCTCACGTTTTATGGTTTGGAGGCAGGAGATGATGATTTTAGCAAACGGCAAGAATTTCCACCCAAGGATCTTTTCTCCCCTGCAAAACGCTGACTTGATGGTCCAACTTTTCCAGCACTAAAACATCCCAAGCTTTTTGAAACCAGGCAGTGATTTTAGGGGCACTGAGTCTCTTCCAGGCTTTGGCAACCGTGATTCTTCCAGCCGCTAGAAGACGAGTGATTAAGTCCTTATGACTTAAGCATTGCAGACTTGTTGGGAAAGTTGAACAGGAAGACTCAGGGGTTGTCAGAGTGCGTTTAATTTTCACATCTTTGTGAGCAGGGACCTAAATGACCTCCCGAGGCCCCTTCCAGCCCTGTATTTCTGCGATCCCATTCTCTCGACACCGCTAACATGGCAGGAAAAGCCACCAGATCTGCAAGCCGGTATGAATCCTAACCTCAGTAACACGGTCAACACGACACAACGGCGTCAAACGATTTCTCTCAAACCCGTGTTGGCAGAACCAAGCGAAGATCCGTGCAAAGGGAGGGAGCGTGCCTGCATGTCCACGTGGGAGCGCGTGCAACACGACAGGTGCACCCCCGGCAGACCAGGTGCACGAGCCCCGACGCCTCCCCTCTTCTCTCCTGGCCAAGACACAAATGTCGCAGAGACGACAGGATTCAACCGCGCAGGCACCGTGCACCGGAGGTGACATTTTGATTTGGCTGCTTTGCACGATGCCAGGCACGGGGTCAGGAAGAAATGGTCCCGAGATCGGACTGACAAGGACAACTGGGGGTTTTCCTTCCCTCTTTGCCTCTGGAAGAGGGAGTGGAAGTGACGGTCCACCTCCTGGGCTCATCTGAAGGCGACCACCTTGCATTCAACGCTGCCCGATCGGATCCCAACAATGCAGTCGGTCCCATAAAAGACATCACCTAAAGTCCCAGGCTCTCCAGGGCACATTTACCCGGCTACGTCCACCCCACTGCAGGGACCCAAGGCTTTTGCTCGGTCCTGGTGCTCCCGACCTGGCGCACGCTATAGGGTTGGGGGCGTCAGTGGTTGTTGAGGCTACGGTGAGGGATGACCTCGTGGGCGTGCTCTGGGTTTGTGTTTAAGAGAGGGCAGCACACGGGGAGTACGGCATGAGAGGTCCCTCTCTCCCACTGCTATCAAGGCCAAACCTACAGGCCTCAACTCTGCAAGCACATCTCCACAGGGAGCACATCTGGATGGCTGCGACCTGACCCGTGCAGACCCAGAGGCCAGCCCTGATCTTCATTCCTCCACGGGCGTGATCCCCGCTGCACCCACCGAGCTCCTACATCCCTGGCCTGAGCGCCTAACCCGGCACGGTGCCCGAGGAGCTGGGAGACGCCTGGTCCCACAGATCCCCACTCGCTATTTCACGGGTCTCGAAGACAACGCGACACCTTCGATCCTGTGTCTGCAAAGAAGGACGACCTTGACACCCGGAGCAAGAGACGAGAGGTCCGCAGGAGGCCGCGGCGGGTAGACGGGGAATACAAGCGAAGCCCAGAAGGACGAAGCCCTTGTAGCGCTTCTCCTCTTGCCCGGGCGCAAGTGTTCGGACACTGCGCGCGGTGGAAGGACTTGGATGGACGGATCAGAGACGGGCCCGGCTCCTCGTCGCAGGGGACAAGCATGCGGCATCCACGTGGCCCCGTGGGCACTGGCGACCAGACCGCAGATTGCGGCAAAGACGGATGCGACCGATTCTGCTCTCTCACGAGCTCGTTTCCCCCAGGCTTTCCTCTTCCATCCCTCCTGCTCAGCAAGCAGAGCGGGACCTCCCACCCTGGAGAAAGCCAGACCATTTGGATGGCGGTACCCTTGCCCTCTGGATCACAGACGATGCCGTCTCCCTCTTTTCCACGCACCTGGCCGAGACAGGAGCTTTGTCATCAGCGCCGCGGCCGAATCGCAGAGAAAAACGAGGCGATGCAGATATACGAGACCCGTAGAAGGAGCGGCAGGCTGGCATGCAGGGGGCTTGCCCATGATGTGCTTTGGGGCTCCTGCCCCTATTTCCTCTCCTATCGATGTGCCTTTTTTCCTGCCTGCCCCCCACTACCTAGGCACCGATGCCCAATTGCCACCTTGCAGCCCTCCTGCTCGGCAGCGAAGGGCTCCTCTGCTCGAAGTGCCGGCAGGACTGCTCAGACGAGCTTTCATGTTAACAGGAGGATCCCATCCTACTCGCCTGGCGTCGCTCTTCCCTTCACAGATCCGGGTAGCGGAGGATTCGGTCACCTTTGACTGCGGCGCAGAGCAGCACGAGCAGAACGAAGCGTTTTCTCGGTGGCTCTGTCCTATTCAGTTCGATGGGGCAGAGAAAGGGCTCCGAGGACGTCCTTGAAAAAAATACAACATTGACATCAACTCGTGGGAGACTCTCGCCCAGGACTGCCCTGAACGGAGGAAGATCTGTTGCAAGGATCCCAGTGCTTTGAAACCTTGTGATGACGACGGGAGATGGAAAACTGGGACTGGCAGAAACAGCGTGAACCAAGATCCCAGAGCCACCCACCCTGCATGCCCGAGCTGCAACCGTCTGAAGCGTAGTTCACCACCATCATGGTTGGCCAGTCTTCCTAATATCTAACTGCATCTCTCTTTCAGCTCCTTCTTCTCCTGTCCCCAAAATCGGCCTCATCAGCCATCTTCAGACCCACAAATGAGACAATCACGGAAGACAAATCACCCTCAACCGCGAGGGATTGCCCAAGACTGAAAGAATTGGCCAAGGTGATTTTGGCGCCGCTGGCTTTAAGCGCCTTGGAGAACTTGTGGAAGTCGGGGGAAGTCCCAAATGATAGGGAACGGGCACATACAGAGCCCGTCTTTAAGAAAGGGAATTACAAACCCATCAGCCAGGCCCCAGTACCTGCAACGATAATGAAGCAGGCCCTCGAGGGATCTATTACGGCACGCCTAGAGAGCAAGCGATCCCAATTTACCCTTGCCAGCTTGGATTCACCACGAGCAAGCCATGCCTGACCAACCTGATTTCCTTCTCTGATGAAGTGGCATTGCGGGGGAGCCGCGGGTGGGATACGCCTCGACTTCAGCAAGGCTTCCGACACCGTTTCCCACAACCGTCTCATTAAGAAGCTAAGGAAACACGGACTAGGTGACCATGCTCAACGAGCAGTCCTTAATGGCTCAACATCAGGTATCTAACGCAGTTCTCCAGGGGTCTGGCCTGGGTCTGGTGCTGTTCAACATCTTCATTCGTGATTTGGAGAATAGGATCCAGTGCGTACAAAGCAAATTTGCACGCGACGCCGCGTTGGGTAGGGCTGCAGACGGACTGGAGGGCAGGGCTGGGCTCTAGAACAAGCTGGAGAGGATGGGAAAAAATGGCCCACGATCAACCAGGTGAGATTCAACAAGGACAAGTGCAACGTCCTCGATTTGGGATGGAATAACCGCATGCACAAATCCAGCCTGGGGAACGACCGGCTGGGCTGCAGGACTGCAAAGACGGATCTGGGGGTTATCAACTAAACAGGAGCCGGCAGTGTGCTCCTGCTGCAAAAAAGCCAACAGCATCCTGGGTTGTAGGAACAGGAGGGAGGGTCACTTG
This sequence comes from Crocodylus porosus, assembly GCF_001723895.1. Lineage (NCBI taxonomy): Eukaryota > Metazoa > Chordata > Crocodylia > Crocodylidae > Crocodylus > Crocodylus porosus. The sequence goes on along the minus strand of NW_017728907.1, from coordinate 45,966,771 downwards.
CAAAGCTAGGGCAATGATTTTCCCACTGTTCAGCACCTGGAGCCCCGTGTCCAGTTTCAGCCCTGCACTTTTCAAGAGGGATGTGGGCAGTTTGGGACAAGTCGAGCAGAGCAACAACAGTAATTAGAGGCCTGGGAGGTGAGACTGATGAGGAAGGGCTGGAAGAGCTCGACTTATTTAGTCCAAAGAAGAGAAGACTGAGGCTGGCTTCAAATCCCCGAAGGGCAATGACAGAGGATGGGGACAGGCTCGTCTCTGTGGATGCAGGGGACAGGACTAGGAGCAATGGCCTCAAGCTGCGCAGGGGAAACCGAGGCTGGAGACGGAGGGATTTTGTGACCCTGAACATGGTCAGGCATGATGGGAACAGGCTGCCCAGAGCGGTTGTGGCATCTCCGTCCTGGGCAGTGCGGACAGACGCGTGGCTGGGATGGGTTGGCGAGGGCTGATCCTGCCTCGTGAGGTCCCGTCCAGCCCCGCGGCCCTATGCGCTTGCCTGGTATGAACTTGCCTGAGATGGCAGTGAAAAGGAAGAAAAGAGCAGGCATGCCCTGGGCAGGAGAGGTCAAGGTCAGGACAAGGAGCCCAGGGCCATGCCTTCCTAATTTTGGTGTCTGAAGAAAAGCAGCTGCCTCGCCGGTCTCCGAGGAGCCCACCGCAGAGGCTGTGACGTGCCCTGTGGCGAGGTCCACGCGCTCCCCGCCACGGGGATGCAGGGCTCCTCTGTGGGAAGGGGAAAGGGAAACGGTCCTCCTGAGCGTCTGCGCCGCGTCTCAGCCTCCGGGTCAGGCAGCGCGCGCAGGGTTAGGGTTAACTTGACTGACCCTCTGTTACTCAGCGTCACGTTTAGTGACCAGGAAAGCTGCTCCTGGGGCTTTTCTACTCGCGCTTCCTCCAGAACCGAGCCCGGCGACTTCCCCTCGGAGGATTTTCACTTCCCAGTGTCTGCAGAGCTCGGCTTGCAGCACGTAGGGTTTGCACAATTCTCTGAGTATCCCATCCTGGCTGCAATGAAGAAGAAACGCTGCTGTGGGTGATGGCGAGGTCCGTTTTGAGCTGTTTTAAAGCGTAGTCGAGGGGCTCGGCCGTTGTAGGGCGAACGCGGACGAGCAGTAAGCTGATCCAAACACCTCGTATGTTAAGAAACGCGACCGCGTGCGATGCACTTCGTCACCGGGAAAGGGGAAGACAAGGAAGAGCTGCGGACAGAAGGCGAGATGGTACATCTGCCGCACGCCAGGCGAGTTTGCAAGCGATGCTAATTCCGGGGGCTCTTCAATTAGGCTAATTTGCACATCACTGATGACTAGGGCCCAAGTCCCTGCCCCAAAGTGCTTATGCCCTGAATAGCCGGAGGATTAGGAGACCTCACAGGTCTCTGGAAGTCAACACACTGTCATTTGCTCTGATTTTAAGTGTTTCTTAAGGGCCTTCGGAGGGGGAGAATCTGAGGAATCGTGGGAGAAGGCATGATCAGATCAAGGATTCAACCTCCGCTCTCCTCCCGCGCCGATAATCCCCCGCACATGTCACCAGCAGCTCCATCCAAACGAGGAGGCCACCAGCCCAGGGAGGAAGGAGTAAGGCCCTGCATTGCACTTCCGCTCGGGGCAGGACCGGTGGCTTCAAAAGCGGTCCCGATGTCCCTCGGACAGCCAGGTCCGATCCTACGCCCCTCTTCCTGTTGCATCTGGGAGGCACAAAGCAAGCCCAGCGGCGCGCACGGTGGCCACGCTCCCGGTACGGGATCACAGACAACGAGGCCCGAGGGAGGTCTCATCCAGTCCAACTCCCAGCGGCACCGGCCCCAAGTACATCGCTTTGTTGAGCCAGGTCTTAAAACACCTCCGAGGAGGGGGATGGGAGGGGATTTGGCAGGGGAGCCGCGCACGGAGCTTCGCGCTGCCCAGGCAGGTCTTGCACGCTCAGAGCCGTGTCCGTGCGCGTGGCTGTCCAGCACGGCCCAGCAGCCAAGGGTCCTCGGTCAGACACAAGACTTGGCTTAAACACAAGACTGCAAGCTCTCAGCCCCCAGGGAAGCTGGAACCGCTTCTCGACACCCACCCTCCCCTCCGACCACGCTCGGGCTCTTTTTGAAGGGTTTCCTCTTCCATTCCCATGTAGAGACTTGCACGCACATGCTACTTCCCCACCTGGCCTCGCCGCCACGCGGGTCGAGAAAGCACGGCTGCGCACTCGCAATCCCCGTTGTTTCTCGGTAATAAATGACGAGGACACGCTGCAAAGCTGAAGGAACGGGGCGGGCTCTTGCAGGCATGAGGGAAAAGGAGGAATTGCAGGCACCCAAGAGCGCCGGCCGCAGCCGCGCCTCGGGCCCGACGGGGACGGCGCGGTAGGTCGCGCACGACCCGCCCGGGAGCTCGTTCGCACTTCGCCAGCGCAGCAGCGACGGGCAGCCCGGAGATATCCGAGGCAGATAGATCAATTATGCTGGCAGCAGTCACCTTGGAGCAATATTTGCCTGTCATAACCCCACAATGAATTGACTAGCATTTAGGGCCTAGCCCAATGCCCACGGAAGTCAATGAGGCGCTTTACATTTACTTCGGTGGCTGCCGGATCAGGCCCGTAGGGACCGCTAAAATATCACCGCGCTCCCGTCGTCGGTGGAAGTTACACGGATGTGCAGAGAGCAGAAACGAGAGTGCGAGGTTGGGCGATTTACCGGGGCGGTAGCATTCGGCGGCCAGAGGCCGCCACCCCGTTTCGGGCAGAGAGTGAGCACACGCGTGCAGCACGGGACGCTGCGTACGAGCAAGCCGGGACACAGGTGCCAGCACCTGTGACCCATCACGTGGCACGATGCGTGTGCACTACGGTGCTCACGTAAATGCACGCATCTCAACCTCCACCCCCGCCCGTCCAGCGCAGCTTAACCGGCCTCCCGGCGCGATCTGGGGCGCGCGCTGGCATCGCCGAGAAGGCGGCGGGCGGCCGCGGAGAGGGAGGGCGCGTGTTCGAGTTGCGCGGCCGAACCCCAGCGCGCGCGCCTTCCCGAGTGCAGATGGATACCTCGAGAGGTCCTTCTCCTCGGTAAATAATTCATAGAAAACAAACAATCCCGGGTCTGTTTGTAGAAGAACAAAATATTTCTTTAGAAAAGTGAAGTGATTAAGTGCGGGAGGAGCGGGAGATGACAGCTGGTGTCGGCAGCTCCTGATGAGTCACTCCGCTCCCCGGGAAGCACTGCCCTGCTTTTTAACCCTTCGAGATTCCCGGGAATGATTTGTCACTGGGGTTATTAGCATTTCTCCCCAGATATCGACAGCTTGTCTTTCCTCCTTCCAGCCGGTGAGTGATTTCTTCACACGCTCGCCAAATATAGCCAAATCACCATGGTAAACGTATTGACAGAATCATATTAACAGCTGCTGAGCATTTACAGGGCTGTAAGTTATACAAAAAAAGAGGGAAGGAAAACACACATGGAAATAAACCAACTCTGATCAGCAGTGACAAGCATTTATTTAGGAGTCGCCGGCTGGAACTATTTTTTATGCTTTAATTGCTAATTATAGGCCCCCGCACAGGCGCGGCCCGGGCCCAGGTTATATACTGCTCCTCCACCCCTGCCTGGCCACCCCGCACGGCGTGCGGCACTAACGGCACCCGTTGATCTCGATGATCTCCCAAGGTCCCTTCCAGCCCTAACGTCTATGTCTATGAAATCTATGAAGCCCAGACGGCGAGGAAGCGAGGCCCGCGGGCATCGCCGGGCAGGGACGCGGGGGGGGTTCGGATGCCACCTTTCAGAAACGGAAACGTGCAGAGGGCCGGCCCAGGACCCCCGCGCTCTTGGGCTAAGCGCGTTGCAGGCGCGTGCCAGCCCCTCGCGTCCGCGGCCGGTTTTCTGGGCACGTGGAAACGGGACCGTGCGAGGCAGCCGCTCACGCCCCGACACCTTCCTTCCCAGACGCGCGGCGCTTCGCGTTGCTCCAATACGAGACCCAAAGCACCTCGCCTACACGAGTCCCTATCCCCGCGCCCGAAAGAGCCGGGGCGCGCGCGAGCTGCCTTTGCAAGAGGCTCCGAGGCAAAGGGCGCCAACGGGGCAAGGCGAGCCCAACCCGACGCGCCTCCGCATCCTCACCGCGCCAACGCCATCGCGGACCCTAGATCCTTCTCCAGCAGCGTCTCCGAGGCGGCTCCTCTCCATCACCTGCAGCCCCCGCTCTGCCGGGGACTCCCAGCCCCCCCCGGCCATCTGTTGCTTAGTTACTACGCCCTAAAGTCTTGAAAAACTGGTTTTCTCTGGAGAGCAGGGACCGCCTCACCAGGTGCTCTCAGCCCAGTGCTCGATGACCAGCTTTTGCCAGGCTGGTGCGACCAGCCCTTGGGGTCTGAGCTCGGAAGGAGCTAAAGTGGCACCAGGAAGGCAAAACCGCCCGCAAACCAACCCTTGCAGCCCAAACGGAGTTTCCTCCATAGCCCGATGCAGACGCAGACAGAGCGCTCCCGGTCTGCGACAGAAACAAACTGCTTTCTTGCCTCTGCGCCGGCCTCAGGCTGCTTTACCGCTCCATCCGGGAAGGGCACGGGCCGTCCGCAGACGCTTCCTCAGCCTGGCGAAGGGGCTTGGTGCCCGAAAGTTTGCAAAGAAGTTTTTTTCTCCAACTATTTGAGTTGGTCTAAGAAAAGTTACCGGATTTACCCAAAGAGCCATGCCTGCCTGCAACCTTGGATGAACACAGCCGCGACCTACACCCCCGCAGCAGAAATGATGCACCGACCCCGGATGAAATGCCTCGTCCCACGACGTGGGCAAGAGCAGCGAGGGTTCAAGCAGCAGGACAGCCCCAGGAAAGGCATCCTCCAGGAGAGCAGGGCTGTGCTTCTCACCCGATCTCCCAACACTCGGTCCAGCCTGGCTTTAAAATACCTCCAAGGGACTTCCAGAAATGGATGTCACCGCTGTCGTCCTCGTCAACAGCTTCTTCCTCTTCATTCGAGCCAATTCCTCCTCATTGGACTCACTGGCGCCTTCTCCCATTCATGTCCCATCCTTACACCATCATGCAGACCCTGCAATGCCGGTGACTTTACCAACCTGGGCCCATTCAGCAGTCCATGCCCTTGGACATCCCTGTTCCCTAAATGCCACCCATTCACATTTTCAGCTCCAAAAGCCTGGTCTCATGGGGCAGAAGAAGTTGGGACAGCCATGACAGCCGTGGAGTTGCTCATCATCGAGCAATCCCTCGTACAGACCTAAAAGATGGAGCCTCGGCTGCAAAGAGACACCGCCAACAACCCCAAAGAAACCCACAAGTCTAGGCTTTCTCCATGGGGGCAAGGGAAGGAGACGATAACGGTCCAAGATGAGCCACCAACATCATCAGACCTGGAGGTTTTGCTCCGCACCGCACGTGCCTAAAGCACCGCTGCCCTCGAGCAATGAGACACCCCCCGCCCCCCCCCACTCGACAGAGGTCGTGTGTGTTTCTGCTCAGCGTGGTCTTCCCCAGCTGGGGAGAAGAGTTGACCCATGCAACATTAAACGAGCAAGGCTCAGTCTGTTCAATCAGCAAGTCAATAATAAGCGTTCATTAAAGGGATTTGGAGGCCGCAATTTGGGCACCTTGCCTAGCCAGCCACCCAGAGAGCCGTGCAGCAAGAGCGGGGGCATTTAGAAGTGGGGGACTCGATAAAAATCAAGCATCCAACCAGCAAGTGAAGGTTTTGGCTCAGACAGGCGACGACGGCGCACCCCGGTGCCGTGCTGCTGGCGCGAGCTATCGGACGCCCGTGCAATCTGGCTCGAGAGATGCAGCTGCTGCCGAGACCCCCGAATTTGGCAAGTCCGCACAAAGCTGAATTCCTCTGTTCGACTGCGTGGCTTCATCTCGTCGCGAGAAGGGGAAGGGGCCGTGGGGATAAGAAGGTAAGCCGTCAACTCGCTGCACCCCACATGCAGGCAGTCTGTTCCCCCGCTGGCCACCGGCCATCCTGGCCCCTCGACCAGAGCAGACGGCGCGTCCTCGCAAGTAGCTTTTCCTTCCCCAGCAAGGGAAAGCCTAAAGGGAAAAGCCAGGAAGCGATGCATAGGCAGGCGGGAAGCCTGCGAGCAAGCGGGGTGTGGATGGATCAGGCTACCTGGACCGCTGCCCGAGAGGAAAACTAGAGAAAAGAAGGCTCAGCCTCAGGGACAACTGTGGCCCTACGGTGGCCCGCCGCGAGTGCGAGACCCGAGCGATGTTCTGGGACGCCGGGATTTCCGCCGGCTCGGGCCGGTCCCCCTCGCCCCACTAAGAGCCTTAACGTGGCACCAGCCTCAGCGTGATGGAGGTCAGCTCTGCACGGGGCAGGCCACATCTGGAGTCCTGTGTCCAGCTGTGCCCCCACCCCGCTACAGAAGGGGTGTGGTCACACTGGAGAGTCCAGCAACAAAAATGTTTGGGGGCTGGGGGACAGGACCGGTGAGGAGAGGCTGGGGGAACTGGGCTGATTTAGTGCAGATGACTATGGGGGGATTGAACAGCGGCCTTGAGCTCCCTGCCGGGGGGCTGCGAAGAGCACGGAGCTGGACTGTTCTCCGTGGGGGAAGGAGCAACGGGCTCAAGCTGCAGCAAGGGAAGTTGAGGTTGGATATTAGGAAAAACTCTCCCAAGGAGGGTCATAAAACACTGCCACAGGCTCCCCAGAGAGGTGGTGGCATCTCCATCTTTGGAGGTGTTTAAGCCCTGGGTAGACCAAGCCTTGTCTGGGGTGATGCAGTTGGGGCTGGTCCTGCTTGGAGCAGGGGTTGGACTGGATGTGACCTCCTGAGCTCCCTTCAACCCTCATTTTCTAGGATTCCTGATTCACTCCGGCCTAGAAACTCTCCCAACAGTTCACTTTTGTCCTGGGCAAACTTTGCCCCGTCCGTTTCCTGCACCCTGACTTCCTTTCCTCCTTTCAAGGAGCAGCGGGCAGTGTTTCCCGCATGGCGGTGACACGGAAGGTGCAATGGTCGGGGCCAGAGAGCATTTGGCAGCACCCAGACGCCTCGCAGGAGAGCTGGGCAAGGAGGCGATGTCCAGCGAGCAGGGCAGGAGGGAAGGCGATTCTGCTGCTTCTCACCCACGTTCCCAGGAAAGCGCTCGAGGGAAAGTCCGGCTTGAACGATGCCAGGGATCTCAACAAACACCATTTCAAAAGGCAGGGCCAGGGACCAGCCCCCCCGGCCCGACCCCTCTGCCACTCCACTCCATCCTCCCTTGCAATCAACTCGAATCAGCTTAATAAAATAAACTCCTTAAGGCCAGAGCTGTAAAAGGGAGAGAAACCCCCCTCCATCTCCCTGACTATTAAGCCTCTTAGAAGTTAGAAGGCTGCTAAAGAAAGTGAGACTGTGCCAAGCGGCTTAGGAAAGCCCCGGGGAAGGGGGGCTGGGGAGGGTAAGACATGAGCCGCGGCGGCTGTGGGTGGGGCGGTGTTACCAGCAAAGGTCTGGGGCTTCCACCACATTGGGTGAAAACCTGCATCCATCTGCAAATGCGTTGGGCATTTCTTCCTCTTCCAGCTGCCCCCACTGGCAATCAAGCCCCTGAGTGCAGCACGGAAAGGAAAGGTATCAAGAGCTCAAAGGGCTGCGATGGGAGGCATGGAGGAAACTCGGCCCTTCGCGTTCACCCTCAACATCAGACGTTCAGGGTGGACACAGACACGTGTCCTTGAGGCATGGCCTGCATCTGCCCGGCAGACACGGCGGCATTCAAATGCTTTGGAAGAGCTCGTGGGCTAGTCTGGATCGGGCCCGTGTCTGCCGCGGAGATCTCCCCCAATGCAGACGCCACCCAGCCTCTGTCCCGTCCTTCACACCCGGAGCATCTTCACTTTGAATTCGTGAGGATGCATCTACCCCGGGGGGCATGACATGGTGCAGGGGAGCTTTCAGGGGAAGCATCCCACGAGGACCAGGGCATAAGTGAATCCACTCCCTCACAGCCAACAAAAGAATATTCTCCAAAGAGCGAGCGCCCTTCCCTCCCTGCATATTGAGCAGGCCGTGCAGCCTGCGGCCCCGTCGAGGCTTCCCCAGAGTAGTTCAGGGCACAAGTGTCCAGCATCCTGACAGATGTGACTCATCCGGGACCTGAGATGTCTGTATTAGATGCGCAAAAACGTGTAATCATCAGGAGCAAGGCACTTCCTAGCAAACGCAGGAGGCCCGGCCGGGCCCGGCCCTGCTACTCTCTTCACCACCGAAAGCGCTCCATGGTCCTGAACACAGCGCTGTGGGGACTGTCACGGTCAGGGCGCACGGCAGAGATGTACGGGGAAGGAGTTGGCTAAAGATGCACAAGATACAAGAGGAAGAGCCGTGCAGGCAGGCTGAGGCCAGGATCTCATTCTTCATGTAGGAGAGCTCCCTCTAGGTTAAACAGGCCGGTATTTCAGAAGCTGTCGCTCGAAGCGTCCACGGTCTGCTCTCATTTCTCTTATTTCTGTAGCTCCAGCAGGAAGGGCCTGTTATTCAGGGGGCCGGGAAGCACCCTGGAAAATGCGGCGCTTGCTTTCTGCTTGTGCATCTGCTGCACCGAAGGGCAGGGTCGTCGCATCAGACGGGCAGTGGCGTGAATCTGGAGCGACTCCTGCCACTCCAGGATTTACACTCACAGACCTGAATTCGAGTATGCCAGGAGCACATCTTCCCACGCAGGACCTCTCAGCCAAAACCGGAGGCACGCCGGGGACGCGCGTCTGTCCCCAGCAACCAGATTTGCCCTTTACCCAAATGCGAAGCCTTCAAGGAGCAGCCCTGCAGCACCCGGTGTCAGGGACTTGCAGAGCCGGAGACAGAGAAGATGGCGGGAGCTTCTAACAAACTCATTCCACCCGTCTCTGCCTTGGACCACAGCTTCCCAGTTTATTTTTATTTTATCGGCGCCGCTAATAAATATGCAGCTCACTAGAACGAGAGCAGCAGGTAGCTCTCGTTTACAGCGGCATGCAACCAGCTGCAGCGCTCGGGCCCCTGCTCTGCTATGCAGCATAACACCTACAATAAAACACAACCGTCCTCGCCGCTGCGCCCCTGCCGCCACCCCGGTACGTGCCGCACGTTAAAGGAACGAGTCCAGAGCACAGAAGGGAGCTCGCCGCTTCCACAACAAGGCGTCGTGTCCAACAAGGGTCGAGCACAGCCACGTTTTTATTTTATTTTATTTTTTAGACAGGAGGAGAATGCTGTTTGATTAGTAGTTTATGGCGTGTTTATCATTTTTATCTCCGAGACACTCACCAGCTTGCTCTTCGGGTCTCATTGATTTAGCAGGTCTTTTCCCCTGTAGACAATGCAGAGGGTTATATTATAACCATAACTCTGCATGTTGTAGATGGGTTTCCGTTGCTGGTAATGCGCCGCTTTTGGTGCGGTGCTTGTAAAACTTCGCTACAGAGCCACAGGAATTGCCAGCCTGACTCAGACGTTTGGCCCATCGAATCCAGGCTCCTGTTTCCAACAGCGGCCAGTATCGATGATGGGTGAAAAGCAAAGCTTGCTAGGATCCCCCTCTAACCTAGAGCCGTGCTGATGGCAGTGATAACACTTGCTACCCACAGAGCTTCGCCATGCAGAAGGGGCAGGATTATCCATGGCGCGGATGGGGAAACTGAGGCACAGGAGGGAGGCTTCCTAAATCAAGTCAACAGCAAGAGCCAGGACTCTTGTTGGTCAGGGCAGCCAGGCCCTTGGAAGAGTTGATGGAGGGCACAAGCTGAGCTCTGCAGGTGTCTGGGGCTCATCCCCCTTTGCTTTTCACCCACTCCTTCCCCTCCACAAATGAGTATTTAGCATAAGAAGAGAGGCCCGGGCAGCAGGGAGGCATTCGCGGTCCCTCGTCGGCAGCAGGGAAAAGGCAGCTGGCTGCAACCCAGCCGGGACCAGGGGACGAGGCTTTTCACATCTGGCTAAGTACTGCTAAACCCTCCGACAAGCTGCCGAATTATTACAGCACTTCTGCTGAAAAATTAGCACGCTTGGCTGACTGTGCCAGGGCAGAACTGGGGGGCAAGCAGCTGCCCCGAGGAAAGGCGCTCGCGCCTGGAGCCGGAAGGGGCTTTCCCTGTGTGGGACCTACTGGGAAACTTGCTCCCCCCTGCCCATTTTGCCAGTTCGGGGCAGAATTTGGCCCGCAGGGAAGCCAACGGTGCAGCCTGCCGAGCGCCCTCGTGCCTTGCGGTTGTTGTGAGACCACAAGACATGCAGGTAGCACGGCACAAAGCGGGGTGAGCGGAGCCGGGAGCAGGTTTGCAGGCCTTGCCTTGCCCTCGCCTGGCTCTCCATCCACCCGCCCGCGCTGGGGGCGCTGCCAGGGGCGTCCACGAGGGACCAGCGCACCAGGGACAGGAGCACGCTCCCGTAGCCGAGCTCGCTGGAAGAGTCACCTCGCTGACCGCAGCAGGGTTGGGAGTAGATCATGGCATCCTAGAAAACGAGGGTGGAAGAGACCTCGGGAGTCACATCTCGCCCAACCCCTGCTCCAAGCAGGACCAGCCCCAACTCCGTCATCCCAGTCACGGGTTTGTCTACCCGGGTTTTTGCAAACCTCCAAGGATGGAGACTCCTCCACCTCTCTGGGTGACCTGTCCCAGTGTTTTACTACCTTTCTAGTGAAAAAGTTCTTGCTAATATCTAACTTCCTAATTCATCTTAGGCAGCCCCGATCCCCCCTGCATCAGCACAACAGCGCATTGCCTCTACCAGCGCCAGCAACGGGGACTGGCCCACAGCCCAAAGCTGACCCTGAACTCGCAAAAGTTAGTCCGGGACGTAGCAAAAGGCACCTCTGAGGGGGCGAGCGGGTGTCAGAGGAACACGCAGGACAGGCAGAAAGACGGGACGAGGAGGGCAGACGGTGCCTGTGCCTCGGAAACAAGATCTCAAAGCACAGTTGTACTGGGGGGGCAGCAAGCCCGAGCGTCTCGGGGTTTCGATGCGCGTGGGAAGGGGCAGGGCTGCTTTCACAAGAGCACCCCGCACCAAGCTGCCCTCGCCGCCTCGCTCCGCGGATCTCTCGGAGACCCCGACGGCAAGACGACGACAAACAGGACGACCCGCGACTGAAGCCTCTGGATATTTCCTGGCAAATCCGACCCCCCCTCGCTCTCTCCAGCGCAGAGATGGCAGCTCCACGGCTGGTTTTGAACGTTTCTTGGCAGGCTGAAGGAGGAAAAAAAAGAGGCGTTTTGCTGAAGCCGTTGGTGAAAAGGGCTCGGCTGCAGCCAGGCCCCCAATTCCACTTCCAAATTGTAATAGTTTAAGTACCTGAAAATAAATATTTTGTCAGCTGTTGAGAATGAAGAAGTGGCTTCCAGCTCCCAGAGGGGGGAACCCTGCAGAGAGGAGCGAGGCTGAGAGCGTCTGCTGCAGGACGAGCTTCCCCGTCTCCTCCCAGCACGGGCGTCCAGACCCGCCCTGACCCCGATGGGACAGGACCACGCATCACACCTGCCCCACAGCAATTCAGGGGAAAAGCCCCTTCTGCTCAGCTAAGAAGAGCAGCTGAAGAAGATACACCCTGGCATTGAATCTGCAGAAGAGGAGACCGATGGGGATTGAATAGCAGCCTCCACCTCCCTGCCGGGGGGCTGCAAGGAGGACGACGGAGCTGGACGGGTCTCAGTGGGGGCAGACAGGACAAGGAGCAATGGGCTCAGGCTGCAGCAAGGGACGTTGAGGTTGGGTATAGGAGAAACCTCCTCACCAGGAGTGATGAAGCACTGGAATAACCCAGGGAGGCGGTACAGTCTCCATCCTTGGAGGTTTTGAAGACCCGGGTAGACAAAGCCCTGGCTGGGATGATGCAGTTGGGGCTGGTCCTGCTTGGAGCAGGGGCTGGACTGGATGCGACTCCTGAGCTCTCTTCACACCCTCATTTTCTCGTATTATATCCCCACGTCCATCAGTAGGATTCAGAGTTAACCATCCGATGCAGCGCTGCCCACCCCGCTGCTTCACACTACCCAGGCCGTGCTCCCAGGGATTTCCGCCACACCTGTAAGGCCCAGAAACACATTTTTTTCTTTCCCCCCACCCCAATTAAATCATGAATTCTGAAGAAACCAAAGGATGGCCGATGCCAACACCATGGCCCGCCCGCACGGCGCGCACGCCAAGGAGAGGGAGATGGGAATTATCCCAGTGGCACGAATTCTTCCGGGTTTCTGGATGGGACCCGTGGTAAAATCCACGGAGGAAGGGCCCCCTCCCCAACAGCCCAATGGAAGAAGATTACAACGCAGGAGTGACCTCGGCCACCTGGGTCCTTATTACGTGGAGACTATTGAGACGAGGGCACACGACAAACGTGGGAAGATGGGCACCCATCCCCTCGGACGAACAATGCTGCCCTTCCTCCCGCAATGACGGGGGTGGGAGACGGAGACCCCCTCCCCCAAAATAAACCAGAGAGCAGTTTTGCAACAGAGCTAATTGCAGCCCATGAAGGGTTAACCCCCCCCAAACTCTCCTCTTGGGCTTTTCCACCAGCCACGGAGGACACGCTGCAACGCCACGAGGTGGAGGCCGGGCCCGTCAGGAAGGAAACCAGCGCGTCCAGAGTTTTGTTGTTCTAAAGACTTTTTTTTTTTGTTTTAATTTTATTTTACGGCTCAGGAAGGAAGCTGGAGCCTAGGCTCCGACTCCAAGAATGTCGCTTACTCATCCTTCCCTGCATTATTCCTTTTATCTCCCCCTTTCATCTACCTTACCCCAGTTCTTCCCCTCTTTCTCTGCCCTCCTGCTCTTCAGCACAGTTCATCCAAGTTTCCTTGCTTTTTTTAAACTTTGGCCACCGTCCTTTAAAACAAGCAACCGCCGCTGCATGCGTTAAGCCAGCCTCCGCCTCTTGCCTGCACGTGGGCACTTCAGCCTTGGCAGGACCCTCCGGGGACTTCTGCAGCGTCCGTGTCCGAGCTCCTCCCAAGCAACGAGCTTGCCCTCTGCACCCTCTTGCAAGAGGAAAATGCTGCAGGGGCCCCCATGTAGGATCACAGGCAGTGAGGGCTAGAAGGGGCCTCAGGAGGTCACATCCAGTCCAACCCCTGCTCCAAGCAGGACCAGCCCCAGCTACATCGTCCCAGACACAGCTTTGCTACCGGGTTCTTAAGCACCTCCAAGGATGGAGATGGCACCACCTCTTTGGAGAGCCTCCAGTGCTTCACCACCCTCTTCATGAGCAAGTTTTTCCTAATATCCAACCTCAACTTCCCTTGCTGCAGCCTGAGCCCATTGCTCCTTCCATCACCTGCCCCCACTGAGACCAGCCCAGCTCCGTCCTCTTTGCAGCCCCCCTGCAGGGAGTTGGAGGCTGCTGTTCAACCCCTTCTCCGCGCAGTCAGTGAGGAGGCGTCCAAGTGAGAGCCCGAAGCACGACTCCCCCCCCCCAATCTCCTGTGGATGCAGCTGCCAGCAACGCTCACATCACATTGGGTATTGCAGAAATGCCCAGTAAGACACGGGCCAGAAAGTTGCTATTAAAAAAGCACACTTCCATAGGCAGAGAGCAAGCTGGGGCAGAGCCCGTGCCCGGCTAAATGCCTTAGCTACTGCAGTCACGAATGCTGTTCTCCTGGGGGCCTGCTGGGATAGTCCAGCGGACGCCACCAGGAATCGCCCTCTCTCCCCCGTGCATTGGCAGCAGGGCAAGTGCTCAGCAGGGAAGAACCGGGCGATGCATTCAGATGCCCTGCCGGCCCTCATGCAATCCCACATGGGTGCAACTCTGAACCAGAGCCACCGCTGATGGCATCCCAGCGGGAGACACCTGTACGTGAACAAGCACGAGGAGCATTCAAGCTCCTTTGCTCCCTGCCAGTCCTACATGCCGGGTCCAGTTTTGACGATACCGGTGCAAGGTCTACTCCAGATCGACCCCAGGGCGAAAGCCTCGCTCCCCACGACGATCCTCCAGGCACATCCCCTCTCCTAGGACTCCCGCTGATGGCAGGACATGGCATGCTAATGTGGGCAGGGGCTGTGCAACCCTGCACGACACCGATCCGCTGGCACGGCCGTCCTGGCCCCGTAACCGTGCCCCTGCGCCCGCTCTATTCCAGCCTGCCCCCAGGATTTCTGCATCAGCCTTTGCAGGGCTTTCCTGCCCTCCTAAGCCAGCTCTGGGCTCTCATAGCAGACCCTGCCTTTACTCTGCAAACAAACTCCCCCTCCAGCCCGTGCCAGCCCTAGGCTCCACCACTGCCCTTCACCCTTCGACCTACGCTTCCCTGCCCACCACCGCGGCTCCAAATCATGAATGAACACAGGCTGCCAGCCATCACGCAGCTGGCTTTGTAATCAGGGCCAGGATGTATACATGCACGTGCATCGTATGATACCCAGAGGAAAGGGGATGGGACAGCCACTGTGCTAGGCAGGTGGGGTAGCCACGTAGAAGCTGATGGCCCCCCGTCTCCGCTGCACATCTTCCTCCAAGTGGCACATCTGCTTGTACGAATTCGCACAGGCTGGGGCCTTTATCCCAGTATCACTCACTTCTCGGGGCTGCTGAGGTCGCCCATTGCTCCGGCACCCCAATAAAGCAAGCCGGTGGCTGAGCTCCCACATCGAGGCATGCTTCCCTGGAGAGGCAGGAGGCGAGTGAGCAGCAAGGGACAGCCGAGATAAATGCACAGCCCGCGATGAATCGTTGCGCCGGTGCCTGGAAGTGAAACCGCTCTGCAGCTTGGGAGGCGAGTGAGCCGAAGACGCTGGGCTCCCGTGGCCAGGTGCCTGCGGACCCAGGCTCATCGCCGGCCGGGGAGCCGCACGGTCCCTTCTGCAGGCCGGAGCTGCTTTCCACAAGCGCGTGGCATCCTCCACAGCACGTCCCGCGCAGGACAGAGCGCAACGCAGCACTGGCAGGATCCAACCCGCTGCAAACAGAGCGGAGAAGAGTTGCGGTCCTTTCCCACCCGCACCGAGTCACGAACTGGCCTCTCGCCTGCGGCAAAACAGGGCCATTCGGATGCGCCTTTCCCACCCGGCTGCCACGGTCAGCACGCCTGGGCCCGAGAGGCGCTCTGAGGAGGGTTAGGCTCTGCACCCCCCTCCCGCTTCTGTCTTGTAGTCGGGCTGCAAAGCTGCTCCGTTTCCAGTGGTTTCATTCTGCTGGGGGTGGGGGATTTTCTCCAGGAGGGGTTTATAAGTCTGAGCTCAAGGAGTACTCTGATTTTCTATGTTGCTCGTATTACAGCTATACCCAAAGGCCACTTATTTTGGTCTGCAGTTGTTCATGCATGCACACACACTCATGCACACGCGCACTCATGCATGCACACGTGTGTGCACATGCTCTGAAGGGCTCCTCTTGTTCCAAAGCACTTGTCATTTAAATTGCAAAGAGGAAGGGAAGTGAAACACGCTCAGAGAGGGGAAGTGACATGCCCAAGGTCTTCCAGCAGGTCAGTGGCAGAGCTGGGATTAAACCCCCGAAGCCTTCCAGTGTCCTGACTCCCAGCCCAGTGCCCGCCCACGCAGCTTCCCAGCTGCATTAGAAACTTGAAATAACATTTTTTAAATGGGTCCAGGGAGGACAGCGAGGGGAGAGGAGCGGTGAGTAGGCTAAGCTACTTCCAGGACCCTCCTTGCATGCGACTGATCGCCAGAAGATCCTCTCCGCAACGACAGGTTACCCCGGGCCTCTCCGCGGTGAAGCGCGCCGGGTGCTGGACAACTGCTCATGCTCGCCAGCTTTCAGGAGCTGCGGTTTGCCGAGAGGGGCTGGGGAGGGGAGACAAGGTCAAAATCCAGCTCACAACGCGTTGTTTTGAGGAAGACGGGATAGAGAGAGAAAGAGACAGGGGTTAAATTATATTAAGCAAAGCCAACATGATTCAGATTGAAAAGCCCGGCAGACAGAAACGCAAATATGCGTTCATCCGAGAGCCGGCGTCCTGCTCTGTTTACAAGCCCAGCGCCGTTCGGAGCGGGTGGGTGCCCTCATCCCCCCGAGTGCCCTGCTTCCCTGCCCGCGGACGCCCTCGCGTTTTGGGGCGAGCGAGCGCCCAGCACCCCCGAGAGCCTGGCCCGACGGGTCGCACGTGCTGCCCTCGCTGCCCCCCGTGCCGCGGCCTGATCCTGCAGCCCCGCAAACGCCCCCGTCCCGAGCCCGGCACCAGGGCGATGCCGGCCCGGCTCCGGCTCCGGCTCCATCTCCGACCCGGCCTTCTGGTTCGAGGACTCCAGCCAGCGCCGAGTTAATAAAGCCCCGCGCTCCCACGGGCACGCGCGCGCGCCGACCCTCCCTTTCACGTCTGCACACAACCCTCGTATAACTTTTTACATTTTCCCTCCAAAAGAAAAGATTTCAGTGCTTTTATTTTCCCTCGTAAAAACGAGTATGTGCCGTAAGCCCGGCGCTCGCAAGCAACCCGCGAGAACAAAGCATTTTTGTGCGCTGGAGGGAGGACGTCGCGGGGAAGCAGATTCCCGTTTGGGAAACTTGAAACTGGAGGGGGCTGCTAGACCGCAGCGGCAAAACCCCGCGCCCGTGTCCCCGGCCCCGAGGAGGGGCGAGAAACAACAAAAGAGGGACTGCAAGAGCCTCTTTCCCCCCGAGCTACAACTGCTCCGGGCCACTACATCTTCCCCGTCCCGGTCCCTCGCAACCCTCTCCCTCCTTCCCCCAGCTCAGGGCCGGGCTGCCGCGCAAAACGCCTGCGTGGGGCCGGCGCCGATCCGCGGAGAAGGATGCCTGAATGATCACAACCATCGTCAGCGTTTTAAAAAGACAAGACAACAAATGAAAAAAACCCCAAGGCACAGATAGGATCAAATCCTGTGCCCCTTGCTCAGGCAAAACTCTCAAGGACTAGTTCGCACCAAGCCCCACGCACATCATCCTTTCCCATCTGAGACAGCCCCCTGCCCGGCGCAACTGGAGTCACTCCTGATTTACACCAGCACGACTACAAGGAGATGGGCCCAAAAGGTCAGTTAGTGCACGCAGGGCACGGCCGGATCAGGTCCCGCGTGGAGGACTGGAGCCGTAAAGCAGAAAAATACTTGGACGTCCAGGCGGGGAATACACTTGTCAGGGGATCTAGCCGGAGGTTCGACGGCGCCCGTGTTATCGCGCACACCCCGACAGAGCTAACCGTCCAGACGCAGATAGGTATGCGCGCACACACATGCACACAGATCAAAGATGCATATCTAAAACCAGGGAGAGATGCACACCCGGTCTTTCCAGGGAGCACTGCAGGCTACACCCGCACGTTTCAGGAGACGGTGAAACCCGGCCACATGTACAAGCACCCCCAGGTGCAAATACACCCAGAAAAAGCACCGAGTTGGCTTTGCACCGCCGCAAAATACCCCAGCGGCCTCCAGCTCTGCTGTCTTCTCTTGAAAACCTGAAAGAAAGGGGAGGAAAAAACCCACAGCCTGCCCAGCAGACGGAGATGAAGAAAGACTGTTACAGGGACGTGAACGGCTGGATAAAAACTGTTACCGTTCACTTTCTGTGCCTGTTTTTTCCCTTGGTCCACAAAAGTATTAATAGAAACCAGCTCTGCTCTAAGGGTATGCTTGCATCAGAAATCCTTAATAAAAATACAGCCTAATATTATACAAATGGGTTAACTTTATTCTCTGCGCAAATACTAATATGCTGTCGTCTTTATGCAGATTTGGGGTTTTAGACGGCAATTATTTACCCCGAGCCAGTCTCGTACACAAGCGGGCAGAATCTATTTTATACCTAGAGATATTAACCAGCAGAAAGGATGGACGGGGAACCATAAAATCTGGTATAAAATACAATTATCCCATTTTTCAGCTTCCCCAGGAGGTGAGTGAAGGGGGGGGGGGAAATGAATTTTGCTGCTGGCGTCTGACGCAACGTGTCCGAAAGACACCAACCAGCCAACCAAGGGACGTGGACGACTTGCAGACGGCCTCAGAAGAATTTCCCTTGGGAAGAATCCCAGAAAGTCGCGGTTGTTAAAAGAGACCCCATCACGCTGCAGGCTTTCCACCCCGGGGAGCGAGCCAGGCCTCTCGACTCCTGCTCATCTGAACAGCCAAGAATGTCTTTTTCCCTTGAGGTATTTAATGGCCCAAGATGACTAGAGCAGGGGGAATTTTATTTTTTATATATATATGAGAGAGAGAGAGAGAGGCAGAAATGCTTATTGGCTCTCTTGCACTCTGTCTACCCCCACCCCTTGCACGCGCTCACCCCTCTGCTAGCTCCACATGCCATCAATCGCAAAACTAAGACATGCTATGGCCAACTCCTGAATTTTGCAAGTTAGCAAGTAGAATAATAAAGCAATGTTTTAACTGTCGGGGATAGTGGCTCACAAAGTGCACTTTGGTCATTTCCTTTAATAACTGTAGTTTAGCTGTAATGATTTATAATAGTTCATAATATTCTACTAACTGTACTATATTAATAATACTAATACTTTGCCCTTGTAGCACGTCTCCTGTCAGAGGATATCAAAGCACTACCAGTGGCTGTGACGTAGGTGCCATTATCCCCATTTTATAGATGGGGAAACTGAGGTTCAAAGGCTCGCCCGAGACCAGTGATTTCCGCAGTCCAAGCTCGCTGCCTTCACCGCAAGGTCGGCTTCCCCCTTTCCTAGCACAACGTGGTGAAAGCAGCTCAATCTGACGAACGGGAAATCAGTGCTCTGCAATTAAATCTGTGTGGAGGAGCAGAATTTGAACCCCCCACTGCTGGGGTGGGGTGGTTTTTTTTTTCCCAGCCCCCTTTTTCTTTCTTTTTGGAGAACTATGTGGTTTGCCGATTCACCAGGCAAGTCTCGGGGTTTGTCCTGGAACGGATAACCGAGGCCCGGGCGCCCGCCTGCAGACGCGCCGCGCGAGAGAGGCCGATAAATATTTACTGCGCGTGTGCCCATCTCTCCCGCTGCAGGTGGATAAATATGACATTTGCATTTAGTGCCGCGCTCCTCGCCCGGCCGCGAGGAGCCCTTCGGAGATCCGCAGGAACCAGCGGCCGCCGGTCCAAGAGGACGGCGAGGGCACGGCTGGCATTTCCGAGACGGCCGGGTGGCAGAGGCTGTGCGTGGGGAAACATTTTGGAGGAGAAAAGAGCCCCAGCCCTCCCTCCAAACGATCAATTAAAAGCCATCCTTCTGCCAAGAGCCAGGCGAAGGCAGCAAATGACGGCTGCGAGGAAAACGGTCACCCGGATCGGTTCTGCATGACAATTGATGGGAAGGGAGGGGAAGGCAGAGGCAAGGGGGGCCGGTGGAAGAGGCAGCAGTGTCTGTTCTCCTTCCCTCACCATGGTGATTAGGCATGCCGAGTGTGCAAGACGGCCCCGAATAACAGAAAGAGAAATACAAACTGGAGACCGGCAGATCCGAGCCAGGCCAGATGGCCCTGCAGCCGGCAGGGGCTGCTCCCATCCAGCCTGTCCCCACTTTAACTGTTCAAACATTTCTTTATCCCAACAAGACAATTAAACCCAACCGCATGAAAAGGAGTCTCGGCAACAGTTTGCAGAGGGAGCAGGACGGTTGTTGCCAAAAAACACAAAAAGCAGGGGGTGGCCGGGCGCGAGGCCGGATCCCGACTCCGCTCGTCTGCGTTTTCCCAGGGGCGAGGACAATCAGAGCGTGGCCCCGAGTCCGCAGCATCTCCCTCTATCTGCCGCCCCATGCGTTCCCACCGCCGCTTTTGCACTCTTCCCACGCACGCTTGTACACGCTTACTCACACCCCACCCCCCACACTGTGGGGGGGGTGTAACCGTTCCACTTAATTCAGCTGATTATTTCATGAGCAGTTTTAAGCGCTCAAATCTGGCACTGTCACGGAGGGTTGTGAACAACACGCTGTCATTTTTTATCTTGACCCCGAGTTTTACCTCCGCGGAGGGGGTGGGGGGCATTACAACAGCACGGTTCGTTCAGCAGCACGTCCCCCCGCCCCACCCCACCGATCCCCATTGTTCTGCTAGGGACTAACTGGAAAAGGAGGGACACGCACACGGGCACACACATGTATTGCAGGTCCTGACACAAGCACAGCCGTGCACATGCCCACCGAGGGGAGACCCTGCTCCGGCGTGTGACCCGCTCTCAGTGCCGCCTTTTGTTTCACTTTGGAAAACGAGCCAAAAATTACAACTCTCATCATCATTACACTTAGCGCCGAGACAGCCACCGACGCAGCCGGAGCTCTGGAGAGAAACTTCAAGATGTTTGTTTCAAAGACTCGGGCCAAAAAACCCCCAAGCCCCCCGTGCTTTAGAGACACTCGTGAAAATCTGCAACTGGAGCAAGCAGCTCACTTCCTGCCGCGGCTCGCAGTTGCAACGGCAGCAGGGGAAGCGGAGGCCGGGGCGAACGGCGATCAGCGTGACACTCGGATCGTTTTTTAATGTCCTGGTAAAATAAAAGAGCATAAGTCAACGACCGCGGCCGCTTTAGATGGGACTTGTCGGAGGCGAGCAAAGCTCTCCAAACGCTACCAAAATAAGCGCTTCCCTCGGGACGGTCGGCTGCTTCGGGAGGTCTCCGCGCAGATGGGGAAACTGAGGCCGGAGAGGCATGGCTCGCCGAAACCAGAGGCAGTTGCAGAGCCGAGGAGGAGAGGGGAGCCGCTGCCTTGACTCGTGCTTCGAACGCTTGGCCACGTCTCCCCGACAATGCAAGGAAAACGCGGCTTGCTGCTAAGGGTTTACCACGCCAGAGCAAACCGCCGCGCGCGGTCCCCGACCGTGGGTGCCAGGCAGCGCCCGGGGGCATCCCGAGCCAGCGGCGGGCGGCGCGGAGAGCTGCGGCCCGGGCTCTGCCTGCGCGGAAGGGGATGCCATGGTGACTGTCTGCGGGGAGCCATCAGGGCAGGTTTTATTAGAGAGCGGTGAGCGAAGCAGGGAATCTTTTTTTTTTTTTTTCCAAGGGGGATTACAGGCGTGCATCGCACACGGGGACATAACATTTATTTCCACTCCTGCTAATGAGGGTACATTTATTTAAAGAGCCCCATGAAATGTGCTTGTCAGAGCCCGCAGCGCGCGCTGTCCAAGAAACACCTCCGCCGCTCCACAAACGTCATTATCTTCCCCGGCGAGCGCCTAAGCCAGCCGGCCCCGGCCAATGCAGGTGCCTACACAGACAGCCACGTCTCGTGGCGTGGCGTGGCGTGGCGTGGCGTGGCGTGGCGTGGCGTGCGTCCCTTCCCCACCTCCCCGGGGCTGGCACGCTGCAGCCACCCCCCCCCAAAAAACTACCTCCAACTGATTGATCAATAAGTGAACACAAGCACACGCTGTGCGGCTCAGGACTAACACCCCTCGCTCCGCTCGAGGGCTGGCTCGCCGACGGGCGGCCGCGCCGCACGCGACGTCCCAGCTGCACCGTGGCACGGTGCCGGGCCCACGTCTGGGCATCACGAGGCCAGATCCTGATCTCTCGTGTGCCAGTGCAAATCCCAAGCAACTCCACTAAAAGCCAATGGGTTTGGCCTGGATTCGCAGGGAAGCAGCTAAGAGGAGGAACTGGCGTGACGAGGCGCGTGCTCCGTCACTCCTGCAAACGCTGCCGGGAACGCATCCGGGTCCGAGCCCAGCCGGCTCCGCGACGGCCGCTCTGTAGTTACGGCTCGGCACGCTTTCCATCAGCCAACCCGCTTTCCAGGGGTTTTAAAACTCCAGCGCACTGCCGGCCTTTTCTTAAAAGGAAAGTTTCTTGGAAAATGGTCCCCAAAGTCATAAGGACGCACAAAAATATTCCAAATGACCGCTTAAAATGGGGGGGGGGGGGTTGTAGTGGTGCACAGCACGTAAGTAATGCAATCAGAGTTATACGCCTATCGCGCTGTATTTTTCAGGATCATGAAAGGGAGCGGACAAGCGAGCAGCTGAACCCTGCAATTCTGAAGGGCATCTATTGGACACATGAAAGCTTAACTGATGCAGTTCAGGTTTCCTACGCCCACCTATATAATTTTCCCTGGAAGCCTGTCTGCAGAGGCATTTACCTCGCTCAGGGAAAGGATCCACGTTTCACCAGGAGTTACACACATTGTTTACGCAAGGAAGCCAGGAAACTGCTTGAGGGGCAAAGTTCAGAAAAAAATTTTAAAGACCTTTAAATACATATTGACACACGGGTATAAAAACCCCCTCCAAATACAGACTTCACTCTCACACCAGAAGTGCCCTGCTTCGGTCCTGCCACCCTCAGCCCCTTCTGGGAGCAACATTTTGCTTCCTAAAACCCTCCACTGAGGCTCACCGGGGTGGCATGGCGCTATCCGGCCCCTGGCGCGGGAAACGCACCCAAAGTGCACCCACAAAACCCCGCGGGGCGGAGGACGGAGGGGAAGGCTGAGCGTGCTTCGGTTGTCTCGCCGCTGATTCAAGAACTTTAATCATAATGAAACGCACTGCTGGGCATCTAAAGAGCGTGCGTGCCCTATTATCAATGATTATCCTAACAACCAGCTTTCAAATCTGGACTAGCAGGGGGGCACATTGAGGGAGGGTTAAAAAATGAATCAAAGCATGAGGAATGGGGGTGGAAAAAATCCAGGTTTCCCCCCACTTTAGTTCAGCCCGCACACCATCCTGCCGGCTGCGACGCCAGGACTCCTGCTCTGCTGTTAAGCTGGTCATTTTAACCATTTTCTCTCTCTCTTAAAGGAAGAGAGCGGCGAGGGGAGGGGAGGCGCTTTTCACCTCTTCACAAGTTTACAAAGCAACCTGCAAAGTTTTTATTCTGCCTCTCTCGGGGCAAGCCCAGCACACGCCGGCCGGCGCAGGACTTCATTTCATCGTGCAGCCCCCGCACGCGGGATGCCGTGCCGGCAAGGCTGCGGGCTCCCCTTCCCGACGGGAGCACGTGCGCGTCCGTCAGTCCACGGCACGCGGTCTAATTCCTTGCACGGATTCACTCCTTCAAACTGCTTATCTGACAGGATTTTGCTAGCGAGAGACAGCGAGTGACACGCTCTAAATTCATTTAGCTCGCGGACCTGCTCTTCCGTCGTTATCTCCCCGAGTATTCATCGGAGCAGGCTTCATTTCCATGCCTAGTTTGTACTGATAAAGGGGAGAGATCCATAAAACACTCACGAAGGATGTCTCCGATTGCACGATACCGCCAGGGACCGTGCTCTCCCCCCCACCAAAACTCAATGCACATTTCCACCATACACACACGCACGCGTGTGCACTTCCACCTCCAGCGCTTGTGCCGTATGGAAAGCCACAACGAGGAGACCTGGAACAATGACGGCAGCTGCGAGGCACGGAGGGTAATCTGGGGGCGACGAAGGGGGTCCGAGGGAGAAGAGCGCGCGAGGAACGCCCGGGCTCCTCTCTCGGTGGGAATCGTCCCACCCTCGCGAACGCTGACATAAAAGACACACTCGCAGCATATTTCAAAACCAAAGCGCGATGGATTTACAAGGCAGGTTGATTTTATGATGACTTTTATTGAAAAGGTACGCTGGGTTTAGGCAGATGCCTTTTAGCGCCGGTAAGTTAACACAGTGCCTAATTCAAGGAGACAGCCTGAGGAAGCAGTGCCGACAGGGGAGAGCGAGCCACAATGTCTCTATTACTCTCCTCGGCATCATAAAGAGGAGAAGAAAAATCATCTCGGAAGGGGGAGAGGGGAAGGCGTGCTGCAGGTTTCTGTGCTGCGTGTCCGTCCGGGTATATACAGAGATACAGATAATATTATTGAAAGGGCGACAAGGAGAACGTCCACCAGAACAAACAAAGCAGCCCAGGTAAAAACAATCCCCCCCGGCAGCTGCCCGGCGCATCCGGGCTCCGGCTAAACGCTGCCGTGTCCGATTGCCGTCGGCGGGGCTTCGCCGCTCTGCCTTCCCCCGACCGGGTCAGCCAAACCCGCCAGCCTGGCACGCGGGGAGGGCAGCGGGGCAGCTCTTCCCGGCTGCACGGGAGACCGCGCCAGGAACAAACCGGCTGGAGAGCAAAGACACGACGGCGTTTTGCCGCGGCCGGGCTAGCTCCCATTCAATCACGGGGCTGGGAAAGGGCAGATCACCTTTCACCGGTCATTTGAAGGGGGGAAAGAGAGAGAAGAGGAAGTGCACGGCCTATTTCAGGAGCCAATTTATTGAATCAGAACGGCACACTCTGCCATCTCTCTCCGGGAGAGACCCCGATGCCAGAAACGCTCTTCGACTGAATACAGAACGAGGTCCCTTTGCAAAGTCCGAGGCATTAGATGCAAGAACTGCACGCGTTTGCACAATCAAGCTCCCCGACCAGTTCCTAGTTGTGCACCCCACCGTGCCCATGCACATGCACGCCGGAGGCTCTCTCCCTGCTTCTGCCTGGGTTTAAACGTCCCCCTTGAAAACCACAGAGCACAGGGAGCAGGGCCTCCTCCGAACACACCTTGCCCCACAACCCAGCAACGTCCGCCGGGGGTGGGGAAAGGCAAGGCAACTTGTTATGCTGCAGCTCGGCGGCCGGCGCGGCCGCCCCCGCTCCGCCCGCAGAGCAACACACCTGTCGAGCGCCCGGCTCGGCTCGGCCGAAAGAGGTAGCGGGGGTACTTACATCTGTCGTTCCGGTCTTCGGGGCTGGACGAGGTCTCCCGGTCAGATAAGAGGCCCGAGACGGCGAAGATCTTTTTCCCCGTGTCGTCGACTTTGAGCGACCCGGGGGAGCTGGAGGGGAGCTGCGTGCCAAACTCGTACTCCTTGCCCTCGGCATCCGAGAAGCGCAGGTGGGGCGAGTCGGTGTCGTGGCAGTTTTTCAGGCGCTTGGCCGGGGTGAAGGCCGACTGGTAGCTCTCCCGGTCCTCGGTGGAAGCAAAGGGGCGGAAGGCGCCAACGCCGCTGTGGTTCAACATGCTGATCGGGGTGCAGTCCAGGTTGGGGGGTGCAAACTGGGGGTGGAGGTGCAGCAAGGAAGGGGGAAAGTCACGGTTCGCAAAGGCACCGGGCACCCCACCCTGCCGGTGATACATGGAGGCAAACGTGTAGGAGCCATTGGTAAAGGGGATGTGCACGTCTTTATCCACCGACACGGGGACGCCGAAGGGCCTCGGCTGCTGGCAGGGGATGGACGCGTCGCGGCTGGCTTCGGCGGTGGAGGCGAGGACCATCAGCGCCGGAGACGCCAGCGGGTTGGGAAGATAGGACGAGTTCTCCATCTTGAAGGCTGCCCGGTGTAAGTCCATTGGAGTCTCTTGGCTCAGCAGGGTCACAGAGGGAACGATCTTCCCCGGCAGGAAAGCGAAGCGACGCCTGGACGTAGAGCGGGGAAGTCACTGGGGCATCATCACGGCACCCAACCTGCAGAGAGACACCAGGGAAGAGAAAGCACAAGCGGTCAGGCCTCCGCACGCCCCTCTCCCCGGCGCAGCAGGCCACGCGCCCTCGCCCCAACTGGCCAGCAACGCGCCACTGTGCTCATTCAGGGAAAATCAATAGACAACTTCACACCCGGCTGGAACCGACAGCAGCCCCCCGCACCGCGGGGGTGTAACCCAAAAGGGGCAAGCCGCGGGCCAAAAATATCCTACCCCGGAAATTAATACAGACGAGTCTGTTTGCAATAGCCGGATCCACGCATGCCAACCACCTCCGGGCAATCGCAAATGAAGATATCATTCGTCAGGAAACCCGATTACAATTGTACAGATATGCACACGCAGAATTACAATGCAAGTGCACATGCCCAGGCACAGCAGTGAATTTACTATTTGCACGCACACCCTCCCACGTAAGAACAAACACTCTGTTGTGCGGATCGGCGCAAACACACGAGTGTTTCTGCAGCACGCCATGCCTCTGGCGTGTAATACATCCATATTTACACACACACACACACACGTAGAGGCATGCCCACACACAAGAAGGGCGTGCATTTTCTGTGCATGTAGAGAACATCTCTCTGGCATGTGTGCAATACATCCATATTTATGCACACACATGTAGATGCGTTCCCACAGACAAAGAAGGGCATGATTTGCCATGCATGTAGAGAACATACTTCTGGTATGTGTGTAATAGATCCATATTTACACACACACACACATGTAGATGCATGCCCACACACCAAGAAGGGCATGCATTTTCTGTGCACAAATAAAACGTGCCTCTGGCACATGTGCAACGCATCCATATTTACATACATGTAGATGCATGCCCACACACAAACAAGGGTGCGCATTTTCTGTGCATATACAGAACATGCCTCTGACACGTGCAGTTCACCCATATTTACACGCGCGCACACACACACAAAGAAAGGCGTGCATTTGCCGTGCACATACAGAACATGCGTGGCGATACAGGCATACACTTTCTTTAAAAAAAAAAAAAAAAAGCCAAGCAGGGACAGAGACTTCATCAATAAAGTGCCTGGCGTCTCTGACAATATTTAAAATCATAATGGGTGCCTCTGCCATCTGATCTCTGCGAGCGTCTGCCTTTCGGGTCGGGGACGGCGGAGAACGGATCAGTAATTTTAGTTCCTAATGCACTCGCTCTTAAGTAGATTTGTAAACTGCCCTGGACGTGCCATTAACATTTACAGGGAAATGTTAACAAAATTTCTGGCTTGCTTCCTCCCGGGCCTCGGAGCTTGGCTAGCGCCGCCCAGCCAGCCACAAGCCCCTCGAAGAGAGCCACAGAACTCATCCTCCTGTCCGCGGCTCCGAGCTCAGCTTGGGTTTTGTTTTGCTTTTTCTCCCCACAGCAACCCGGGGTCTTTTCTTTCCAGCTTCCGCTGCCTACTATTCAGGCCCCGGGACCCAGCTTAAAATACAAAGACCATAACTTTGAAACAATATACTAGCCTGCCCGAGCTCAAAGGGCCACAAAAATCATATAATCATAAAAAGCTGTTACAAATTGTGTCTCTTAAATCCAGAGGGTCAAACATCTCAAATAAAACTTACTGAAAGAGCGTCTGCCTAACGGAGTGCCTTTTGTACTGCATGAATGAGGGAGCCGAGGCTCGCAAATCGCATGAAACCCGGTCTGGAGCCGTAACGCAGTCCAACGGCAACGTTCCCTTTCTCCCATCCTGTACCCAGACGCGGCACTGACTGTTATTAATTGTGAAGATGAGTGGACATCATCTCTCCGCTTCCTCATTTGGCACCCTTCCTTATAGACATCATTGCTAAATTACCAGATTATGTATCTCACATTAACGGATCTGCTCTCTTCCAAATTTTAAATAACTTTCCTGTCAAGTTGCAGCCAGCAAGAGCGCGCGGGGGGGAGATGGCGAGGGCAGGCGATCCAGGGCACGCTTGTTTTGCTGCTTTCAGCAAGGCTGAACGACGCGGACACAAAAACCCCCGGAGGTCAGGAAATTGCATCCGCCGGCAAATTTCAGGGCCCCCCCCCCTTATTTTACACGGCTGCTAAAAAAAAAAAAAAAAGTCTCAAAAGACACGTATGTAAATAAATAACCGCTGACACCGAAATAAACCGTCATTAATATGTAAGCGGGGCTGGGAGATCATGGGAAAATATGGTTTTGCGAGGGGGGGCGGGGGAAGAGAGCGTCCCCACCACCTCCTCCCTGCTCCCTTTCTATTTTTACTTGTGCCATCACCTCATTACGTTAAATGTATTTCATAAATTAGTAATCTGGCCGCAACACTTGACACTCCTGTAGGATATTGTGAATCACTCTGGCCGCTTTATTCGTTTGCAAACTTCATTACGCGGGGAATAAATCAACACATTACAATATCTCACCCAGCCAAATTTAATTTTTTTAAAACTCCTACTTCCTTTTTAGTTCTCTCTCGCGCTCTCTCGCCGTCCCCCCCATTAGCAACGTGTACAGATGAGACTGCGGCGGACCAGTCATTATGAAAATCTATAGTTAATACACTCCCAATGTCAAAATGTCAGGGGTTTAAATACAGAACCCAAAATAAGAAAACTAACTGACCTTCTTAATTAAAAAAATATGGATCGCGGGATAATCAGCTTGATGGAACATTTGGGTGACCAGAAGGCAGCGGGGACGGAGAAAGTAACTGCTACTTTTCTGCTTCTATGCTGATTTTTTTTAATTTAGCACCCCGTGCAAATCCAGATTAAAATAACTCCAGCTATTGATCCGAGCAGTGGAATTGACATTAATTTTAGTTCACTTCTCACTTTGCAAAGGGATCAATAGGAAGTAATAACAGCTGACATGCCCGCTGAAAGGAGGAGAAAAGACGGGCTGGAGACAGAAATCGAAAAGCAACCAAATAAATCAGCAGCTACTTTTCCACGGCATCAGACAAACTCCAAACAGATTGCAAAAAGTCTTTGTTGAATTAACTAAACAAGGGGTAGAGGGAGTAGGGGGTGGAGATCAATCTATGAAGCTACGAAAACTGTCTGCCAGGCGCCGAGGCTGAGAGAGAGAGAGACCGAAAAACACCGTTTTAAGTTTTCAAATGCACCTCTTGCCGGCTGGATTTTTTCCTCCCTTTCGGGGGGACCTCGGGGCGCGGGCGCACACGCGTTCCCCGCGCGCTTCGGTTCAACAAGCCGAACTGAATCGGCAGCTAGACCTGCAGCATTAAATAGGATTTCCGCGGAGCGAGGTTTCTCTCCCTGCCCGCCCGAGCACAAGTTGCGGCGGAGACCGCGGGCTGCGCTCTGGTTCCGCCGAGCCGAGCCGAGCCGAGCCGCGCGGGCGGGGAGGGG
>NW_017728907.1:45918076-45937525 GCF_001723895.1 Crocodylus porosus | reverse complement strand
GATGCTGATGGGGGCGGGGGGGCTGCCTTCTCTGCCCTGCAAAGTTGTGTGGGAGATTGCCAGCCCAGGCCGACGACAGGCGGAGGATGAGCCTCCCCTCCTGCTAGGGCGGCTTGTCTAGGAAGGCGCCCGGGGTGGCGGGCCCAGCCTGGGGGCGGGCGGCCCCGGCGTCGGGCCGTCCGCCTTGTGAGCTCCCGAGGTCCGGAGGCCAGGGGGGAAACTCAGGCCCCCGAGCCCCCTGCGATTGCCATACCCGGCGCAGATACCCGCGCACACGTCCTCACATGCAGCAGCATCCCTCTGCACAGCGTCACGCCTATAAGCATATTTGCCCGGGCACACAAAGGACTGATTTCCCTCCACAATGCACCTCTCAATCCTAATCCTCCCCTACCTGCCTCCGATGCCAATCCTGGGATTTTCTTGAGCAGAAATTGCCCGTCAGACAAAACTGCACGCTGAATTGGAGATGGGGGCTCAGTAGAAACCATTCATCTCCTTCTCTCTTGTGGCCTGTGTCAGGGTTTGATGGCAGAGGCGCATTTATCCAGCAAAGGAGGGATTTATTTCTTTTTTGCGTACGCTTTAAAAATTTAGGAGTGGGGCTTTCTTTAAAAAAAGAGTTGGGCTGCCTCGTTTCGCCCTGCACTGAAACGCTGTCGGTCTGCAAGGGGAATAGCCGGGCTGCAAATTGAGGAAGAAGGTCAGCGCCTTCATGGACGAGCTCGCGGTGCCCCCCCCCGGCCGCGGGTGCCTGTTTGGGTGCTGGGGCTTTCTCCTGCCCTCACAGCTGCTGTTGCAGCGTGACTCATCCCCGAAGTGCTGCAGTTCCTCTCTTTCTTTCTGACTTGCTCAGCAGGAGTGTGGAAAATGCACATATTGTTTGAAGGCTCGGAGTCGGTGGCAGTTGGGGGTAGCTAACAAATGCAAGCCCAGGCCCTGAGTCAATACTTTTCTGGAGAGCAGGAAGGGGGGGATCTCCCCACCCGTTTTTAAGTAGCTCCAAGATAGGCCTGCACAGGATGAAACCTTTGGAGAATGGCCATGCACACGGCCAAACAAAGCCATCCTGGCTTTGATGCTGAACGTTTCAAAGCCAGAAATGACACGAGGCTCCGGGCTCCTGAGAGCCGCCCCGCGCCGGTGTGCAAAGGTGCTTCACGCACTTTAGTTGTCACTCGTTACCGCCTGCGCCGCGGCGCCCGGCCCGGTCTGCTGGCGCAAGGCAGGGGCAACGCAACCTGTAGGGATGCTTCTGCTGACAGATGTCGCCTGCAGCATGCGTCTCCTGCGGGAGGACGATGCCGGGTAGACAGCGACGTGCCTTCTCCTGCCCTGACACCGTGGCCGCGTGGTTCATCCTCCGGGTGCGAGGCCGGGCGTCGGGACTAGCCTCCCCGCGCGCCTGGGACAAGTCTGCTTTCCCACCGGCGCAAGGAAGGGCAGCAATGCTGCAAACAGTTCTGTGGGTGCCAGAATCCCCCGTGCAATCCTTCACAACGCAGCGCCCAGATCTCCGTCCCGAGGCCCTGCCCGGGAGGGGCGGGGGGTCAATTCGGACCTTACCGAATGCGCTTCGGAGTTCAGGCATCTCTTCCCCACGGCACCACTTAAGACATCTTTGCAAATAATTAAATCAGTCCCTAACTACTGCAGAGGAAGAGCTGCTCCTGCCAGGCCCCTGCAATCCTGTTGTGCTATTAGGCAGAAATGGTGCTGTAACCATTCCAGATGAAGATCACTCCTCCTCACATCTCAGGTCTGATCTCTCCTGCATCTCCTCTAGCAATTAGTAGGAGCCACCAATTACCCCTAATTAGAGTTAGATTTCTCAGACTGAAATATAGATCGGAACAATTAAGGATTATTCCTAACAAGAGTTATGTTTTTCTGAACTGATAATTTCTCACATCTTTTTGGCAGGCCTTTTGAAAATCCACCCGACAGGCTGCATATGCAAACATTCACAAACACAATAGTGCTATATATTAATGCCTAGCTGGGACATGCTCTGCTACCACAGATATACACATGCAGCACTGATCCTGTAATGAGACACATGCTGAGATCAATGAACAACTGAGGACTTAAATAAATATTCCTTTATAGTCATCTATATTAGCCTTGAAAAGTGGTGCTGAAACACATCAAGAAATCAAGTTAAAAAGCAGCTTCTGCCTCCCAGGAATCGCTGGGAAATATATTTTTGAGAACATTACTAACCAAACCTACCTTACGGCTTGGCGGTAGTGATGATAGGAGTCCAGTTAAAGGGAGTACTTGTAGCATACGCCTGTGTTTGCAGTACTCGCAGCGTTGCGAAAGAAAAACCCTGCGGAGTGAAATTTCTTGCTCTTGTTCTCAGCCAAAGGGCAATTCATTTTGTTTCAAAGTTTGCAAAAGAAAACAGCCGGGCCGCATCTCTTAGCGTGGAGAAAGGGGGCTTGATGCTTGGCTCTGGACCGGTCGACGCCAGCTGAGAATCAGGCCTAGTGTTTTTCAGATTTTAAAAAATTACTCTGTTTGAATACTTCAAACTTTTGCTGGCAGATGTACGTCATGAGTCAAAACAGTCTGTGTTCTGTGGTCTTCCCTGAGAAACGAAAGCCCGAGAAAATGATTTAATGAATGCACTCATGCTCATAATGATTATTATTTTAATTCTTAATCTGTGTTGCTAATGAAAGCCCAATTCTGCAGTTGGCTCAATACACACAGGCCCATGTAGTGTCCCCGTGGGAGCAGACAAACTCCCATGAAAGCCTCAGTTGAGAATATGAATACTGGAAAAGTATCATTTGAGTCTAATTTCACTTTTTGCACGTCATCCCGCCAGAGATACCACTTCCACATTTGTCTGCCCTGAGTTTCAAGCCCGGGCCAGACTTTGGCGTTCTCGTGCCCCAGCACGGGATTGCCGTATTCAGGCTGCTTACCTCCAAGGCGGTCCCGATGCCGCTAAGACGCCGGTGCACTTCAATGCATCTCCTTGTGGTGTACACAGCTCCGTCAGTGGGTAGGACTTAGCGGGAGGGAGTCCTTTGACCAGGAGCCCTTTGTGGCAGGGACTGTGTTTTTGGGGGGGGCTGTGTTCTTTTTCCCGCCTGTGTGCAGTGGAGCCCTGACCCCTAATTAGGCACCTACGGGGTTTCTGTAATCCTGCCAATGATACTAATAATAACTTGGGCGCAGGGAAAAAACTTCCAATTTTATTTAAAAAAGCCTGCTATTTCTAGTTACAGAGGGATTTTTTTTAACTAATGTTTAGGCCTTAATGAATAGGGTGTGTCTACACGTGCACTTTAATGCACATTAGCCTATTTTAATGCGCATTCAAGCAGCGCTAAAAAAAGTGCTTTGTACTTCATGCACATTAAGACAGGCTGATGCACAGTTTCCTCACAATGGAGGTATTAAATTTAATGCGCATGAACTACAGCCTGTTCATGCACGTGTAGAAGCGCCCACAGGGGTTATTCCATAGAGAAACGGAGCCGCCAGCAGCGCGCGATTGTATCCGGCAGAGCACATGCTCTTTTCGGCTGCAGTTTAGGCACATGTCGGGTATGGCTGTGAGGACAGCCGTGCAAGCGAGTGTGCGGAGCTCTTTCACCCCAGCTTCCTACTAGACCTCGTGAATGCTCCCCACCTGCCTTTAAGCGGAGTCATCCTCAGAAAAGCAAGGATATCAGCTTTTCCCCAAAGAACCCGGCCTGCCTATGTCCTTAGGGCAGCACGGCTACAACCAGCACCCCTAAAGGGGATGGAGCTGGCGCCCGGTTACTCGCCTGCCGCGCCTCCTGCTCGCGGCTCTAGGAGAGCGGGGAGCCGGAGCCGGGAGGTGTGACCCTCGTGCCCTCTCCTGGCTATAACCAGAATTTCTCAGCTGTGTGTCATAGGCCCTACCTGCCCACGGCTCAGCCGCGGCCCATTTGTCCGCTCCTGGGGCAGGAGATGCAAAACCTGCATCTCATCCCAGAAGCAGGTGCTGCCCACACGCTCCCTCCTCTGTTTCCTGGAGCTGGGGGTCTGCTTCCCGCCTGCTCGTGGCTTCATCCCAGCAGTTAAGACAGGAGCTTGTGGCCCCATCAGTCATATCTCAGCTCCTGATCCTTTAAGCAAGGACATTTAAGACAAAGATTTACCTCCTAGCTCGGGAACATTATTCTGATCTAAGCAGCTGAGCCAGGCTTACTCCCGTGATGGATGTGCTGATTGCCCAATAGCTTACCGGGGCTCCTGCAGGGTCCCGCTCTCCGAGACCACTCTCGGCAACCTGCCAGCCGGCAGTGAAATGCTTGAAGCGTGTGCCATCTTCCAAAAGTTTGGGATTCGGAGCTGGGAAACTCTTCAGAGCCGGCACGTGGTCCCTGACCTCTCCTCCTGGCGAGCCGGAAGGAGGAACAAGGCCTTTTCTCTTGTTTATGGCCCATGGGTCTAGTGAGAAACAGCATTTCCATCAGTCTAGACAAATAGTCGATGCCTCCCCGATAAGCCTGCCTGCTCTTGGTGCTGGCTCTTTTCCTTCCCAAGGCCCGTCAGGTCGTGCTGGGGAGAGGACAAGGTCTTTGCGAAGGCGTCTTTTCGGTTATTTGGCAAAACCCTTGTGATTCTACCTGCCACCTAGGTCCCGCACAGCGTGTCGGACAAGACGCCGTGGCACTACGGGGCCGGTGTCATGGGCGGCCGCATGTACCGTGGGCATTTTCTGTGCGCGGCATGGGACGGATCGGGGAGGAAACAGGCAGCAGAGCAGCAGATGAGGCAGGGAGTAGAAAGCAGAGCGGCAGATGGGGCAGAGGAAGGGGATGAGAGCAGTGCTCAGGCAGGGTGCAGAGCTCATTTGCAGCACGCCTGCCAGAAAGGGTGGCTCCCTCTGTCACCGGCCCACCACCGCAGGTTTGGCACGTTCCCCCTCGTTGCGCCCACGCCGCGGGCTGGGTGGGAAGACCCTGGCCAGGCTCCAACTCAGCCGTAACAGGGATCTGGTCTGCGGCTGCACGTCAGGTTTCAGGTCCTCAACAGTTTGCATGTCCGGGGGGCGAACCTCTCACCGCAGCCAGGAGCAGGGAAAACGCAAGGAAAAGGGATGCGGGCCATTACGGAGTAACCTGCTCTTTGCTTAGCAGTCATGGGGGTCACAACCACTGTCGCTGGAAGTGGGTTTACACCTTGAGGCACGAGCGTGAATACCCCTTCCATCCGACTTGTTTAATTGTTAACTATTTCCAGCTACCTCCTCTACACGGAAATCTCCAGCTCCATTTTGAAACCCGCTGTGCTCTTGGCCTCTACAACACCCTCCGGCGCCCACTCGCGCCAGCTAATATTCATTTATTTGTCCATGCATTCGATGGTCAAGCCAGCCTTTGCACCAAGGCTCAGCGTGCAAGATCAGCGCTGTTTGTAAAAGCTTTTTCTTTCCACGCAAGTGCCCCGTGCCCCGGCTCAGTCTTTGGGAGGGGGCAGATAAGCTGCCTGGGAATGAGCTGGAGTTTGGACTAGCCAGGAAGGCAAAAGCGAAAGCGTTTGCTGCCTTTGTCATCCACAGGCCTTGTGCCCAGAGCGCTCACGCCCAGACGCAGCTGTTGGTAGGCCTGATGAGGCTTGGAAAAGTCCAGCCCGTGGAAGAGGAAACGCTTTTGAGGCTGAGAGTGGCTTTGCACATGACCTCCCTCCCGTGCTGGGCCCTTGTGCAGACCAGGCCAGGCTTGGAGAACCCTCTCCATTAAAGCCCAGTGCCCGGGACCGACGTGGCCTGCCTCTCCTTCAGCTGCTCCTTCCCGTGGCCTGCAGGGCGCCGTGGGGCAGAAATCCCCCCTCCAGGTAAGTGCAGCACCGATGCCCAGGCAGACAGCTTTGGGTAAATGCAATATCTTTTATCAGACCAACTAAATGGCTGGAAAAATTGTGCTTTGCAAGCTTTTGGGTACAAACACCCTTCTTCAGGCAGAGGGAGCATTTGTTGGTGCTTGGGAGTGGAAGCAATGAAGCCCAGGCACCCGTGCCCTGCCGGGGGGGAGCGAGGGATAGTGTCC
The DNA here is from genome assembly GCF_001723895.1 of Crocodylus porosus. Taxonomy (NCBI): domain Eukaryota; kingdom Metazoa; phylum Chordata; order Crocodylia; family Crocodylidae; genus Crocodylus; species Crocodylus porosus. The sequence continues at coordinate 45,931,487 of NW_017728907.1, read as the reverse complement.
CCCTGGATGGGGGCTGGAAGGAAAAGTCTTTCAAACATGGTGCCTTGTGCTAAAATGCAGGCGTACACGTGTGTGCACGTGTGCACGTGTGTGCATACACATGCCTGTGTGTGTAATACAGAAACGATTCGGCAGATATATGGATATGCATCAATATAGAACCGTATAAAACTATATATAAAACGTAAACCTATAGTATATAAAATATAAAGGCTTCGACAAATCTATAATAATTTAAGATATATCAAACCGTGTATTGATGTGCATTATAGAAAATTGTAGTACTTCAGCAAATGGGTACGTGACATGTATGCTACAGCTATAGATATAGGTTATATAGATGTAGATGATCTAGATACAGATACAGATTTGCCGAAGCATTTATATCTTTTCAGGCTCCTTCTTTGGTATTTAAAATATATATAATATAGCTATAGATGATATAGATGTAGATTATATAGATACAGAGATAGAGGCTATAGATATAGATTTGTTGAAGCATTTATATCTTTTCAGGCTCCTTCACTGGTATTTAAAATATACATAGTATAGATATAGATATGGTTTATATAGATGTAGATGATATAGATACAAATATAGATGCTATAGATACAGATATGCTGAAACATTTATATCTTTTCAGGCTCTTTCATTGGTATTTAAAAACATTAATAGACTTCTTAACTGAAAAAAAAAAAGATTTTTTTCCTTTAATTTCCACCCCCTGTTCTTCTGCAAGAGAAAAGGATGTTTTACTGCCCCTTTTGATTGGTCTGTGGAAAAATCTGGAAATGAAAAACTGGTCCTTTCCCCCCCGCCTTCAAAAAAACCTGAAAGGAAAATTATCTTCAATTTGACATGGTGAAGAAGGGCCATCCAGCTGATTACCATTGTTATTTTATTTATGGAGAGCCATAAATAAAATGGATAGCACTTTGCACAATGCATAGCAGAGGGCTGATCCTGCGTGGCCTGAGCTTCCTCAGCTGCATCTCAGGCGATTTTCCTTTGTGGTTTCAGGGAGAGGGGAAGGGGTGCGCAGCCCCTCTCCAGGATCTGTGCCCAGAGGAGGTGATGGGCATACCCAGACAATTTTGTTATAGGAGGAGAAACAGCTGCTTACCTGCTGGGGAGGAGAGGGTGTGCATTTGGAGGGCAGATAAGGGGAGACCAGGCCTCCTGGGATGGGGAGAGAGGGGCTGAGCTCTGGGTTTATGGGTGGGAGGGAACAGCCTTCAATGGGAGAGGATCTGGGACAGCGGGACACAGAGATGCCGGGGAGTCCTTTCCAGGAAAAGGTGCGATCCGGGATAAATGAAGCGCAAGCAGAGAACGGAGGAGAGGAGTTCAAGCAGCGCAGAGCCCCTGGAGTGGACGTGCTTGCAGCCCTTCATTTTGCAATGCCTGGCAAATCTGACCCCGGTGCTCCGGCTGTATCCACGGTCTCCGAAGCCCCCGGGGAAAGGGGCCCCTTCCTCTGGGGCGCTTCCCCCACGTTGCCCTATAGCCAGGCACCCAAAGCACAGCAGGGCAGAGCTCTGGCAGCTCTCCGGGCGCCTCTCCCCGGGCGGGTATAACACGAGGTGAAACCCATGGGGAGCCAGTATGGGTCCCAGTTTGCAGAACCCAGCCCAGGGCGAGGGCCAGTCATAGCTGTGCGGGTCAGCTGGGCCACGTGTCACTGCATGGAAAAGTCGGAGACAAAGCGGATGTCCTTGGCTTCATAATGTCCTTTGCATTATTGCAGTAATGTCCTTTGCATTATTTCTGCAAAGATGTCAGAAGTGCTGGAGCCGACGCGGGCAGGACCTGAGTGTCCTCGACACGGATCAGAAGGGACAGGTGGTTTTTTCAGAAGAAACGCCCCCATCACTTGCGAGACCCACTTTCCAGGCTGCTGCGACGTGGCGGGATGGTTCGTGCAGGGTGCTCCTGGTTTTCGGCGCGTCGCTCGCATTGCCCCTGAGAGCAGGTGCAAGTGGGACTCGCGTGGCGCGTGAGCAAATGACTTTGTGGCGCCTAGACTTTGGCCAAGGGGGGATTTCACCCTCCGGACCGGAGCTCCCACTGCCTGCTCCTGTGACTGCCGTGCTGTGATGCCAACAAGATGGCACCGTAAACCCACGCACCTTAGCTGCGCCGACGGGCCGCGGCCTGCGGACTAGCCCAATGCACTGGTGCGCTGCTAACGAGCCCCTGTTTATGGTAGCCCACAGTGCCGTTGTCATGCCAACAGGATGGTATTCCTCCCTAGGAAAAAAAAAAGTAACCAAATAAATAAATACTTTCTTTCCCCAGACTGATGTGTTTGTTTAATAAGAGTGGGAGGCTGGACCTGAAGGGGAAGAGAAACCCAGGCTGAAAAAACAAACCGATCTCTGTTCCAGGCTGAGCAAAATGCAGCATGTGTTTCACCTTCCCCGAGCTCCCAGCCCGTCAGCACAACACCCTCTTTCCAAACACAGCCCCTTCAGCCGTCGGGCGCGAGGGCGGGCGCCGAGGCGGAGGTGCCCTGGGCACGTATCCCGCGCCGCACCCTGCTCCGCTGGGCATCACATGAAGCCAAGGACTTCCACAGGGCAGCACCCGCTCCCCTTCCCACGTTAGCAGGAAGTGCATCCCCTGACTTCAGCCCTCTCCCCCTCCCCAGCCCATCCGCTGCCCCCCGCCACGGGTCCCCCGTTTGCAGGGTGCAGAAGGCAGGGGGCCTGCTGCGAAGCCGTCTGACCCCTTTCTCCCCCCAGCCCGGGAATCTCCTTTGCCTTGTTCAGAGCCTGCCGTGCCCTCGAGCTCCCGCTGGTCCTCGCCTGGGTTTTCAGAGCGGTCCCTTGGGCTTTGGCTTGCATGATTTATGCCGAAGCAGTTGCAATATCGTTGTTTCCTACGTGGCGCATCTGATCTCTGCGTCATGCCGCCAGGCTCTGCATAGGGATATCAGATTGTTAGGTCCCAATCCCACACCCGTTAGCAGCAATGGACAGGGGAGCTGGCACGCGGCCTCGGGCACCTCTTCCCTTCCTGCCCAAAAGAGCCCGTCCGCTCCGTTTTAGTAGCCCAGTCCTTGGCTGCAGTTCTTCAGCTTGCATCTAAATAGCAGCATCTAAATGCTGGGGGGCTGCAAAGTGGAAGGAGCTGGACTTGTTCTCAGTGGGGGCAGATGATAGATGGAGAAATGGGCTCAAGTTGCCGCAAGTTGAGGTTGGATATTAGGAAAAACCCTCTCACTAGGAGGGTTGTAAAACACTGAAACAGGTTACCCAGAGAGGTGGTGGACTCTTCATCCCTGGAGGTTTTGAAGCCCCAGGTAGACAAAGCCTTGTCTGGGAGGATGTAGTTGGGGCTGGTCCTGCTTGGAGCAGGGGTTGGACTGGATGTGACCTGAGGTCCTTTCCACCCTCATTTTCTAGGATTCGATGATAGACATGTGGTCTTCCAAGACAGCCTCCCCTTCATGTTGTAACCAGACGAAGAGCAGGCGCTTTCCAGCCTGTCTGGTCCCCCCAAGTATCTATATGCAAAGCCCTGGAAATACAAATGCATCGTTGAAGTGCTAGTACTATTATTATGCTCGGTCTTGACGCGAGTCTGGATCGGTCGCTGAACCTCTAACGGTTGGCGGAAGCAGGCAGACGGTCTTTTGCTGCATGTGGGCTCTGTTAGGAGATGCGACTGCCCGCCGGGGGCACGTCACGGGGACTGCACGTTGGCATAGCTTCACTGCCTTCCTCCGCTGGAAGGGTCTCCGGCCCGTTTCCTCGCTGCTCTGTGCGTGCTGCACCTGCCGTCCTCGCTGTTTTCCTGCGAGTCTCCTCCGCAGACTTCCTGCTGCTTTTCATGAGTCATCCGTGCTAAGTGTTTCCCATTTCCTCCGGTCTCTTGTCTCCCTTTGGCCCTTTACTGTCGCTTGTAGCAGAGCTGGGATACACCTGGGTTGTGGAGCTAACAAGCTGTTGGATATGCTCAACCCCACTGACCCACGCGCTGGCTCTGGAGGCCGACCTCGATGGACTGGCGGAGGAAGCACATGCTGCACACTCGGCCTGTGGAACTCCTTGCTGCAGGATATCACTGATGGCACAAGCACATCCAGCCTCAGGCATGGATTCAGCATTTGAACGGGCGACAGGAACGTTTGGAGTGACCATAGTCAATGCAGCAAAGCCAAGCAAACTGGAGTGTGTTGAGAGGGACATAAACCCTTCTGCTTTGGGGTCAGCCTGCAGCTATTTAGCATGGCAAGGACCTGCCCTGTGGGGCGTTATCCCTGCAGCCCCCGGAGAGATTGGATATTGGTCCGTTCTGGACATCCTTGTGCTGAAGGCACTAGAGACTGACAAGTGCTCAGCTGCTCTGAAGATCTGGCCTTACTCATCTCAAACGGGGCACCCAGAATAAGTAACTTGGCACTTGAAAGCCATGACTTGGGCACACCTTCTCTGCCTGTACTGAGCTTGTCAGCTCCTCACACCCCTGGAAAGCACTGCGCACACCTCAAGAGGCTCCACATGGATACCTGCTCATATTTCCTAATGCCAATCCCACGTCTGTAGGTCGGCAATTGCACACAGCAGTGCTGGTGGCTCTCGCTGGGGCCTGAAGCCTTAGGCAAGGCAAGTCATGGAGACACACATGCAAAACGAGAAAGTGTGGAGACATCTTTTTTTGGTGTAGGGGGATCTTAACTGCTTCAATTAAAGGGTATTTGACCAAATGGGGGCAGCTCGGCCAGCAACTTCCTGTCCTAAACTGAAAGCATCACTAGGTTGAAGTCATTCAATTGTTAACTGACTTCTTCCCCCCCCCCCCCGCCCCGATTGCTCACTGAGATGATTTGCTAATGAAAGCTTGGGCAAATTTGATACCGTGCTGTCTGAACAGTCTCCTACCCGCTAGACAAGGAAAACCATTGCCACGAGAGTGTGCAGGCTTGCTCCAGTCCGTAAGCGGTGCAGACCGTCACTGCACTTTGCGCTGAGACTTAGTGACGGGAATTACGGCATACCAGCCGTCAGAGCCACACAGCGGGCAGCCCGCTGAAGTCACTGGGCTCCAGACACAAGCCCTGAACTGTCCCCAAGGATCATTTTGCAAGACTGGGACCTAAATAACGATGTGATGCAGTTTAAGGTGTGTGTCGTTTTCTATTGAAGCTGTCGGCAATCACTAGAGGCCTGGGGAGATTGCAAAGGGGGGCGAGGAGGCGCAATCCAGCAATGGCATGATAATCTCCATGGTCCGGGAGTCTCTTCCAGTCTTGTGCTTCTGGAAGGGGGAACGCTTGCAACCGCACGCACGCTATAACATCGTGACATATTTAACGAAGCTAAAGTCACCGAGTGCATAGTGCGCACCTCTCTAGTTCCTGAACATAGTGCCCCGGCCCTGCTGATAGTCCCTTTGGGCCAAATCCTGTGCGGGCGTAGCTGTGTCGAGCTGGAATAACATCTGACCTCTAGTGGCAGTGAGGGCGAACTACCGAGGGGTCTCCTGCGATGCATCTCATGTGTTGCAGTGACCAGCTTTTGTGTTTGACTTGTGCCAGAAAGCGCGTGAGACTAATTGTATATGAAGCTGATTGCATGATTTATTAGGTACATGCACACATCGAGATGTTGCTTCTGGCTTCAAGAGTCCTTCCCGCTGTCCATCCCTCTGTCTGTCCGTGATAGATGAGCATCTACAGGATCGCAAGGGGCCATGGTGTCGCTCCATCTCTCACCTCCTCCGGGCCTGGTTGCAAGAGTTGGAAATGAAACTGGGCAAAGAGGAAACCTTGAGTTCAGGCAGGGTCTGGTCCGGTTCCCATCCACATTCACGGGAGCAGGTGAAGCTGGTAGGTGCTTGTTGGTGCAATCATTCATTGTCACCCCGGCGTTCCCACTTTCGCGGCACGTGGGGACGTGACCTTATCGAGGAGCTGGTGAGACGGGTCCGGGGGTCCGCAGATACTGGGAGGAAGTGTGCCATGTCTGCAATGATGGGCTGGACACCAGACCTCGTCCGCTCCTTCTCCCCGCGTCTCCTGCCTGCATGAGCTGAGCAGCTGGTATCTCGCATGGATATATTTCAATGGACTAATTACGAATTCCATCCGTCTTGCCTTAACTGGATACAAGTGCAGCACGCCCGTTGGCATCCACCTCCTCTCCTTCATTCGCGCCGCGTACCATTCTCTCTTGCTGCAGGCAAAAGTAATTTCCCCAGCCTGGAAATGTGATTTAATTTGACCTTGTTCACACAGGTTCCTGCGTCTTTTACGTTCCCACCCCCCCCATTTAAAATGGGAGGGCAGGAAATTGCTTTGATTCACAGCGATGTTCTCTCCAACTCGGGTCGTGCGCTCTCCCCTCCATCCTCCCTTTGCTTTTCCAGCATGGTTTAAAGTTTTGTCTTGCTGCTCAGGGCACCTGTGAGCAGAGCCGGGACAGATGGCAAGTGGTGCCAGGATGCGGAGTCACAGGCCCTTTTCTGACCCGGGAAAGGTGAACGGCTTGGTTTCACTTCCGAGTGGTTTTGGGAGTTGAGTGAATGGCGCTGAAAAAAGCAGGGGGGCAAGTGGAAGTATTTATACCAGTGAACTGCATCATCGGCAGAAACACAGACCACCAGCACAGGGGAGAAAAGGTGCAAGGGAAGTGAAATCCCCCCATGGGGATGACCCGTGCACTGACATAAGTGCAACGCCTAGGCTTGGTGACGTACATTGGGTCCATTTATATGTGCACTTTACTGCGCATTAGCCTATTTTAATGCATATTAAAACATCACTAAAAACATGCTCTTTAGTTAATGTGCATTAAGACAGGCTAATGTGCATTAACTAAAGCACATTAGTGCATGTATATATGTGCCCATAAGTGCTCCCTAGGCCCAAGGCTGAGAGTGCTTTTCAGCCAAAGACAGCAGGAGGAACAATGAACGCCAGATTTCAGGCCGTGAGGCTGAGGGACTGGGTAGGAGGCTCCTAGCCTGGGGCATGAGGCATCACTAACCCCGGTGTCGTATCAGCCCTAATGGGAGGTGACCCTGCCTCCCTCTTCAACAGCCGTAGCCAGCACCAGTGCAGGCAGCCAGAGCTGGTCATACCCCCAGAGGGAGGGAAGGGAGACCCTGTAAAAGGTAAGCAGAGGAGCTAGGGAGGGGAGGAAGAAATCAGCAGGGAGAAAGAAGGCAAAGACAACAATGAAAAAAAAGCTTGGGCTTCAAGGAGAGAGACAGGGCAAAGCAGAGCAGGAGGAAAAAAACCCAGGAGAGATGAAAATTCCCTTAACCCTGAGATTATTGATTGATAATTTATGCAAAAGACGGCCACATCAAGAAAGCCCAGCCAGCCTTCGCTCCATCCATGCACCTGGCTCCCTGGAAATAATATGCAACGCAGTCATGTAATGCGCCCAGAAGTGCAGCGGGTCCTTTGGACAGATGCACCCAGGCTGCACAAGGGACCACGTCCCCAGGTGAGCCAGGGAAGAGGAGCTGGGGAGCCGTTTCGCCCCAGCCTCAAGCTGAAACAAGAAGCCCTGGTGACCTGAAGTAATAAACTGCAGAGATGCACGGAGACACGCTTACAATATTTTCCCAATAATGGGGATGCTAGCAACTGTCACCGAGCCAGACAATCTGGCAGCACATGTGTCATTCTGACTTGTTAACACTGATGCTTCTAGTCTACTGGTTTTCCTTTCTCTGTTGAATTATTACTTGCGACTTGGAAAACCTGCAGGAAACGTTGCCAAATTTTGCGTATTCCTTTCTCCATATTGAGGGGGATTTTTTTTTTCCTCCTTTAAATGTGCACAGGTTGTCAGGTGGTTTGGCAAAGCGTATGCGGCGAGAAACACCCGAAGCTCCTAATGAAGAGGTCAGAGGATGATGGGATGTGCGAACAGCTTTAAAGCTAGACAGGGAAAAACAAATGTTGCAGAGCTGATCTGACACCTCCAACTGGGATGAAATGGGACTCGGAGCTGGCCAGGGGCAAGTCCAAAAGGGGACTGGAGTAGCGTGGACCTTCCTTGTAAGGGACAGAAAGTCCTGTTTAGGGCTCAGACCGGTTTGGGAAGGGGACCAAGCTGAGAGCTGCAGATGGGAGGTGGGCTTTTTGCAGTAAATCCTGACCGGGAGTAGGGTGGGGTGAGATGGGATGTGTTGCCAAGAAGGCTGACGGCATCCCTTGCTGCATTGGTAGGAGCGGTGCCAGCAGATCGAGGGCAGTGATCCTTCCCCTCTATTCGGCACCAGGGAGGCCACATCTGGAGTCCAGTGTCCAGCTGTGGGCCCCCGACTACAGAAAGGATGTGGACACATTGGAGAGGGGCCACTGGAGGGCAACGAAAATGGTTGTGGGCTGGGGGACAGGACTGGTGAGGAGAGGCTGGGGGACCTGGGCTGATTCAGTCCGGAGAAGAGGAGACCGAGGGGGACTGAACAGCAGCCTCCACCTCCCTGCCGGGGGGCTGCAAAGAGCATGGAGCTGGGCTGGTCTCAGTGGGGGCAGGTGACAAAAGAAGCAATGGGCTTAAGTTGCAGCAAGGGAAGCTGAGGTTGGATATTAGGAAAAACTTTCTCACTAGGAGGGCGGTGTGACAGATGTGGGACAGCTGTGGTGACATCTCCCTCCTTGGAGGTGTTGAAGACCCACTAGACCAAGCCTTGGCTGGGACGATGCAGTTGGGGCTGGTCCTGCTTGGTGCAGGGGTGGGACTAGATGTGAATCCTGAGCTCCCTTCCCACTCTCATGTCCTATGATTTGGTGTTTGTCCACCTCCCTGTCTGTCCTCCTTTCAGTCCTGAGAGACACCAGGGGAAAAGGCTCTGGGAGCGGTTGTTCCTGGTGGACAAAGGGACTGTTTTTTAGTCTGATGTTTTGCCTAAATTTTATGTCAAACAGATGAAACTTTGCCCTGCAAGAACCTCTGAGCCTGGCGGCAGGTCCTCCCTGAGCTGGGAGAGCAAGCCAGCTGCTCACAGGGGTTAAGGGGTTTTAAGCCCAGCCAGGATTGCTGATCAGTGAGTGTGACCTCCTGCCTGACAGGCTGCAGGACTTCACCGCAGCAATTACCACATCAGGCCCATGGCTTCTGGCTGAAATACCTCCTTGAATGATGCCCAGACCCGATTTGAGTCCACCCCCAGCCCTGGGGAAGCTGTTCTGATGTTTAACTCCCCTCCCTAGTGCAAAACAGCATTGCAGCTCTAGTCTGAATTCGTGTAGCTTTTGCTTCCAGAGTTTAAACCCTGAGGTCCGGGGTAGTTTGGAATCGGTTCTTCATCAAGCAAGCTAGTGGCTGGGCTCCTTCACCCATGACAGATCCTGGATAAAACTGATTTATTTCACCTAGATTGTCTTTTAAAAAGACCTCTTCTCACGGCTCCAATAGAGATGATCAATAGAGGCCTCATCCTTAAGTTGTCCCCAGAGCATAACCTTGTACCTCCTGGCACCAGTTATAACCTGCACAGACTGAGTGATCTCACAGGTCAGTATTTACAAGCAGTAAAGGATGCTTGTTCTGCCTACCCACCCAGCACTACCTTTATTACGCCAGCTACATGCTAGGGATACCCATTGCCACCAGCCAGCTAGCAAAGCTAAAGAAAATCTGGGCAAGCAGCAATATTACACGGAAGATGCAGTTACATCTGCTGTGTGCTGTGGTCATCTCCGCGATGCTTTATGGCTGTGAGGCTCAGACGCTTAATGAGAAATGAGAGAACAAAATCGCGGCATTTGAAATGCGCTGCTTTAGGAGACGGCTGCGTGTCTCGTACGCTGAGCACTGGACCAAGCAGTCTGCCAAGCAGCAAATCATCCAGGGCATCGGGACCTACAAACCAGCGCTGGAGGAAGCTGCAATGGTTCGGACACGTCACGAGCAGGACGGTCGCCTTTGCCGGCACCGTCGTGCGGGGCGCAGGGGAGGGAAAGAGGAAGAGATGGACCCAAGAAGCGATGGGACCAAGATGAAGGACTGGATGGGACTGCAAGCGGCAGAGCGGAGGAGGGTTGTTACCCAGTGGTCGCTGGGGAGTGGCGTGACTCGCCGCGCCGGGGAACATCTGCTGAAGCCATGCCAGCTGTGCTGCAGCTGGAGAGTCCCTCACACCTGGGGAAATCTTCAGCTGAATGGTTCAGTGAATTTCCGATGGTCTTTGGCGAGCCATCAGAGCGGGGCTGAGTATCTGATTCAGGAGCCCTGGTGCTACAAGTGAGGGGCATCCCCATCGACCCCTCCTTTAAGGAGACATTGTACATAGGCAGCAGAAACCAAAGCAGCTGGTGCTGGAACTGGAAACCCACAGGCCAGCAGCTCCCAAACTCCAAGCACCACCAATTTGAAACGATACAACCTTAAGTACCCCCAGCAAATTTTTGTCATATAAAGTAATTATAATAAACCTGTACCAAAGATTGGGAACTGCTGCCATATAGGCAGCTTTCAGTCTCCGAGACCAGGTTCTTCCCAGCTGAGCGTGTTTGGTGACCGCAAACCCCTTGTCTTAGTGGAGGACCTTGAAGTGGGTTCAAATGGTGGATGATGAACACAGAGGACCAGAGAGCTATCCTTGCTGGCACAGCTGCTGCCAACGGTGAAGAGAGCCTCCTTCAGTCAAGGGGAAAGAAACCCGGGAGCGGTCCTGTAGGCAGGTGCATGGCTCGGAGGGGGAGCCCAGCTGTGGGGGGCTAACGAGTAATAGCCTGCCTGCTCCAGGGCACAGGGCCAGTGACAGGGATGATTGCCTGGCCCAGAGGAAGTTAAAAGCTCCCAGGGAGAAGAGCTGGTGGACACGGGGAAGGCTGCACAGAGCCGGAGTAGCCCTCTCCAAGTCCGAGGAAGGACCGCGGGTTTGAGTTAACCCTTTGTTGCTTGTTTATGTATTTGTTGCATTATGGACATTGGTTTTTTGTTGCGACAGGTTTGCCCCAAAGCAGAGTGACACAGGCCCCATGAGCTACAGTGTCCCTGAGAGCCGAGGACATGCGTGGGCATTGCATGTTGCTGCAAGGACATGGCTTGTTGCGCTGGAGATTGGTATTCGCAGGTGACTGCAAACAGGTTCGCTGTTTGCTCCGTGCAGTCCAAGCATTTGCTGTCTTCCTTCTTCCTTAACTTGAGTTTTGCAGCATGAGGGGTCGGCTCCCAGTTCTTCCTGTGGGACCTTGGGCAAATCACTTGCTCTCTCAGTGAAGACAGGGAAGTAAGAACAATTAGCTCTTTCTTCCTCCCTCCCCATTTATATTGCAAGCATTTTGGAGCAGGGCCTGTCTCTGTTTGCACAGGCCCTAAAACAAACCCTAATCCTGACGGAGGCTACTATAATGGAAATAATGCTAATTAAATGGTAGAAAGTCCTCTCCACTAATAAGGTTTCTATATAAATTAACAGTTCCCAGAGAGCTATGGAAACAGCACAGGTTGGTTTGCCACCTGCATAGGGATGTTGGGTTCTTCCTGATGGAGTCAAAACACCCTGATTATTTCTTTTGATGCAAAAATGTGACGAATTACTTATTTTGGTGCCACATCGTACCGGGGAGCGGGGATGACACCATTGCAAACCATATTGTAGTGTGTCTTGAGGAGCACGGAGACCAGCCTCGAAGCCCAGTGAGGGGCACGCAAGACACCAGCGAGGTAGGATGAGCCAGGGGAGCTGCGTTCAGGGAGGTTTGACAACGCTAAGTCCTCTCCCGAGCAGGAAGGAAAGAGCTGGCGTAGGCAGGGGAAGCATTTGAGGAGGAAAATCCCATCTCAGCCTGTCTGCCCCTGCTCCAGCTGTTTTGTTAGTGAAGATAAGTCAGTGTTTGCCAGCCCTTGGAGGGGAGAGTGCTCGTTCGCAGGTTTATCAGAGATGATTTTATAAGCACGCCTTGTTCTGGCAGGTGGCTGTATGTTGTTTTAAATTTAAAGAGAAAGGCATAAATAGCAGAGAAGAAAGAGGGTAATAAGAAAAATATTAAACTGCCCAGTGGAAATCCCAAGGGAATTTCTATTGCAATAACTGACCTCCCATATAGCACCATTTATTTCATACACTGGCAGCTTTATAGGTGCTTGCGTGGCTGCAGAAGAACACCAATTTGCTGCCGCAGTTTGTTTTGATAACTGAAACTTTCAATAAATCTATATTAAAATCAAAGGGAAAATTAAATAGACCCCAGTCAGTGGCACTAGAGATAAGGTAGCACATTACTACACTGGCCTCTTCGGCTGGGAAGATTTGTCTCTTAGTTCAGACACGGGTCACAAGCGTGATGAATTTTTTGTGGTCTCAGCTATGTTTCCAGAGGGCAGCCTGCCTAGGCATCGAGTGGCAGCATGTAGGGGGACCGGGCAGTTAACCCGGTACTTTAGGAAGTCAAAAACAGGGAGAAGGACCAGGTCTATGGAGGGAGCTGTGTCCTCTGAGGGGGCAGGAAGCTGTCCCTTGCCATGGCAGAAGCATCCTTTTTCGGGGGGGTTTGCAGGGATGCTCCAAGGGTTTGGGTCTTCCTGCGCCTTCAAGCTGGCAATAATGGTGAATAAATAGCCAAGGGATTCTGGACAGGTCTGGTGGGTCCCCAAGGGAGAGGGAGGGGGTGGGCACAGCACCATGACATACCACGTATGTCTCAGGGGGAGGAAGGTTGCAGCCAGGGGCGTTGTGTCCTGCAGCAGAGCACGCCCTTGCCTTCGCTGGGAGCTTTTTTTCCAGCCACCGACCCAGGTTCTGGCCAATGTTGGCTTCAATTTGCTTCCTGCTTGGGCAGGGACATGTGTGGTTTGGCAGTGCGGTGAGATGAACCGGTCCTTCCCCTTCCCTCCTGCTACAGATCCTCAGAGCCATGATGGGGAGGGCATTGAAGAGAGAGGAAAGGGAAAGGAGGGATGGAGGGGAAGAAAGTCTGGGAGAGAAGGGAAGAAAGGCGAGAATTCAAATACTGAGGGAAGAGCACAAAGGACCAGACACTGATAATAATTAGGAAGAGAAGTGGCAGACTAGGAGGAATAGAAGTGTTGGGAGCAAGGGTGGGTGTGATGCCTGGGGCTGTGTCAGGGGCGACTGTGCCACGTTGCACGGGGTTCGTCTGGGGTAGTTTGGACAGGGCTGGTCCTGCCTCCTGCACAGGTCGGAGTACTGACCCCAGTACCCTTTCCTGCCATGGCAGGGGGTCGGACTTGATGATCTGCTCAGGTCCCTTCTGGCCCGACCAACTATGACTGGATACAGGGGTGGGAGGACGAGAACAGGATGGGATTCAACACCGACAAGTGCAAGGTGCTGCACCTGGGAAGGAAGAGCCAGCACCATACCTACAGGCTGGGAACTCCCTTCTCATAGGGCAGAGGCAGAAAAGGATCTTGGAGTCATCACTGATGCCAAGATGAACGTGGGCCAGCAGTGTGGGGACACGGTCAGGAAGGCCAAC
>NW_017728907.1:45912151-45917664 GCF_001723895.1 Crocodylus porosus | reverse complement strand
AACTATGAAACTATTAAACTATGGATGTGACCCCGCAGCTCCCTGACCGCCCCGCGGCTCTGGGGTTCCCTGCATCTGCTCCTCTGGCTTTGCTGCATCTTCTGGAGGCAGGTGGTGCCAAGCACCGTTGGCAGCAAGATCCTGGGTGAGACGTACCTCGGTTCTGACCCACGGGGACGTGGGAATGGTGCATCGTTGGCAAGGCACCTCCTTTGTTTTCCAGGGTCCAGGAGAGGTGGGCAAGACCCCAAGCTGTCTGTAGAGCCCCAAGCTCCCTGCTGGAAACCAAATGAAGAACAAATGCCTTCCCTACTTTTTCTCCTCTCACCTTTTTTGGTTTCTCTGTTGCAGAAATGCAAACTTCACAGCTCAGCAGGCCGTGAAAGCCCTCTGCCCGCACGTGCTGCTGGTTTGGGCAGTAACACATGCCTGTGCATGGAAGAGAGGTCGCTTTTGTTCCAGCTCCCTGGCCCTATAATGGTTCCCCAGGATGATCTTAAATGATTCGCCACAACGCACTATGAGAAGATATAATGGATATAAACACAATCACCCTTTGCTAAGGGGTAGAATAGCAGCTTGCTAATAGCATCACATAACGAGCATGAGACGAATTGTGTTCTGATCATGTCACAATGAAATATTTTGGAACCTCATTAAGGAGAAAATCTCCGAGATTTCAATGTCTCGTCCTGATTGGGGTCCAGGCCAAATTTTGAAATCTCAGAATTCCCCCAAGGGCAGAGAATCCATTTTTCTGGCCAGCTGTGGTCCATATGACTTCCCGTGGAAAGCATTTTATTTTGAAGTTAAAACCCGCCGTAAAAGTACCTCTCTACCTTCCAGCAGGTGCGCCTGTTCTGCAGGGAGATTGGCTCTATCAGCAATTTGTTCCTCCAGGAGAAACACTTAATTTTAGATGTTTTTCCCATTTACACTTAAAGTTCAAGGCGCTCGTGCTGCAGCTCGGTATTGGGTGGCCTGGGCAAGCCCTTTATACACTGCAACCCTATTAGTTAAAATACTGGCAAAGAGATTTTGGCGAAGTGTTTTTTTTAATGTCCCATTAAAAATGTTTAAAAATGTCCCATTTCATAGCTGTTGATGCCCTCACTTTGAAATACAGCTTTCCCATGACGCCAAAGCTGTAAAACACATTCAAACTTCTTCTTTTTTTTTTTTTACTAGTTAGCAGTGGAGTTTTTGCTATAGCCATTAAAATATAAAGAATAAACTGCACCCAACTGTACAATATTTTTTACCAGCTTTTATGGTGACAATATAAACCACGAGGGTTAAGCTTGAACTTTTTTTGTGGCTGGCATTAGAATATCAAAATAAAAATGCAGGCTGGGCTATGCAATATCCGTATCTTTTTGTCACATATACCCAGAAATAAGCAGGGCTTTTATTGCTTTAGTAAATCGCCATGATGGTTTGTCTCCTCCGCTGCACTGTTCTGGCCTGTTTTGGAGGAGTTGGAGTTGGAGTTGGAGTCGGAAAAGGCACGATCGATCTTCCACCGAGCTCCTTTGGACAGCGTAGAACGGACAGCGATCGGGCAACCGGGCACTCGTGTCTCCTCTCTTAGGAGCTGAGACCGCAGCCTGGCACATCGACGTCAGGAAGCTCTCCTGATGCTCAGCCTTGCTCTGCTCTTGCTCAGGTAGTTGTTCTGCCCCTGCGGTGCATGTCATCCTGACGGTCCCTGTTCCTCCTCGGTGCTTGCTGCCTCCGGACAGATGCACATGGCGCTCGTGCCCTGCTCGAATCATCACTTACTCTTAAATCTTCAATGCACTGTGCTCCTAAATCTCTCCCAGTGAGTCAGCCCTGACTCATTTTGCTCTTCTGCTCCATATTTGACAGTACCTGGCTGACACTATGGCACCCAGAAGTGAATGCAGTGTACCAGACTGGTTATATCCATGCCAAACTCTGTGATGCAACGTTCCCCAAACCACATTGGTCTTATAAGAAGCAACCCAAAAGCAAAAAGAAATTAAGAGAAAGCAGTGAGCTGCTAGATACGTGCAGCTTTGTGAAGACCCAGTGCTAGAGCAACGAGGCAATGCTGCACAACTGTGAGGGCCACAAACCCCGAGAAGGGAAGGGGATTATTTAAGGCAGTTTTAGGGTAGAACTGGGAGGAATGGGACAAGGAAGAGAGAAATTGTGCTGAACGCCAGGAAGCATTTTCCCACGGCGGGTTGTGTTGGCTTTGGACTGGCCTCTCATGGGAAGGGGGGAAGAAGCCCTCATGCTTGGGAATTACAGACTGTCTAGACAAGACCCTGCAAAGCATCACATTAGGGGCCAACCCTGCCTTGGTCCCTGGAGATGGACCAAACCGTGTCATGTCTGGCATCAGCTGTCTGTATAGTTTTCTCTGCGTTCTTGTACTCAGGCTCATTATTGCAGCGTCTGAGCACCTCCGAGGCTAGGTATGGGCATTCAAAAAGCCTGAGACAGCATTGTCCTAAGTTATGCCGTTTTCTGTAAGCGGCAGAGTTTATATCGGTAGCGAACAGAACAAACGTTCGCCCTTTGGTGGGGGGTAGGGCAAATCTTAGACCGGGTTCTGCCATTTTAAAACCAGTCTGTGGGTGTGCCTGCATGAGATGCTAACCTTGCAGTAGCCTAATAACAGTGTCCAGTAGTGTGCTGGGAAAAAACCATGCTAATACGCTATGGTGCAGTAGTACTAGGCTACTGCACAGGTAATGTCTGAAAAACCCCATGTGCTGACACTACTGCAGTTATTGCACACTGATTTAGTACTTGGTTATGCAAGTACTAAACTTAACGTGGGGTAACTACCGCACATTAATGAACCTGTAGACGCACCATGTGTGTGCTGAACTTCTGTTCTGTCATGGGCATAGACCCGTTTTGTGCCGGTTTTGCATCCCGAACTTTTGTTGAGTTACAGGTATAGATCAGTTTTGTGTGCCGAACTTCTGTTCTGTTAGGGCTATAGACCAGTTTCCGATGACTTGCACCAGTAAAAGTGTAATGTCTGTACTTGGCCCTGATGTCTACAGTCCATTTCTATAAGAACCTCAGGCCACAATTATGCTCCGTTTGGTTTTGTATTTCATCGGCCCTCTTGTGCTTACAGGCTTTGGAACAAGATCCTGTCTCTGGCTGCCCTTGTACGGCTCCTCGGACTTTTAAAGGATGTGAAGCCCAGGCGGGACCGGGTGTTTGTGGCCTCCCAGGCCAAAAAAATGCACTGAGTCACTCCTGCGTCCAGCTGCACTACAGCAGATCAAGTCTTGACTGAAAGGCTCGGTGGCCTCGTATAAAACCAGCGATGCGAATAGCCAGTGTTAAACCGGATCCAAAGTTCCAGCCCAACCTCCTCGTGTGCTTGCACCAAAGGCTGCCTCTTCATTTTAACCAGGGGGGCCAAAAAAATCCTTCCACCGCACAGCCCTGATGGCAGCTCCCAAGTACCCACCGACTTAATTGTCTTTGAACTGAGCCAGCACATTGGAAATGAAAACAAAACCCCACTGAGCCGTCACGTTTTTATTACCAAGCGAGGAGTCCTTAGGAAAATAAAGGGAACAAGAAAGCTCTTACACCGGACCACCCTGGCAAAGAGGGGAAAAGTACAAGGATGAAGTGTGTTTATGGAGGTGAGTGACAAATCGCCTTGATTTGCTTTGGGGACCTGTCTTTGCTGGGCTGAGCATTTCACACCCCGCAGAATTGCCTTGATTTTTCACCAGGCTCCACCATCATCCCGGAGGCAACCACCAGCCTCCTAGCCCAGGAGTGCTCCCAAATTAGCGCAAGGGTCGTTGTCAGGCAGGGAGGGGTACGTGTTCCCATGAGGTCTGAGCCCGCCGCTTTCCCGTCTAAATGCCCGTTAATTGACAGCTAGAAGTGGCTTTCCATGATGACAAGCTATCATTAATATCACTCACCGGCATGATACACACAGTATAAATGTTTAGAGAGAAAGAGAGATAAAAAATTACCTGGAAGCTAGTGTTTAAACCAAGTGCATTAACAGGGTCTTGGTTACCAGAAACAACAACACAGATCTCAAAATGTACATTGTGAATATTAGTATTCCCTCAAATACGTGTTCAAGTTGGCTAATGAGTCCCACCGGCGGCGTTAGCGACGGAAGGATTTGGGTTGGCACATTATTAACTCGTTAAGCAGAAAATAGCAATGCACGATTACTCGCCCTGTGCATTATAAGGCATTCAAAAGTTGCATTCAGCGTAAGCATCGGAGGACCTAGCTGCTTTCCAATGACGTGATGCAGCCTTGAGCTGCAATCCTCCAGATCTCAAAGTTTATTCAGGGGCTGTAGGCCAGCGCTTGGAGGGGAGAACAGCAGAAAGCAGAGCTGGGGCTCGGTAGGAGCAGCCCTCCATCCAGATCACGGCCAAAGTAAAGCACGAGGCCTCCCTAGAGAGTCTGTCTTCTGGACAAGACGGCCCCGACATCTTCTCGCCTTTGTGTCATTCCCTGGCTCTGCTCCCAAAAGACAGGGAGTGTCTCCTAACGATACGCTCCCTGTTCTGCCAGCTGGAGACTTTATTCTGTGTTATTTCATGTCCTAAGCTGCAGTGCACCCTCAGAGAGCTGCCATCCATCACGGCTGCAGTGGCTGTACGCCAGCGGTGAGCGAAGCTGTGCTTGAAGGTAAGCCTTCAAGACAGATCGGGCATCCTCCTTTGTGCTTGGCCTCTCAGAGGGGTAATGCAGAAGCTGCAGCCATGGGAGAAGCGGGAGATGAAAGCAGCTTTGAATCACTTTTTTACACAGTTTGGATGCAGCCCCAGGTGTGCACGAGAGCAGCCCCCAAGGCTGCTGCAGCTGAGAGCCAGTTCCTATGGGCTGCCAAGATCTCCCAAAAGGATGAGACCCTCTTCCTTATGGATCCCTCACCACCGGGGACCGAGTCTCTGCATCAGGGGTTCTGATGGCATCACGGGGCTGGTCTTGTGGTCCCCTGGCTGCTTCTGCAGCAGAGGATGTCTCCTAGGCCTCGTGTAGACTCTGCGGGTCAGCACCAGGATATTTTGAATCAGAACTTGTGGGAGAGATGATGTCTTTTATTAGACCAACTAGATCTTTGGCAAAAAAAGGTCTTTAATTGCAAGCTTTTGGGCACAAGTAACCTTCCTCTGGCATAGGAGAAAAGGTTGTAAAAGTTGTCCCAGGTAGAAATGAAAGTTCGTATTTCATAGGAGAGTTGCAGGTGTGGTAAAATCCCCTGTTTGGCACCGTTCATTTTATGCAGGTTAGGCTCAGAGAAAAGTGGGAATAGTCTGTTTACTTTGAAATTGTTTGGTGGTGAGTAGGATGGAGGACAGGATTCACCTCCAAGGAGCATTATTTTGCACTGGTCCAGTCCTGCAGGGAGCAAACCAGGAAAGCCAAGGCTGCAACTGAACTCCAACTAGCTTCGGGCATCAAGGACAACAAAAAGTCCTTTTTCAGATATGTGGGGAGCCGGAGGAAAAGCAAGGGCAATGTTGGGCCCC
>NW_017728907.1:45910290-45911523 GCF_001723895.1 Crocodylus porosus | reverse complement strand
TGACCACAAGATGAACATGAGCCTGCAATGCGATGCTGCGGCTAGTAAAGCGACCAAAATGCTGGCTTGCATCCATAGATGCTTCTCAAGCTGGACTCGATGATCTCCCGAGGTCCCTTCCAGCCCTAATGTCTATGAAATCTATGAAATTTTCCCTTCTGGATATTTTGAAAGCATGTAGTGGGTGCTGTCTTGAAGGTCAGTGTCTGGGAGCAGGTTACCTCCTAACCATTGCCAGGGTGTTTTGTAGACTGGATGGCAAAGAGGGAGCTGGAGAAGGATGGGATGGTTGCTTTCACCCTGGTTCCCATGTGTGGGGGCAGCCCTGGAGCCAGCAGGAAGATGCCTGCTTGAAACATAGGGTGCTTGTACACACTATGCGTTGTTTAGATACACGTCATGAAGCACCAGAAATCACCATTTTGCAAGGTTAGTCGCATGTGAAAATACATATTGGCGTCTTTTTATCATGATAGATTTCTATTGATCGTTGTAAATTAGACCACCTCCAACACATTTTATTTTTAGCATGATCCAGCAGGATTATTTTTATTGTGATCATTTCATGACATGTATTCTCACACACAGAGAATATCTTTGGCTAGAAAAACCCGATAACATGTACAAGCACCCATATATAGGATTGATGGCACATGACATCCTGCCTGCCATTGGATAACCCCAGGTAACCTGCCCGTAGCTGATCACCTACAGTCCTTCACACGTTTCCCTCCTCCCCTTACTTCCACCCCATCTCTACCCGTTGCTTCCCAAACTACTACTCATTTGCATTTTCACAGACCTGCATATTGAAAATTAGCTTCTTTTCTACCTCAGAGAACACATAATACCAGCAGAGTCTCTCTATGCCCAAAGAAGGGCGTTTGCACCTGAAAGCTTGCAAAGAACATTTTTCCCCCCAACTATTTAGTGGGTCTAATAAAAGATATCACGTCTACCCAAAGAACCAGGAGGAACAACAAGCAGGAGGAGCTCACCCTCCTGCTGGCTGACACCACCCCAGACCAGTGGGGATCACTGAAATGTGGTGGGACTCAATGCATGACTGGGTGGTGAATGTTGAGGGCTAGAGGCTGTACAGGAGGGACAGGATAGGAAAGAGGGGTGGGGGTGTGGAGCTCTACATTAAGGAGGAATACACATCCTTGTTAATAAGCAAGGAGCCAGGGGAGGGGCACTCTGAAGTGCTTTGGGTTAGAGTACAGGGCAGTC
>NW_017728907.1:45902146-45910279 GCF_001723895.1 Crocodylus porosus | reverse complement strand
CGGACTAGATGATCTGCTCAGGTCCCTTCCGACCCCAGAAACTATGAAACTGTGAAACCTGGCCTGCTTGAAACATGCAACACATGGGGAACAGAGGCTGGTGCCTCTGCTTCATCATCTCAGGAGCGTTGAGAGATGGCAGGGAGTCTGAAGGGCCTTGAACGTGAAGCAGTGCCGCAAGGGGAGCCTGTGGAGAGAGGCAGGGAGTACCGGGGCTATGACACCCAGTCCTGTCTGCTCTGATTGACCGGCTGGGGTGTCTGTGTCCAGCTGGACCCCTGTGCTCACCGCTGGCCTAGTTGACTGTTTCCATCTACAGGGTGCTCAGCCCCAGTGCACTCTACCTTGTCCCAAAACCCTTGTCTCCCAATCCCTTGGTCTCTGCACCATGCTCAAGTCACATAACATTTTGAGTG
The DNA here is from genome assembly GCF_001723895.1 of Crocodylus porosus. Classification (NCBI taxonomy): domain Eukaryota; kingdom Metazoa; phylum Chordata; order Crocodylia; family Crocodylidae; genus Crocodylus; species Crocodylus porosus. The sequence continues at coordinate 45,909,863 of NW_017728907.1, read as the reverse complement.
GCTTCCTGATAGCACCCAGGTCCCTTTCCAACAAAAATCATGTCTGGATGCTGCCTCCATGGACAACCTGCCTGTCCAGACGCCCAACGTAGAAGCCCAGGTCGCTACTTGGTGGGACAGAGCATTGCTATAGACGCCCATCTCTGTAGGCTGCCAGGGCGGAGCAGTCCGAGCTCCATCGTTTGTGATCCTGCCATCTCAGCCGCTCCTGCTGATGGACGAAGCAAAGGTGCTGCTGCTGCATAAGTTCAAGAGCAAGTTCCAGGGTTTTATGCATCAGCGAGGCCTCTTGTTAATATTGCACCCCCTGACTTCTCTGGCGGACTGACGAGGTTGCAGTGGTACCTGTGCCCCCCGCACCTTGGCTTCCCCGCTGCTGGAGAGTCCAGCTGTCTGCCGGCCATCTTCAAGGACTTTGTGCAGGCAATGGAGGTCCTCCCTGATGAACCTCAGGGGATGCACTCAGCACAAGCAGCTCTGAAGACCCTTGAGCAAGGCAAGGGATCAGTTGGTAGCTGAGCAGTCCAGTAGCCAGGAGCACCTCCTGGAAGGAAGAGGCACGTTTTCATCACCACTGCAGGCTTTCTGAGCAGCGTTCATGTGTCAAAATGGGTCTGTGGGAAGCTGATCATCTGGTTTGGATCTGGGTAGGGGGATGGATGGAAAAAAAATCACACGTCCGACCTGGTATGTCCAGGTTGAGCATCCAGTGACACATTTGGGGGTCCTGCAATGCCCCTTCCATCTGTCAACATTTGGCTAACCGCCTTCAGGATAGGTTAGACCAGTTTGTGCAAGGAACTGGGGTGCATGCAGCCTGGTCTAGGGCACTGAGGGAAAGCAGGGGCTGGGTCAAGGGGCAGGATCCACATACCAAAACCAGAGGGAAATCCAGAAGCAGAATCCACAACAAGGTCCAGGGGCAGGATCCAGGGGTCAAAGGCTGAGTACCAGTCCGAGGTGCAATCCACAGGATGAAGTCTGAAAACAGCCGTCATCGGTAACACCTCGCAGTTGAGGATGGTGGTTGTATCTGTGGGTCCGACGATGGCTAACGAGACAGACTGCTGCAGCTCAGGAGCATGTTTCTCTCCAGGTTGGGTGGCTCCAGGTTCTTGGTTCACGCTATTTCCACCAGTCCTGCTTTTCTATCTCCTGTTGCCATCGTGAGGTTTCAAAGTCCTGAGATCTCTGCAGCAGATCGTTTTCCATTTGGGGCAGTCCTGGGTGATCATCTCCCATGAGTTGATGTTAATATTGCATTTTTTCAAGCTGGCCTTGAGGATGTCCTTGCCGCGCTTTCTCTGCCCTCCTCCTGAGCAGACACCTTGGCTGACCTGGGAGAATGCGACTTGTTTTAAGTCTGGAGTCAGACACCCAGAGGACATGGCTGGCCTGCAGAGTTGATGTCAGAGGATCCTTGCTTTTATGCTCATAGTGTTTGCTTGCAAGAGGATGTGAATGCTGGTGCATCTGTCTTCCCCTGGGCTCGAAGGCTCTTCCCCAGGCAGCACTGATGGTATTTCTCCAGTGACTTGAGGGTCTCTTGTACATTGTCCATGTCTCAGCTCTGTACAGCAAGTTGGGGATTATAACTGCTGGATAAACTGGTTTAGGACGTAATTTCAGAGTCTTCGAACACCCCTCTCCTCAGGCATCTGAAAGCTGCACTTGCACATTTATGGCAGTGTTGGATTTCTTCATCAGTGTCAGCCTTGTGCAAGAGATGGCTTTGAGCTATGGGAAATACTGTCTCACTGTAAATCTGAACTACTGGAGCTAGGTGCTGCTCATTAAGAGCTTGTTGATGTAGGAGCTGGAGGAAGCCTAGAGGGTTTTTTTTGACGCGTTCCTGGCCTGGGAGGAGACAGGGTGAGAGTAGAGAGACCATTTGATACCCCACTGCGTACCTGGCCCCCAAAACTGATACCAGTCCAAGGCTGCAATCAAAGTGCCTGGCAAGGAGCATGTCATGGCCTGGGCTCTCAGGGGTGACTCAGAAGCATAAAGTCCACCTTGGAAGAAAAGGCATCTGATACGCAGCTGGAAGTCTGGGTTAGGGGAACAGGCGTGCGGTGGCGTAGTCCCACAAAGAGATGGGCAGGGGAGTGGAGCCAGTTGTTCTTCTGCACAATGCACCGAAGGTTTTGAGCATGATGGAGGAAGGTACAGGACCGGACTCAGCCTACGTGTCCGTACAGCAGAGCAGGTCTGCTTCCCAGCGGTTGGCACCTGGTCAGCGGGGGATCGTGAACTCGGGGGAGAAAGAAAAACACCCAGGGGACTTGCTGTGATTCAGATCCTGGATCCCTTCCAGCCCTACTTTCCTCTGAACTGATGCTCCTATGAGATCCATGCTGGATGCTTACCGTCCATCAGGACAGCAGCAAGGAGCAGACACCCTTCAGATCCTGCCTTCCTAAAGGCTGCCTTGATGGGGAGCGATTCTCTATTGCACACGCCGTCGTTCTCGTTGCACGTGTGACTGCCTAGGAGGCACGCAGGTGTAACCGTCTCAAGGATTTGGTCAGCTGGGGTAAACTAGTCCCACTGGTGCAGCTTCATGTGTCGGCTTCTACTGGTGGTCAGACCTGGCTGCACCAGAGGGGCGGTGGAGGTGAATGCCTTCAAGGGACCATGGAAGCCCCTTTTCTGGAGCAGAGCAGCTAGCAGGGCTACTAGCTGTGAGACATCTTTGATGAAAAGCCAAATCCCATATACCTCTCTGAATGTCACACATCTCCTGGGTGGCGCAGGGGTGACGTGGTGGCCAGGCTCCTGGCAGCCCCGTGGCAGCAGCTTACCGTGCCCCGCTGCTGCTGCTGCTCTCTCTGCTGCTGGATCCGGCCCTGCTGCCCTGCAGCCACTGCTGGGGTGCTGGACAGCGAGTGGGGTCTTCATGGAGCCCGGGGCAGGACCCCCGTGGGCAGGGTGCATGCGGCCGGGGGGGCGAGATGGGGCTGTGGGCAGGTGGAGAGCGGTATCTGGGAGCAGGACGGGCATGTGGGGTTGGGACCATGTGGCAGTGACACCATGGGGCCAAAGCTTGGAGCAGACCCCCGATCTGTTCCCTGCACATCCCTACACGTGGAACCAGTGCCATTGCAGGGATGTGCGGGGAGTGGATCATGGCTCTGGCCGAGGCTCCAGTCCCTCGCTGTCACTGCCCCACGATGCCAGTTCTGCCCATCCCAGTCCCAGACACCACTCCCTGCCCTCCCACAGCCGCATCCCTATCCCCATCCCCTCTGCCCAGACCAGTGCGCCCTGCCCATGGGGGTCCTAGGCTGGTCTCCATGAAGACCCCACTTGTCTGCCCACTACAACCGGCACTCCCGATGCTGGGTGCAGGGTAGACAGGCCTGGAACTGGATAGGATCAGTTGCCTTCCCCCTGGTCCCCCACCGGTGCCGTGTCAGGTCAGTACCCCCCTTGGCCCGCAACAGCTCCCCAAAACTCCCTAAGTGACACTCCAGCCCAAATAATTGCCCAGCCCTGCTCTGTAGTGAAGCAGAGTGGCAGGCCTCACTTCCAGAAGCTATCCTTAGGCTACCAAGGTCCTTGTTCAGATTTAGAAGAAAGTCCTTCCTCGCCAGCGAGCGCTTGTCACCCCAGAAGTGGCTGCATTTCAGCGGCGGGTGAAACGGTCTCTGCTACAATCCGCCAAAGTCCTGCGTAAACGTGAAATCACTGAAAGTTGTGGTTATTTGTTGAAAGCCGGAGTTTCTCAAACGTCAGCGTTCATGTCATGACTGACACCTCCGCTAGAAGTGCATAAAGCTTAAATCTGTCCAAACTCTCCTCTGAACAGATTGCAAACTGCTGGTACAGGGATGGCTGTTAAATCCCTGAGTAGGCAGGTGGGATTTCGTTAATGGGTCACCAATCTATATCCAGCACACCGCACTGGTACATACTGCTGTTCCTGTAAGGCTGAGCTGGAGGTTTGGGAGGCCACTGAAAGTGCTGTCTGTTCGCCGTCACCAAGTTGAATCCTCTTTGCTTATCAAAGGACAGCCAGTCCATCCGCACGGGGAACGCTCCTTCGTGCTGCACTGCTTACATGGGATGTCGTGGTGGGAGATGCTGCAGGTCCCTCTTTGCTTTCTGCATCTCTCCTGAACTTCCCAGGAGGCGCCTATTAATGAGCATCCTGGGCTGCCTCGTAGTGACCATATTAATTTGAATCTAAGACAATGCTGAATTTAAGATGACCCCCCCTCCATAATTAGATTCTATACATGGACATGTTGATAAGTTTCTTATAATTAAGAAAGCAGCTCTAGAACTCAGGCCAGCAGCAGAGATTAAGGACAATAAAAGTCCTTCTTTAGGTATGTTGGGAGCAAAAATAGTGTGTAGGGTAGCATAGGACCCATAAGGATTGACGGAGGGCTTAGTGACGGATAGCAGGGGCAAGGCAGAGCTCTTCAATGGGTTTTTTGCCTCTGTCTTCTTAAACAGGAACCTAGATGGACCCTCAACATGCAACACGGATACCAACAAGGGGAACGTCAGTTGACCAACGGTCAGTGCCAACATGGTAAAAAGACATGTGGAGGGACTGGACGTGTTCAAATCACCAGGGCAGGAGGGACTCCACCCAAGGCTAATGAAGGAATTAGTGGGGGTCATAGCTGATCCACTGGCAAGGACATACGAGTGCTTATGGTGCTCGAGTCAGGTCCCAGAGGATTGGAAGAGGGCTAAGATCGTCCCAATCTTTAAGAAGGGGAGGACAGAGGATCTGGGGAACTATTGACCAATCAGCCTTACCTCTATCCCTGGAAAATCCTAGAAAAAAGTATCAAGGAACACATCTGTGGGAGCCCGCTGGCTAATGTGATGCGGAGGGGTAACCAACGTGGGTGTATAGCAGGCAGGTCCGGCCTGACTAACATAGTTTCTTTTTACGACAAGGCCACCAAATGTTTAGATGCGAGTCGAGGTGGATGTTTTCTATCTGGACTTCAAGAAGGTCTTTGACGTGGTATCCCGTGCCATCCTTATTAATAAACTGAGGAGATTTGCCTTGGATGATTACACGGTAGACTGGGTAGCAAACTGGCTCGAGGGTTGCACTCAGCGAGTGGTGGTGGAGGGGTCGGTGTCCGCCCGGAAAGATGCGTGCAGTGGAGTCCCTCAGGGCTCAGTTCTGGGGCCGGTGCTGTTCATCATCTTCATCAGCGATCTGGATGAGGGGGTGGGAAGCACCCTGTCCAAACTTGCGGATGACACAGAAATATGGGGTGAAGCTAGCACCCTGAAGAGGAGGAACCAGATCCAGGCCGACCTAGACAGGTTGGGGAAGTGGGCAGAGAGCAACAGGATGCAATTCAATAAGGACAAGTGCAAGGTGCTGCACCTAGGCAGGAAGAACTGCCATCATACCTATAGACTGGGGGGCGACCTTCTCAGCACCACTGAGCCAGAAAGAGATCTTGGAGTCACTGGTGACCCCAGGATGAACACGAGTTGTCAATGTGATGAAGCAGTCGGCAAAGCCAATCGCGCCTTGTCATGCATCCGTAGATGCTTTACAAACAGGTCCAGGGAGGTGATTGTTCCACTCTACACTGCACTGGTCAGGCTGCGGCTGGAGTACTGTGTCCAGTTCTGGACGCCGCAGGTCAAGCAGGATGTGGACAACATGGAGAGGGTCCAAAGATGAGCCACTTGTCTGATCGGAGGCCTACAGGGAAGCTCCTACGAGGAAAGGCTAAGGGACCTCAACCTCTTCAGTCTCTCCGAGAAAAGGCTGAGGGAGGACCTTGTGACGGCATACAAATTCACAAGGGAGAGCAACATGAAGTAGGTGATGATCTGTTCGCCAGGGCACCCCTTGAAACAACAAGGAACAATGGCCATAAGCTACTGGAGAGTAGGTTTAGACTGGACATTAAAAAAAAGTTCTTCACAGTCAGGGTTGCCACGATCTGGACTGGGCTCCCAAGGGAGGTGGTGCTCGCCCCATCCTTGGAGGTCTTCAAGAGGAGACTGGACAAGCATCTGGCTGTGTCCATGACCCCAGGGTTAGTGACTCTTTTCTTGCCTGCCAGGGGCAGGGCGTCGGATTAGATGGCCCACTGAGGTCCCTTCCAACCCTAGAATCTATGAATCTATGAATTTTCCATTTGTAGAGTCTAATTATGGGGGGTTGTCTTAAATTTGTCACCCCCCTCCCAGCTGCAGGGGGGCAGGCACTGGGAAGGGAGGTGGTGTAGGGAGGTCCAGCTCCTCACTCCTCATTACCTTTGCTCCTTGTCCACAGGATCCATCCCTGTTCTAGCCTGGGGCGCTGAGCACAGCTCCAACTCAGCCCCCACTGCTGGGCTGGGGCCATGCTTAGTGGTCAAGGATACGGCTTGAATGGGGGACAAGGGTAAGGGGGTAAGGAGAGAGGCAGGCAGGGGAGCAGAAGCTGTATGGGGAGAAGAAGGGGGAAGAGACTGCAGGGGAGAGATAGGGGGTGCAGAGGTGGTGGGAGGTGGGCACACAGGTGGCCACTGCGGCTACAGCCCCAACCCTGGCTCGGGGTTGGAGCCTAAGCCACTGCAGTTGCCTGCTCCCCTCCGTCCTGTGCATGAATCTCAGACGAGGGTTTTTTATGGAGGGAAACAACTACAACTTAGAATCGAATAAATACGGCACGTGGTTTCAGACCCGAGGCCTTTCAGCAACAGCTCATGCTGCCGCAGCACCTTACTTGCTGCTGCCCCAAGCTGCCCTGCAGTGTGGCCAGCTCTACCCCACATATGCCAGTCCTTAATTCTGCAGCCCGGCGATGACTTTATTGCACAAGTATTGCACAGCCCAGTGTATGGGGCAGGGGGGATCCCAAGCAGCCCCTTGTGGGGTGGAGCTCTGTCAGCCTGCCAGGGAAAACCCACCATTTTCCATAATAGTCTCCTTTAAAGGAGAATCCATTTTTAAAGTTTGCTCACAGCTTTCATGTATTCTTGCGACCCACTTTTGGGTCGTGGGTTGAGAAATGCTGATTAGTCCAACCCCCTCCAAACCATCCCTGACCCCCTCTTCTTGTCAACTGTCTTGATGCACTGCCAAGCAACCTCCTTGCCCTGCTCCTGGTCACCAAGCTCCTATTTTTCAGATTTCGAACCCGCTCCAACAGCACTCAGTTTGCTTTTTGGCCCGTGACTTAACCCGGACATGCTTGAAGTGCATCAGGAAAGCTCCTGGTTGCTTTAAAAGTGCAGAAGGGTGCTGCCTGGGGTGACGCACCCTGCCGCCTGCACCCCCGCTCCAAAGCCGGGGTGAGCGAAGTCGGCAGCTCCAGGCACAGGGATGCCCACAAGGACGGGGGGGTCTACTTGGGGTCCCGCCCTGTCTTGTGGAGCCCCCCCGTCGTGTGGGGTGCACGGGGCGGGCTCCTTCTCTGCGGTGACCCCGCACCCCGGGGAGCAGCCCCAGCCTCCCTCCCAGCGCACGCGTCAAGCCCACATCCAGGCACGTGGCGCCCAGCCCCTCCCGCGGGACTACACCCCCCAGCATGCCCCGCGGCCACCGCCATGCCGGCGCCGGCCAGCGCGCCTGCTCGGGAGCCGGCGCCAGGGGGTCGGCGAGCCGGAAGTCCCGCCCCCCGCCGGAGCCGCGCGCTGCTCCCATTGGCCGGCGCGGCTGCCGCTCGGCGCGAGGTCGGAGGTCAGAGTGCGCTGAGGTGAGTCGCCGTGTGGGGGACTCGTGGTGCGGAGCCGGG
>NW_017728907.1:45854882-45902046 GCF_001723895.1 Crocodylus porosus | reverse complement strand
CCTCAAGGGAGGAGCATGAGGGGCCCTGGAGGGGGCTGTAGCAGGGGAGCCCCAGGGTGGGCAGGGATGTGGGGAGGGGCAGGGCAGCCTCAGGGGGAGGAGCTTGGGGGACCCTGGGGGGGAGCTGTAGCAGGGGAGCCCCAGATTTGGCAGGGGCAGGGGGTATGCAGGCCTGGGGGAGCGTTAACGTGAGGGCGGAGGGTCATGAGGGACCTGGGGGGAGCAGGGGAGCCCCAGGGTGGGCAGGGGCCCTAGGAAAGGGGGAATGTAGGCCCTGGGGGGGGGATGTAGCAGAGGAGCTCTAGGGTGTATAGGTAGTTGTGGGTGGGAGCCCCAGGGTCCGAGGAGGCAGGGGAGGGGAGACCTGCTGCGGGGGGCTGTGGGGGGGAGGAGGTGCCAGGGCTTCAGGGGTAAGGTGGTCTGGAGGGGGGGTTCTGGGGCTGCACAGTGGGAGCAGGGCATGGGGCTTGCATAGGGGGAAGGGGCCACGAGCTGGGGATGTTCGGGGTTTGGCAGCACGGGCGTCAGCCCCCGTCTCCTTCCACATACCCGAGTGGGGCAGCCCAAAGCTCATCCATAACTGTGAGGTGTGGTTGGGCACTGGACCTATACATGAGGCGCTTCTCTCTCCTAGGGTCACCCCCAGCCCTCCCCCATAGCCAGGTTAGGGGCAGGGGCTTCCCATGCAAGGGCACTGGCATTGCTGCCAGTCGGAGTCCCCAGACGTGGGCTGTCTCAGGGGCCGGCCTGTGGCATTGACATCCCTGGATTGGAGTCTGGGTTTGATCAATTAATCATCAAGTCAGGAGCTTTGCAGCATGGGAATGAGGAGCACGGCCTCTGAATCAGGCCTTCCTGGAGGGAGGAACAGGGAACAGCCATGCTCAGACCCAGTCGCTCTCCCTTCCAGCCTCTGCTCTCTGCTGCCTTGTGACACAGGACACTGGGCAGGACGGACCAAGGATCTGACTCAGTGCATGGCAGCTCTTATAGTCCAAGTCATTTGGGGTCTAGTTTGGTCTCCTGCTAAACCGAGCCCCTTGGGAAGTGAAATTAAATGTGGCAAGAAAAAAAACATCAGTGGGATTTTTCTGAACCTCCCAAAAGGGAGGCGGGATGGGACCAGGTGTTCCAGATCGAAGCTGTTTGATTGTTCTGATTGCACGTCACCAGGGTCTGAAGGATCTCGAGACTCAGAGGTAAATGTGAGAGGGCCGAGAAGCGCTATCTGGTGCACTTGTTGCATGGCTGGTTGCAGGAATGCTGGCTCCCTCCCTTGTCTGGCTGCTGTTACGGGTGTTTCTCCTCCAGTGAGATGCATGAGCAGATATAGTGCCTGACTTCTGAGGTTGTGTCTGTCCCAAGACCTTGGTGGTTGATTAGTAAATCAGTCTGACATGGACTTGGACTTTTTATTTCTTGGTTGTTGAAATCGGGTGAATCGATGGTCTCATTTACTCTGACATTTAACATTCTCTTTGCTCCAGTGCGAAGGGCCAGATGAACTTTTCTGATGGGTTAAAGATTTGCACAGTATCTTAGCAGAGATGAGATAAGGAAGACTTGCGCTGTTACGTTTCTGAAAGGAATTCGTTCCATTCACTTGGGAACTTGAGTGATTCTAGTTTTGCTGCTGCTTGCAATGTACCAACTCTTGTAGCAATTCATGTTTTATATCTGGCTCGCAGGGTTTTGTTGAAAGACCAGATGATTTCTAAAATAAACATGATGTTAGAAGTCCAGTTGCTAGAAATCTGAGGTGACTGTGTGTGTTGGGGGAGGGGGAGAGCAATTTAATATATTGGTATGTTTTTGTACCTTGAAGTTCTGGGTAGAGTCTAAAATATTGGCATTAATTTCTAATGTAGACTAAATGCTCCTGTAGTTTTAAAGGAAAACCCTTCTAATGGCTGTCGCTTCTCTCAATCATCAGTTGCCCTACTTGCTGTAGTGCATGCGTGTGTGCGCGTGTGGACACTTGCACGCCCCACGTATTCGTGAAAAATTGTACATGGCCTGAGTCTTACCAAAATTTGGAACCTAGTGCATTGAAAAGGTAACATATGCTCATTTGTTTGCTAAATAAAGAAGGCCTTGGACAAGTATCCACTGATACGATTTTTATCTGATCTTCATTTTTCTCTCTGCATTTGCAACATTGATTTGTGTTTCTGTCGCAGTTCATTTGGGAGGCTTGCTTGTAGTTGTTTTAATACCAGTCTTGGTTGAACTGCACCGACTTCAGTAGTTGTGGAATCTTTTCTTGAGCTTTGGAAATAAAGTTCTAAAAAAAGCCTGGCACAAAGAGTTTTTGAACCTACCGCACTCCTGCACTGATCAAGCAATAACTGCTCTGTGAACTGCCTGGAACCCATGGAGCGTATGGGATTGGGGATCCATGAGCTAAAGTAAACTGAGAGGGACTGGGCATCAAATTGTGTTCATAGGAGGCCATGGGAGACTTCTGAACAAATACACGGCTTTCCAATCTGTGCCAGGATAGGAAAGCCGCGAGTGGTGGCCCAGAAGACATGATAGATGGTGTCCCCCTCTATCAGGACTAAGCCAGCTCCCCACCATGGTGCTGGGTTGGGGAGAAGAGGTGCAGTTTTGTGAATGAGATGAAATATAAAACTGAGGAGCTCTGTTGTGGTCACAAACACCCTCTGACAAGCTATCTTGCAACCTCAAAATAGACTGGTAACAAAGGCTGGCCTGGCCACATGCCAGCTGGGTAATTGCATTCTGTCTGAACTCTTCTGCAGTTTCCATTGGACATTGATGTTTCACTTCCTGTCCTAAATTTCCTGATCGCATAATGGTGCGCAGTTAGAACGGATCTTTTTCACCTTGGAGGTGCCTGTTTATCAGTGCCAGGGGAAATTCTCTGTGGTGTCTCTCTTCTCTTCTCCCAGGTTTATTTCTCGGCCTCTTGAAGGCTCAGATCAAGCAAACTGTAGAAATTTCACACAACCTGGCTCCAGGCCCACTTGAAATCGCTGCCAGTCCTTCATGGCATTTGTCTTTTGCAGAGTTCACACTTTTAAAAACCCGGGACCTTAGGAATGCAAAGAGAACTTCCCAGGTGGAAACAAAGGATTGGCTGGTCTGAAGTTGCTGCTCTGGCTTGCTGAGGCCTTATTCAGGTCAGAGAGTTGTGAGCCCCCTTACAGGTCTCGCTGAAGTGTGACCGACCTCCGAAGCCCAGTGAGGAGTCAGATTATCAGGTAATTCAGGTGCACAGCCACCTTGCTTTGTGCTGAGCCAGAAGTCAGCAGGTGCTGTCACCAAGCCAGCAGAGCCGGCACACAGCCATGTGCTTTGAACCTCTCCACGTCACAGCCTGACCTGTGCCCTGGGAGGGGCTCTGATGGCTGAGGGGACAGTGTGGAAGGATCTGTGTGTGCCTTTGGGTGGTCACCAGACAGTGGCAGAAGTCTGGCTGCACTTGGCCTAGGTGACTTAGCTCCCTCAGGGCCTCTGAGTGCTTGCTGTCCTGCTAGCAGAATTTTGCAGTGTGGACTGAGTCTGGCAATCATTTGGCACAACCATGGCACTTGTATTTGAAAGCTGGGTACTTTCCCATGCCAAGTACTGAGTAAACTAAAGGCAGCAAGCTGTGGATTTGAGAGCCCCTGGCATATTCCCTTTGCCTTAAATTAAGCTGCATGCAGCAGTAACTTTGCTGCCTGGGGGTGTTGTTATGCCCAATCTCCCCTGCTGTTGGAGGGGCACTCTGCTGAAGATTGGGGGTAACGTATGGCCCTAAATTATAAACCCAGCCCAAGGATGAGGACTTATTGAAATGAATAAGAAGTCATAGATTTTTTAGCAGTGGTGGTGACTAACCATTGGAAGAAACTACCAGGGGAAGGGGTGGATTCTCCATTTCTTGATGTCTTCAGAGCCAGGCTAGGTGTCCTGGAGGATGACACAAGGGCAGGACCACTGGGTGAAATATGTGATAGAGAAAAGTCCGAGTAGATGATCCCCTTCCTTGGAGGTATATAAGAAGAGACTGGACAAACACCTGGCTGGGGTCATCTGACCCTCCAGCGCTCTTTCCTGCCCAGGGTAGGGGGTTGAACTTGATGATCTAATAGGTCCCTTCTGACCCTAAAATCTATGATCTCCAGGGCCATTCAAGCCTGAAGTGCTGTAAACCTAAGACCATAACTGAACAGGTACATTGGCCTTCTCCACATAGTGCATTGAGGTTATCGGTTCATTCTGCCACTGTATCGTCAGAAGCCATTGACTGCTCCCATACAGCAGCATTTTCCCCCCTCTCTACATTCTTGCCATCGGGCTAGTTCTGCAGGCTTCAGATTGAGATCCATCTGTCCATCAGCTCAGTAAAAGCAGTCCTAGGAGACCACTTCTGGAGCCAGTGGAAGTGAGCAGCCTTTCTCAACCCAGACTAGGTGTTTGGTGTCTTTGGGAAGGCTACGTGTTGTCTTATCAGCATTGCATCTTGTTTCAGTGTCACTGCAGCTGAGCAAGCTGTGGTCTCGTCCTTTCCTGGCACCTTGGGTTGTCAAGACGTGGTGGCCAGAGGAAGTATTCCTTCCCCCCCCCCGCGTCTTTCTGATCTCACCAGCCCTGGGGTCTGTGGCAGCTCTAGGGATGCAGTTCTGATGCTCTCTGAAGTGGTTTGGCATGAAGGAGGGTGGCAGAAGGAACAAGCTTATGAGCTGGGAGAAAGCTTCCTTCCTCCGCATGCCCTCCCTGTCTATCCCTCCTTACCTCACTTCTTCCACAGTGCCCACACATGGTGAGTCAACAAGGACATGTTTTCTTGTAATTTTGCTACCAAGATGTCCACATCCCTGGAGCAAGTGACCACGTGATCTTACTGCTGTAACCCTCAGCCTTGACCCCTGCCCATTGCTGTCACCCTCCGCTGCTGAATTGTGGTGTACTCTGTGAGCAGCCTACAGCACAGGCCAGGTCTCCTCCCTTGAGCTGCGAGGGGGCTGCACACCCCTTGAAGGGCTGTACACAAACAATTTGTACCCCATTGTGTTGGAGATGAGTAATGCCAGGAAGGCTCTGCATGTATTTCAGGGGAAGGCTTTGACGCAAGATGTTTCCCAGAACATGGGTTCGGTTGCCTAATGCTGCCACAAAACAAACCCAACCAAAAATGTAGGGAATTCATTAAAGAGTTTATTGGCCTATTGTTAAAAGGATGCTGCTGTCAAGTAGATCAATTAAATAAACCAGTTTGCCTGTCTAAAACCACCTGAAGTTATTAAAACAGTATGCTACTCCCGTGCCTTGCTGTTTGTGTTTTACGAGGCTGGGCAGTGACAGTGAGTTAGCTTGTTCTTCCTACTCCTTCATTTTTGTACTTTAGGTAGGTCTTGAAATGTTTGAATGGTTGATGCTGCGAGGAAACTCTTGTGTGGGTGTTTCCCCCCCCCCCTTCTTAATAAATTTGGCTTAATATAGGGAGACATTTCTGGTGGTCTTGGGGATGGGTGTGAGCCCATGTTTGCTTGGCAGTTGCTGACTGGGGCATGACCGTTCTTGGGCCGTCAGTATGGTCTCTTTAGGGTACCAGACTAGATGGACCTTTGCTCAAACTCGGCACGGTAGTTCTTGTGGCTGCTGTGGTGTAGCCTTCACTCAAGTGTATGTTTTACTCTCTCTTCTCTTCTCCTTCCTTACAGCATCGTGCCAGTTTATCTGCCTGAGCAACAACTTCTGTCTAATTTCTTTTAGGGGTTGAAAACAGGCTTTTGAAATTTACTTTGTTCCTGCACAGCTTTGATTGCTTTTAATGCCATTTGTCTGTAAAAATTAAGATTAGTTTTATGTGCAGAGAGCCTGTAAAGCCACGGCTTTGTGGAGAGCTTGCCTCCGTGGTTCATAGATAAGTTGTGAGCTTGAATGCCATTCATCCCCGCTCGATCCTGAGGCAAGCATGCGCTCTCCATGTCCCTCTGGAGTTGGGTTGTTTCCTCCATGTCAGGGATGCTAGAAGTGCCCTGATCCCTTTGTAGCAAGCACTGCTCTCCCCACGCTGCTGGTTTACCATCAGTTTGGCTGCTACGTGGGGGTCTTTTTTAGCAGTTGGCTTTGGCTTGAACGCAGAACTGGGTTAGGTGCCAGTCAAATCTATTTTGTACCTGGCACCCACCATTCTGTGGCTAGACTAAACTCCGTGATTCTGCGTGAGATCCTCTTAAAGATGCTGTGGGGTGCCATTCAGGGTTAGCTCTGTTGGGTGTACAAAGCCTTACGTGTGATTCACAAGATAAACCCAGAGTTTTCAAATGGGAATTCACAGCATCAGAACCATGCTGACTTCTTGTGGCCTGGAAGACTTCTTTAATTATTTTTCTGTAGGGAACAAATGAATGAAAGCTAAAAGCTGGTGTTTTCCAAGGGGGGGTGGTCTCTTGTCTAAAAGAGTTGAGAACCACTGGTCTAAAGGGCTGGCATGTTGTAAGGGGATAAAAACGGATGTTGCATTTGAGGTGGTTTTGATGGATCCCAGTTAAACCCTGGGACAAGCAGAGCAGCCCAGCCCCTTGCTTGCATAGCTTCTCCTTGGAAAGAATAACAATTAACTCAAATGCGCCCCAATTGCCCTGGAAAAAGCATTAGAACATTTTATAGTGCATATCTCATATGTACTCGGAGTGGGCTTGTACCTTTGTAGGATCCCGGACAAATGCTTTTCTCCTGGGAGAATTGTGATGTCTGTTTTTAGCCAGAGACAGTTTACTGATGGCGGCCAACAAAGTTGTATGTCACAAAGAGTGACAGACCGCACATAAAACTTAACTTTATCTCACATCTGTAACCCCCACGCATAGTGGTTTTTTTCCCCCCCATCACTGGGTGTAGCAAATGTCAATACTGTCATGCTTTCTGGTGTCCTTGTACAATCTGTTGAAATACTTTGTGAAGTCCAGCCATAGTTTATGGCCTTATTACATTGCATATGTATCTGTATAAGGGATTGGAGCTGTTTGATATGAAATGTTCACCTGGCAGAAGTGAGTACCAGATGTGACCATCTGCGGTCTCCAAGGTTATAATCCGACCCAGTGTGTGTAAGGGACATTTATGACATTGCACTGGGCTTGGAAATAAAGTCATTCAGCATAAAAAGTTGTCTGGCTAGAACAAGGTTTTTAAAGTCATATTTTGACTGACTTCCTCCATGCCATATGTCGGAATAAACACTGGATAATTACTAATCGTTTGTATCTTTGTACCAGCCCTAAATGCTTTATGCCTCTAAATAAAGTGTGTCTGCTCAGCAGCTCCCCTGTGCTCTGCAACACTCCGCTCTCAGCAGGCAAGAAGTTGCTGGCATTTCCCAGGACACCTGCAAACCCAGAGCAGTGTCTGGCTATTCACGTAGATAAAAATATGCTTGCCCCAAAAGATAGAAAGCAAAAGTTCTTCATGAGATTGCTCCTGCTTGGTGCCATCTGTCAAGGGGGTCCATGAAACGCCCCGTGTGCATCTCTCCTCTGTTCTTAGCTTCATCTGTCAGCTAAAAGGCACTAGCAAATTATCGATTTCAAGATGCAGAGGTGGGTAACGGTCTGCTTTACTAGATGTGTTTGATGTGAAGGGTGTAGCCTTTTTCCTTCCCCCCCAACTGCATGTTTTTCTTTATGCAGTAGGCTAAAGACTGCAGCCAACGATTAGCTGCTTTACTCCGAGATATTTTATCTGCCATGATAGACCTTCAGAGCTGCAGCTGACAGCTCTGAAGATTTAAAGCACGTATGCCTAAAATATCTGTTATCTGGGACAGGTTAGCAGTGAAGATAACTAACTCTTATTTGGCTGTAATGCATTTATTAATGACAATAAAAGCTGCAGATGGAAAAGTGATGGGTATTGCTGAGCACCTCAGGGATTGAAATGATGTTAGGCTTGTAGGGCAGCAGCATGCTCTGGCTTTTGGAACTTGGGTGCTTCATTTCCAGGCGCCTGTTGCCTGCCAGGTTGTTTCAATCAAGTGTTTATCCCTCTGCCCCCCAAGTGCAAAAGCAGGGAGGTGCCAGCCGGCTGGTCCCACGTAGTGTGCAGTGAGCCCATCTGACACTGCCCAGCTTCTTTGGCAAGTGTCTGCAGCGTGCCCATGCGGTTTTCCTCCACCCACCGCCCTTCCCAGAGAAGGTTGCAAAATGTGTGTTTACCCGAGGCACGCGACCTGCTCAGCTGCAATTATCTCCTAATCTGCTCCGTCCGAGTTTCTCCAGTCTCTCAGGTAAATACAGATTTAGCTGTTCTTCAAGGCATATTATTTACCTCATTAAGTGTGTATTTTGGCACGTGCGTTATTTACCTGATGGACTAGCGGGTACAAAAGAGCAAGTGCTGCCTGTTGTGCAAACAGCTGCTTTGCTCGTGGCGGGTCGTCCTCCAGTTTTGTTTTGTTTTGTTTTGTTTTTTTCTTTCTTTCTTTTTTGAGTGGGTTTTGTTGTGCCATGTAAATCCTAGCCTTGCTGCATATCTACCTTGGGATGCTTCCTGCCTTCCGATGAGCACAGGAGATACCGGATGCCTGCCGGGGAGGCCAGACTTAGCTTCAAACACTGAGAAACTAAACCAGTGCAAAAGGTACAGCCCTCCTCCTGGGGCACTGAGGAAGTCTGTACTCTTGGAGCTGCCAGTGTCTGCTGCTGGTTCTTCAGGGTTGAGCTGATTTTGATGGGGTCGTGTCTCATTGTGTGAATCGCCTGGGGATTACTGGGAGTTGTGCATATGTGTCACTACTACAGGCCTTTCCACAGGCATCGGCAGGTCTTGGGATCCCTGTCTTCTCTGAGTCTCGAAGTAGTTTATGTGGCCTTCTCTAACCCAGGTGCAGATGAGCCCCTGTGGGGATGTGTGCTCTGTTGTGTGGAGCAGTGCCTCTGTTGTCTCATGGCTCTTCATTTTGAGCTGGTTATAGAGGTTCCTTTCAAGTTGTCTGTGACTCCAGGCGATCTCTCAGATGCTCTCCAACATACCTACCATGGGTTGCTATGTTAGTTTGGAGTCCTCTACTAGGGAGCCCAGGCAACACCTCCTTGTGATGGGTTGGGTTGGAGAGGCAGCAGTAGAAGTCCGATGTGTGCATGCTTTAGTAACACCAGCTACTTGTTCTCTTAAGTTTCAGATGCCTCTGGATGTTCAATGATAGCCCTCTTGCATACTGGAGCAGCACAGTTCCCCGCAAGCTTACATCCAGGCCTGAGACTTCTGCACTCCTTCCTCCTGGTTGGCATTCTCAAGAAATCCAGTTCCACCACAAGCAGGAAACTGGCGTCCCACGGCTTCGGCGCTTCCATGGCAGCAATGTCATCATTCCCCCCACAAAGATATCACTACTTTCTAGTGTTGGATTTTGAGGCCACGTGTGATAAACCACAGCTTCATCCTCAGGTAACCAGCCAGTCATTTATTCTTCCCCTGCAAGCTGCTGCCTCCACCCTGGGGAAGAAATGTCTCTCCCTATCCCCACAGAGAACTGTGAGGTCCATCCCATCTTTCCCAGTTCTGTGCATACCGCTGTCCCTCAGTAGCTCCTGTCAACCCAGGTGGTCTCTGAGGGGCAACCCAGAAGGTGTTTCTGCCTCTTGGAGCCTGTGCTGGAAGCATGAACAAAACCCTGCACCTTGGCCTCTACCAAGGCAGTGAAAATGTGTTTGTCCAAAATGCTTTCCCTTTCTGAGGTTTCCAAATGCTTAGCAAGTTTCTGAGCTGGTGATGGAATGAGCTTGCCCTGGCTAGGAACCTGTGCTGTTAGCATATGCTCAAGGTGGCTTTGCCTGTGTATGTAGGGGAAAAAAACACCCTTTTCTGTAAGTTTATGAAGGATGCACTCTGGATGTGAATAAACACGGTGCTGCTTGATGGAGTCAGCAGGGTTTTAAATGCAGCATCTCTGAAAGAGGTGAACCTCCCCTGGCTCATCTTAATGGAGTCTTAACAGTGAGGTCAGGTGGCATTTGAGCCATTTGCAAGAGAAGCCTATGGCTACGGTGGGAGTTTGGGTGCTATTCTCAATGCTTTTTCCAGCTTCTCGCCCCTTGACGCTAGCCTATGATTTGGACCCTTACATGGGCCATTCTGTAAATGGTTCTTTCCAAAAGAAGAGAGCCAGAGCCAGCATGGACTCTTGCACTGTTAGCAACATGGGCTCTTCTGTTTCTGTCTCACTTCTACATAGGAGTCACCAGGGTGATAGCGAGCAGGCAGAACTGGTGTTTGAAAACTGCACCGAGATTTTTGGATGCAGGAATCATGCCTTGAGCAGGTGCAATGCTGACCTTGGCCATCAGTAGTGAGAGCCTCCAGCCACTGGCAGCTTGTGTCCTCTGCACTCAAAGTGAAAGTGTTCACAAGGGGTCTCGTTGCTGAGAGCTGTTGTCAGCACCTGGTCTGTTTCCCCGTGTGATTATGATTTAAACTGGGATCTTGCCTCAAGCTAGATGATGTGAGGTGGACAGGTCAGTGTTGGGCTAAGACGGCACCTTCTGTACCATGCCTGGATCAGCTTGGGGCTGGTAGTCCCTTGTGTCTGTGAAAACATTTTTCACCTGAAAATTAAAGGAAAACTCCCTCCTGTGCCATGGGTCCTTTGCGGGAGGGGCTGTGGCTTTTGCATGGTCTTAACTGCCTTCCAAGTGCGATGTCAGGATATTCCTTGCACACCCAGCGGCGGGTGCACGGACCTGTCAAAGCTGTAAATTGGTTCTACCTTGTCCCTTTGGATATGGGCTTGGTCTGCGCACATTTTGATGCAAAACCATGATGCATGTGGAGCTGGTTTACAGCTGGCAGTAAAAGGGAGCATGAGTGGAATATGATTACTCCTGTTTTAAGAAGCTTTGTCCTCAAGTCCTTGCCATGGAAAGTAATGGTCTGGGCCAGTGCAGATCTGCTATATATCTTGCTGGCGAGGTGGAACCTTGAAGGTGGGGATGTTCTTCGGTTTTTTGTTTTGGTTTTTTGTTTCTTTAGTCAGCCATGCTCGGGCCTCCTGACATCACGACTTTTGTGGCCAGTGCTGTCCTTCCCCAGAAACAAATTAGCTTGGAAACTAAAGAAAAGCCTGGAATTGGCATAGCCAATAAAGCTTAAAGAGAGGGTGCTTGGAAAGATGGTCCTGTAAGAGTAAGATCTTCCTGTTTGTGCTCCTGCCTCCTCTGGTTCTTGACACACCAGTGCTTGTTTGCTACTGTTGGCTGTTTGGGCTGCCCATTGATCTTGATGAGCCAGATGCCTTGAATGTTATCCATGAAACTGGCAGCTGAATTGTACTTGCGGGAGGGTGTAAGAGGCAGAAAGCTCGACTTTGGAGTCCTAGACAGAGCACAGTGTTTGAAGCCAGGAACAGCCCTGTGAAAATCTTGCCTCTCACACCCTCTCGAGCAAATCATTTAACTTCTCTGCCTCTCTGTTATCACCTGTAGAGTGGAGTTGTGGGGGTCCTGGGAATGGAGCTTCAATAGGAAGAGCACTTTGCAGAGGGAGAAGGTGTAGACATGAAAAGTGGCACTCGGGGTGCTTGCTAGAGCTGGAGTTCTTGCAGCATGTTTAGCTGCATCAGGTCTCACTGAAAGGATATGCAATACCCCTTGACTTTCCAAGCACAGGCCTGTGTGTGGATTTTTTTGAGTGTATTTCTGGGTGGTGTTTTGCTTTTCGCATACTCCCGTACTAAGGCAGAGACTGGCAGCCAGATGGGGAAGTATGAGCAGAAAAGGGGCATATAGAGTGTCTGGGAGCCTTTTGACCAGCCAGCTCTCCAAAACTCAGTGTCTGTCTATTGGTTCCAGTAGACCTCCTGGCCCCTAACAGCTTGCTTTTATTTTTTAACTTCATTATTTCCTTTCTTCTTCCTTTCCTACCTGCTAAATGTATACAGGCTCAAACCGTTTGTAGCTCTCCCATATGTAGGTGTGTTGTGGGGCTGTGTGTGGCACTTCAGAGACACAAGAGGATATGAGTGCAGTAAGCAGATCTCTCAGTCTTATTCTTCCTTGGCTCATGTTTTGGACACTTCCTTGGAGATTACAGGCCTTGCAGTGACTCTGACTCTGTGAGAATCCCACCACAGCCGACATCATCTCTCTCTTAATGCATCTTGTCTTCGGTGTCAGCAGGGTGGACAGAAAAAAATCACTGATTTCCTTTAACTCACAAAAAAAAATCCCCTCCAATATAGGATTTTTTTTAATTCAATTATTTTTTTCTCTTTACAAATAAAAAGATGTAAACATCACATTTTTTAAAAATAAAATTTAAAATGATAACTTATGTTAAAGCCTAAATTTACTATTATATATTAAAATACTTTAAATGAAAAGCTGTAGTCAAGTTTGTATATGTTTGCCTTTGAACTTTACAAGAAGAAGTCAGGTCGCTGAAGGGGAGCGACTTGCTTATCAGCTGGAATCTGAATTGGAGTTGCTCAGCTGGCTCTTTATAACAGTAGCCACTATTTTCTTCATTTTGGTGGGTAGACCAGTAGTTCCCCTGATGCACCGGTGACCCTGCTTCTGGTTGTGAGCCCCATTTCTGCACTTGAATATCCATTGGTTTCACAACCCCACCCATCAACGGTGTTATCTCTTTTGGAGATAGTTTTGGAATCACTGGTCTAATTTATTCAAACTTGAGGAACCAATTAGGAATTGTGAGAATAAGGAAAACTTATTTCCCCTGTCCAGTTTATAAATAAAAATGAGGTATGAGAGGATGAGATCTATTAGTCCCAAAATCTTGAAGGACAAGGCGACCAGACCCAATCAACTCAATCCAGTCAAGTGTTGTTAATACTTCCTTCTTTAATAAGTTGCCTCATTCTAAATGCAAAACGTATTTTGAAAATGTTTCCTTTTTGGAACATTTTACAGTCTTTTGATATAATTAAAACAATGTTCTAGTGGCTTTTTAATTGAATTCTAGTTTCCGTCCAAATTCAGCCTGCTGCAAATCATTTGTCAGATTTAATAATTTAACAAACAAGAAATGTCCTTCACCACTTTCTAACATTAAAATATGTAAAAATTAGGGCTTTGTGTAAATGGTGCACATTAAGCTAAATAATTACGCACATGAAGACAGACTGTATATATGCACATTTCTCATTAGCAAAAAGTACCACCGAATTGTAACCCCAAATGATTATATTCTTCCTTTTGTTAAAATAAAAAGTGCAAATGAAAAACAAGGTGAAAATTGATTTGGATCAAAGTTTCCTGCTTGCTCATTTAAATCATGATTAAAATTGGTTTGATTTAAATCAATCCATGTTGAATGTCAGACTTGGATTTCTTCCACCTCGGCCCAGGATGAAAACCTCATTCCACACAACCGCTCCCTCAGGAGAAGGCCTGAGAAAAAGATCAGCTTTACACAGTGCCCTGAAGGTCAACAGAGACTGGCTTTGTCAGTTTGGCAGGCAAGCCAATTCCAGAGCGGTTGCCTCCTTGTTAACAATATCCAGCTCTTCTGCTAGGGCTGGTTCACAAATGTGGAGCCCCTGTCGCCCTCTGTTACTGCAGTGGAGCTAGGGGTTTGGGAGCCCTAAATTGCCCGCATCCAAACCACATAAAGCTTTTTAAGTTGGATGCATCAGCATGGATTGCACCCTGGAAGTCCGTGCTGGCTGGGGAGAGTCCTCTAAGCATGGCGCACCCCTGTTGTGGAGCCCATCGGGTAGACATGCAGCTGAGAAGCTTCCAAGTGCTCGTGGAGGAGCTCCATGCAGACTGTTTCAGTAATCCTAGCCGGAGGCTAGAAACGGAGTACGCTCGATTGGGAGCCTCTGCAACGCCGGCAATCCTGATCAAATGCAGATGGAAAGAGGTTTCATTGGCCCCTACTCTACTATGCTTCTCTCCACAGCAAGCTTTCTCTTCAGCCTGTTTTTATCAATGGCTTCTGTGCTGCCTGCGTTCAGGCAGATTTTTTAATTGCTCAAAAGTCGAGAAGTTTGGGTTTGTTTCGTGGGGACACTTTAACCCCATGCCTTCACGCAGTTTTGCTCCAATGGGGTATTAATATCACTTTACCTATCGCTGTGCAACTTAGGTTACACGTGTAGTTTGAACAAAGAGTTTCCAGTTCATCTTATTCCCTTGGTGTTACTACAGGAATGCTCTTAAAGATGCATGCGACGCAGTCACTCAGAGGCTTTGTCTTTGTTATGGAAGGAGAGGAAAACCCATGCATCGATCATCTCTTTTCACCAACCGCACAGTTTACTTTGTGCACTTTGTTTAACGAAACTAGACTTGCTTTCCCGTCTTTTGTTCTCAGCCTCTTTTGAGTTTCTAGAACAGCAGGGGATAGTTCATGTTAAAAAGGTTTTACTTGTTTTCTTTTTTACCCTAAAGGTTTTGTAAAAATCCTTTTAAGAAAACAAAGCTTCAGGGCCCTATCACCATTTCTCCTAAACCCTTACATACTCTGCTTCGGGCACGTGTGTAGCTAGAATGCAAAATGCTGCAGAGATGCATCCAACATTGCAGGAACAATGCAGGTCCCTTGGACTGAGCTTTCCATATAGCATGTGTCTCCCTTGTGATCCTACAGTAACCTTCTCAGCTGCAGCCTCAGAGCTGAGACCTTAATGTGGTCAGTGACATAGAATGCCCGTCTCCTTAAGAAAGGAAAATAAATTGGAAGAGACGGGAGAAATGCAACCCAAGTTTGAGAACTGGTTTTGCAGGGTACGAAAGGGCAGCTGCAGTCTGGCACACACAAGATGCTTTCTCCATGGCAGTCGTTTTACCTTGGAGGCTTCCCCTGTTCTTGTAATAACTAGGCACAACCTTGCTGTGACCCATATGATCTGACGCGGGGTGTTATGGCTGCAGGGTAGTGAATTAGCTGTATTTATGTGTAGCCCAAGCAGCTAGATAGCATAAGCAGGAATCAAGCCTGGGTCCCCTGCCGAGCACAACCACTAGACCACCGGGCAGGGGCATCGAATGCATGAAAACATTCAAATCCATTTCTTCTGTAAGTACTGTATATAAACCTGGCATTATCATAGCAACAAGCCCAGCTTAGCAGGTGCCCAGGTGATCACCTGCCCACATGCTGACTGGATTCCAGCCTGCTTAGTTCCCAGTTGTTTTTTGGCAGCCTGGTAAGATCATCCCTGGGAAAGCAATTGGTCATGCTGCCCCTTTGCTTCCAGCTGATGGAGATCTGTGGGTTGCACCTTGCAGCACGCACTTGCTCAGTTGCCCGATTTGAGCGTTCTGCCTCTAGCTGCACAAATGTGAACCTGGGGAGGGGTTGCAAAGTTAGAGGGCTCGGTGCTTACAGCAAAAAAGAGTTGAGCTGCAGTTGCCCTGGGAAGAAAAGATGTGTGGTAGTTGGAGAACACGCAGCCCTGTTGTGCTGATCTCCTTCTCTGACCGTTGTAAGAATAACTCATGCCACTGCAGTGTTGGCAACCCGGTGCCTTTCTGAAAGGAAGGAAGTAGACAATACTTCAGTGCTGTGTGGCTTCGCCTTGAGACTCCAGTCTTGTTCACATCTCCATGTGCAGGAGCTGTTCAGACCCAGGCCCCCCCCATGCTTTTCTGGGCTTATTTCAAAAACATGTTTTAAAGATGTGGGCCATTAGTCCCTGCTGAGGACATCTTGTGTCCTTTTCCAGTACAATGCTTTGAAGCCAAACGGTATTTTAAGTTACCTGAGGCCCCCTCCTGCCCCCTGCTCCCACCAAAGAGCATCTGAACAATCATTAAAGCATGAAGAGCAACCCCAGAGGGGAAGAAATGTCTGACTCAGAAATAACAGCATGGCATTTCTTCAGACTCTCCGGAAAGCACACTCTGGGACAGGGACCAAGCATGAAAGAGTAAATACCCAGGCGTTAGCAACTTTCCAAGCTTTGTGTCTGAGCCTGCCTTCTGCCCTGCCCAGATCCCCCGGGCAGGCATGGGGCAGCACTTTGAAAGTAGGACTGGAACGCAGAGCTCTTGGGTAAAAGCGTGGCTCTGAGCGTAGCACAACTACATAACCCGTCTGGGCCTCTGCGTTGCCAGCTGTGAAATGGGGATGTTGGCTCAGCAGCCTGTTTCCTTGGGTGTTCGTTCTTGTTCACTCGCAGGGCTTGGTTGAGGCCTCTTCTTTTTTTTCCCCTCCTCCTTTGCCCATTATTGCCATGGGATGCAGGGTCTCATGGTCTTTGGATGAAGGTCTTGTGCGGTGCAAAGTTCTTCCGTTAAATCCAGTGCAAATCTGTCTGGGGTGAAGATTTTCCACTTCCCCCTTTCCCCAGCCCAGAGCACCTGGCATCCTCATGCCTTCTTCAGCAGCGCCTGTGTTGGTTGTTAACAGTTTTTCATTTACTCTATTGGGCCCCGTCTGCTAGGTAGAAGCATGCTGCGGTCAAGGGATAGAGTTTGTACACGCACGCAAGCATGCCCTTCTGCTCTCCCCAGATGTTTCACTAGCTCTCGTGGTGTTGGCCCTTTCCTCTGCCTGGTGTAATGCCCAGGAACACTGGACCATAAAGCAGCGGGAGACTTGTGAGCAGGTGCATATGATCCCTGACCAGGAAAGCCCCTGCTGGGGTTTCAGACTCTGACAGAGGGAGAGGAGCACCTCATTGTGTCCTGGAAGAGTGGCAAGATGCGGGGCAGATGCCCCTTCCTCTGTCTGGGTATTGCGTGTTAGGGAAAGGATGTGGCAGAACAGCCCATCCATTGGTGCACCAGGCTTTGTTCACTGCCTGCATGCGTCCTTTTTAATGAAGTGATGACTCTTAGGAGGGAAAGGGGTTTGTTTCTAATGGGTGTGGGTCCCACATGGAGTCTGGCTGGGATCAGGGGAAGGAGGGGAGCTTTAGAGAGAGCATTGGCTTCTCGCTTTGCTAAGGATGCTGTGTCCTTGCTGTCTTCTGCAAGGAGACAATGTTTGGGAACCCAAGGAGAGGCTGCTGCAGGGATGCCCAGAGGTGCAGGATCCCAGCAGGGCACCAGGCCTTAGGGCCCTTCCAGCCTGCTCCAGACGGCGAGTCTTTGTTGTGCCCCCTGAGTTAAAACTGCAGTTGCATGTCACTGCGCAGTTGTGGGTGCCTTTTGGAGAAGTCGGCAGAGGTGGCTGGTGTCCATGTTTCTGCATTTTGTAGGTGGGGGGAGGCTCTGTGTTACTCTGGTTGGGGCAGGGAGCGCAGCAGGAGGGAGGGCTCAAGAAGTAGAGGTGGGAGGGCAGACAGGGTTTTTTTGCAAAAAATATGACATATATAATCTCCAGGTAGGATGAGCAGAGACCAGCTGGTGAGAAAAGAAAGGGAAGTAAATGAGGTGCTGTCTGGGTGTGAGACCGGTTCTCGCTGCTCCTTGTGTCTCTGCAGAGAGCAACATGGGAGCCTTCAGCTGGGTTTTTACAACCAGCCAGGGGATTTGGGTACCCAGTTCTTAACTTTACCATGGTTGGGCTATCCACTCTCTCCTCTTCTTCCCCTGCCCTTGGCTGTTGTTTTAAATGGGGATTTTGAAAGCAGGTTGCTTCAAATGTGTCTGTCTTGTTGCCCAAGGTCCTGCAAGCACACATGTAGGTAAGGCTCTTTTTTTCACTTAAGGAGAATTTAGTCCTCATTGGTGGGGAAGAACCTGGAAATGAGACTCGTGTGGGATCCCAAGGCTCAGAAGCCAGAAAACAAAGGAGCCAAAATGTTGTCCTTTAAAAACAGTGGCTGGTGTTGGGGGCCTGGCTCACCGTGGCCGAGCGCCGAGGGTAGGCAAGGGCTGGGCCCTAAAGGCACAACCTGGTATTCTGCGATCTGGCCACGGATAGACCATCCTCCGCACCAGGCTCTTCCCCTATGCTATTTTCCCCCACTCCCTTTTGTTTTCCGACGCTCTTGAGAGAGCCTCATGCTTCCTCGACTTGCGTCTCGTCTCCTCTGCCTTTTCCTTGGGTAGGAGATATGTTTAAATTAACATAATTGGCAAATCCCTGTGTGTGGTGTCCTCCAGGAAGCCCCAGCAGAAGTAATTTGGTGCTAGCCGCTGCCCCACAGGGCTGTTTAACGGGGTGACTAATAATACACAGGGTAGCATCTCCGATGGGGCATGCTGTGGTCCTCTGCGCATGTGTGCGGTAGCGAGGCGCCCTTCAGAAAGTTCACAGGCCCCGTGCTGCATTCCCTTCCCTGCCCCTGCCAGCTCAGGCGGTCTTTCTGGGGCTCGTTTTGGTCCATTTTATAGGAATTAGGAGCTGGGGAGAAGACCAATGAGGTCACCTTTTCTAGTGCCCTGGGGGATAGGGCAGGACCACTCAGCTCGGAAGCAGCTTTAGTTGAAATAATAATTAAAAGGGGAAACAAGGCAAGTTGGCTGGGCTAGCGCTGTCCGCGTGCAGCCCCTTTGCTATTTTAATTGCCTTGGAAAAAAGGGAAAAACAAAGCTTTTAAAAGCTCCGATTCTTCCCCCTCTCTTTCCTCCTCCCTCCCCCTCTCTTCCGAAACTTGGAGGCATCAACTCTCATCTGTCAAAGTGTAAATCAGCAATTAAAACACAAACAGCGAAATGCCAAAGATGACCCGAAGCACAAAGCAACTGACAAACAAGTCCGGACAAATCGGCGGATAATTTATAAGCATTGCCCTAAAATCTAATTATTTGGCAATTCGAATTTGCAGCCGGCCAGGGCTGTGCAATAAATTTAACCCGCCATAAATTATTTAGGAGCAGCCAGTGGTGTAAATCAAAAACACGAGTGTTTGTTTAAGAAATAATCTCCTGGTGCAGAAAGCCACATTTTTTTCTTTAAATGGGGGGTGGGTGGAAAAACCAGGCCAAAATGAGCTGCTGTTTGAGCCTGCATTCCCTCGGTGAAGACCCAGCATGCCCCCTCCCCCCCCCTTGCCTTTTGAAGGTGTAAAGCTGCCTTTTGGTGAAAGTTGTGTCTTTCCGTTATCAGAAAAATCCCTTTCTCTCTGAGGCAGCCGCTTCTGTTTATTGCCTTCCGAGCAGTCGGCTCTGATTTTTCCTGGCATCTTTTATCCATTGTATTTATTAAACTTCTTCGAGGGTGGTGGGGGGGAATAAATTGTTTTCAATGATAGTTTTTAAAGTGAATGGGCAATTGCATCTGCCGCAAATAAATAAATATGGGTTTGAGTGCGTCCTGCCCACTTCTTGCATAGATCTGTGGATCAAAGGGGTTGCAAAGCCTGGAAAGTCTCGCTATGTGTTTTTAATCTTTTAATCTAATCGCGGTCCTTTCCACAGTTGCAAGAATGTGGTCGGTGGATAGCAGCATAAGTTTGGCTGCTTTGTTTTTAACTCAAGGGATCTCACTGTTACGGGCAGGCGGCGAGTGAGCATAGCTGGGCTTGCTAGCTTTTTGCCTTTTTTATTATCACCGCAAAAACTAAAACGACCAATTCCCAGTTTTCCCTGTTTCCTGAGTCTTTGGCTTGGTGTTGCAGAGGGAGATTTTCACTGGGGAGGGTGGGGCAGGAGAAGGCTGGGTTTATAGCACTGATTTCACATGATTTTTTCTAATCCTTCAGAAAAGGAGGTCCTTTGCACTAGCCCTTGTCCTGCAGCCTTCCAGCTGTTCCTAAGAGCACTGTCCTGGGACCCACAGAAGGTGTGGATATGGTCTTTCCCTTCTGGGGCAGCTTGGAAAGCAGGAGCTCTGAGCGGGCCGCCATGCTTCAAGTACTGCAGGCTTGAGGCCCTTTTTAAAGCAAGCCAGCTTGGTAACAGGTTTTTATCACTTTAACTCCCCCCCATTTATATATTAACTCAGCTGGGGGAGAAATGTAACCTCTTTTGAGATGTGTTA
The DNA here is from genome assembly GCF_001723895.1 of Crocodylus porosus. Classification (NCBI taxonomy): domain Eukaryota; kingdom Metazoa; phylum Chordata; order Crocodylia; family Crocodylidae; genus Crocodylus; species Crocodylus porosus. The sequence goes on along the minus strand of NW_017728907.1, from coordinate 45,882,255 downwards.
AAATTGATTTTAGAAGCTCCGCGTTCCCACAATATAAATGCAAATGTCCGGGTGGGTTTTTGGGAGCGGCGTGCAGGGTTTTGTCAATGCAAAACGTGTTCAACTCTTCCTGACAATAGAGAGGAAAATAAAACACTGCTTATTTATCACCAGCAATTTGAATCTGAGATTTCCCTTCAAGTTAGGCCATGCTGCTGAACAACGTATGTCGCTGCCATGCACAGGAGTGGAATTGCATGTGCTGCAGCTGTGTCCATATTTGTGGTAGTCTGTGGCTAGTTGTAGTCTCTGAATACAGCCCTCATCTTATTGCAGCTCTTTCACAACTTGCCTTCTGCCGTGGGAAAACCAGGAGAGAGTGATCACTTGGCTTTGTGGAGGTAGGGGTCACTGGCCATGGGATGAGATTATGGTAGCCCCTGGGCAGCAGCAGAGGTGGGCATATGTAGGGCTTCCTACGGCTGGTGAATGACGACTAACATTTCAACTGGTTTTGCCTCCAAAAGGTGCCTGAGAGTGTAGATATTGTCCAGATTGGCTGGCCAGGAGAACGTGTGTGTGTCCGGCTGCTTTCCTGAGCTGCAGGGAGTTGAGGAGGGGGTGTGTGTCCAAGTGCTCCCCATTTCATAATTACTAATGAAATTCTAGATCTGTAATAACATTTTGGATACCTAAAACAAACCATATGCTTGTAAAAAAAAAAAAAAAAGAAAGAAAAAAAGTGGAAACAGATCAGCTTTGAGCCATATATTCTGGGTGATAGAGGCCTTCCCCCCACCCATTTATGTTTGCTAGATATTTTTGTTTCCACAGGAATGTCAACTCTTAATTTCATGATGTATCATGGGCTTAAGAAAATTGAATTTAATAAAGGCGAAAGATGAATGGCACCTTTAAAGGTCCCAACACTTGTCTTTATTAGCAGGACAAACTGCGGGGTCTCCAAACACTGCTTCTCTCCAAATGAAAGTTTAAATGAAAAGTACAGCAGTGTCACAGGTTAAATTTCATTGCAGGACTGGCTAACATCGTTAGTGAGGAGCGGGACTGATTTCATGGGGCTGGTATCTGTTGCCTTAGATACCAGTGGAGCAAACATTGCCAGAGACTGGAAAAATCTCGGCTACAGGGAGCATTCGGATAAACAGCCTCACTACTCGCTTGAACCACTGACCAAATAAGCCAAAAAAAAGCTGTTGTTCCTTCTCCCAGGACATCCTAGTTGCTGGTCAGGTTGTGTTTTTTTCCCCCCCCCTCCAGCCATATACTTTTCACAGACCAGCAATAATTCTCAGTATCGTTAAATGTTCCAGGTTTTTATTCCCTCTGTCTGCTTTAATCTGACCCTCCTGAAAGTGATTTTTTTTTTTTTTTTTTTGCCTCTGGTTCTGGAAGGCAAACGACACCTTTGTGTATCCCATCAGCAGGCAGGGCTCCGTGTCGACCCCTCTTCAACACTGGCCTGGTGATGGCCTTGGGGGTCTGTCACGTCCTTCTCATTCCCTTGGGACTTGCTGGCAGTCCTGTGATCTCCAAGCTGCAGAGGTAATGCTGCTTTGGAGAGAGCCACGCGTTCCCTTTTAGCCCCGTTACAGACCTGCGTCTTCCGAGGAGTGGCCCTCGTTGGGGACGTCGGAGCCGGGGAGCATTGGAAGGGCTTGGGGCTCCGAGTAACAAGCATGGCAGGGAGGAAAGGGGTCACTGTTGGCTACCTCAGACGCAAAGACTGTTTCCAGCCAGGACTGCGTGCTACCTTTCTGGTAATTTGGGGGGTTTCCATTCAGCTTTACCTCAGGATTAACTCTTGCTCATGGACAAGCTTCTTGCTACGCCTGAACAGCTTTCCCTGCTGCCCGTTTAGAAGGGGAACAGGGATACCCCAGCCCTTATCCTCCCCGACCCTAAAACGGGAGAGCTTCATTGCTGAAACCAGCCCGTGTGCAGCAGTTGGGCTGAGAAATGAGGCACTTCAGACCTTAGCATGTGCTGGGGGGCAGAGGTGATGCTGGGGGGTCACGGTTACTCTCCGCACTCCCGTCCCTTGAAGTGCTTGGTGGCCCTCTTTTCTGTTGACTTGCTGTGCTTTCCTGCCACCCAGCCGACCCCTCTCTGGTCCTTTATCTACTCTCACTGCCTCTGCGTCCCTAACATGCGCTGGCATCCATGCCTTTCCTCCGGTTATTTAAATTATTGGTTGTTTCCGTTCACTTGCCCGTCTTCTCACCTTCCCTTTGGCTTCCAGCATGCGGTGATGTCATTGCCTCATAGGTATGACCTCACACTCGTTGGGTCGGGGGGGTTGCGGGCAGGGCCAGGGAGCTGCAGCAGCTCCTCCGCAGCGCCTGCGTTTTCCACATGCTAATTCTGCTCGCCAAGAGTTGCTGCTTATTTATTTATTTATTTTTATTATTTCTTATTTGTCTCTTCCAGATGTTTTCAGGCAGTTTTTTTGTTGTTGTTGTTAAACTAATTCCATTCATGTTTTAAAAATTTATGAAAGCGCTAATAAAAATGTCAAAGTGGTAAAAATGTTAGCTTTTGCTCTGCTTTGATTAAATTTTGCAAACTGTTTTTGAATATTAAAAAGCAATATTTTTTTTGATTCTCTCTCCCTCTCCCTCTCTCCAGAAGTGATTTGAGAGGCTTGTTGCATGGATATCACTCAGCAGGCTCATTTACACTCCAGAACCCTGGTGCCATGCATCTCTATTAAATAACATAGACAAATTATTCTTTAAAGACACCAAACAAATTGTCACTTCTCCTCTTACATTACGCTGAGAGGGTGGGGAGGGGAGGAGGAGGGGGGCGCACACAAAGGATTTTATCGCTTTTATTCAGTGGTCGGTTCTTTTAATTCCATGTATATTTTTTAGTAATTGAGGAATCCATCCTAACTGGCTTTGTTTAAACTTTTTATTAACAGGTCCATGTAAATTTTTGATCGCTGATTATTCATGCAATTGAACGCTCTTCCGATGAGGAACGTTTTTATTTCCTTTAGAGCATAAATTGAGCAGCGAGAATAAAGCAGCACTCACCCTGTCACGGCTGGGTGGCGCGCGTGGGGGAACTTCCACTGTGGCGCAGCGCGGCGCAGCGCAGCGGTGCATGGGAAGAGTGACTAGGAAGCCCGGGCTGCCTTGCAGTTGCACATCCTGCTTCTTCCTGAAGCCGGTGCTCCAGGCAATAGCCTCGAGGCTGCAGCGAGGCCCCGAGTTGTCCGATATCCCATATCCTTCCAGAGAGATGGGAGAGATGATGGAGTTTGTCTCTGAAAGAAATGCATCCTCTCGGGTGTTTGCTGAGTGGGGTTGCATCTGTTTTTTGTATGCATCTCTCTGCTCCTCTATGTGTGTGTGTGGGTGGGTGTGTGTGGGTGGGTGGCTGACTTGGCTTGTGCTAGGAAAACTTGGGGTTGCTGTAGCAAACACAGGTGTTACCAGGAAGCCACATGCGTGTAGTCCCTGAGTGGGGACAGGTACTGCAAGCAGCAGCAAATGCGCTGTCCTTGCTAAGAGTGAGGTTGATTAACCAGTTCAGCCGCTGCAGTTGTGCAGGTTGGACCTGCTTCTGTCCTTTCTGGGCCCTCGCCATGAAAGGGGGAGGACTGTCTGCTTTCTGGGGTATTCCTACCTGTTGTCTATCTATAGCAGCATGTGCTCTGTGCTTTCTCCAGGAAATCATCGAGTTCCCCATCCTGAAGCTCAATGGCAGGACGATGGAGATAGAGTCCACCTTCCACATGTACGTGCAGCCCGTGGTGCACCCTCAGCTCACGCCCTTCTGCACAGAGGTAAAGCCCCAAGCATGCGCGGTGCACGGTGAGGCGCGCTCTCACCCCGAAACAGGCTCGCAGATGCGGGCAGGTTTATCTCCACCAAGGGCAAGGCGAATGCAGGTTGTCCCTCCAACCTTCTGCTGCTACTGCTGTTAATAGTATAGGTAATAATGATGATGATGATTATCATTGTGATAATGATGTGTGAGAGGCAAGGATTCTTCTTCTCGAAGAAGGAAAAATGCCTTGCATTCAAAAGCTTGTCTGACTCTGTCCCAACTATGCAGTTGGTTTAATAAAAGCCATCACCCTAAGAAATCCTTGCCTCTCGCATCATTTCTTGGATGATCACAGCTATGACATCACTCTGACACTACCAGTAATGATAATAGCCATAACAATGGGAACTAGCTATTGTTATAGTAAGGCAGTGATTCTCTACCAGGGAGTCAGGGCTCCTTGGGGTGCTGCAACAGCCTTTCATGGCTGCCCTAGGGGAGGGGAGATAAGCAGGATATGGCTCTTTCCTGGCCCCCCTTCTGCCAGGTAAGCCCTGTCCTAAACACATGAGTTCTTTAAACAGGATGCTGCTGCATTCACCAAGATTTGGAGGGCTGCCTTGCGTCTCCAAAGGTTGACAAGTGTGATGTTGAGGCCTAGGAGCCTTAGCTGTGAATCGTAATCATGGTGTGCTAGGTGCTGTATGTGTTCATCTTTAAAGCTCCTCCCCAGAATTCTTTTGCTGTTTGCGACTGATCACATTTGTAATGGACAAGCGACCCGGGGATTTGGGGCATTGGTGCCAGCAGTGATGCAGAGGACCGTCGCTGTAGAGCAGTGAAAAACACGTGTCCCCTTGTAGAAGCTGGTCCTAGGCCGGAAGCAGGATACATCCCACGTGGAGTAAAATAACCCTGTGCTGCACAGTCTTTCCTGGCTCTTCACAGGCCCTGGCTTTGGTGGCTTGTTGTCACCAGAAGGCTTTCAAGTGCTGAGGCCATCTTTAAAGCTGTCTTTCCAGGATAGGAGAGTGGGGCTCCGGAATACCATTGTCACTATAATCACAAGGGATGATTGCTCTGCTTGTTGGTGCTCCACCTTTTCCCAGAAGTGCTTATTGGCAGAGGAAAAGTGCCAGGGATGCACCTGAGTTGTGACAACCCTGGCAGAGGGAAGGGGAGGACTTGCTTTCTCTTGTGTAACTCAGGGAACCAGCCAGTTCTACGCCACACTTTTCCCTCGATGGTGCCTTCTTGCATTGGCTTTTGCTTCCCTTGCCACCACTGCCCTGGGTTGAGGCCACCTGTCCCAGGTGAGTGTTGTGTGGAGGCAGAAGTCCTAGGTCTGCTACACCCCTGCTGCTCCTTTAGCTCTCTGCATCATTTGGGGCACTTCCCTTTTTCTGTCTGTGCCTCAATTTCCCCATGTCACAGGGCAGATACATGCATGGCTGCTGTTAGCAAAGGCCTCTGACTCATGGATGAGGGTAGCGCACTCGGTGCCTTGCCCCTCGTGTCATCTCCCCACCCTTCCATAGGCATGAGGATCATGCCAGATTGTGCTTTTAATCCCCCAGCCAGCTCTGAGGCCTGATCGCAAACCACTGACATCTGTGGTTGCAGAACCAGGGCCTCTGAATGCCTGCCCCACGCTAGCGGACTTCTGGCCTAGGTGACCCAACAGCTCTGTGCCGCCAGGCAGAAAACCCTCTGTCGAGCCAGGCCGTCCCTGCCGCTTCCCCCATTGTGAAAACACATGCTGTTTTGTTTTCACTCTCCCAGAACAGCAGTGCATTCGGTTCAGACTTTCCAAAAAAACTCAGTGCAGAAAACTCCATCCCCAAGGGAGCACTCTCCAGAAAGCTGTAAACACTCCCGAACAGAGGGCCGGCACGGAAACTCTTTTGCAACCTTTCCCTGGCAGGCTGGATGAGTGCTTGGGCTTTCTCTGCCCGTCCTGGACCTGTTGGGCACAGCCCTTGTGCGTGTTGTGGGATAAGCCTGGTAGCATGATTCTGGACAGTCACAAGACGTAGGTTTATAGGAGATGTTCATGATCTATTCCATGATTTTTTTTTTTTTTAATTTTTTTTTTTTAATTGCAGGGAGTACCACTTTGGTGGGTGGGATTAAGGCATTTGTCTGCTGCTTCCCACCCTACTCAGTGTTGCAACACTGCTTTTGCCCAAAAGTCAGACAGTGGAAGCAGCCAGCTTTCCTCCCTCACCCCTGCACACAGCCTGCTTCCGAACACCCCTGCTCTGCCTGCCTTTGCACTTTGGAAGTGCCCCTTGCACTGGACCTGCACCCTGATTTAAGCTGAAAAGGGTGCAGGAGCTGTGGGTGAAGTTGTCTGGCTGGTGTCACACAGAGGATGTCAGGCTAAATGCTCCCACAGGCTCCTTCTCTTCTCTGTGAACCAGTGGGGTCAAGTGCGCCAGGCTTTGGAAGTCTCTTTCAGCATTAAAAGCATGAAGCTCTGACTGCATGAGGCAGGGAGAATGGCTGTAGTCTGGAGACTGAGCCAACCCGTGGGACTGTCCGGTGTGATCTGACCCATTCTTTGTTCCTGGTTGAGGGACCTGTGCACATGGCAAAGGCTCTGATCCCTCTGCTCCGTGGCTAGGAAGCAGGGGAACTCACTCCCCCTGTCATCCACTAAAATGAACCCAGCACTTAGGGGACCCTGAACAGTTGTCCCAGACCATCGGTCTCTGGTCTTAACTGAGCTGGTAGCTCTCGTGAGGAGCCATGTGAGCCGCACACAGTGACACAGGTCCAGCCTGGGTCTGTGCTGTGGGTAGTGGCTGTGTTAGCATCATCCCAGGCCCGGATGTCGCCGTTATGTCCACTCTATGATGAATGCTTTCCAGATTCCCTTTTCAGCCTTGCCCTTCTCTCCATCCTTCCCCATCAGGGTCCTTTTCTCTACTCCCGAGTGTTCCCCCTTCACTCTCCCTCCACTCTGCTGCTGATTTTCTCAGAGGTGGAAGAAGAGCAAAATGGGCCCCCTGCCACCAGTGGGAGTCTCGTTTCTCCCTTGCCGGGAGGGGAAAGGTTTTGCCACGGGCTGCTGCTGAGGCTGCAGTGCAGCTCTCTTACTCCTTCAGCAAGGTCCCTTCCCACTTGTACTGAGCCCCAGGTGCTCCCTTTTCCTGTTTCTGTGTGGGCAGGTGGGGAGCAGGGCCTCCCCCATCGTTCTGAGGGGCAGCTGGGGCCAGGGAGCACGGTTGCAAGGCCCCCCCCACGCTGTCCTCCGACCAGCTGTGCTGGCTGCAGCAGGCTTTCAGCGCCGCGCTGCGGTTCCTGGAAAATGCCCATCTTGCTAAATGCCAGTAAAGGGCTTTGTCTCAGCACCTCTACTTAGCAAGGGTGAGATTTATTGGCCTCTTTGTCTACGAAGAAAGACCAGGCCCGCTGATCAGATTGTACACCAGAGACGAGTGCTTATGCAATCAGCAAACTGTCTCAGTGCAGAGAGGCGATGGTTTGTGAGATAAACTCTGGAGGAAAAGCCGTGGCGCTGACATTGCATCGCAGTCCGTCTTGTGCGCCGCTTCACTGTCAGCCTTGTCTCTGCTTACTGCCTGGCAGAGACACAGCCCATTGACAGAGGGGTGTGTGCTGATAACGGGGCGACCTCGGGAATTGAACGCGCCTGTCTCCTTATTGCCCAAGCACAGCTGAAAATGCACCAATGCTCTGTGCTGCTAATCTGTCCAGGAGGTTAGTGAGCCTGCGGGGAACAGGGCTGTCTTGAAAAACCCCTGTCGCTGCTCAGGTACAGCTGGGAGGGTGCTGGCAGCACTGGGCAGGCTGGAAAAAGCCAGCAAACAGTTGCTTGCTCACCCTGTCCTTAATCATAGCATCATAGAAAATGGGGGCTGAAGGGAGCTCAGGAGGTCACATCTAGTCCAGTCCCCTGCTCCAAGCAGGACCAGCCCAAACTACATCATCCCAGACAAGGCTTTGTCTACCTGGGTCTGAAACGCCTCTAAGGATGCAGATCCCACCACCTCTCTGGGGAGCCTGTTCCAGTGCTTTATCATGCTCCTCAGGAGAAAGTTTTTGCTAGTATCTAACCTCAACATCCCTTGCAGCAACTTGAGCCCCTTCCCATCCCCAGGCTCTAAGCCCAAAGTACTTTCAGGCCCTGGAGCAGCCTAGATTCCCTGTGTACAATCCATCGGGAGCTTAGAAAACTGCTGATGTCGGATGTCTTCTACCTTCTTGTAGAGCTGTGGTGGCTGCCTCCAGAGAGGGCCCAGTGCTCTCTTGACCTGCCACCGCTGGGCTTCAGCACTAGGGAGCAGTGAAGGCAGAAGCCAGCTGGAACAGCCGCTTGCCGTTCATCCTTTCAGGGGCAGCTCTGTCTAATGCAGCAGCCTGCACGGAGCAGGTGGAGAGGGTATCTTGGTTATGGGGCATTTCCAAGGAGCATGCTGGTGCCCAGTGCCTTCCTGGGCCTTCCAAATCCAATGTTACAAGAAACCACTATTTGTGTGGCCGATTCCCTTCCCCAGCCGTGTCCGAGTTTAGGCCGTGGCCACTTGCCGCAGAGCTGGTGCAATCACTTCCAGGGTGGAGGAGTCATGGTAGTTGAGCAACGTGTCTTTCAGGCGAGTGGTGGGACAGGCATCCACCAAGGGACGGGAGGACTGAGCCCACAAGACAAAACATGGGTTAAATCCATACTGAAGAGCAGCGCAGTTAATCTCTTACATTTATTTTCCTTTTAGAACATGGGAGTCTGTAGGCAGCAGCTGTTACCCAATTAAAATACAGATTAATATAAAAACAGTTTCAGGAATATAAGAGAGTGCCTGTGTCCCTCCACTTCCTTAAAATTCCACCTAATAATGACTTGATGAACTTCAGAAACCCACCTAGAGGAACTTGCCGTTCTTAAAATTAAAATTTCTTCCCTAAAAGGTACATATTACCATTCCATGGAAGTCGCAAAGAGAAAATAATCTTCCTGCTTATAGCCAGCTTATTCAGTGAGTCAGGTATTTGGTATTCATTAAATGTAATTACAGTTTAATTGGAGTTTAATCTTTTTTTTTCTTTTTTTTCTTTTTTTTTTAAGTTTCAGTGCTCTAAGGCAAGCAGCTAAAGAAACACAGGGCAGAAGCAGCCCAGCTTGTTTAAGTTGCCATCCACTGAGTAATACAGGGGCCACGGCTCATGCTTGGACTCGCATGCCACGAGTTGGGTGGAAGCATTTTGTAGTAGAGGGGCTGTTTCTATAGGGTGGAGAGAGTCTCAAGAGCTCTCCTCCCTGTGGCTCTAGATTAGACTGCCGTGGTGGCCCGTGAACCTGGCTGCTGCATGCATGCACCACATCCCAGCCTTGCACCTTGTGCTGCCTGCCCTTCAAAAGACAATTAGACGTGTGTGATACTCAGTAAAGCAGTGCGGTGTGCATCTGTACTGATGGGGATTGTTTTCTTTGATTGCTCAGGTGCACTGGTAGTGAGCTCCTGACCTCTGTGTTTTCAGTCCTTTTTTTCCTTAAAAGAAGGCTTTTTTTTGGTTGCAGAGCTACAAAAAACTAAATAAAGGCTTTGCACAGCACAGGCCCCTTCACTAGTGCACAGTAAAGGCTCTGAGCTCGTCAAACATTGCTGCCATAGGCTTAACTTTAAGCATGCAAGCAAGCCAGGCGCGAGTGGGTTAACAGGAGGTCTTCAAAGTTTGCAGACCTGGGAGACCCTGCTCTGAAGGACATATGGAATAACAAGTGGTAGTGAAGCTTTAAAGCTTCATGTGCCATCAGAGTTTTTGTAAATATGTTGTTGTGCTGGCAGTGGTTTAAATGGGAAAACGTGCTTTGTGAAGCTGCTCCGAAGCCTTCCGCCTGCTCCTTCATTCACGGCACCAGTGCACCACCCTCCCCTTTTAACCAGAGAGGTTTATTGTGTCCACCTTTGCAGAGACATTACCTGTCATATCAACATGTCAGAACGGCCATTTCCTGGTCAGACCCCACATCCATCTTGCCCAGTCTCTGGTGTCACACGGTGGCAGAGAGCAGAGGCTGAAAGGGAGCGTGACTGGGTCTGAGCAGCGTTTTCCTTCCTCCTCTCTCCTTTGCGGCATCCAGCACTTACTGTCTAGGAAGTTCTGATTCAGAGGCTGTGCCCCTCACTCCCATACTCAATAGCTACTGATGCCCCTTTCCTCTAAGGACACGTCTAATCCTTTTGAATCTGGCTAAACTCAGCTTTCACTGCATCTGGTGGCAATGAGTTCCACTCTTTAGTGACATTCTGGGTGAAAAAGGGCTTCCTTGTTCTTAGTTTTAAACTTACTACCTGCTCTTTTTATGTTGTGACCCCTTAGTTCTTGTCTGGTGTGAGAGAGTAAATAATAAATCCCTATTCACCTTCTCTTCAGCATTTAGTGTTTTATAAACCCTTCTCATGTTTCCCCTCAACTGTCTGATTTCTAAACTGAACAGGCCTGGCCTTTTTTATCTTTCCTTATGTGGAAGTCCCTTCATACCCCTCATCATCTTTGTTGTCCTTCATTGGACTTTCTCTAGTTCTTCTCTTCCCTTGTGGAGGCACAGGGACCAGATCTGGGCACAGGATTCAGAATGTGGATGAGCTGTGGGTGTATAAAGGAGCACAATCACTGCAGCCTGGGAGTGGCCGAAGGTGTCTAATGCAGTAGAAACGGCCTGCGTGGATTCAGGCAGCCTCAGCTGGTGCTGAAAAGAGTTCGGTGTTGAAATGGGCAGCACGCGGGGCATCCTGTGCACGCACTGGCCGCTTGCCTGTACTGTTTCCCCAGGCAGGCTGTGTTGAGTTGCAATCCTTCCAGCTGGATGCATAGGAGATCCCCTGCTTCTCTGTCTCTAGAATGAACATGTGTTTTCACTAGGCAGTTTGGGCTGCCTGGCATTTGCACTGTGTGGTTTCAGAAAGATGGGCTGGTGTGGAGACCTCCTAACGGTCCATGTGCTGCTCCTCTGATTCCTGTGCTCTCTCCCCCTCTCCTTTGTTTCAGCTGACTGGAATTATTCAAGGCATGGTGGATGGGCAGCCGAGTCTCCAGCAAGTGCTTGAGGTAAGCAGAATAACCTTTAGTTCCTGACCCCTGACCTCTACTCCCCCTCCCACCTCCTCCCCGCGCCTGAGAATCGAACCGCGTAATTTGACTATGATTACGGCTTCATTAGAATAACATTTGCTGTCACGTCGGTGACATGCTGCTGAGAGTATTGAACCATTGATCTGTCATCTCCAGCTGTTCATGTCAAGGGTACTGACAAGATGTCCAAACTCCTGCCAGCAGACAGGAGAAGAGGCGATTTGACTTGAGCCAGCCGCAGCGTGCCAAGACATTGTTTTAGACCGCTGCAAGGCAGCTGGCCCTCCCCCCATGCGGGTGGAGTGAATGCTCCATAATACACGTGGCGGAGAAGGAAAATGCCTTTAAAACCTAATCTGTGGGATGGGTGAATGAAGCTATAGCCCTAATAATGCCATCTGCTTAATGTTGGATTCCTACAGCTTTTAGGGCTTAATTAGCTTGAAAGTGTTTCTCTATCAATAGCTTTTGTTGGTCGTCAAACACCGGAGGAGCCCTCCTTGAGCTGAGCCCACGCAAGCTTCAGGTCATTGCACGATGCATTGTCTCTGTCAGGATGTGGGCCTCCTAATTGTTCTTAATCGGAATAATTGCACCAATTGCTTATGGAAGGAAATCAAATTAATAGTGTTAGCATCCTCCGTGGGGGTGGCACTTCGTGGGCACTCACATCAGGGATTTTGGAAAGGTCATGACGGCTCTGCGTCGTGCCGGGGGCCCTCCATCGTCGAGACGGCACGGCAGCCCCTGGGACACGGGGGTGGCGTGTGCAGGAGGAGCCTCTGATGCTGATCCATGGTGAGCTGCTTGCTGCCGGGGCTGCATGGATCAGCCTCAGACTGAGCCTCTTGCCTGTTCCAGCCCCTGTCTTGAAGATGATGGTGATGAGAGTGGTTGGTAGAGGTTCTCTACACCTGAACCTGATCCCCCAGCACTGTCCAGAGCAGACATGAGGGATCAGGCAGAGCTGGAGCCCACTGAGGGCTGGGGATGGTTAGGAGGTGCAAGAGGACCTGGGGGGAAAGCTGTTGCCAGCCAGGGCCACAGCCGAACTCCCAGAAGTGCTTGGAAGCCTTTAGCTGAGGCCACACATTTCCTAGGCCCAGCTGGGTTGGCTTCCCTTGCAATGCGCTGGGTTATTTTGCCCAGCTGCTAACTCTTGTATTTTGAAGGTGTGTAGATCAGTTGTTCACAACTAGATATAGGCACATCCCCTACCTCTCTTCCCCTCTGGTCATGGCAAAAGCATCTCGAAAAGGTGAATTGTAACAGCCAAGTGACAGTAACGTCTGAGCCACGACCTCTGCTCCTTCCCCACCTCGGCTGGAGGGACCCCTGCCTTCTTGGAGTGGTCTACTCCAGCCCCTGGGGCTTTCAGGGTGTGCATTGAAGACCAGCCTCTGCCATTCACATGCCATTGGCAGCAAAAGTAGCCAGGGTCCCTTGTACGGGGCTCCTGCCCTCCGACCCTCCTTGCTGCAGGTGACAAGTGCAAACTCACAAATTAGCCAGCACATGGGTACTTGCATCTGAGGTGCCCCTGGTGTGGCCACTCTTCTTCAGGAGTAAGTGAGTCTTATCCCAGAAGAGCACAATCCACTGCAGAATTAGATTCAGCTGATCCAGAAGAAGGGTGTCCACATGGGCAGCTAACCAGGAAGGGCTACTTCACTTCAGATTCAGACCCTCTCTTACTCTGAAGTAGGTGATTTGTGCCAGCAAGCCCATGGAGCTAGGGGGAGGGGAGAAAATGTGTTGAACCCTCCACAAAGGAGGTGCGTGTGCTGAGCTGGGTGGCCTTGGTGCTTGTGTGCAGGGATGTGGGTTTTTTTTGTTTTTGTTTTTTTGCACCCGTCCTGGAGGCACTGCTGTACCAGGTCAATGCATGGAGTGGATGGAGCACGCTCCGGTTCCACCACCCAATACCAAAAAGAATCTGCTCAATATAAACCTCCTATGGAGGACATATCAGCGGGCCAAAAGCCCCACATGAGCGGAATGCAGGGAGAGGCTGCAGGCCTACGTGGTCACGCTGCTTCCCCTGCCAGGTGTGCAGGGATGTTCCTTTGCTGGGGGCCCGTCCTGTGCAGCAGACTCTGCAAAGTGGGGTAGCTGAGAATCCCACCCCCACGGGTTGCATTTCCTCCCAAGCGCAGGTGAGGATCTCCCATTCCTCTCTGGTTCGCTCCTTTTCCTTCCATTCCCAGGCTGGGGGCTGCGGAGCCAAGGGGGAGCTTCTTGGTTTAATTTCTAGCTTCCTCTGCGTGTCACAGGGAATGTGGTTGTTTCAGTATCAGTCTCCATGGAGGGGGCTGGGGCCAGGTTGGAGAGGAAGCTGAGGCCTGTTTCAGCCTTGCTGTCCCATTCCTACTCGTAGGGCACCCAGAGCCACTGTTGTGCCTGATAAGATCACTTCTGCTCCACGCCTGATGTGGCCTCTTGGAAATCTTCAAAGGCCCAAGTGTGCTCATGTGGAGAAAAGGAGCTCAGAGATGAGGCGAGAAGTGTGTGGGGTGGGGGCTGCCCCCAGATAAGGTCACAGCTTTCTCTTCTCTCGTTCGCAGCTGCTTATCTGAGCATGACTGTTGTGGTGCTTCCCATGCCAGCACTGCTTACCTGCTTGTCCTCTCTTCTTTACAGAGGGTTGATGAGTGGATGGCAAAGGAAGGCCTCCTAGACCCCAGCGTCAAGTCGATTTTTGTAACCTGCGGTGACTGGGATCTGAAAGTCATGTGAGTACAGCTGGGCGAGGTGCCTGTGGCCCACAGTGTGGTGTTCTCCACACCCCACCCCACCCCCAACGAGATCCCCCTCTCTCATTAGCCAGTGGGACGGTTCGTGCAGCTCCACAAATCTGCCCTGTGTTGGGACGAGGACGGTGCTTTTGCCCTCCCTGTTCATTCCCACAACTCACTTCTGCTGACCCTCTCCCACAACAGAGAATCCACGCTGATGCTGAGAATCCTGCAAGCTTCCTCCACCCCCTTGTTCACCGTGTGGGATTGTAGGTGGGAGAGGGGGGAGCCTTGCACGGGACCGCTGGGCAGAGGGGTCCCTGTGTGCCTGGGAAAGGGCTTAACTGGGATGTTTCCAGTCGCATCCATTCTCCAACTCGCAGAGCAAGGACACGCCTCCCATTTCTAGCTCCTTTAGTCATTGGCTGCCTCGGTCCATACCTGATGGCCTGGGGAGCTCGGGGGATAAATAGCTTCCCCATCCTGACAGCTGTGTTCTGTTTCCTAAGCTGTGCTGCCTGCAGCTGGCGTTGCCTCAGGGAACAGGAGCACTGTACTTCCCGTGAAGGAGAAGGAGCAAGTGGGGAGCGGGTGGTCTTAGCTTCTATATCTCTGAAGCAAAGGATGCCCCCAGGGCATCTTTCATCTACAAGGCCTTCCCTCTGCCTTGCGGGTACACTGCAAGGGCACTAGCACATGGGTTATCATGGCAAAAGGGATTGAGAGCCAGGGCTCAGGGCTGGCATACTCGAACTGGCATTCTTGCTGACAGCAGTCATGCTTGCAGGCTGAGCGAGTGGCCGTTTAGGTATCTGCATGGTTATTGGCACACATGTATAGGTGTGTCCTTCCACACACTTGCCTGTGCCCATGGGGGGCTGGCTGCATACAGAAGTAACCCTGACGCTTGAAGTCAGGCCAGATCCATACTGCAGAAGCAGCGCAGTGTTGCAGCACTGAATGCCCTGGCACTCCTGTAACCTCTCAGCTGCTCTTTGCTGGTTAAGTGCCTGGTACAGGCGGCTGTCTTCATCACACCGAGAAGGTTCAGGCATTGACGTGCCCAGCACTAAGCTGACATCCACTGCTCATTAGCAGTGTCACCTGGTTCTTAGCATGACATTGCTTTCCCCTAGCGTGAAGCCGAAATAAAATGCTCACAAGCCAGGAGAACCCAGCATAGGCTCCGTTTTGCTGGCTGGAATTTTGCGGGGGGCCTGCTCATTCCCTGCTTGCTTGAGGAATGGGGACTTTCTTTTCCATGCACACCTTGCAGATGCAAAGGGAGGGATGGGCGTACCAGCCAGGCGTTTCTGATCTGTTCCCTTGTCTCAGCTCTTGTCTTCTGCTGGGGGGAGAGTCAGGCCTCTGTCCTGTCAGAAAGGAAGGATGGGGCTGCATCTTGCCCATGTTACGAGGTCAGTCCTGTCCTTTTTGTTATCATAAGATGACCTCGGGACATATGCATGCCCCCTGAGTTGGCTTCTACACAGCTCCTGGCTCTATTATCAGCTCTATATTTGGGGAGTGGATGGCCGTGCCACTTGTTTTGGGGCAGTGGTCCATTGTTCTGTGTTTTTTCTAGCTGTGAGTATGAAAGGTGGTGAAGCTTGCTCTGGAGAAGCTCCCAGGGGACATAGAGAGGGGTGGAGTCCCCACCTGTCTGCTCCCTGGCCAGTGCCTCCAGGGCCACATGCCGTGGGCTCATTCTTCTCCCACCACTGGCTTTGCCTGCCATCGGGAAACCTGCTCTGATACTCTCTGGAAGCAGTTCAGGTTGTTCAGTGACCCACGGGACACGTGCCGGCTTGGGTGACCAGCATTCCCCCAAGAAGGGTTGGGGGGGACATTGCTCTGCAGAGCAGCTAGTAGGAGGCATCATGGTCCAGGCTAGCTCCTGGGAATCTGACATTTGCTATTGCCAGCCCCTCATGATTCTTACTGAAAGTAGGGCTGGCCAGGAGGGCCCAATGAGTGGCTTGTTTCTCTTTTCTTTTCCTCTGTTTTAAGACCATTCACTTCTGCACTAGAGCAAAGTCCTGCACTTAAGATGGAACAGCCCCCTGCATGGGTCCAGGCTGGGGGTGACTGGCTGGGCAGCAGCTCTGCAGAAAAGGACCTGGCAGTGATGGGGCACAAGAAGCTGAACAGGAGCCAGCAGTGTGCCCTTGGTGCCAAGAAGGTGAACAGCATCCTGGGCTGCATTGGTAGGAGCGGTGCCAGCAGATTGAGGGCAGTGATTCTTCTTATCTGTTCAGTACTGGTGAGGCCACATCTGGAGTCCTGTGTCCAGCTGTGGGCCCCACACTACGGAAAGGATGTGGACACATTGGAGAGAGTCCAGTGGAGGGCAACAAAAATTGTTGAGGGGCTGGGGGACATGACTTGTGAGGAGAGGCTGAGGGAAATAGGCTGATTTAGTCCAGAGAAGGGAAGACTGAGGGGGTTTGAATAGCAGCCTTCACCTCCCTGCAGGGGGGCTACAAAGAGGATGGAGCTGGACTGGTCTCAGTGGGGGCAGACAACAGGACAAGGAGCAATGGGCTCAGGCTGCAGCAAGGAAAGTTGAGGTTGGATATTAGGAAAAACTTCCTCCCGAGGAGGGTGGTGAAGCTCCGGAACAAGTTAGCCAGAGACGTTGTGGACTCCCCACGCTTGGAGGTGTTTAAGCCCCAGGTGGACAAAGCTGTGTCTGGGATGATGTAGTTGGGCCTGGTCCTGCTTGGAGCAGGGGGTTGGACTAGATGTGACCTCCTGAGCAGCCTTCCCATCCTCATTGTCTGTGATTCTGTGATCTCCACAATTCAATTCCGAAGCCTTTCCAGGGCAGAGTGGAAAATACATGTTGTGTTTCCAGCGTTGCGGATGCAGGGAGCTGGCGTGCAACCTGTTAGCGAACTGCACATCATAGGGCCCTGGCGCTGATTGGACGCAGCTGCATGGAGCGTCACATCTGATTAGCAGCATGCCGGTGAATGGGGCTTGAGTGAAAACTCCCTGCCAGCTCCGACTTGTCTCATTTCCCATTGCTTTTATCCATCACCACAAAGGCCGAGCCCCCTCCTGAACTAATTAAGTTTGCATGTGTTTAGACACATTGCCAAATGGGGTTTAGCAAACCAGAACTGAGCATCTCTGTTTCAGCAGGAAAGGCACGTGGCTGAAATAGCCATGCGGGCAAAACAGTGCAGCGTCTCGGCTATGGCATATTTAGGAAACGCTCTAAAGCAAGGCCCTGCTGTGCCCTGAGAGACTTTCAGGGCAGCCCAGGAAGTGGTGTCATTTCTTCCCACAAAGTCTGCAAATGACTGGCACTGCTCAGGGTGGGAAAGAGGGGTCAGCGGCTTGCCCCTTATCACTCTCTGGGGTCAGGCTTGCAGCTGTTCTGCACTTGCTAACCTGTGGAGTAGGCAGTGGGGACTTGTCCATGGAGGGGAAGCGATGAGGAAAGTTTTATTGAGACTGAAGAAGGAACAGGCAAAGCAAGGGGGTGACCTGGATGCTGGGATGGCCACCCCCATTCCTGTGAATACGAGCATGTGGAGCAACCCCAAGGGGTGAAGTTGTCCTCGTTGCTCTCCTTGTTTCTCCCAACACCCCCTGTACCCAAGAGTGTGGCTATCTCTTCAAAAGACCACTATGCACTGAGCTGCTGGCATCCCTGTAAGCACTCTGCGTCCTAGCGTATGGTAGCCCTGTTTGTAACAGGGCTCCTTTTCTCTGAGCTCCCTTATTGGAAATGTTGTGCTGGAAGGGAGTTTTAGGGGCCATCTAGTCAACCGCTGCCTGAGGCAGGATCAGGCCTGTCCAAAGCAGCCCAGACAAACCCTGTGTCTGAGCTCTGAGCAACCCAACAGTCACCCCTGACACAGCCCCAGGCATCACCCCTGCCCCTGCCTCCGGGAAAGCAGAGGGGCTGCGGCCGCCAACATCTTGCTGCTGCTGGGGGGTTCACGGACACTGGAGAGATCCCTGGCAGAGGCCGTGTCCCCGCTGCAGAGGAAGGCAAACCCCCCCAGTCCAGACCAGTCTGAGCAGCGGGAAAATTCCTTTCTGATTGCAAATATGGTATTGGTCTGAGCCTGAGCAGAGGCAAGGCCCTCTATCCAGGACCCTTCTGGTTTAAGTCCCAGCAGGAGCACTGACACAGCCCAGTCCCCATTCCCGGCCTGGACTGCAGCCACAACCTGACAGTGCTGAGGAAGGAGAAATGATGGTTTCCATTGCAAAATTTCACCCAAGAACTTTGCATGCAGATGCCGTGAGGTCGTCTGCGCACCCAGCCCAAGGAGTGGGCTCTGGCCTCTGCCCTGTATTCTCGTGCTGCCGTCTGAGTTTTCTGCTCATCCTCATTCACCCTTCACTGGAATGAGCAGGTGGCAGCGGCATGCAGGGCTGCTCATGGAAGACACGGGTTAGGGCTTCCCACCCTCTTGTGTTGCTGGGTTGATGGCATGGGGGCAGGCCTGCCTAGCCTGGGTATCCCCCATGTACCTGTTGCTGAGCTCAGAGTGTGAAGACAAGTGCTCGGGGCTGCACGTTCCTCAGTTGGATCTGTTCTGCACAGTAATGAAACCAGCTGCATGGATGCGCAGCAGCAGCCGCATGCCTGCCTGCAAGGGGTGCAAGTATTGGGGTGGTAGGAGGGGGAACAGTGGTGCCAGTAGATAGAAGAAGGTACTGCTATAGTCTGGGTGGGTGGCAGGTAGGGTGCTAGGTAGGGAACCAAGGCAAGCGGTGGGTATTACCCATGACCCAGTAGAGAGTGCTGGTATTTGGGGTTCGCCCCGGTAGCAGAGGCTGTGCAGTCTAAATTTGATGTCAGTTGACCTTAGGGTCTGTGTCTGGGACCCTGCTGCTGGGTACTCGGTGCTTCCCCTTGTCCCCCTCTTGTCTGTATGTATCAGGCAGTTTTTAAGCTTCCCCCAGCGGTGCTGGGTACTGCTGCAGCCCAGGCTGGGGATGGGACTGGGCTGTGGCAATGCTCCTGCTGGGACCAGCCCCACATGCCTGGCTGCAGGGTCTTACTCCTGCGCTTAGGCTCAGACCGATGCCATGTTTGGGGTTAAGAAGGGGTTTCCTTCCAGTCAGATTGGTACAGACTGGGGTGGGGGGCGGGTTGCCTTCCTTTGCAGCGGGGGCACGGCCTCTGCTTAGGGTCTCTTGAGCATATGCTAACAACCTTTTATAGGAGCCAGACGTTGGCTGCTGTGGTTCCCCTGCTTTACCGATGGGCAGAGTCAAGGGATGTCTCAATGCTGTGGGAGGGGTGACTTGCGTTGCTCAGAGTTTGGACAACGGGTGGTTTGGACAGGGCTGATCCTGCCTCCAGCAAGGCTTGGACTAGATGTGCCCCCATGGGTCCCTTCCTGAGATCAGCTTGGAAGCGACCGGGGGACGGGGCCATCCCTTCTCCTGCGGAGTGGAGCTCATGCCGAACGCCATCTGTTCCAGCTCGGCTCAGCCACCGGCAGCATCAGTTGTGAGAACCTGATGTTCGGGGCCTGGGTCCTGCTGTGATGGGGCTGGGCCCCTGTGGCTCTGCACAGTACAGGAGGTGCCGGCTCGTGCCTGGGTTTTTACCTGTAGCATGGGAGGCTCCATGCTGCAGCTTGCTCGCTTTTCGAGATGGGGTGCCGTGCAGGGCAGGGACTTGGCGATGAGATGCTGCTATCCGATCTCCCTCTGCATGGATCGCTTGGCTTTGGGCCCCAGCGATGAGCACAAACCAGGCTGGGGAAGGAGAGATAGCAGTTCCCCTCCACCATCCTCCCCTTCCCTCTTGTTAAGATGCAATTTCTTTAATGAGGAAAACCTCTTGAGTGGGAACATCACCTTTCTGAAGGCTCGTCCTGACAAGGCAGTTCAAACCGACAGAGCCGCATCTCAGCTTCAGCAAATATCACTCACTCATTATACATCCTCCCCCCACTGCCAAAAAAAAAAAAAAAAAAGCCCTCATCCCTAGACAAGGAAATGAATCATACTCCCGCTTCGAATACATCCTGACACCGGTGGGTCTAATGAGAGGGGGCCATTCATTCTGGGCGTAGAGTTCCCTGTGCCGACACAAGCATGTTATTAATTAAAGAAGAGCTACCTGAAGCGAGAGATGAAAGGGGCACCAGAGCTGCCAAGCTAAACTGCGAGGGGATACAGCCTCGTTAGGCGCACAGGTCCACAGACCCGCGACTGCTGGAGGAGAGGATTCCTGTCGCCGGCTGCCAGGAGCTCTCCCCAGCGCTTTAAAGAGCTGGAGGGCCAGAGCCCAGCTAGATGCCAGCTGATGCAGGATCTGGCCCAAATTCGGGAGGACGTTGCATCTGGGATGCAACTTGTACTGATAACAACGGGCAGGGGACTGGTGCAGCATCTACAACCCAGTGCATGGTGGCTACGGTGCCATGAAGGGGGGAGCATCTGAACAGCAATGGAGCCCGGTTCATCAGGAAGAGAGGCTGAGACTTCGTTCTGCAATTGCCCCAGTGCTGGGGGTTTGCTTTGGCTCTGTATGGTGTCCAAAGTGCCGTCTTGTCCCTCTGCTTGCGTGAATCCACAGGCCCCTCCACACCTTTGTCCTTGTAATGCCCTTGAGACTCAGGGAAGTATGCATGTCTCCCTTTCACAGCGAGCAAACTGGAGCACCGGTAGGTTCCACGACCTGCCCAGGTCACGCTGTCTGCAGCAGAGGCAGGAACAGCCCAGACCTCCCAAATCTCCATCCTTACAGCAAGGCCATCCCTCCATCTTTCTCTATCATCTGTAGAAATACTGAGAACCATCAGCTAGGCAAATGGCGGTGGGGGCGGCCTCTTGTCTATACCACTGAAGGGAGATGCTTGTTCAATGCTTTCTGCAGCAGGTTGAAAGGAGTTAATTCATTTCTTCGGAGGAAAGTACTTGCTCAGAAGTTTTTTATTTGGTTAAGTAAGTGGTAAAAGGCAAGTGCTGTCTTCCTAATACAGCAATAAAACACGGCAAAGTGGCTTGAAATGTTTATAGCCCTTGGTGCCCTTCTTAGGATTCACGTTAGTGGATGTGGATTTATACCGTGGCTTAATTTTATTTTACTGTTTTAATTCTTCTTGTGCAAGTTATGCTAGCAAGTCGGCTGCACCGTATTAAGAGCAAATCAGCCCTGGATACAATAGCGGAGGCCAATCCTAGCAGGCTTGGAAGAGAGAAACACTTCTGCTTTTTCAAACCAGGGCCCTTAGTGGGTCAGGGGGTTGGCACTTCACAGCCGTGTGCCTCTTGAGGCTTGGGTCACGAGTGCCAGTGACTTGGTGGTTTATTCTGCCCTTCTGTCTTGGAGCTAGGCAGCGACGGGCAGTTGCTGCTTGGGAAGTGGGGTGGCAGACTCTAACGAAGGCAAAACAGCAGGACCTTGGGAGGTCCCTCCCAGCCCTACTTTTCTGTGCCTGGTTGTTACCGTGCCTTCAGCCTGAGGTTGTAGCAGCACAGGAGCGAGGGCTTTGTGTTGGGAGGCCCAGGACTGGAGTAGCAGGGAGAAGGGGCTGTGGGTTGGGAACTGAGCATCATCCACAAAGACTGAGGGCCCGTGGCAGAGGTGAGTGGGGAATGAGTTGAAGGCAGCTTGCCATGAGCTCCGCTCTTGGCCTCTGCAAAAGTCTCTTGCTTTTCCTTCACCTTCCTTGCTGACCAGATGCACACCTGGGAAGGTCTTGTGCCTGGCACGTTACCTAAAGGGAAAGAAGAGAAGGGGACATGCAGAACAAATGCTCCGTCTTGGAGAGATTTCTCTCTTGGACCCCCTATGTGCACGTTATCTCTAGCATTATCTCTTCACAACATTCACCTCTGGTTATCCCCTGCCCCTGGCTTTCTTTGAGAGCTGATGGCCGCACAAGGTTGCCTCTGAGGGAGGAGACATGTAACTTCGGGAGTTCCCCTTGGGCAGGACTGGTCTCAGATCTTCATGTGAGGTTTGGCTTGGAAATGTCTGTGGGGCTCGTTCTGGGAGCTCAAAGGGTGCAGAGTCCTGTCCACAGATCTGGGGTTGTTGGATAGGTGTCAGTTGAAGACCTAATGAGCTTTGACGCCAGTCACACTCAAGCAAGTATGGATCAGGCTGTTTGGAAATCAGGACTGTAGTCAAGCTGGATGCAGATGGGAGGCAGTGGAACTGCTCTGGAAGAGTTGAAGGAGAACACGGCTCATTCATGCTTTGTTTCCAGATGTGAGCGATGGTCTTGCCCCGGGGCAGGGTGCATTTCCTTTTACTTGGGCTGCTTTTAGACTGGGAGTCTTTTGAGAAGAGAAGCTCAAGTTCAAGCACAAGTTGCTGGGTGAAGTAACACATGGTTATGTGGTCCGGAAGAACAACCCCCGGTGCAGGAGCTGCTGACCAAAAGACTGGCTTGTGCCACATGGGAAGTCCAACGGGATGTTCCTACGGGTCTCTTCTGGCTGTAAGGTCTATGGCAGCCATACCATCAAGGCATGGATCTGCGTGCTTAAGCAGGACGTCCCTTCAGCCACGTCTTATGCTCTTGGGCCTCTGACGTGTGCTAGGTGCCAGCTGTCATGAAGACCACATACTGCAGGCAGTGGTTGGGCAGCTTTGGTGCATGATGTGGCACATGAAAGCTGCAGTAGCTTCACCCTTGTGGGTTTCCTTCACCACTTTGAAAGGTTTGATGTTTTAACTTCAGGCAGGTGTATCGTTTTATACTCTTTCTTTTCCACCCTCCAGCCCCTTGGAGTCTCAGCTCTTTCTCTTCCTGAGCCCAAGCAAAATCATTTGCCTTTCAGTGCTGCTTGCTTAGGCTGGGCTGAGTAGAGTTGTGCAGTCTTCATCCTGGGAGGCTTTGAAGCCCCGGCTAGACACAGGCTTGGCTGGGATGATGTAGTTGGGGCTGGTCCTGCTTTTGTAAAATCAGAAAACGAGGGTTACAGGGGATCTTAGGAGGTCACATCTAGTCCAACCCCTGCTCCAGGCAGGACCAGCCCCAACTACATCATCCCAGCCAAGGCTTTGTTTAGCAGGGAGTTGGATTAGATGTGACCTCCCAAAGTCCCTTCCAACCCTCACGTCCTACGATTCTGTGAACTGCCACGTCCTGTGTCAGGCTCCAGGTCCATCTTGCCCAGCGTCGTGTCACGCGGCAGTAGAGCGGAGGCTGGATGGGAGAGTGACTGGGTCTAAGCAGGGCTCCATCACTTGGAATAGCTGCTCCCCAACAGGGTCTCATCCGTTTTGTTGCTCTTGGGAGCCACCTCCCCTGAGGGGCTCAGCACTCAAGTGACCCTCCTCTCGTAGCTCCTAGATGATGAGCTTCTTTTGGGTCTCTTGGAGGTGTCCAGCCTTTGACCACAGGTCCCTGAAAAGCACACAGTGGGGTTGAGAATTGCAGTCTGGATGGGTCTGAAATCCCACCTCTGCGTGAAGTATCAGATCTGTCACAGCCCATGGTGGTCCTTCACTCTGCAGTGCCCAGAGTCTTCCCTTCATTGACTCCCCACGGTCACCTCGTCCTCCGCTGCATCAGCCTTTCCATCTGCATATTGGGCGCAGTCCTCTTGGGCGGGTGCTGGCGCTACACCATAAAATGGCTGTTGAAAGCAAGAGACGAGCAACAACTTCCCTTTCTCCCCTGAGGTTGTGCGTATCCTCTGCCTGCTGGAGGGGAAAGCTGGCTGCAAGTGGCCAAGGCCTCTCCTCTGCTATAGCTTGCCGCACACCGCTCTGAAGAGAGCTGTTCCATTTTCCAGACCATTTAGCTTTCCCGTGGTGATCCTAATTCTTCCCAGCAGGCCTGGGCCATTTCTCAGTTTTCAAAAGGACTCCGGAAAAGGGTTAGGGTGAAAAGGAGCTGTCCTCTGAGCCAGCGGTTAATCATGGGAGGGTTTCACTTATATCAACAACTGTAGACTCTCCCTCTGCCTGAAGAAGGGCTTTTGTGCTCAAAAGCTTGCAAAGGTTCTTTGGGTAAATGTTGTAGTTGGTCTAATAAAAGGTATCACATTTACCCAAAGAACCTTGTTTGCTTATATCATGAGGCTAAATATCGCTCCGCTCTGCTCAGAGGGTGAGTTAATACTCATCTCCTGCTCCGGCGGCGGGGAGTGACCCCTGCTTTTGTCACCGAGCGGCGCGGGAGGAGAGTGTTCCTGTCCGATGTCACGCCAGACGTCAACTACTCTGACGCTCGTCCGCCAGCTTCCCAGCAGAGATCAGGGCAGGTCTCCGGGCTCCTTGGCCAGGCGTCTCTCTCGTCCAGAGACGCTTCTATTGTGCGACACATCAGGTGGCAGAACAGCTTCCATTCCTCAGGCGCCCGAACAAACTCGGCTGCACGTGGGACAGGAGCGATTGCCTTGGACTGACACGCTCGCAGCCGCCACAGAGGGAGGGCCGTGGCCTGTCTGCCCAACGTGTGCAAGATCACAGGGAAACGAAGCATTAGGAGGTGTTTCAGGTGCCAAAGGCCCCTGGCAGCATGAAATGCCAAGTGACATCTTACTGCCGCGGAAGAAACGTGGTGCATTGCCGGTACACATGGGGGTGACTGCAGGGTGTCGTTGCGAGGGAGATCGTGCCGTGGAGGGGGGGACACAACATGGTTAAGGCCACCCGAGAGGAAGGCAGAGCTTGGAAGGCGAGCACCGGTGTCAGAGCGATCGGCTCAGGCACATGAAGCCCTCTCTGTCTCGTGCTGGGTTTGTGG
The DNA here is from genome assembly GCF_001723895.1 of Crocodylus porosus. NCBI lineage: Eukaryota > Metazoa > Chordata > Crocodylia > Crocodylidae > Crocodylus > Crocodylus porosus. The sequence continues at coordinate 45,857,951 of NW_017728907.1, read as the reverse complement.
GCTTGGCTAAGGAGGAAATTAGGAGGGGGCTGGTAATTAATTCCCATCTCTGTGTCCAGAGCGAGCGACAACTCTGACTTGCCGCTTCTGAGGCGAAGTTTCTTCAGAACCCGGCGAGGACTCTGGTTCTAACGCCCGGGAAGCAAAGAGAGTCTCCGGGTGCCTGACAGTCCCTTTTCTCTGCTGATTCCCTCTCGCAGGCAGCCTCAGGCTGCCTGTCTCTTTGTTAAGAGAGTGACAGCGATGTGACACCGTGAAAATAATTACTAACAAATCATGGTGGTGACTGCAAACAGCTCGCTGCCTTCAGAGGCATGTCAGGGAGCATTACAGCAAGGCCGCGGGAGCCGTGCGCTGGGCTGGGGGAAGGTGTTCACAGACCTTTGCTGCCCCCATCTCTAGGCTGCTCCCTTCTCTTCCACTCTTTCTTCCACTCTCATCTCCCCTCCCTGTCTTTGCCGTCAAATGATTAATGCTGCTAATTGCCCAGTCAGTCTGGAAAAGGCAAAACCCAGGCGCTGGTTTCAGAGGTGAGAATTGGGCCCTGAAGCCCTCCCCTTCACCCCCATCCTGCCGCAGGACACCAGGTGTGATGGGGGAGCGATACGCACTGCCTCCAAGAATCGGTGCAGGTTTTAGTGGCTGCGTATGTGGATCTGCCCCTGCCCAGGCGAGACCCGATGCATGGAAAGGCCAGGCGACAGGTTTGGGCGGTTCCAGGAACAGAAGGATCCCTCCCTGCTTCGTCCCACCAGAGCCCAGAGATGCTTTGGCAGTGGGATAAGACCTGACCTATGGCTGCACTTGGGAGGGTCAGGAAGGAGGAGAGAGGAGAGCAGGGGCTTGCAGCCGGCTTTCTGCTCCAGCTGATGCTGGGTATGCTGCAGAAGCCCTGCACGGTCCCCAGAGACCCCTCCGTGTCAATGACACCTCAGCAGTGAGAGGGTGATGGGGCTAAAGCAGGTGTCCCTCCAGCCTCCCCATCCGTGGGTTTTGCCCTAGTTCCCAGTCAACAGGAGGCAGAAAGGAGGAGGAGGAGGATCCCCTGGTGTGAGCAGGAGCTCAGGATGGGCTGAGTGCGTCGGACGTGGGGCACAAGCAGCTGAAAAACACAGAAGGGGCTGGGAGCCAATGGAGGGGCAGCGTGGAGATGAAGCCGTATGGCTTTAAAGGCTGCAGTTATGCCAAGAAACTGTTTTGGTGGGGCTCTGGGCTGCTCTGGTTCTCCGAGGGCTGCAAAGGAGCTGCGCTGAGCGGCACAGCGAAGGGCCCATAGTAATGGGGCGGTGTGGGGCAGGTCTCCATCCACCCTGATGCTTGGGGCTGGGGAGGGAGCATGAGCCATGCTGCATGAGGTCACCCGAAGCCCTTGCTCTGCCTGCCTCCGTTTGCGCAGTACCATGCAGTTCTCGAGGGCTGCTTCACTTCAGAAGCGAGGGCGCTGGTGGCTGGGGTGGCTGTGTTGGCAAAAGCATGGGACTGCTGATCGAGGCAGGAGAGCGCTGCTGGCAGGCCCACGGGGAACCTCCTTACAAGTGCCGCTGGGGAGGATGGCAGGAGTCTCCGATCACACCTGTGCTGCATCCAGCCATGCCGGAGAGTCTGGCAGCTCGTGCTGCGGACCCTCAGGCTGGCCTCGAAGTAGAGGGCAGCCTCATGGGAGCCTTCGTACCAGCCCATGGTCCGCCTGGGTGGCTTTGGTGCTCCTTCTCGGTGGCACTCGAGGCTGCGGGCGAAGACTTGATCGCCCGAGCGCGCCGTTCCCAGCAAATAACGAATGCCCCAGGAGATTGCGTGGCAGCAGGGAAGAGGAGGGCTGTCAGCTGCCTGGTCTGTCGGGGAGGCAGGAGCCCTCTCCGGCAGGCAGCCCTTTCCCCCGTTCTCTCTCATTTACTCAAGTGATTTTTCTGACTGTCACATCTGTAAATAATGTTGCTGGCGTGTGGAGCTGGATGCAGCGCGTGGTGGCCGAGGGGGAGGGGACGGCATGGGGGGGGAGCGTGGCGTGGCCCCCTTCCCGCCTCATGCAGTATTTATACAGGGGCTGGGAGTCAGCCGCGGCGACCTCCGGGGTCACGCTGTTAAACAGCTTCGGCACCCCTTTGCATTCTAATTGCTGCACTTGTCCTTTGCTCGGGAGAATTCGCCTGCCTGTCGCCTCTGGTGAAACGCATGCTAATGGCAGCCGGGGCGGGCAGTGGGGAGTGGGGGTCACAGCCAGACTTGCTTCCCCTCCTGCAGGCTCGGAGGCTCGGATGGAGGGTCCAGGTTTCTGTGGCAAGCTGGATTCGGGCTCCTCGCGGCACGCTGCAGGTGGGCACGGGGGAGCCCCATTCTGCTGAGCCGTGCGGGCGGGTGTGATCCTTGGGCTTGTGGCATCGTGTCCTTCCCCTGCATGTCGTGTTTGTAGTGGGAATTGCAGAACTCCTCCTGCGATGGCGGGCGCGAGGGGCTGGGGCTGTGTGGTGGGTTTGGCCATCTGTAGATAGATGCAGAAGGAGACTCCTCTTGTAGAGCGACGAGGAGGGGAGGCTGGTGGCAAAAGACCCCTGAGGGCTGTGGGCAATTCTGCCCCTGGGTGAGAAGTGGGGACTAAGGGGCCGGGGGCAGCTCTTCCCACAAAAGCAAAAGGTAAACATGGTTTTGGGCTGCATCGATAGGAGCATTAGGTGCGAAGTGATAGCTGGAGGTGATGGTGCCTCTGCTCGGCACTGGTCAGGCTTCATCTAGAGCCTCATTTACCGTTCTGAACTGGACATTTTTAGCAAAGTTGGAGAGGGTCCAGAGGTGGGAGACCAAGATAGTCGAGGGCTTGGAAGGCAAGTCATGAAGAAAGGCTGGCAGGGCTGGGCAGGTTCAGCTTCTGGAACAGGTGCGTGAGAGGGGACGCGATCACAGTCTTGACATACTTGAAGCCCTACCATAGAGATTTCATAGATTTCATAGACATCAGGGCTGGAAGGGACCTCGGGAGATGGTCGAGTCCAGCCCCCTGCCCAAAGGGCAGGAAGTCAGCTGGGGTCATAGGATCCCAGCAAGATAAGCATCCAATTTGCTCTTGAAGGTGTT
>NW_017728907.1:45828625-45854422 GCF_001723895.1 Crocodylus porosus | reverse complement strand
TGCTGCAGGTTTTTCCTCCCAAGGTGGAGGACCTTGCATTTATCGGTGTTAAACACCATCAGGTTCTTGTCTGCCCGTTTGCTGAGCCTGTCCAGGTCAGCCTGGATCACCCGCCTGTCTTCAGGTCTGGATGCTTTGCCCCAAAGTTTGGTGTCATCGGCAAACTTGGCCAGTCCGGAGAGGGAGAGCACCTGTTCTCTTGCTCTGAAGAGCCGGATGTGGACCAATGGCTTAAAGTTGCAGCATTGGGTCTCGGGAGATGTTCTTTCGCTGTCTGAGCAGGGAGGCCGTGGGATAGATGCCAGGGCAGGGGGGACTCTCCATTGTTGGGGGTGTTCAAGAAGAGGGTGGACAGGCGTTGTTCCAGGGTGATCTGGGCGCAGCGATGCCTGTGCTCTGCTGTGGGGACTTCCCAGGTTTCTGGCCTGTGCTGGGTGCCGCATGGGGTTGGGGAGGAATTTTATTTTTCCCTGCCTGCTGCTATATGCCATAGTTTTAATTTCACCGTTCTCAGCAGTGATGGGCGTTGGTTGCAGCTCAGGATTGGGGTGGGGACTGGGCTGGGATCAACCCCGCAGGGTCCTGGCTGGAGGGTCTCGCCCCTGCTCTCTGGCCCAGTCTGACACTGCGCTGGGGCAGGAAGGGATTTCCCCCCTGTTCAGGCTGGTCCAAACTGGGGGGGTTTGCCGCCTTCTGCACGAGGGGCATGGCCTCTAAGTGGGGTCTTTTGGAGTGTATATTAACCCCCTTTGCAGCAGCAGGACACTGGCGACTGCAGCCCCCCTGCTTTCCCTGGGGCAGGGTTGATTGTGGTGTCTGGTGCCATGTTGGGTGACTGTAGTTTTGCTGAGAGCTTGGACATGGGGTTTGGGCTGGTTTGGGCAGGCCTGATCCTGCACCAGGTAGGGGTTGGATTGGATGTGATCTCTGCAGCTCCTTGCCAGCCCTGCGGCTCTAGGACCATGAAATTGAGACCCATGGGCTGGGTGTCACAAGAGGATTAGGAACCCCCTTGCCTTCATGGGAAGAGCTGCCCTGAGCTGCCGGAGGTGCCTTTCTTTTGGGGTTCCCTGGTCAGCTGAGGCTGGCCCCTGGCTGCTTGCATCTCTGCCAGTGCTGGGCCCTGGGATCTGCCAGGACCATTTCCTCTGAAGGCATGGGCACCTCAGGTGTGAGTGTGCTGTGTCTCGTGCGGTTGCACCATGGAGGAGACCCCTGTGCTTTGTCTGACAATGGCTTTGCTTGCACGTGCTTGGGTTTTGGGGGTGCTCTGGGAGACGCGTTCCTGGCCTGCTTCGACCATGCCGCTGCCCCGGGTCTCTATCCCTAGCAGCGTGCTACAGTCTGATCCCATCGCCTGACCGCCACAGCGTAGCATGCCAGGCTGCAGCTGCCCTGCCTGTAAGGTAAGGTCATTAGCAGAGACCCAGCTATTAATAACAAGCATTGGGATGTCGTCTTTAAACGATCACAGCTTCACAGCAAGCTGGTGCCGGTGACCTGGCTCCTGGCTTCAGGGTGCTATCGAGTGTTTCTTCCGTCTCCCTTTCTCCCCCGTGTAGATGTAGCTGCATCTCTCGTGGTCGCGGCTCTTTACCACTATCCCAGTGGCTGGATGAGACCTATCCACCCTGCACTAGAAGGGGTCACTGGGGAATAGCACCTGTGTGCCTAACCTCTAAACTGGAGCCAAGACACCTGATTTCCTCCTGAGTGGGGCTGGGATTGGAGAATGAGCAACAGCTGGCCCCGTTCTGATGGCACCTCCAGCAGAGCCTGGTGAAGTCTCTTCTGATTTACCCCTGCATGCGGGCCCACAGGATCAGGCCCGGAAAATAGAGCTATGAATCTTTTTAAGAGAAGCCATTAAACGTTAGCACATAGATTTATCGTAGTGTCACGTGTGTGCCATCGGTGATGAGCGCTCCCCTCTCGGAGGCCGGACACCTGCTGTGTTACGGCCCTGCTCATCGCGGGGACGGAACATCTCTGCTGGAGTCTAGTGAAGGCACTGAGGCAGCTGTGGCGGGCCACATCCTGCTGAGGAAGCTCAGCTGATTGCAGGGCTGGGTTGGGAATGCCAAGGGACTCGCAGCACCTTTTGCTTTCTTGGGGTGCAGTGGGGCTGCAGCTGAAGTTCTTGCTTGTGCGTAGGCCATGCTGGTGACATCCTTATTTCTGGGCTCGGCTTCTCAGAGGGTTTGAGGATTTTCCCAGGACCCTTCAGCTATTCGCCGAGCTTTCCATGGGCACAGACATGATGAATGGGGGAGGCAGAAAGGCCCTTAGTGCTGTCCCAGCGTCCCACGACATGGGGTTTCCAGCCCTTCTCTGGGTCTCTCCAGCGGGGATGCGCTGTGCACGTGCGGACCACTCCCATCCAAACTGGAGGGGAAGGCTCCAAGCACGCAGCTCCTGGACTGAGCGCTGCCATCTGGGCTTGCTGGCTTCATTACACTAATCCAATTAAAGATGAAGGGAAAACAGCAGCACAGGCCAGGGAGGAGACTCAAGATGGGAACAGCTTCCCATCTTGGGCAGTGGGGGCACAGGCTTGCGCCTTGGGGCACTGCCCACCTCCCAAGCCCTTTGCACGCCTTCTCGGGGGCTCACGTGTTGGACTCGTCCCCTCGATGGCTAATGGAGCGTGGATGCGTTGTGGCTCATCCCTCATTAATGTCTAGAGGTGACAGGCGGGCAGTGGTTGCGCGTTGGCGGGGTCCCACTCCACGGCTGCTACCCAGCCGGTGCCTCTGGGCTGCAACCTGTCCCTTTGCAGCAGGGTGCATCGCCCCTCGGCCCTTTGCTGCTGCACGTGCCCCCCTTCCCCAGGCCCTGTGGGACACCCATTCCCATGAATGGGATGTCAGGGTGTCCTGGACATGCCTCTGCCAGGCATTGAAGTCTGGATCCAGCCGGGGGCCAAGTGAGTGTGACCCCCTCACTGTCAATCTCTCAGTTGCTGTGGTGGTCTTGCTCTGCCCTGTCTTGTCCCTTGTGGGCTCCCCTGGCCTCAGTACTGCCCCGTGCAGGGCCTGTGGCTGTGCCGCACGTTCCCTAGTCTTGCAACTGTGCGGGGTGGTGTGGAGGAAGACGGGGGGCTGTCTAGGTGCCCCGAATGCTGCCGTCTGTCCAGGTTGGAGGCCTCCAGGAGCTGGCTCAGCAGTGACATTTATTAGCAGAGGGGGCTTTGAAGACGACACGTGGCAGTGAAGGCTTCTCTCCCAGCCCGGCTGAGGCCCGGCTGCCGGCGCTGAAATTCATTAGTGTTCCCTGACAGGTGGCGGAGGCCTGCGCTGTCTGTTCCCACTTCCCCGCTCTCTTGTCCCAGCTTCACGCGCGCTGGTATTTGAAGCTGACGTGCAGCTGAGAGGCTTGCGGTGCAGTGACAAGTCTGGGGGTGGCAGGGAGGATTGAAGGGGTGGCAGAGGAGAGAAGGAGCTTGTCTCGGGGCTCGTATTGAAGCAGAGAGCTCTTCAGCCCCCAGCCGAGCGCGTTGTCTTCCGACAGCCGCTGCTTGTGAATTGGAGGTGCAGCCAGGTCCCGAGCTGTTCATGGTGCAGTTGAAGGTGGGCACAAAATCCTAGACCATAAGGGTGGGAAGGGAGCTCAGGGGGGTCACATCTAGTCCAACCCCCTGCTCCAAGCAGGACCAGCCCCAACTACATCATCCCAGCCAAGGCTTTGTCTACCCGGGTCTGAAACACCTCCAGGGATGGAGACTCCACCACATCTCTAGCTAACCTTTTCCAGTGCTTCACCACCCTCCTGGTGAGAGAGTTTTTCCTAATATCCAACCTCAACTTTCCTTGCTGCAGTTGGAGCACAGAGAAGGGGGTGAGTGGTGGAAATCGCCGTGCCCTCCTCCATCTGCCTCTGCTTCAGTCTCCTGAATGTGGCGCCTGTTTGGCCTTAGCATGGGGTTTCCAAGTGGCTTCCTGCTGCCACAATGGTCTCTGGGGGCAGACGGCCCTTTCCGCTCCCTGGGTGCAAGGCAGGGGAAAGCCGGAGCGCCTGGCCCCGGGTCACGGTTGTACATGTGTCTGGATGAACCTGAGCATCGAGCTCTGGCTCCCTGCATCCCGGACCCAATCCCCCGTTGGATGCAGTGCTCGGCTAGGTGCCTGGCTGTATCGTCCTGTGTGGAGTGGTTAAAAGCCACTGCTGCAGCCCAGCCAAGGGCAAGCGCTCGGCACCAGAAGCAGAGACGAATGCAGCCTGCCAAGAGCAGTTCAGCTCAGAGCACGGATGGCCCGGTGTCCCTGGGACACTGCTGGTGACAGAGACCGGGCAGGCCGTGAGCTCTGCTTCTGTGTCTGCGATGGTTTTTGGGAGCGGGGCTCAAGCCCAGGGCCTGTCATCTCATAACGAAGTGTGGATCCTGACTGCTTTGGTGCTGTGGGTTATGCCAGAGGCCTGACATGTGGTATGTGTTGTGAAAATGCAGCCAAGGGTGTTGGGGCTGGGAGGCAACTGTGTGCAAAGTGACTGGCACTGTCCTAACAAATCAGGGGAAAGGGAGATCCCATATCCTGGATCCAGGGGGGCATATTGTTCTGAGCCTTCCTGCATAAAGAGGTTGCTTTTAAACGTAGCTGTCCAAAAGGCAAACAGCGTGTTGGGGATGGTTAAGAAGGGAATTATAAACACTACGGAAAGTATTGTCATGCTGCTTTATAAAACCATGACACATCCACACCTGAATGCCCTGCCCAGATCTGGTCCCCGCACCTCCAAAAGGAGAGAGAAGGGGCAGAGAAGGGCTGCAAGAATGATCAGGGGCATGGAGGGGAGAGACTGTGAGACCAGAGGACAGACTACAGAGACCAGACCTGGTCAGCTTGGAAAGGAGACACTTGAGGGGGGACAAGGGAAGGGTTTACAGAATACTAAATGGTGAAGAGAAAGTTGATAGGGATTTATTAACTTGCTCTGGCTTTGCAAAACCTGCCACCAGCAGCGGGCATGAGACTGAGGAAGCACTCCTGTGCCCACAGGGTCCTACTGGCTCAGCTCTGGTGGGGTCCATGCAGTGACGGACAGCTGTGCTGGCAGATGTGTGTGGCGTGGAGACATAGTCCTAAACTAGACTTTGGTGTAGCCCACCCAAAGGCAGCTAGTGTGCGACTCGTGGGGACGCAGCCAGGTGCCACATGGAAGACCCTTCCTTGCTCCCACACGCACCCTGGCACCCTTAGAGCCACCTCTGCATGTGGGCAGCTAAACGCCCAGCCCCTGGGTTGAGCCGTGAGACTGGCTGGGGTGGACGAGGCCATAGGTTTGTCCTGTGACTTGAGCCCCGTGTGTGGCCATGTCTCTATCCAATGCAGCATCGCTTGGGTGGTTGCACAAGACCTGTCTGGTGTTGGTGGTGCCTTGGTCTCTGCTGGACTCATTGTGGGCTCTTCAGTCCTGCCTCAGCAGCCTGGGTTTGATGGGGGGTCTTAAGCTTTCCCCTGCTGTGTCCATGCAGCCTGGATGAGACCTTCCCAGTTCCCCTCCCAGCTGCGGCCATGGGGGATGCATTAGGCCGGCAAATGGCTTTCACAGGGGCATAGAGGGGCAGTGAGGACCAGGGGCATAGCCCCCACCCTCCAAACCAGCCCGTGCAGGGTGGGCCAGGCCTCAGTCGCACCAGTACCGGTACCTTCCTGGAAGGCTGCAGTCAGGTCTGTCAGAATCGAGTTGTAACGTCTGCTTATCTTTCCCGACAAGCGAACGTGTGCTTTTCAACTGGCTCAATGGCAGCACGCCCAACATGTAGAAAATGCCCCGGTCCCTCTGTCTTCTGACATCCTCAACCCCAGAGCAGATGGGCATGATGAGGCAGGAGACGCGGGCATTAATTTTTTATGTGCTCGGCCCACCTGAACAACGGGATTCAATTACAGCGGCCCCTTCCCTCCCCGCCACTGCGCTAATGCGATGGCGAAGGGACCTGTTGAGAAAGAGAAACCCTATTTCTTGGCGTGACCCCCTGGATAATTAGGGTTAAATTGATATGCTATCGCGCCGGCGACACGCGTTATCTGCCTCTGTTTGTACAAGGGGACACAATGGCGGAGGAAGGACCAATTTGTGCCCCGCTCTCACTAACCAGCCCCAGATAAAAGGTGTCACTGGCGCGATAACGTTCCCGCCTCATGCGCCTTTATTGTTGCTCAATTTGCTGGTCTGTGTTGTGTGGTTTTTTTTTTTTTTTTTAATCCCATTCTTTCTCCCTCTCAATACCCTCGGCCATATTTTAACTCCATGCCATCGCATAATGATGCCCTGCTCAATGTGTGTGCAGATAGGCAATGGGCTGACAGCCTTCCCTGATAACTGAATTCCTGCCCATCCATCACTGGCCTGCTCTGCCTTAACTTAAGGGAAGTGATAACTAAAGCATGGCCGTTTATCACCGTCTTCCCTCCCCGGCTCGGCTTTGAGGGAGGGATCCAGCCATGTGACCTCGCCTTCCATTTGCATGCAGGGCCGCGAGGGGAAATGGAGCCTCCCCCTGGGTGCGGGCGAAAACGGAGCTGCCTGCCCTGTCATGGCTTTGCAGCCTGTTCTTTAGCCCTGGCAGCCCCGTCTGCCCCAAACCTGCCTGCCTGGGAGCAGGTGGGGTGCATTGCTGGCTGCCATTTCCCTGCTCTGTCCATGATGCCGGGAGCTCTGGTATGTCTTGACTGGGGGCAGATGGATGCAAAGTGCAGACTGGGGTGGGCATGTCTGGCAGGATGGTGGTGGTGCTACTGTAGAAACCGGTTGGGGGTGAGGGAGGCTGAGGCTGCTGTGTGGTATCTTGGGCGCATGGTGCTGGCTGGGGCCTCCCATGCCAGCGAGTCCCCACACTAACCCCTCCGTCGCAGCTGCAAGGAGTAGTGCCCCAAACCTCTTCACTGCTGCCCAGTAGAGGCCCAGAAAGGCAAGTCCTGGGGCCCATGCTCAGCAGATCACCTTAGTGGCCTCTGCACCATGATGAGCTCCCCGGAGGCTCCATCTCTCAGCTATTCCCAGGGCTCGGTTAGAAGTGAAGGTCCATCGTGGTCAGCCCGGCCTGGCAGGAGCTGACCCATTCAGCAAGAGGGGGACAGTGAAGGACCAGAGCTGGTGTGGGCTGGGGACGAAGAGACCCTACTCTGCCCTCTAAAGCTGGCAAGGACCCCCCACCCACCCTATGGAAACAGGCCTTGCAGTTAGCATCCTCCCTTGCTGACTGCATCCTCTGGCCAGCAAGTGAAGGGCAGGCCAGTGCTGCGATAACCGCTCTCTCTCGGGCTCATACAGTGTGGTGCTCTCCCTCCCTTGCAAATACATCGTGCAGGGTCTGAGGCTGCTCCTGGCCTGGGCCTTTCAGCTCCGGCTGCGGGAGCCTGCTCTTTTCAGTCCCGAGGTCCTGGGTTTGAACCTACCCAGGAGCATGGTGCCTCGCACGCATGGTCTTGCGCAGGGTTGTTGTCACTAGTGCTGGGGAAACAGGGGCCTGCAGGTGACCAGAGACTTCCTACATCTGTGCTGGAGCTGGGGAGAGAGCCCCCGTCTCCTAATTCTTGGTCCATTGGCTCTGGAGCCATGGGGCAGTGGCCGTTAGGGAGAAGTCACTGCCAGGTTCATTTGGCCACAAAGAGTGGAGTACTTTGTTGATTTGGGTCTGGGCTGGGCCCCGATTCCCACCTCTTTGCTCAAGCTGGAACCCAGCACGTAGCAAGGTGCCTGCTTCATGCTCCCATCAGGTCCCTTTGTGGTAGGAGAGCCGCGGTCACGGTGGGGAAGTGGCAGATGCAGCCCCCGGGAAAGGTCCCTTGTTCTGGGTGACTCTTCGTTTAACCCATTTCTGTTTGGGGACACGTCCTTCCCGAAGCACCTTTCCTGGGGCTGTGTCAGGGACCCCAAAAGTGCACGGAGCAGTTGTCTAATGTGTGATTCCCAGGATGATAGAGCAAGTGTCCCGGGTTTCTCTAGCATCGCGCAGGCCTCAGTGTGGGAAGGTGGGCTTGTTGTATGATTGGGAGCGTGGCTGGCCTGGAGGGGATGCCCAGAGCATCGCTGCCCGTGCCGCTGTTGGGAGGTGCCTGCTGATGCTGCTTCCCCATGGAGCTGCTGGCGGGGCCCAGTACCAACAGCTCTTTCGTGTGCTTCCTTCCCCACGCTCGTGCTCGCTGCCTGCACACATGCCCATGTATGTGCTGCACATTGTACACCAACTTTGCAAAGGGTACTGCCAGGCAGAGACCCCAGGACGCTCTCCCCCGGCTTTCCAGGCCCAGCTCCTGCTCGCAGTGTTTCTTTCCAGGCAGCATCTCCTCACCATCTCAGTTCCTTCCTGGCATCTGTCTGTGTGTCTGGGCTTCCACCTGGCCTAGCATGGGCACCTTGTCTGCAGAGTTGCAGCCTGTTGTACATAAGCAGCATGTGTTCCTCCCTCCCTCCCTCCCCGGTCTCCCCTATCAAGCAGAGTAAGCGTGGGGTGGTCTCGGCTGTGTCACCCATGTCTGGAGGCACTGCAACCTGCCTGTCCTGTCCCTGCCTACAGGAAGTTCCCTGGGGCAGGGTGTTGCCCTGACGCACATGGTTAGTTTGTGCCAGCCCAGCCCTGACTGTCCTCGTGGTTGGGGAGGGGAGCCACAAGTTGGTCTCAGTGCCGGCAGCATGTGCCCATTCAAATCTCTCAGTTGCTCCCAGCTGTTTGGCAGCCCGGGGGTATGAGCAGCCCCGTGAGGAGCTTGCCAGGCACCCCTGAGAAGTGCAACCTGTTGCAGCCGACTGGAGGCTCTCATGGCCTCCTCAGCCCCACGGGCACCGATTGCAGCATCATGTGCATTGCTGGGGCGCAGTAATTGAATCCAACCTGCTCTCTCTCCTCTCTTACAGGTTACCAGGACAATGCCAGTACTTAGGGCTGCCGGTGGCCGATTACTTCAAACAGTGGATTAATCTGAAAAAGGTACTTCTGTGCAACGTACCCCGGTGCTCCCTCCCCTTGCTCCCTCCCCCACCTTGCTTTCAGGAGGCGTCTAATAACCGCGGCTGTTTTGCATTGAAATGAGGAGTTATTTTCTCGGAGGCTGGGCTGCGCGTGCCCTCCCCCGGCTCCCCATTGTGTCCCTGCTAATAGAGTCTTACTGTACTTGATGGAATGTGCTCTGCAGCTGGGGAGAACCCCTTTGTGGCCAGCACGGCGCTGCATAATCGCGCGCTGGCCGGGGTCGTGGTAGTCAGCACGTTGCTAATGCCAGTTGCTTCCCAGGTACGTGGGGATACTGAGAGCCAGTGTTCCCCGTGGCTGGATGAGGGAGCCTGGAAATCCACTGGAGAAAGAGTCTAGTGGGGCTTGTTTGCTTCTTACCAACATGGCAGTATCATGTCATCCCGTGGCTGATGCCCAGATCCGGCTCAGAGCACCCCCTCCCGTGCCCTGTTGTGGGGCTGTCCAGGCAAGCATTTGCTGTGCTCTGCATCGGACTGATTCAGGAATAACCCGGGGGGGCTTCAGGAGATCTCTGGCTGCCGGGAAGGGGCTGTTACATCATGGGAGGCCAATGGTGCAGGTCAGAGTCGGAGGGGAAGTGTCAGGACCTTGTACAGGTGGCGGCTGGGGTGAGGTTTGGGGGGGAGGCTTTGGGAGCCAGGGTGCAGCATCTCTGGTTACTGCCCTGGCGTACTATAATGAGGGAACCGGGGGTCTGAAATCCCTGCCAGCAGCGCTCTCCGCTTTCAGGGTCCCCTCTCATTTCTTTAAATGCTTGTGTAGCTGCGAATGCGAGCATGAGTGACAGGTCGGGGCCACAGCGGAGGGACAATTTGCATGATCTGCTCCGTCAAACAGGGGAGGCCGGGGCCATGACGAGGGATGCTGGCAGCGCGTTCCCAGCTGAACCCATCAAGGGGATCTTGCCTTCCCCGCTGTCAGAGCAAATCTCGCAGCTCGTCGCCGGGCCTCCACAAATGAGATCTGAAAGCGCGCTGGGGCATTCTGCAGTTCAGTGACCATTAATGATCGCTGCTTGAAGTTCACTAAACTTTTGGCGCATGGATAGCAGCTCCATCACTGGCAGGGTGGCGGCGGGCACAGAGGAGACATACTGCTCTCTGTGCCGCAGCACGGAGTATCGCTGGATGAAGCCCTCCGCTGGGGCCCACGGCCCCTGAGCTAGGGCCGTTTGCAGTGGTTTTCCGCTACTGGGTTTAGCATGGGGGGAGCTGGGATTCATCGTAATTCGCTTAGACTTGGGCTGGAGCTGCGCTTTCACGTGGGTTGCTGCAGCTCATGGCGCTGTCTGGTGGGGTGGTTTGGGTATCAGTCATGCAGGCGTGGGAGGGACGTGCTGGAGAATGGCTCAATGCTACTTACAGTCATGGGCTGGCAGCACAAGGGAGGGCAGGCCTGGCTGTGCCCGGGACCTTGCTGAGCTGCTTTTAGGAGCTAGACTTGTGACCTGAGTTTCCTGGAATGAGGATCCCAGCTGCCACTCCTGTCCCCTGGTCTGATGGGTGTCTCTGCCTGGGTCTTTGACTCAGGGAGGGGATGCTGGCAGTGGTCAGCAAAGCCATCTAGGCACAGCTCTGGGTGGCACGGGCTCATCCAGCAGGACCCTAGCTAACCCTTCAGCACCCTTGCTGGCACTGATGAGCTGGCTGGACACGCAGCCCTGGATTCCTGTTTCCCACCTGCTCTGACCGAGGCCTTGTGGCTGCCAGGGCATGGGTGCCACTAAAGGCAGCTGGAGGTGGAGGTTATGCTGGTAGGGGTTGGCATTAGGAGGAGGAAGGGAAACGTCAGCTGTGAATACTAGCAGGAGAAGAGTAGCAGTATGCCTGGAGAGCAAGGCCTGCTTGGGACCAGTTATTTGGGATGAGCATGTGAGGATGCAAGGGGAGGTCCCCAAGCGAGGGTGGAGAGCAGGAGGTGGGTGAATGGTTCCTCTACCAAAGACCCTGCCCCATGCCAGGACAGCAGCAAAGCACAGGAAATAAGAGCCATGGGGTTGGGATCTCCACAGCTCCCCGCCAGCTCACATCTAATCCAAGCCCTGCCTGAGGAAGGGAGGATCAGCCCTGTCCAAACCAGCCCAGACAAACCCTGTGTCTGATCTCTGAGCAACACGACACAGTCACTTCTGACACCCCCAGGTATCGCTCCCACCCCTGCCCCCAGGAAAGCAGGGGGGCCGTGGCTGCCAACATCCTGCTGTTGCCAGGGGGTTCATGGATACTCCAGAGACCCCAGGCCAAGGCCATGTCTCTGCTACAGAGGAAGGCAAAACCTCCCAGTCTGGACCAGTCTGAGCAGGGGGGAAATCCCTTCCTGCCCCAGTGCAACGTGGGGCTGAACCTGAGTGCAGGGGTAAGACCCTGTGGGGTTGGTGCCAGCAGCTGCATTGGCATAGCCCAGTCCGATCCCCAGCCTGGGCTGTGGCCAACACCCAGAACCTCTGGGGGAGGCTAAAAAACACCCGACACGTATAGTAGAAAGCAGGGTGGGTGCAACCAGCAAAGCCCAGGACCCTGGAAAATCCCCATAGCAGAGCACAGGCATCGCTGCTCCTAGATCGTCTCCACCCTGTGGCTGTCCAGCCTCTCCTTGGACCCCTCCAGTGATGGAGAGTCCACAGCTTTATTCCCCAGATGCAGCTTTCCATGGCAGCGCTGGCTGTTCCTTGTCCTGGGCCCACCCCAGTCTTGGTTGAAAGTCAGTGTCCAGAGACCTTCCTTGTGGCTGGTTCTTGCTAGTGGGACTTGCTGAAATATGTGTTGTGGTGCGGGTCCCCAGCAGAGAGGAGTAGCCACTGCTGCAGGAGCTCACAGCCAGACCCCAGCACCAGAAAAGCAGCCACCCCCTGCCTGGGGCCTGGGAGGCCACAGGGCCCTGCAGCGTCCAGAGAGGTATTTGGCTCTGTTTTGCTCCCCGGTCACTCAGCAGTGCAGCATTCCCTTCATATCCATCCAGGCACTGGGTGCACAGCTGTGCTGGACTGGCATCGCCGTGGGGCTGCCATGCTTGCCGCGGGTGGCTGGGGCTGCGGCTCCCACCTTCCGCTCCCCATTCACTCCTCAGAATAAGAGAAGCTGGAAATGGGACCGTGCATGTGGGACCCACACAGCCTCTGCTGGAAGAGGCTTGTCCAGCTCCCCTTCCTCCCCAGAAAGGCTTTTGGGATGCAGGGTTATTTTTAGGGCAATGAAAGGAGGAAAATCCCCTTCCTTGCAGCTGATGGAGTCGGCAGAAGTTTTGTTCCCCTCCCCCAGCCTGCTGATGTGCCGCCCCCCCCGACCCCAGCCCGGCCGGCGCTCGCGGACGTTTTTAATGTCACTGGGCGATCTCGTCTCTCCAGTAAGCTGTCAGCGGCGTGAGGACTCGGGGCAGGGCGCTCCGTGCGCTCCTTGCTCCGATTAGCTCAGCGCTCAGGGAGGGCTGCCAAGGAGACGCACACCGGATATCTCCCTGCCCCCCTCCGGTGCGGAGCGTGCCAGGAGCCAGCAGGCCGCCTGCCGTGTGCTGGTGTCAGCCTCTCGTGTTGATGGGCAGAGGTGCTGCGGGTCAGGAGCGAGGTGCATTAGCAGAGCTCTGTGCTCCCTGCTCCCTGACAGTGTCTGTGCAGCCGGGCTGAAGGACATCGGGGGGGGGCTTTGCAGGGAGGGCCCAGGGTGGGATTGACAGGTGCCTGCAGGGCTGGGGACGTGGGCCTGAGAGCAGGGGGTCTTGTGGTGGCATGGTCCCCTCCTCTCCAACATCCACCCAAAGCACGGAGGACAAACTTGGGGTGCTTTAGACAGATCAGGGACCCTGCACTCAGCGTCACTCTGTAGGTCTCTCATCGCTTCCCCCAGGCCGATGGTTATCTGCTTCTCCCATGCTGCGGGAGCAGGGTCTCGGTGGTGACAGGCCTTGCCCATCAGGCTGAGCATCCTCTCCACACCAAGCCATCTGCATGAAGGGCTTGGAGCCAGAGTCATGGAAAGCTGTGGCTCAGCGCCATCAGATATCTGACGGGAACAAAGACCCTGTCTTGGAAAGGGGGAGCACAGCATTCAACGTGGCCTGTGAGACAATGTCGAAGTCACTGGCAGATCAGGTTGGAAATGGTTTGGGGGTTGGGGGACAGGGCTGGTGAGGAGAGACTGAGGGAATTGGGCCAATTTAGTCTGGAGAAGAGAAGACCGAGGGGGATTGAATAGCAGCCTTCACCTCCCTGCCGGGGGGGCTGCAAAGAGGATGGAGCTGGGCTGTTCTCAGTGGGGGCGGATGACAGGACAAGGAGCAATGGGCTCGGGCGCCAGCAAGGGAAGTTGAGGTTGGATATTAGGAAAAACTTTCTCCCACCAGAGTGGTGGTGGAGTCTCCATCCTTGGTGGTGTGTAAGACCCAGGTAGACAAAGCCTTGGCTGGGTTGTTCTAGTTGGGGCTGGTCCTGCTTTGAGAGGGGGTTGGACTAGATGTGACCCCCTGAGGTCCCTTCAACCCTCATTGCTTTGGCTTCAGTGATTCACGAAAGGCAGCTGAGCCATGCAGGGTGGGAGTACTGCCTGGAGAAGTGAGGGCTCTCACCAAAAGTACAACAGGGTGGGAGAGACGTCGGGACCAGTTACCTAGGGAGAAGTAATGTGTCCATGCTGTTTGAGGCACCCTCGTCCTTGGCTTGAGCAGGGAAGGTCTGAGGGGAACCAGGGTGGGCAGCTTGGAGGGGACGAAGGCCAAGGCAGTCGTGTGGGAGGAGGTGAGGAAGCACTGGGGAGTGCTGGTTTGGGGCACCCAGGTTAAGGTTGCAGAAGCTCTGAGGCCTGCACACCTGGCCTCAGCCCTGCCTCCTCCTCCTCATTCTTGCAGAGCAGTGATTCCCAGCCAGGTGCCGGGCACTTTGGGGTGCCTGGAGATCCTTTTGGGGTGCTGTTCGATGTCGGCACTGTTAGATGTGCAAATAGGACTGCACAGGATAAACCCTGAGATTGCAGATAGGAATCCAGAGTGTTAAGTAGCCTGCCCTGCTATGGGCTTTCCGTTGGCAACAGAAGAATTGCTCTAATATATTTCTGTAGTCAAAAAAATTAGTGAAGACAAAGAAGTGGCATTTTCTGAGGGGAGGGCCGTGAGTCTTCAAAGGTTGAGAATCATTGCTGTAGTGCGTGAAGATACCTGCAAACATCTGTGCATCCTTTAATGGCTTTTTTATTTTCTCTTTTGGAGTTTTGTCCTTCCCACAGGTCAGCCTTGTTCTGGAGCTGAGCTTCCACTCTGGGTGTTGTTGGGGTCCTTGGTCAGGGAGCTCAGAGGAGAAGTCTCCTCATACCATGGTCATGGGTGCCACTGAGGCTCCAGCTAGCTGCCATCTGTGGGAATTTGTGTGGATGTCCTTCAGGAAAGGCTTTCACCCATGTAACTGTCCTCACTCTGGAGATGTGTCCCAGCTTGCTCCAGAGGAGGTAATGGGCCCAACTTGACTCCAGCGAGGCTTATAGACACCTGCCCATCGTCGTACCTGGCAAGAATCGGATTTGTGGGCTCTTGCCATGGTCAGGCAATGTCAAGAGGGGGCAAGCCCCTGTCTGGGCACTGTCCTGGCAGGAGGCAGCAAACTCAAGTAGCATTATACCAATAGCAAACCCCCAACCCAGCTGCCATCGTTACCCTTGGGATCCCTGTCCTGCTGACATGGTTTCCTGCTGGGTTTGGCAGAGAGTACTGGGGCACTGTTGTGTTTTCCACGTATCGTATGCCACGGTTTCCAGTTACATTGAGGATGAGATCCCGTGGTGGCGAATGCTACAGAAAAACCTGCCGTTTTATGCCATCACGTGTACATACAGATTCAGGTGAGCTGTGCCTCAGGGTTTCGCTGGAAGAGCTGGTGATGTTCACAGACCCCTGGGAGGGAGCGGGGTGTTCTAGTTACGTGGTGCTAAAGATTTGTAAGAGGGCAGAAGTGGAGGAGAAGAAAGGACAGGGAGGGGTGGGGAAAACAAATATGGCATCCGCTGTCCCAGTGGCGGAGTAGGCTCTTCCTGGCGGTTCCTGCTCGGTGCATTTAGCCTTTATCAGAAGAATCGCACGCAGAGGGGATCTCTGTGCGGCCGTGGGCCCATGAGGGGCGTGTAGGCTAGTGGAGCCGTACAGGAGACACAAATGCATTGTTGCTTGCGGCCAAACGGGACAAAGCCTGGGGACGTACTGCCTGGGGATCTGTGCCCTGGGTGGGTTTTGGGGGCCATTGGAGCAAATGGCTGTGGCTTTTTAAGGTCCGGTTTGTATTGATGTGAGAACTCTTAGCTTGGGAATAAATTAGACCCATGTGGGCCACATGTCAAGGTCACACCTGCCATTCCTTTGCATGGTTGTGATGTGCAGGCAGAGAACCTGAAGTGTGGTGTGCTTTGTGTTAATATTTTTATGTTTTGAAATAAAAGTGGCATAAGGGTACTTCTCCTTTCCTATGAATCTGCCACTCTTTCTTTCTCTGGGAGGAGTTGTCAGGCGGTTGGTGCTGAATGTGCATCAACTGCTTCTGGAGAAGGGTGCTGAATTGGGCCTTTTGGAGAAGGAAAAGTCTGTGCTGAGCCCAAGGGCCAGTTTTATGAGCTTGTCTTAGATGCTTGTCATGTTTTCACATGCTCGCGTGGATTGAGCTCTGTGGTTTTGTTTCAAATGGAAAAATGTGCTGTAGGACTGGACCTGACCATGCAATAGGAAGGCGCAGCACGTGCAGAGTGACCTCCCGGACCTACAGCATGGGGCTGATTCTGCAGAACCAGAGGAAATGCTCTTTTAACCCAGCTTGTGGAACTCATTGCCAAAGCATGTTGTAGAGGCAGAGACCACAGCCAGGTTCACAAAGGGATGAGATGGATGGCAAATCCACGGGGAGCGATTGGAGCAACTGGGATGTGCCCTCTGATATCCCTAAAGCCACGATGCCAAGGGGTCTGACAGGGAGCGGGTCACTCTAGACATGCCTTATACGTATGCTCTCCCTGTAATGTGGCAGCAGTGGGTGAATAAAGTGTAATGGTAATGACTTAATACATTAGTATCTTCTGAATGCATAATCAAATGGTGATGTTTACATTGGACTAGCCATGCTATATTTCTGTTAGGTTTTAAACAGGGTGCTGCTAAATTTTCAAAAGTCTTGGAGGGGTGCCACGGGTCTGAGGAACCACTCTCTGAAGCATCTCCTACTTGCTTGTCAGAGACAGGGTGCTGGGCTAGATGCACCATTGGTCTGACCCAGCTTGTGTGCTCGTGTCCAGCACTTAAATACTTGACTTGCTTAACTTTAAGCATACAAGGGTCACCACTGACATAGCTACTATTGTGCTTTGCTGTCTTGGGGCCGGAGTGCTCCATCCCTAGCCTGGGTGATGCCTAGCAGAGTGCTGCGAGATGCCATTTCCCTGTTCCTCTGCTGTATATGTCTCTACCACATTTTGGAGCTTTCAATCCAGGCCTGCTTGCATGTTGGCTTGGGTAACTGCTTTCTGAAGATAGGCATTGTTGTCAATGGATAATGGAAGCAAAAAAGCAGAGACATCTATGGCCAACAGAGTTAAGGAGCCCACTGAGGCATTTTTCAAATATTTTTGGAACAGGAGGAATCCTAACAACAGCATGGGGCCGTAATTAAATGGACATAAGCAACGTGTCAATAATGATGGTGAGAAAGCAGAATGTTTTTGTTCTGTATTTGGAGGAAAAGCCACCTGATGTCTCACCCGGTTAAATGCTTTCTGCTTTGACCGACAGCAGCACGTGGTGTTTTAAATAGTAGTTGGGCAACTTGGCTGTTTTTAAAATCAGCAGGTCTGGAAAACGTGCATCCAAGAGTTTTCAAAGAACTAGCCAAGGTGCTTTCTGGCCTGCTAACAGGCTTTGGTATGCCGGGGGCGTTCCCGAGGGCTGAAAGGAAGTGAACATTGTACTGAGCTTTAACAAGCATAAATGGAATGACCCAAAATTATCACAGGCTTCTTGGCCTGCCACCAGTTCCAAGCAGAGTAACAGAAAGGCTTGTGTTGGACTGGTTTCATTAAGAATTGAAAGTGAGGAATTACAAGGAATACCAAGCATATCCAGGTGTATGGAAAGAGATCTTCTCAAACTCACCTGGCATTTTTGATGAAATTAGGGGATTTGATTAACAAAGGTAATTGAGGCAGCGCGACATGCTTCCGTAAGGCATTTTGCTGGGTAGCTAATGCTGTCTTGATTAAGCAGGTGGAGTGATGCAAAGTTACTTTGGCACATGGTAAATGGATTGAGAATCATAGAAATCCTAGAAAGTGAGGATTAGAAGGGACCTGAGGAGGTCACATCTAGTCCAACCCCCTGCTCCAAGCATGACCAGCCCCAGCTACATCATCCCAGCCAGGGCTTTGTTGAGCCAGGCCTTAAACACCTCCAAGGATGGAGAGTCCACCACCTCTCTGGGGAGCCTGTTCCAGTGCTTCACTACCCTCCTTGTGAATTTTTTTTTTCCCTGATATCCAACCTCAACTTCCCTTGCTGCAACTTGAGACCATCGCTCCTAGTTCAGAACTGACTTCCTGACGGACCCCCAAACCCAAGTCCTCGGACTTACAAGCAGGGGTGTTTAGTAGGAGCAGGGAGACTATGACCTGGGTGTTTGGCCTGGTGCCGCTGCTAAGGGGGTGCTGCATCCAGCTCTGCTGTCCATGTGGATCCAATCTCTGGGTTGTTTGCCTGTTTATTGTAAGCTGTTTTGAGCCTCTTGCATAGGGTGGGCAATGAACCTAGTAAATAAATTCAGGAAGGACAATGAAAACTTGGAGAGGGCCAGAGAAGAGCCCTGAGAATGACTGAAGGATGCTGGGAAAACCAGCCTTCTCGTGAGAACCTTGTTAACAAAGGAGAAGGGGAGGCTTGATCCCAGCCCACGTGAGTCTGAAAGGGGAGCAGAAACACGATCTGGCGGCTCTTCAGCTTAGCAGGAGGACATATAACAAGAGCCAGGCTGAAGCAGATGGGCATGGCACAGATTTTTACCGAGAGGGTAAAAATCCACCCACTGGAGCAACTTACCCCAGCCGGGGGTGGACTCTCCATGCCTGGTGATGTGTAACTCAAAGCCAGATACATTTTTTCGAAGTGATGGGCTCTAGTTCACCCAGGCATCGGTTCCCAGTAGTCACGTGGCCTGTGCTACACGCGAGGCCGGCATCTCTAATGCATGCATCTCCCGCCCAGCCCTGCGCTGCTGTGTTTTCAGCTCCTGCTTGCTGTATTCTTCCCTCCCAGGGACCGTGCTCTCAAAGTCTTGTGACTTCCAAGAGTGCTAAAGCCCTGTGCATGAGAGTGGCACGGGCTCCGTGTGATTGAGCGCACAAGGAGCAGCCGAAAAGTTAATCCCAGGAGGGCTGTGGAGGTGTGCGGCTCTGATCCCCGGGCAGGTGAGCCTTGGCAAGGAAGGAACGCAGCCAGCCTTACGCTGCTGCTCCTTTAAATCTGTCACGCAGCTGTCTGAACTCTGAAATTTCTTTCACTCTCTCTCTCGCCTTGTTAACATGTGTTGCCTTTGGGGTAATCAGGGAAAAAATATTATGTCCTTTTACAATTACCGGGTTTTGGAATATTAAAATGTCTCTCTGCATCGGCAGTGTTATTTTGATTGGTATTCTAACCTTTGACTAGCCCATAAAGCAAGCCGCTCTTCAAGCCAATATTGCAGGACTGAAATTTAATTCCGAAATGATTCCAGATAATAGGGAGACAGATAATATATGCATGAAGGATATTATGTTTGGACTAAATGCAGCAGGGCCAGTGCTTGGGAGTTGAATAATAGCCCAGAGTGAGTTATAATCTGTGGGACAGAAATACCTTACTGTCAGGGCCAGGAGAGGAACTCTTAAATCAAAGGGAGGGAGAAGAGGAGTGAGCCAGAGGATAGTCATCTGAGACAGAAAGGGCATCCAGGAGAGGCCTGGAAGGAGCAGCCCCCTCTGTGCCTGGCAGAGGGACATGTGCCCTGCTGCACTTCAGCCTGGCATGCCAGGTTCAAAAGCCAGGAGGGGACCCGGGCTGGGAGAGAGGGGCAGCATTCGGGGGCGGACTCATCTCTTTCCCCACCTCCCTGATCCATGGGGCAGGATGGGAGCTGTTCCAGCCGACGTGGTGCCTCAGTTTCTCTAGGATGCAACCACAAAGCTGTAGGGGAAGCAGGGCAGTGCTTGCGAGTCTGGGATCAGGACTGTTGCGAGGCGTGCTGACTTCAAGCTGACATGAGTGCTGTCTTCCTTCCTTCCCAGCTCAGACTCTGGCATTGAACAGGATCTCCTGGCATTGAGTTTGAGCATATAGACAAGCCCCCAGCCCCCTCTGCAACGGGTCAATGCAAGGAGCATGCAGCTGGAAGTGTCGTATTCACGTGTGCTCGCCCAGCCGTGCACCAGGGCGGGTTGTCCTCACACGTATTGGTGGGAAGGGGTTATCCCCACATTCCCCTTGCATCTCCCTCATCTGGATAACGTGGGTGGTGTAATGGCCGGCCTTGCCCGCACTGACATATCCACACGCGCGTGCAGAAAGCCCCCATCTTTCAGTGAAGGCTTTAGGGGGATTAGTGCTAGGAACAGCCCTGCCTGACCTGCTGGTCTGCTGCACTGTCAAAACAGCTGAACGGGGACTGGGAAAAGTCCAACCCCAAGGCTCAGGACAGTCCTGCTGGGGCAGCAGCTGGGCACAGCAGGTCTCCTGCTGCCAAGAATGCTGATGCCACGGTTGTCAGTCCCTGGAGCAGTGATTCCCAACCAGGGTGCCATGGCATGTTGGGGTGCTGCGAGATCCTTTCCAGGGTGCCGCACCACGGTAGCGCTGTTTGATGTGTCAACATGGTTCATGAGATAAACCCTGAGGTTTCAAATGGAAATCCAGAGGGTTAAAAACACTCTGAGCTGTGGCGCCTCGCTGAATCCTTTGCCACAGGGGAATTGCTTTGTTGTTTTTCTGAAGTCAAAGAACAAGTGAAAACTTAGCACTAGCATTTTCCGAGGGGCCTGGAGCCTAAAAGGGTTGAACTGCTGCCCTAGAAGATGGGGTTGAGATGGTCCCTGATGGTCTTCGCTGCTGCAGAGCTGTGGATGTCAGTGGTAGAAGAAAAGAATGGGCTGCCAGCTTCCAGCACCCCCATCCTAGGGTCCCTAGAGCGCTGCACACCTCCTGCTCATGAAGATGGCTCTTCTCCAAACAGTGCCTGTGGGCCAAGCCAAGGCCTGTGTCTGAGAGTCGTGGGAGCTGCTCCTGCGTGTGCTGTGAAGGGCTCTGCCGTGTTTCTGATGCGGTGGCCCCCTGGCCACGCCACTTGTATCTGGTGACATGCCACATTGCGGAGGGGGTCACTCACTACTCCTGAAATTTCTTTTGGTTCAGTCCTCCAATTTGTCTGAGATTTGGAGTGGCCTAGATGAATTGGAGGATTGGAGCAGAAGAAATCTCATGAGGTTCAACAAAGACAAGCGCAAAGTCCTGCACTTAGGAGGGAGCGATCCCATGCACCAGGGCAGGCTGGGTGTGACTGGCTGGGCAGCAGCTCTGCAGAAAAGGACCTGGGGGGAACAGGGGACAAGAAGCTGAATATAAGCCAGCAGTGTGCCCTTGGTGCCAAGAAGGCTAATCACATCCTAGGCTGCATTGGTAGGAGCATTGCCAGCAGATCGAGGGCAGTGATTCTTCCCTCTGTTCAGCACTGGGGAGGCCACATCTGGAGTCCTGTGTCCAGCTGTGGGCCCCCCACTACAGAAAGGATGTGGACATGTTGGAGAATTGGTAATGAACATGGTTCAGGGGCTGGGGACAGGACTGGTGAGGAGAGGCTGAGGGAACTGAGCTGATTTAGTTTGGAGAAGAGAAGACCGAGGGGGATTGAGTAGCAGCCTTCACCTCCCTGCAGGGGCTGCAAAGAGGACGGAGCTGGGCTGGTCTCAGTGGGGGCAGATGACAGGACAAAGAGCAATGGGCTCCAGTTGCAGCAAGGGAAGTTGAGGTTGGATATTAGGAAAAACTGTCTCCTGGGGAAAGTAGTGAAACACTGGACCAGGCTCCCAAGAGCGGTGGGGGAGTCTCCATCCTTGGAGGTGTTTAAGAGCTGGGTAGACAAAGCCTTGTCTGGGATGATATAGTTGGGGCTGGTCCTGCTTGGAGTGGGGGGTTGGACTAGATGTGACCTCTTGAGGTCCCTTCCAGCCCTCACTTTCTAGGATTTGGTGATACTTGTGTTATGACTGGGGTGTTGGGCCCTATCCAGCATGAGGCCTCGTCATACAGGCACAGAGTGCGTGACAGTCCCTGCCTGAGCGAGCTAGCAGTCTGTATGGGGCACAGAAGGGGTCCCCGGACATGCAGCAGGTGGGGAATTGCCCATGTTTCTTATGCATGCATGTTGTGTTGCCTGCGGGGAGGAGGGAGAATGGCAGGTGCTCAGGCCTTGTGCTTCCCTGTTGGGGCCATACCGCTTATCTGGTCCAAGCCATTTCTGCCACGCTCCTCTCCATGGCATCTGAACCTCTGTCTCCTGGTGTCCATCTGGCCCGTGTGACAGAACTTGCTGCAGCTTGGGTTACCTGCATGGTGCAGACACCTGCGTGCCTGCAAATCCCCTCCATTCACTGCCTTGCTACCCTGGGAAAACGCTGAGGTGTCAGTGAGCTTTGACTTAAAAAAGCAGTAGTCTGAGCCAGCAAACCATGCATCCGGGTAGAAGGAAGTGGGTTTGTCTCTGCTGCTCTTCCACCCCAGGCTGTATCCCCCAAAACTGTCCTGAAGCCCTAGGCTTGCCCATGTGCAGGCTTAGAAGAGCCCCCTCTCTCTCCTGCCCTGGGTGCCCGCCTGCTTTACAGGGCAGTCTGTGTTTCCCTGCCCCTCGCCTTCCTGTGGGCTGCAGCTGGCTGAGCCCGCTCCGTGTCCTTGTGTTGAAAGAGGCAAGCTTGACCCCACACCTGACACTGCCTCCCCCGCAGTCGATACGGGAGCGCGGCCGCAGGAGAAGGGATTAAAGGCAGGGCATGTTTTACAATAATCCTGCAACGTGTGTTGCATTCCAGGCCAGGCAGCCGCTGGGAGGCAGCGAGCGGCAACGTGCATGCGAGGGGGACGCCTGGAGCAAGGCCGTGCCTCTGCGTGGCATCTGGGCTAGCTCCGTGGGAGCGGTGTCACCGTGGGGGACAGGCAGAGATCAGAACATAAGCACTGCCATGTCCTGAATTGGACAGTAAGTCCGTCTTGCTGAGTGTCCTGTGTCGAACGGCGTCAGAGAGCAGAGCTGAAGGGAGAGCAACTGGGGCTGAGCAGGGTTTTCCCCTGTTCCTCTCTCTCTGCAGCCTCTAGCACTAAAGGTCCAGGCAGCTCTGATGCAGAGCACATGCCCCTCATGCCCATGCTCAATAGCGACTGATGCCCCTTTCCTCCAAGCACATGTCCAATTCCTAAGTGGATCTGGTTAAACTCTCAGCTTCCACTGCAGGTGGTGGCCCTGAGCTCCACCTTTAATGGCACGCTGGGTGGAAACAAACTTCCTAGTGTTAGTTTTAAACTTACTGCCTACTCATTTTGTGTTGTGATCCCCAGTTCTTGTCTGGTGAGGTCAGTTGGTAATAAATCCTTATCAACTTTCTCTTTGCCATTTAGTGCAGAGACAGATCTGCCGTCACCCAGCGTTAACGTGGGAGCCCCGTCATGCTTGGCAGCAGGGTGCTGCACTTGGGTACCTGTGTCCACCTGTGAAGCAGTAGGGGAAGGAGAAGTCTTCAGGGCTTGTCTAGACCCCAAGAGATGTGCTGCATGCTCCCCCCTGTGCTTCCTAGGGAGAGGATATGCATCGCATGATGGTGGATACTGGCCTGACTTGGGCAGCTGTGGGACCCTGGGCTGCACCGGTTTCAGCTGCTCCCATCAGGGGCTGGAGTGTCCTGGTGTCTTGCCCTGTTTAGCCCTGCAGAGCCAGCCTGGTGCTGAGAAGGGGACTGGGAGCCTCCTGCTCCCGCTTCAGTCCCTTTGGTCAGGGGCACGGGGCCAATGCTTGATCCCTGCCCCTGGCAGCCCCACATGCTGGTCTCCGGTGGGGCAGTTGCATGCTCGGCCATCCTTGTCGTGCCCTTGAGAGCTCTTGTAAGCTGTTTGGCTTTAGGGATGGGCCCCCGGTATCTTCTCTGGCACCGGCCAAGCTGGCAGCCTCTGCCTTGCCTTTCTCTGCTCCCTATGTTGCCCCTGGCTGGGCAGGAGTGGCCCCATCAGCCTCCAGCCCACCTCTCACAGCTGTGCTCCATAAAGGTGCATTGACCCTCAACTGAGATTTAGTTGTTTGCAAACTGTGCAGTGCAAATGACCCAGTTAGCTTTGCACGGCACTTCATGTCGGGTGCTCTCTGGACTTGGCAGTAGTCCGTGTCACCTGCTGGCAGTAGCCTCCTGCTGGCATGGAGGGTTGTGTCTGACTGACATGGGGGGGTAAGTGGTGAGCAGTTGGCGGCCCCCTTCCCATCGATAGCTGGATGCCTATGGTGCAGCATGGCCTGGCTTCTCAGTGCCTGGGCAGGAAGCTCGCAAGTAGGAGATAGTAATTTGGGCGTAACAAGGTGCCTTTGCGTGGTGGCTTCCTTATAGGAGTAACTTGCAGGTCTTCACTGACACTAGCTACTTAATGAGAGCCCCGAGAGCCCCAGGGTCACCCAGCAGGTCAGTTCAACTCTGCTGTCCTGCCCCGTCCTGTCTCATGTTCGGGCCCATTGGTTCCTTAGCTCAGTCTGTGGATGTGTTCCCCCCTGGATCCCCTGTGCGGTCATGGATCAGATCTTGGGTGCGGACCGTTTTGCCAGGGGGGTTTGGTAGGGACAGGCTGTGGGGCTGCATTGGGCCCCGTGCATTTACCTTTTGGTACCCGCTGGTGATTTCAGATAAATCCTGGATTTTATATCCGCCAGCCCTTGCCGTGCCCATTGCACGGGAGCCTCCTGCAATCCCGTCCTTCCATCCCCAAGCATTGGTTCTCCCTACCCCGGAGCGGTCTCCAGCCAACTGAGACCGCTGTCCTCTCCAGATCCGGCTAGACAAGGGCATTGCCTGGCTCTTGGCACCCCCAGTAGCTTCGTGCATGTTCATGGCAGAAGGAAGAGAGATGTTCCCAGAGGCCCAGTCTCAAAGCCCTCCCAGGGGCCTCTCTGGACCTCAGCAGTTTGGAAAGGCAGGGACGTGAAGCTAGCACTCATGCTCTTTCTGCCCGCTGCAGGGGTTGTATTTAAAGCTGGAGCAATGCCGCAGCTTTGGCTGCGCTGACTGGTCCCCTGCGTCCTTGGTGAGCCTGTACGGTGCGCGTGGAGCCAAGCGTTCAGCCAGCCGACTCAGCACGTTCAGCAGCTGTCTCCATGCAAAGCTGCTTAATCTGCTCGGTGGCCACTGGACACCCTTCAGGCACGTGGGGCCTTTCCAGTGCTAGGGGCAAGTGCGGGTGGGAAGGGTAGCTTTGGGGGTCTCCGTTCTGTGTGGGGAGAGCCAGCATTGCCACCAGGCTGTGCTGGCCAGGTGGTGAGATTTGGGACATGGCTGCCTGTTTGCTCATGCGTGTACCCAGGCTGGAGGCAGGAGCTGGGGGAAGGTGTCAAGTGCCAGCATAGAAGAGTATATTTGGAAAAAAGAGCTCTGGACTGGTGGGGACGCTGCCTGCATGAACCCTGTGAGAACAGCTCCACTGGCTTCACTTTGCCCCTGAAATATTTTCATGCCTGGGGAAGCTGTCAGGGCGCAGGCCGGGAAGGGGCAGCAGGGTGGGGATTGGGCTTCACTTGTGGATCAAGACACCCCACAAAGCCCCAGGACATCTGGATGCAGCAGCAAAAATGTCAACAGTAAAAATGCTGCCAAAGGTCCCCTGCATCCTTCCCATGGAGCTGGGAATCAACACCCTGTTCAGGTGAGCGGATGTCCTCGTGCCTCTCCAGCGCACTCTTGCTGGCCCCGGGCCTTCTCAGAGCGACTCAGGCTTGGTGGAAGGGACCCAGGCAGCGGGGCTGGAAACTTAATTTGTTCCAAGAATCAAAGGCCTTAACTGAGATGGCTGCAAGGTCCTGGAGTGCCAGGCTCAGACAGGCCCCAGGATGCCTGCTTTGGGGCTTCAGCTTTTCCAGACATGCTTGCGCTGTGGAAGAAGACAGGATTTTTAAGCCCCTTGCATCAGGCCCCTCTTTGTCTCACCTATGGATGGGTCCAGCTAGGGAACCTGGTGCGATGCAGACATTGAAGTTTCATAGTTTCAAGTGTTACATCCTTAGGGCTCACTCGTACTGCAGGAGCCACCTACGTAGGGATGCATCGTTGAATCGGCCTGACTTTGAATGAGCCAGAGAAAACCCTGTCCTTGACCCAGCAGCATGTTGTTCCTTCTTCATTGCTCTTTGTTACCGGCTGCTGTGCTCGCTGTGGCACAGATGTGTCAAGAGACTTGCCATGGGGAGTTCGCAGGCTGAATAGCCATGGCAGAATTGTGGTCCTCATATACCGCCAGGAGACTGAAGTGCAGAGAGGCCGAGTGAGCTCTCAGGAAGTTGGTGACAGAGGTGGAAAAAGAGGCTAGATGCTTGTGAGGGCCAGTCCCAAGCTTTGGCCGCAAACCCATTCCTCCCCTAGTCACTGAATCCTAGAAAATGAGGGTTGAAGGGAGCTCAGGAGGTCGCATCTAGTTCAACCCCTGCTCCAAGCAGGACCAGCCCCAACCACATCATCCCAGCCAAGGCTTTGTCTACCTGGGGCTTCAAAACCTCCAAGGATGGAGACGCCACCACCTCTCTGGGGAGCCTGTTCCAGTGCTTCACCACC
>NW_017728907.1:45827084-45828155 GCF_001723895.1 Crocodylus porosus | reverse complement strand
TCCCCGTAGGGGTCCCCTTCACCGCACCTCTGCTCTGTCCCTTCCTGTAGTGCAGCCTTGGTACCATGGTGCATCGGGCTGCTGGCCTGCCCACCTGCCTCTCTGGCTGGCACATCCAGCTGGGGACCAGCTTAAGCTCTGGCATGGCGTCTTTCTGAGTGACTTGGTCACTGCCGTCAATGGTGCGGAGGTGAGGGGTTGCAGAACAATAAAGTGCTTGGGGAGGTGAGAAGATGGGAAAACAGTGGAGGGGGGACTTGGTTAAAGAGAGACGGGGAGGAAGGATTTGCTCCTCAGAGAGCATCCCTGATCGTGTGGTTGTCTGTTCCTTTTTCCCTGTGGCTGTTTTGCAGAGTGTGACCTGGGCATGGTGGATGGGGCTGGCAAGTACAAGTACGAGGCAGACAGGTATGAAGCAGACAAGTATGAGGTGCTAGGCCCATCAGACCCCACTCGATGTAGTAGGAAAAGCATCCTCTTAGAGCTGTGGGGTGAACTCTTGGTCCACAGAGGTGCATGTGTGTCCCCGGCACTGCCTTCATGCCATAACCCACCTCTGCAGCGAGCCTCTGAGCCTGGGGCTGTGCATTTCAGGAGAAAGGAGGTTGCGTCTCCAGCCACATGGGTTTGTGAGTGCCTCTTGGCATGTTTTAAATGAAGCCCCCACATGCACAAGGACTTTTTAGGCATGGGGAGGTCTACGTGTGTCCAGCAAAAAGGGCCCTGATATTAGCTAGGATCTCCTGGCCCATCATCATAGTAACATTCCTGCTGCTCCTTTTCAACCTGTGCCAGGGCTGGGAGCTGGCAAGGGGCGGGTTTTGTCAGGCAAACTTTCAAGACCCTACACTGGACCAGAAAACTAGTCCTGAGAACATGAGACCATCAGCAGTTCATAGATTTCACAGATTTCATAGACATTAGGGCTGGAAGGGACCTCGGAAGATCATCGAGTCCAGCCCCCTGCCCCAGGGGCAGGAAGTCAGCTGGGGTCATAGGATGCCAGCAAGATAAGCATCCAATTTGCTCTTGAAGGTGTTCAATGTAGGTGCTTGAACCACCTCCGCTGGC
>NW_017728907.1:45820386-45826984 GCF_001723895.1 Crocodylus porosus | reverse complement strand
CCATTTAATAGGTTGTCTTTTTCCTGGGCGTCAGTTGTCCCATCTGGTTCAGTAGGGGGTCCAATTTTGCCCTTGCTTTTCCAGTTCTCTACTGTGTCAGAGCAGTGGTCCTCTGAGCTCAGGATCCTGTCCCCAGCAGTGGCAGGAGGGGATGAGCACTGAACTGGGCATCTCTAGGGTGGTCTGTCCCTTACATCATATCTTCCCTGGCCTAGGGAAGAGGTGGACTCTCCATCACTGGAAGGGTTCAAGAAGAGGCTGGACAGTCACTGGTCAGGGATGATTTAGGCTAGCAATGCCTGTGCTCTGCTGTGAGGATTCACAGGCTACTGGGCTGTGCTGGGTGCTGCATGGGGTTGGGAGGGAATCTCGTAGCCCCTTTCCACTCCTCCAGCTCTGTGTATCAAGGTTTTTTTAAGCCACCCCCAGAGGCACCAGATGTTGGCTGCAGGCCAGGCTGGGGACAGGGTCTGGGCTGTGCCAATGCTCCTGCCGGGACCAACCCTGGAGGGTCCTAGCTAGAGGGTCTTACCCATCTGTGTAGGCTCAGACCAGTGCTACCCTGGGGGCAGGAAGGGATTTCCTCCCTGTTTATACTGGTCCAGACTGGGGGTGGAGTCTGCCTTCCTTTGTAGAGGGGGCACAGCCGCTGCCTGTGATGTCTCGAGCAAATACTGACAACCTTTTACAGAAGTAGGATGTTGGTGGCCGCGGTTTTCCCTGGGGCAGGTTTGGGTCTGATGTCTTGTGTCAGGGGTGACTAATTTTACTAAGAGGCTGGACACTGGGTTTGTCTGGGCTGGTTTGGACAGGGCTCCTCCTGCCTTGGCCAGGGCTTGGACTACCTGAGACCTCTGGAACTCCCTTCCAGCCTCATCTCTCTGTGATTCAGTGGAAATCTGGGTTTTTCCATCGCTTGCGCTGTCTTAGTGAGCATCTACTTCGACCCAGCCTGAATACCCCAAGATATGAGTTCCTGGAGTCTGGGCATCACAAAGACTAAGTCTTTTCCACAGGAGAGTTGCAAGCACCTGGTTTTGGCTGGGATCAGAGAGCAAGAAGCCCGGCCTTGGAAAGGGGGTGAGATCCTGCCGCTTGGCCTTAGGGTTTGTCCTGCTAGAGACACTGGCAGGGAGCTCATCCACATCCAGCCACACAGAGGCCACTGCATGCCAGCCTGACCGGCGGGGCCCAGACACACTGCAGCCAGGCCTTGCTTGGTCCCCATCTCTGGAGGCCCAGTGCCCAGTCTCTGTTAGGAGCAAGAGGTGCCCACAGCTTCCCGTGTGCTCGGTAGTGCTCCAGAAGGCAGCAATGCAGGGGCTTGCAGGATTAACGCACCCCATGATCCTGTGCCAGCGCCAGGCAGGTCTGTGCTCCACCAGCCCCAGCAGTGACCTTGCAAGGGGCTCCCTGATTCTGGGCATGATTCGGAGGGGATGGGGCTGTTAGCTCATCGGTGCAGTGACCAGGTGCGGAGCCTTCCTGGGATCTCATTGCTGCCTTCCCCTGGCTTCATCTCATGATTGACCAACCACAGGCAGGTGGGCTGCTCTGGGCAGCTTTTGCCCCCCATCACCTCCAGCCCATGTGCTGTGCAGCTTCCTCCCCGTCCCTCCCCCGTCCAGCATATGCAGCTTTGCTCCTGGCTTTTTACGGCCCCTCCGGGACCATCCCCAGGACAGTGGCCAGTGCTCTTTCATGGTGTCCTGCTGGATGCCAGCCGCTGCTATCCTGGGGCACCGGTTCCCTTCCCAGAAAAGCCCTCGGCCCTCCCTGCGTGGCTCTGTGCTCTCATCCTGCTGTGGCAACTAGCAGCCATCTCTCTGGAGCTGTGCCCGTCCTCCCGGAGCCGGCCGCACCAGGCCGTCGCAGGAGGGGCTGGGGCTGGGGGCTGGGCTGCCTGCAAGGATCCAGGCTCAGACAGACCCAGGAGACAAGCGCAGCCACGTGACCGAGGCCCAGACTGTGTTTGCTCTGCCTAATTATCAGAAGTATGAGTTTGTTCAGCTAGGTGCACATTATGCCTTTATTGTGGTGTAATTATGCCAGCTGCCTATGTTTAGTGTCATAAAAAGGAATAAAATGCCCATTACCCACCTAAAGAATTCTTCTGGTGGCTCTCTCCTTCCTTTTATTTTTATGGCTCTGGAGTCCGCAGCAGGGATGGTTTTGATCAGCAATTCTCCATGTAAAAGAGCTAGTGAAAGGCTGGGCCTTCAGAGCTGCTCCCAACAGCCCCAGTTGCCCTCTCAGGCCTGCCTGGTGCTGCCGGTTGCCAGCCTGACCTGGTGGATGCAAGATGGTGAAATGTCCTGGCATGGGTCCCTGCATGTCAGGCAGCGAGAGGGAGCTCCCTTCCTACTGCCCCCCCCAGCCACTGAGCCCCGAAGAACCCCAGGATTGTCCTGTGTCCAGTTTTGGGCCCCCCACTACAGAAAGGATGTGGGCATATTGGAGAGAGTCCAGTGGAGGGACCTGTGAGGAGAGGCGGAGGGAACTGGGCTGATTTAGGCTGCAGAAGAGAAGACCAAGGGGGATTGAATAGCAGCCTTCACCTCCCTGCTGGGGGGCTGCAAAGAGGACAGAGCTGGGCTGTTCTCGGTGGGGGCAGATGACAGGACAAGGAGCAGTGGGCTCAGGCTGCAGCAAGGGAAGTTGAGGTTGGATATTAGGAAAAACTATCTCACCAGGAGGGTGGTGAAGCACTGGAAAGGCTCCCCAGCGAGTGAAAGCTCCATCCTTGGAAGTGTTAAAGACCCAACTCGAGAAAGCCCTACTCCAGCAAGCTTGTTTTAACTCGGACTTCTTTTCTCCGCAGTGTTGGTTAGTTGTTACCAGGAGAGTGGAACCCCGGTCCCTCGCCACTTCCCCAGGAAGGGGATTGCTGTGCCCAGCACCTCAAGCAGAAACAGCCTTGTGCCGATCAAGGGGTGCTCACGGCCTTGAGGCCTGCAGTCCTGGGGTGCAGGGCCAACCCCACAGGGTGCCGCATCTCTCTGCCCTGTGGATCCTCCCAGAATCAAGCGCTTGTGGCTGAGGCACGTTCCTCCCATGAGGGAGCAGGGAGGGCCTGTTTATTTTGCCTCTCAATGGTATTTCTGGTGACATTTGCTAAATAAACTGTGTATGGAAAATCATACTCCCCCCCCCAAAGGAAAGCCCGTGCCCTAGAGATTGTGCCAAGCTGATTCCTCCCTCCCCCATCCATCAGTCCCTCAAACGCTTTTGGCCCCTAATTGCAAAGGGTCCTTATTAGCCTCATTAGGAGCTGTTGGCGCTGGCAGCAGATCAGCCTGAATCTCCCGGTTCCGGGTCCGTGGCTTGCCTGGGTTGGCTCTTCGGTCAGGGGAATCGTTTGGTACCCACGGCTCCAGGCCCAGCGTGCCTCGAATCTCCCCCTGCTTCTCTTTCCCGTCAGGTGTTCCTTGAAGTGGCCTTCACAGCTTTCCACCCTCTCCGCCGGCGAGGATGTCAGGGGAAGATGGACGCGCCTAGGGAGCTCCTCCCCTCGGCTTCATTGCTTATGCACGCGCCGTCTGCCCACGCGGCGCAGGGCTGCGGGCTGCTGATAGCAATCATTGATTAAGAGGGTAATTGTCCTGAAAATTCAGATTGATCAAAAGGCAGAAATGATAACTTGGGTAACTGTGTTTCAACCCTTGGCCTGTCAATAGGGGAGCCAGAGCCGGAGCCGGAGCGTGCCAGGAGCAGGGAGGGATGGAGGCGTGGGTGGGTGGGGGCTCGGCGCGCCGGGGGGAGCCATTCTTCTTTGGGGTCCGTCTCAGGATGTTTCTTGTCACTGATGCCGGGCGATTGGAGATTCAATCACTTTTATCTTCCCCTCTCTCTCAATCCAAATGCCTTTTCATATTAGAAAATTAGACTCAGCGCTGCTCATGCAAGATTTATTAGCTCTGCTGAGCAATAGCACAGAAGAGTAAGTGATGTCGTGTTTCAGGAGCTTTTTTCCACGTTATGACCCAACTTCTTCAGTATTCTTCCACTGAGCCACTGCGGGGCGGGAAGGGGCGGCCAGGGAAACTTGTCGCCGCAAGACTTGTGCGCCTGCCTCTCCGGCTCCTTCTCCCCCCGGAGCGCTGGGATCTGGCTGCTGATATGGCTCCCATCTGCGGGTTCCCTCTCTGTGCTTAGCACCCTCAGCATCAAGTGCTGGGAGTTTAATCCATGCCATCGAGGCTGTGTTTTTTGTCCTCCCTTTTAAAAACACTGTTTCGTATTTTAGTGTGTGTGTTTGTGTGTACATGTGTGTGCATGCACTTACGTGTATATGCACGTGGGCTGCTTTCTTTGCTGCTAACACCTGCCCCCAGCCTGGGAAAAACACCACACCTTTCCTGGTGGATTCTCTCTGCTCACCTTTTGCAAAAACTGATTTTTCTTTTTTTTTTTTACACCTTCTTTCTGCCTTAGCTTCTAATAGAGCTTAAATAATGCAGAAGGACGGCCCTGTGCCCTGCCAGCCCAAGGATCTCAAAACTCTTCACAGGCACTGGGAAATTTATCCCTACCGCCTTCTGCACCGTAACTGCAGTGGTATGGAAACTGAGGCACAGAGTGGTTGGATTTTTTTGGACCCACACGGTGAGTCGGTGGCCAAGCTGGGGGTGGACCCCAGGTTCTTGGTGGGAGCCATGTGCTGTAGCCATGAGACCCTCCTGTGGGCAAGGTGCTTTGCAAAACCAAGCCACGCTCCTGTGAGGGGTCATGCTTCATGTGGTGGGTAAAGTAAAACAGGTATCTTGGCCATGAGATCAGACCTCAGGAGCCCCTGCCTGAGACCACAGTCAAGCCCATCTCTCAACAAAATACCCGTTTTCTGTCTCCGTGGTTCCCTGTTTGAATAGCAGAGCACTGAGCACCTACTGTGGGGGTGTGAGAGCACGAGGCAGTAGTGATTTAGCTCCTATACAGAACACCATGGGTTGCAAAGAGGATTTCAGGGCAATACTGTTGTGGCACATCCCATAACAAGAACAAAGCTGCGTGCTGTCGCTGGCACTGCCTGGACAGGCAGATGTGGCTTCTTGGTGGGTCAGCCAGAGAGAATGGTGTTGGAAGCACGGGGTGGCCATCAGTGTGGAAGGAGATGGACTTGTTCAGAGCTTTGTGCTGCCTGTGGCTCCACAGAGGTGCACTGACACTAGCGAGAGGGGCCAGTCCAGACACGGCTGAGGTGGTGCTGGGCAGGACACCAGCGATGCTATGGGGTGCTCAGTGGCTGGCCAGACTGGGCGGTGAAGAAGACGTCTCCACGAAAGGCAGCAGTGATGGCGCTCTGAAGTGGCCCTGGGTTTCTCTCCTTCCTTGGAACGGGGAGTGGGAAACTCCCACTTTTAGCAGATTTTACTGTTCCCATCATGCCAGGGGACATCTCCAGTGGGCGGGTGCTCGGGGTCTTGGAGATGTCTGTGCCCAAGGGGGCTCCTTCCCAGAGTGCTGCGGCTCTGCGGGAAGACAAATGTCGGGACGCCATACAAACTTGCCTGCCTTCCTCCGAGGTAGAAGTCATATACATTATTCAAGGTCTTCTTAAGTCAATGCCAAGGTATTAACCGCTCTCTCCTCTGCATGCAAAATTTGCCTGCTAATTCTGCAGGACTGTACGAGGAATACAATTAACAAACTGACAAGCTTTCTTCAGGTGCTTTTTCCCTTCGTCGAGGTGCTGGCAGCATGCGGGCCTCTCTGGAGGCCTCTGCTGCTGCCTCTGGGCTACGGCACCGTGGGTGAGTATTGCTGGTTCCCTTGGAAGAGCAGCTTCCCCTTGATCTCCATGTATGTCACTGGATGCGTCTGCTTTCAGAGGTCGTGGCAAGCTGGTCGGTCAGACTAGGTCCTTGTAGCAGCAGGATCCCTGCAGGATTGAGCCCTGGCTGGGGCTTTGCACTATGTCTGTCCCAGGGAGGTGTGAGAGCAGCTTCCATCAGCCCCAGCCTGGTGCAGGCTGCTTGCGTGGGGTGGTTGTGGGGAGGACAGCTGTGCCGTGGCACTGGGCTCCAGCTGGGCTTTCCAGCAAATGCCATGAGCCACCCACACCCAGTCTTTGCTCCTCAGGCTGCCCTGTCCTCCAGCTGGGTGCCTGGGCCCAGGGTTCCTCTCTCCTCAAGGGCTGCCATGGTGCCTGGGCGCTCCAGGACTCACACCAGCTGCCGTCACTTGCATGCCCATGATGGAGAACAGTCGGTCCTGTGGCTGTCGGTCATTGCGGTTTTTGCAGGGGACAGCATTATAAAATACTTGTCTGGGGCTTGGCCCATCCCATCGCTTGCTGCCTGAACATTTGTCACTGGGCAGCTGGGAAACAGGGTGCTTGGCATGATGCATTGGCCCGTGGGAGCTCTCTGGGGAGGGCAATGGCCCCCCAAGGGCAGCATGGCCAGGGCTTCGTGCAACTCTGGGGGGGGTTGTGGGGCAGGGACTTGTGGGGACCTCTTTTGCATGGCTGGTGTCATGGGGGTGGCAAAGGGCAGGGGCTGTGCCAGAGCCAAGCCCCACTCCTCCGCGTGCATGGTGAAATGTCTGTGGAGCTGCGCTGGGAAGGAGCCAAATG
This sequence comes from Crocodylus porosus, assembly GCF_001723895.1. Classification (NCBI taxonomy): domain Eukaryota; kingdom Metazoa; phylum Chordata; order Crocodylia; family Crocodylidae; genus Crocodylus; species Crocodylus porosus. The sequence continues at coordinate 45,820,410 of NW_017728907.1, read as the reverse complement.
TTCGTTTTCTGCCACCAGAATTTG
>NW_017728907.1:45814537-45820006 GCF_001723895.1 Crocodylus porosus | reverse complement strand
GGCACTTGCCCGGATGCCGGGGCTGGAAGCAAGCTGTGCGTTGCAGCAGCTGTGCTCCGGGGGTTCAAGCATTCGCTCCTGACTCCAGTAGGACATGGACTTCAACCCTTTCTGGGCTCTGCTTAGCCTGAATTTTAGACTGATGTGATTTGAGTGAAGGGAGAAATCAGAGTTGGAAGGGGACACACATGCCTTGCCCAGCTCTAGTGATTTTTTTGCAAGCAATTCCCTGGCAGCCGACTGTTTTAGGGGCATGGATCAGATGAAATCAAACCGGTTTCGCTCCCGCTCCCAGTCTGGTTCGGTTCCATGAGGCAGGCAGTGCAGAATGTGACCCCTAAGCCATGCCGAGGGGAGGCCGAGGGGGGCTTAGTTCCTAAAGACAGTCTTCATCAGTGCCGAGCAGCTTGCAACGTCTCCAGGCAGGCCCATGGCTCCTTCGTGCCCAAACAGCTTGCTAAACAGGACCAGACCCTAGCAGGTGCACGGAGCGCAAGGGAGAGGAAAAAGGTGCGTTTCCATGGCGGCAGAATAGTCAGTCTGGTGGGTAAATATGTGCCTTAAGCATCTCTCGGCAGGGTACCGCAGGCCATGAAGAGCCAGAGTGGCCTTCTGAGTAAATAAAAGGCAGCCTGGGGTCAGTTAGTGTCTCTGTGTTTTCTTTTCTTTTCTTCTTTTGGTCAACTGCAGCTGCAGATAAGAGTTTTCTATTTGAAGTTCAGAAGGGAAGGGAAATCCATTGTTAAAAGAGGAGACTTTCTCTTTGCTTGATATCTATCTCCAGCAACACAGCGGAGGAGGAAAAGATTGGCCATGATAAAGGGAGCTTTAAAAAACCGGCACATTGAGTGTTGCTTTTCTCTGTACTTCAAAGCCTGGAGTAATAAGGAACAGTTTAAAAAACAACCCAGCCCAGCCTACTCCTGGATGGCTGTGAATATCCAGCAGCCCCCCGACACGGGCCAGCATCCTGCCCGGGCCCTCGGCACGCAGGGGTGCTCCTGGTCTTGTTTGGCTGGGGCTACCAGCAGGGAAGTGTGCTCGCAGGGTGGACTGTATGGCTGTGCTCGCGGTTAATACAAGAACACAAGCAGTGCCACGCCGGGTCGCGCCAGTCGTCCGTCCAGCCCAGTGTGTCTGGTTTCCAGCAGCGCCAGCAGCAAAGCAGAGCATGTCTGGAGTGATCCGTTCCCTGGCAAACCCCCGCCCTCCTTCCCAGCCTTCGCTGTCGCTGCTGTAGGGGTGTCGGGGCTTACATCCCATGTTGTTTACAGTAGCGATCCATGGACCTGTCCCCCGTGGATGCGTCTGGCTCCCCGTGCCCGACAAAGGGTGCTTGTGCCTGAAAGCTTGCGAAGAACAATTTCTCCAACTATTTAGTTGGTCTAATAAAAGTTATCACATTTGCCCAAAGGACCTTCTTTGCCTGTGTCCTTAGACCAACACAGCTACAGCCAACACCCTTCTGGTCCCTTTTTGAACCCAGGTGTATTCTCTGCCTCCACCAGTGATTTTCAGCCCAGGAGCTGCAGCACCCTGGGGTGCCTTGAGATCCTGTCAGGGGTGCCACGGGGCATCAGCACTGTGAGGTGTATACAGACGAATCATGAGAGAGTTCAAACAGGAGTCCACAGGGTTCAATGCTCCAGCCCTGCTCTGGGCTTGCTCAGTTCCTTGCAACAGAAAACCTGCTCTGGTATTTTTCCGGAGTCAAAACATGAGTGGAAACGAAGAGCTGGCACTTTCTGAGGTGTCTCAGCTCTAAAAGACTGCAAATCGGTGCTCTACGCCCTCCCGTGGCAGCGAGTTTCATCAGCTCCCGGCGGGCCATGCATTGGACCTGCTTTGCTGAAGGTGCGTTGGGGAGCGTGGAGGGAGAGAAGCCTGTCGTTGGCAGGAGTGGCTGGTAGGAGACAGCTGCACAGAGATGTCCATGAATGAGTGGTAGTTTGGGTCATTTTGAAGGTAGCACATGACAAGCCCAATGGACTCTTGCTGCTGCCGCGGGCTATAGCTGGAGTTGGCTTTCTAAGGTACCAGCCCCTCGCCCATCTCGGGTGAGACCCTTCCCTCTCCCCCAGATCCCACAGCTGCCCCAGTCACTTCTGCGCTGGTGGCTTCTTCCTTTCACCCCACGCCGTTGTGGTTGCATGGCCTTGGATTGTGGCTTTGCTTGCTGTGCCGTGTGGGCCCTCAGGGAGCTTGGGATGCCAGCGCTGGGCTGCGGGTCCAGCTTTCACCAGGGGTGGTTTTCTCTGGATGTGCCCAGCCACGTCTGGACCCTGCACGCCCTCCCAGGCTCTGCCGTGTCCACGTGGCACATTACGTGCACACCTGGCATGGGGAGCCAGAGGAGACAGGGCTCAGCCTCCCCCGATGCTGTGTGCAGACAGACCCGCTGCTGATGGGACTGATGCTAAGTTATCACGGGCATGCTTGCAGGCTCTTGAGCACTTTCCTCCACCGGCGCTGACCCGGGAGGTGGGGTGGGCACTGGGAAGAGCTGGGGGCTCGGGAGGTGTTTCCCTTTGTGCACAAGCTGTCAGGGAGTGTGTGGGCTCCTGCTGTCCTAGGGCCCACAGCAGAAGAGAGCTGACAGGAGAGGCTTTCTCCCCTGGCTGCTGCTTGCTGCCTGTCAGTCGCTTTACAAAAGAATTAGACCCCTAATTAAAGTATCATCAAAGCCGGGCTGGCTGGGGCAGGCCCAGAGCCTCGTGGTGCTGGGGACAGGGGTGTGTTTGTACTGGAAAGCTTGCAAAGAACCATTTTTCCAACTATTTGCTTGAACCGCAGAGGGAAGGGCAGCAGTGGCTGGGGGTTGCCAGCGGCTCGCAGCCCCTACGCCGGCCCTAATCTGCGCACCCCTCGCATCTCCCATCCCAGGCTGCAGCCGTTCTGCCGGCACATCCTGCTCCAGCCCGTTCGCTCGGCCCGAGGCAGAGCCATCCAGGCCGTCGGGAAAGGAGAGAGCGAGTGTGCGCAGAGAGAGTTTGCCTTTGAGAGGAGCCTGTCAGGGAGTCGGAGCAGAAACCAACAAACTCCTTTTCACTCCTGACCTGAAGCAAGGCTGGAAGTGAAAAGAATCGCAGCAAAGCCGGCTGGTCGGACTTGCTAACGAGCCCGGGCTTTGAGGAATGTTCCACATTCTTTAAAGAGCGCCGTGAGCCAGCTCTCGCCGAGGTAAATGGCAGAGTCAAGTGCGCTGGCTGCTTTCTTCCCTTTCTCTTTTCTTTTCTCTGGGTGTTTTTTTTTTCCCTTTCCCCTTTCTTGGTTCTCTTTATTATGTGGAGTTGCTCTGGCTCTTTCTCTCACTTCTGTTTCTCCTTTTGTTCTCTCTTTGTCTATTTATCACACTGTGAAGGTTGAAAGAGATGTTATTAATCTGGGAGAATGAAGGCAGGATTAGTGGTATGAATCGGATTTTGAGAGGTGTAATGATAGAAAGACTCGCTCTGCTGGCGGGCGGCGTGAGTTTGATAAATGGGGAGCTCTCCAAACTGACTCTCGCATTCCTCCGCAGTGCGCGCTTGGCCCGCTGGGGCGTGCCATGCTCTCAGATCTGCCAGCCATCCCACGCCGCTCCTACCTGAACCAGAGCAAAAAGCCAAGGGTAAATCAGAGACAAATATCTCCCATCGCACTTAAAGAGATCATTGCTTTCAGCATCTTTTTCAAACAGAGGCCTGTCAAGTTCGTGGACAGCCTTGTGGGGAGGTAGGATCCTTCCAGGGAAGGCTGCTCTGTACGGAGACCGGCGAGGCTCCGGTCTGCCTCGGCTTTGCAGGGGAGAGCTAGAGACCGTCCTCGTCTGCCACGCTGGCGTGTCCAGGAAAGTGGGAACAATCTGTCTAAGGCTCCACCTTGCTCCCCACGTCTCCAAAGGTGCAGAGCTCTGGGGTCGAGTTGGCCGGGGTCCCCGCTCGGAGATCCTGGAGGGGTGGAGGCAGAGGGGTCAGCCACCTTCGCCAGGCTGGACTCGTGGGGACAGGACCAGAGGTGCAGCCACTTGCACGGTGCAAGCAGGCTCCGGGAAGGCTGGCTGGCATCTGGTGGAGGCTGACCTGCACGGTCCTGCAGAAACAGCAGCCCTGGGAGAGCGTGCGGTGCCCCAACCACCCTGCTCTTCTCCCTACGAGGACCCGACACGCATGGACATGCCCTTCCAGCCCCGTGGTGCGGAGCTCACACTGCTGCACGCCTTCCTGGGACTCGCGTGCACACTGGCCTTGTGACACACCAGGGACCCAAAGCCCGGGGAGGTTTCACCCCGCTGTGAACATGTGCAAGATCCTTTCCTTTGGTCCTACTCGCTGACGGCCCCACAGTCCCCAGAGCGCCATGGGGGCAGTGTGCTGAGAACTGAGCCCTCTCCTGCCGTGTCCCTGACACTGGTTTGGCTTGGCCCCAATGGTTCAGCTCAGTGCATGTGGCCTGCGACTCACGTCTGTACCGAGGTGCCTGAGTGAGGAGTTGGCAAAGCTACCTAGTGCCATGGCAGCGCGGCGTGCCTGAAGGTCTGCCATCCTGGGTCTGGGTACCGTCCTCCCTGCACCTTTCTCCTGCAAACAGAAATCTGCTGGGGTGGGGGGCAATATCTGGCACAAAACTCAGGTTTTTGGAGCAGTGGATCTGGCTGCCAGCTTGCAGGAAGGGAGCACACGGGAAGCAATAGCTGTGCACCTTGCTGTGAGCCCAGGGACACCCGCCGGGGCCAGTGTATGTCCTGCCGGGCAGGGGGAGAGGTGTGGGTTGGAGCCGAGCACAGACAGCAGGTTGCAGGCAGCCCCACATTGCCAGTGTCCCTTTAAGTGCCAGGCAATAGACTCCCCCCACGCAACTGCCTCTCCTTCTGCATTTGCAGGGACAGTAATGATTGTCACAGCAGAGCTAATGAGACGTGGACATCGTCACAGGATCGTGGCTTCTCAGACTAAATGACTAGCAAAAAGCCCCCAGCTTTGGCACACCGGCTAGTGAGGCATCTGTCCTGCCTCGGTGGTGGTCTGGGGGTGTGATCACCCTTCGTACTCAGCAGGGTCCGTCTGCCGCCCCCTCACCTTTGGCAGGGGAGATGAATGTCCCCATCACCTTGCCTTGGAGCCTGTGGGGGGGCTGCCAAGGGCCCCAGCCCCTTAGAGCGCAGGCAGGCAGCAGGTTCTCCGTCCTGTTCCCCCCTCCGCTGCAATGCCCAGTTACTGCTGGGCTTCACCCCAGCTTCAGACCCCTCTTCAGAGCCCTGCGTGGTGCTGGACCAGGCTGTGCCCGCAGGAACATGCCCATCCCTGGCAGTCCTCTGGGGCTGCCCACCTCAGGGCACCCAGGCATCCCCCGCAGCTGCCTAGGGAGCCCTGCTCCCTTCTGGAGGCAGGGAGGCGGGAGCCCCCGTGAACCCTGGGGCTTTGCTAGGCAGACTCCCATGGCCGGAGGAGGAGGAGGAGGAGCATAGTTTCATAGTAGCTAGAGTCGGAA
>NW_017728907.1:45812686-45814510 GCF_001723895.1 Crocodylus porosus | reverse complement strand
TCTCCGCTTGTGTGTGGCATTGCCCACCTTCCGTCCTGAGCTGGCTGCGTTCACCCCGAGGACGGCTGCATTTTCACAGCATGGGGAGTCTGCAAAATGCCCAGGGTGTCATCGAAGCTGTGGGATGCCATGAAGCCTCGGGGGCCTTTTTCTAGCAGGGCACAGAAGCCACTGTGATGCTTAGGGCTGTGGCCAGCCTGCATGTGGCAGAGAGAAGGATGCAGAAGCTGCCTTGTGATGTCTTGGGATCCAGCACATGCAGGAGATGCACAGACCTGTCTGAGCTGGGCCTCTGTAGAGAGTCATAGGGCAGGGGCGCTGTCATGTGCCCGCTCCAGCCTGTTCTCGCTGGCTCCGCTTCTCTGGCAGAGCTGGTTCAGAGCTGGCAAAGGAAATGAGAGCAGCAATCAGTTAGACGTTCCTTACACCCCCTCTTTCAGAGCCCCACGCTGGCTGGGGCTCGGGGGCAGGTCACAAGGCTCTGCCCAGATCAGCCTGCAGCGTGGATCCTGGAAGAGGGACCAGGCTGCGGCAGGGATGTGCAGGAGCTCTGCCTTCACCAGGTGGCACGGGGCCTTGCACTTCCTGCAGCATGAGGCTGGGGCTGGGGTGGGGCTGGCGTGGCCGGGAGCTCCCCTTCAGCCTGGCTCTTTGCTGAAAGAGCCTGGAGCTGGGCACTGATCTGCTGCCCAAGGTGGCATCTCTCCCCCTCCCCGCGCTGGTTCTGTTCAGTGCCGAAGCCCCTTTGAAGCAAGACCGTGACTGGGTGGTGTCTCTGCAGGAACATGTCTGCTCACATGTTCGGACTGAGTCCCAGCTGTGCTGAAATGCTCCTCCCGGGACCCATCTGTGTTAGACCAGGGAGGCAGTGGGACAGACGCCCAAGCAACGTGTGCGCTCTGTGTCACTGGAGGGGCGCAAGGAGAGGCTGGACGGGCACTTGTGGGGAGGATCTCAGGCATTGCTGCACTGTGCTCTGCTGTGGGGATTTCTCGGATTTCTTGACTGTGCTGGTTGCCACCCTGTTTTTCTGCTCTATGGGTCTGGGGGGTTTTAAGCCTTCCCCAGCAGCACTGGGTGCTGCTGCAGCCCAGGCTGGGGTTGGGGCTGGGCTGGGCCAATGCTCCTGCTGGCGCCAACCCCGCAGGGTCCTGGCTGGAGGGTTTTGCCCCCACGCTCAGGCTCAGCCCCACCCTGCACTGGTGCTTTCCCCCCTGCTTAAACTGGTGCGCACTGGGAGGGTTTTGCCTTCTTCTGGCATGGCCCCGGCCAGGGTTTCTGCCACGTCCATGACCCCCCTGGCAGCAGCAAGACATTGGTGGCCACGGCCCCCCTGCTTTCCCCAGGGGCAGGGGTGATGCCGAGGGCTATGTCGGGGTGACTGTGTCATGTTGCTCAGAGCTCAGACACAGGGTTTGTGTGGGCTGGTTTGACAGTGTTGCTGAAGTGGACATGGGGGGCTTGGTGGATCATGGATGCAACAGGAGCAATGTGACCCCACTGCAAAAACAGTGAGTGCAGGTTTGGGCTTTCGCAACAGGAGCATGAAGGAGATGATGGTGGCACTTTGCTTGGCGCTGGGTAGTTTTAGCTGGAGTGTGGTCTGCAGCCTGTATTTTAAGAAGGATGTAGTGAAGACCATTTCAGGCTGGACATAAGGAAGAATTTCTTTACTGTCCGAGCCCCCAAGGTCTGGAAGAGCCTGCCATCGGAGATGGTTCAAGCACCTACGTTGAACACCCTCAAGAGCAAATTGGATGCTTATCTTGCTGGGATCCTATGACCCCAGCTGACTTCCTGCCCTTTGGGCAGGGGGCTGGACTC
>NW_017728907.1:45803208-45812586 GCF_001723895.1 Crocodylus porosus | reverse complement strand
ATGATCTTCCGAGGTCCCTTCCAGCCCCAACGTCTATGAAATCTATGAAGTCAGAGAGGGTCCAGCATGTCGAAGGGATGGGAATGCAGCTGTATGAGGAGAGGCTGAGAGGACTGACACGTTTAGCATGCAGAAAAGAGGGTTAGGTGGGATGTGATGGAAGTCTTCGTGTGTCTGAAGGGCTGCCACGGAAAGGAGGGAGAGGTTCTCTATCACTGCAGAGGGCAGGGCGCAAAGCAGCAGCTTCCAGTGGCAGCCAAGCAGATGTGGATGGGATCTCAGGAAGATCTTCAAGGCCGTGATCTAGGGGCATGGCCTGTTCAGGCCAGGGGGGATCTCCATCACTGGATCAGCCTCTGTTTCATTAGTGTTGCAACCAAATAGTGGAGAGAAAGTCGATAGGGATTTATTATTACTGAGAGACTGTCTCAGTACAAAAACTAGTGGCCATAGCATGAAATGAGCATGTAGTAAGTTTAAAACTAGGAAAAGGAAGCTGTTTTTCACCCAGCATTGTATTAAAGCGTGGACAAGATGCGGTGGAAGTGATGATTTAGAATGACAGACAATGAAGATCGAAAGGACCTCAGAGCAGGACCAGCCCCAACTACATCATCCCCCGACGAGGCTTTGTTGATCTGGGCTTTAAAAACCTCCAAGATTTAACCAGCTTCACAAGGGATTGGACACGTGCTTGGAGGCAAGGGGCATCGGTTGCTATTGGGCACGGCCTCTGCATCAGCCCATCCTGGACCTTCAGTGCTGGAGGCTGCAAGGGAGAGAGGAACAAGGGAAAACCCTGCTCAGCCACAGTTCACTCCCATCCTGCCGCTGCATGACTGGAGACTGGGCATGATAGACTCCGGGTCTGAGCCTGAAAAGGCAGTTCTCATGTTCTGGGACGGAGGAGCAGCATCCTGCACGGGGGTTGCGCAGGATGCCCCTCGCGTCCCTGCCAGCCCCAGGACTGCTGGGTCTGCATGTGCCTCTCTGCCATGGCGCCAGGATAGACTTACCCGTATGCCTGCCAGAGTCCAGCACCGGGGTTCAGTGTCTCTTGGAGCCCAGAAAAACGGGGTGCAGATCTTGGTGATGGGGGCATGCTACCAGGACTAACCCCCTCCATGGGGGTGTAGATGCTGGAGGCAGGACAGCTTCATTCCCCTCTTCCCAGTCAAGTCAAAGGGAGGAGGGGAAAGGCTGGTTCAGGGTTTTCTGGCAAGCCAGAGTGCGCTGCGGCCCAATTCCACGGGCCGTGGCTGCCCGTCCCCAGCAAGTCCACATCCCCCTAATGGAGAAGGGAGCTGTGGCTGGGGGACAGAGGGTGGCTCTGCAGGGCACGGAGGGGGTCACAGCAGAGATGGGAGCCCTGTGGAGGAGGTGGGGGGTAAGTAGCCATGCAGGGCGAGGACTGGATGTCCTAGGCAGCCACGTCCAAGCTCCGCCATGGGCTTTGGCCTGTAGTCCAAGGCGTCCTGGGGAAGTGACTGGCCTCGCTGGCTGCCGTGCCCTGCTCTCTTGCTTGTGACCCCCCAGCCCAAGCTACAGCACACAGCCCCTGTGTCTCCTGCTGCCCCGGCCGTCCTGCTGTCCCGCAGCTCGTGGGGCCCTTTGTGGGCTGGAGCAGGGGCCCAGGGAGCCTCCCGCTCTGTCACCGCGCGCTCAGGCCGGCCCTTGCTAATTATTGCGATGTCATAATGCGATTAGTGCACTATTAAAAAAATGGCTGATATGATTACCATGGATTTAATATCACATGATATATCATTACCTGGTTACGCGGTGACAGATGTAATTGAAATGCACTTATTGGAGCCGGGGGTCGTGTTTCATTCAATCGCCGGAGCACCTGCGGGGGCGCGGGGCTGGCTCCAAAGCTGCGTCAAGAGAGGAAATTGTCATGAAAACAAAGAAACTTGCTGCCGTGGTCGGAGCCCGGGCACCTGCTCTAGCGGCTCCCTTGGCGCCCGGGCTGGGCCAGGGGACAGATGTGGCCCTGGGGTCAGTGGGGTTGAGGCAGGAGCGGGGACTGGAAGGGGCTTGGTGCTAGCTGGTCCCCTAGCTCCCATGCCCCCCTGCATGGCAGAGCCGGCTGACTGCCTCACCGCCGTGCTGCTAGCAGAGGGGGTAGGGGTGGTGGGGTGCATTGAGGGGGGCTAGAACCACATGCGTGGGATCTGTGATGCAGCAGGGCCTGGCTGGCCCTATGCTGCATGCATAAGTGACTCCACCATCGGCGTCAGGACTGTGGTGATGCTCAGGCTGGAGAAACGGGTCTCCAGGGCTCAGTGCACGAGGGCACATGGGAAGGGCCCACTGGCAAGCACTCGCTCAGACACTGCTGGGAGATGAAGCCAGGAGGTGCCTGCCGCCCCATCTAGCAACACAGCAGGAGGCATTTCGCTCTTCTGTGCCCTGGTCCGTGCCCACGTGTTTTAGCACTGGGGCTGTTGCACCACGCGGAGAAGTTGTGGTGGGTGGGGAACATTTGCAGCCTGCTTAGACCCAGATTTAGGCTTCCCAAGTTGGAAGGCCTTTCTAGAGCTGGGACTGGTGCCTGCGACATCCTGGCACCAGGTCCCGCTACAGCCTGTGCAGGGCTGCCCTTGCTGTACAACCGGTGGAGCTGATCGCTGTTGAACACGCGGCACCGGGGCTCACAGGCCCACTGGCCCCGCCAGGCTGTGCCCCTCCTGTGCTCAACAGTGACCGCTGCCCCTTTCCTCCAAGCATGTGTCCAGTCCCTTTGTGAATCCGGACCACAGAAACAGGCTCCCTGCTAATGCTGGAGGACTCCCGGCAGGGAGAAGCCACTTTCCATCAGAGGTTGAGACCCTCCTCTTGGCCTGGCCCCTGCCCGTTGGAGGCTTTGTCAGCTTTCGCCAGCCCCGGACGGGTTTTCTAAAAGCAGCCTCGTTCCCTCGGCCAGAGCCGCTCGCCGCGCCTGCTCCCCACTCGCAGAGTGCTGTGTTTTATTAACGCTGTTATTATTCCATTACTGTCATTGTGGGCTTTTATAGCAAACAGCTTAATTTAGCCAAGATGCACAGATGCGGAGGGTTGAAGTGAAATCTCCTTCTCTCGGCAGGCCAAGCTGTGCTGAGTCTGAGAGCGTTTGATGTAAACCCTTCCCATGGACCTGAGAGCACCAGTTCAGTGGCCTGGGCAGGGGCAGTCACGCTTTCCCTCTGGAGCGCTTGAGTCCAGGTGGGACCGGGGATGCTGGGGTGCTCGAGTGGCCCTTGCTGCCCCTTAGCGAGGTGCAGCTGCAGGGCTGGAGACACCGTGCACTGCAGGCAGTGGGGCTGGGCCATGAAGCCACGCTGCCCAGGTGTCAAAGGCACTGTGCTCGGGGGTGACAGCATCGGCCTGCAGGAGAGGACCCCAGTCTTGGTGCCTTGGCCCGGCTGGGGGAAAACCCCATGGCCATTAGACAAAGGTAGGGCAGGTGAACGGAGAGCTGCAGCCTGAGCCAGCAGAGCCAAAATCCTGCTCTCAGAAGAGGCCTGGGGGCGCGAGTCTCCTTGAGTGGCTCATGGATGGATGCAGGCCCTGAGGAATGGGGCTACTCAGGGAATTTTATCTGCCGCCATTAAGCTGACAGATGTGCACTTAAAATGGATGCATCTCCCCGGCGCCGCTAGGCATGGCGTAAAGCCGATGATAGCTGCTCCAGATTGTCTCTGGCACCTCGTCTCTGCCTCTACCCATTAGCAAGACCTGGGAAGGTAAATGCCACAAGCTGCGGTAATGCAGTGGCGCCGGCACGCTTCAAGCTTCCCTGACCCACCCGCCGGCCCCGGGGCCCCCACATCCCTCAGTAAGAGCCTCCCTCCAGCCCCACTGAGGCTGACCAGAGTCTGCCTGCGATGGGGAGCAGGGAGACCGGTGTGAGTTTGGACCTGTGCTGCAGGCACCAGCGTCAGGACGCCTGGGCCACGGGAGTCACAGCTTCCCATCATCCCAGGGCTGGCTGCATGCATGGCTGCTTTCCTTGCAGCCGTGTCTCAGGGCACATCCCCGTCTCCCTCCAGCTCCATGAGGCATTCAGAGCACCCCAGGAGGAAACTGCTGTTGCAGATGCTGCCGCAGCCGGCAGAAAGTTGGGGCGCTTTGTGCACTTCCCAATGGCTTCTTGGCAGCCGCTGAGGCCCCGGGTTGCTCACCGAGCTGGCGTTGCCCTGCTGGCAGGAGTCTGGCTGCCCCGGGAGCTGCGGGTGTGGGTATGCACGGGGATGTGCTGGCTGAGCGGTGGAGTGTAGACCCAGGCCTACGTTTTCTACCTCCTGGCCTCTGCTATTGGGCCTCTGAGTGCCCCCGTCTGCTCCCCCAGCTTAGCCTCAAAGTCATTCTGGGGTAGCTGACCCCCTCGGTTTGGTGCTTGGGTTACCCCGGACCTCCATCTCTCCAGCTGTGGGAGGCACAAGGGCTCGCCAAGTCCAGGGTCCTGTTTAACCCTTCTGGATGGCATTCGGCTGCCGTGAGGTGGAGTGGGGGGGTCTTGCTGGGGTGGAGAGGGGCAGCCCCAGGTGTGTATTTCTTAGTTGTCCAGCCAGTGATTCCAGGGATGGGGCTGTTGCCGGCATCCTTCTGCCCCGGCTCATGGCTCTTGCCAGCTCTGGTGCCCCTGGGCTAACAAGCTGTGTGTAGGCCGTGCTCAGAGGAGAAGCCGGGAGCTGGTTTTGCTGGGCCCTGCTTTATCGCTGCAGAGAGACAAGTTAACCTCCCTTTGATCTCGCTCCACGGCTCACCCTTTAACGAAGTCCGGGCCGGGCGAGGAAATCGATACTCCCGGCTGTGAATTGAGCAACAGCCGTCAGCTCAAGCGGAACATGCGTGCTGATTCCTGGAGCCTGGCGGCTGGGCGGGTGGGCTGCCGGCTCTCCGGGGTGGTGCAGGGAGGGCGAGGGGGCTTCTTCCATGGGCAGCGAAGCCAGGTGGCTGTCACAGAGGGTGGGAGGGGGCCCGCCCGCCGTGCCAGGCCCTCTGTGTCTGACTGCCCGGAGCTACGGCACCAGGTCCCTGACACAGGAAGAGCTCGTGGGTGCTGTGTGTACATGTGCATGTGCGTGCACGCATATGTTTATTTGTGTGCATATGTGAGTGCCTATGTGTGAGTGCACACGTGTGCATGCAACTGTCCATGTGTGAGTGCATGTGTGCGCACATGCAGACATATGTATGCATGCATGTGTGCCTGTATGTATGTGTATTCATGTGCATATGCATGCATGTATGCATATGTGTACACATATGTGTATGTATGCACGTGTGTATGCGTGTGTATGTCCATATGCATGCATGTGCACATGTGCATGTATGTGTGTATGCATGTGTGCATGTACATATGCATATGTGTACATGTGCATGTATGTATGCACTTGTATGCGTGTATGCATGTGCACGTACGTATTGATGTGTGTATGCACGTGTGTGTGTGTCCATGTACATATATGCATGTATGCACATGTGTGCTCATGTGAATGCGCGCTAACAAGAGGCTGCAGTGAGACTTGGCAGGAGTCAAGCACCACTGACACGTGAAGGGTCATGTGGCACCGGGGGGAGGCTGGGTGCCCAGCACAGGCGCTGGCCAGGGCCCAGGACATGGGGTTCGGTTTCTGTGTCTGTTGTGTCTGTGGGCCAGGCATTCCCTTTCCCCAGTTTGTGCCGGTGTTTCCCAAGTCTCGTCTCTGCAGGGCGCACGTTCTCCAGGGTATCCGCTGCGTCTTGCTCTGAGCAAAGACAGGCAGAGTTGGACCCAGCCCTTGGCAGCGGGAACACAGAGGGTCAGGACATGTCTGCGGGCGCAGCTCAGAGCCGAGCGGGCTGGAGCGTCTCATTCAGTTCCTTGCGGCCTCCTCCTGTGCAGAGCTCTGGGGCAGGGCTGGGGCAGCACTTGGTGGGCCGGAGCCTGCATGCGGATAGCTGGGGTGCTGGGCTTTGGGCGCTGGGCTCTTGCCATTGGACCCTGGAACTGGGAGGGCATGATCCTCAGGGCCAGGCCTCGCCTCCTACCCCGGTTTGGCAGGGAGGGATCAGCCCCGCGTTCTGGTACTGCCCTGCTGTCTTCTGCATGTGGCAGGGTCTGCCCCAGCTCCTCGAGGCCCCATCTGCTGCAGCTGCTCCGTGTGTCCTCCCTCGGGGCACTGAGGACTCTCCTGGGACACCCCACATGCACTCCGACGGTGCCTGTCTCCTGAGGTGTCCAGAGGTGCCCTGTTGGCACGTCCTCACTCCTGCATTCGGGGTCTGGAGCTGAGGAGGAAGGGCTGTGCTGGAGGGGGGGACCAGCCTGAGCATCCTCTGGCTCAAGGGTGCTTTTCTGGCCGGGGCCCCAGCCCTGTGTCTTGTCTGTACGGATCCTTTCTCTGGCATTCGCACCCGGCACGCTAAGCCATCAGCCTCCATCCTGTCATCTCTGTCTCCCCTCCCACCTCTGTGCTGCCTGCCAGCCTCCTCCTTGCATCCATCACGGCTCTTAGTGGTGTCTCTGCTGCAACCTCCCTGCTCTTAACCTTGACCTGAGTCAACAGCCGCGGGCAGAGATGCGCCAAAGCAAACTCCACCTGGGATTAGGCAGGTGCCGTTCCAGCACCTCGTTAACTTTCCTGGGTGTTTTCCTCGCCTCAGCTGGGAGGCAGAGCCCCTGCCCCCATGAACTGCATCGATCGCCTTGCAGGTACCAGCCAGCTGCTTTGTCCCTGCATGCCCTTGCCCTCCCAGCCTGGCGTGGGACCCGGTGCAGAGCCCACAGACCCGTGGGTGTTTCATTTGCACCCTGCAGGAGCCCCCAGATGTCCCAAGCAGGCTTGTCTCTCTGTGATGCTGGGGCTGGACCTCCCTTCTCCACCCATCAGGTCATCAGCGGTGTGGTCCCTGGCACAAGTGGGGAGGAGGTGAAGGCTAGAGATGGGTTCCCCAGGAGAGGACTGATCTCCCCCTGCCTTCTTCCCAAACTCCACTAAATGCCCAGGAGTGCAGCCCCTTCTGGCTCTGGCTGCGACGCTGCGCTGCGTGCCCACTGTACCTGTCTGAGGACTGCCCCTGTCGCTGCCCAGCTGAGCATGGCCCGTGGCACCTCGCACCAGTGCCCCCTGCTCACCTTCCACCTCGTGGAGGTGGTTTGACAGCCCAGCTGCCAGATGCTGCCCGCTAATTAGCGCTTGCTGTGCTGCGTGGTACCCGGTGGGCTGTGAGCGGCGGTCATGCAGCCGTGGCCCCAGCAGGGTGTGCATCGCATTCCCGTGTGGCAGCTGGATGGAGCTCTGCCCCAAGTTCCTTGCATGCGAGGGGGCGACTTACCAGGGAACCATGGGCTGTGCGTGTCTGCAGTTACCTGGGGCAAGCGGAAGGGCCATCCTTTGCACGGTGCCAGATAATAGCCGGGCAGAGGCTGCTCTGTCTGTCCCTGACCTGCCAGCTCTGCCTCCGGGCACTGGCAGCCAGAAGAAAGGCAGCATTTCTTTTCTCCCACCCAGCTCTCAGCTCGTCCCGGGGGCAAGTCACTGCCTTGCCTTGGCTCATGCAAACAAAGCAGCTGTCCAAGGGGCAGTGCCAGGCTGTTAGCTCCCAGATCAGGGCTCATCCTGTCCTCCCTTCTCGGACACGGAAACGAGGACCCTGGCCACTCTTTGGCATATCTCACCCTGCAGCCCTGTGGCTGGGCTATGTGCCACGGCAGGGCCATCCTGCCCTCCTCACCCTGCCGCGGACGTGCTCTGAGCCTCGTGGCCGCGGCGCTCCAGGAGGGCTCTGCTGGGGTGGGAGCCCAGCGAGGCAGCTGGATGCCCGTCAGGTGCTCAGTGCTGCAAGGGCCATGCAAAGCAGAGGGGCCGGGCACAGCTACGCCACCGGGCCTCACCGCCCCCCTCCTCTAAGTAAATAACGGGGTTTTTATTTAGCTATTATTTCCTGACGGCACGTATCTCCTCGGCTGTCTGTTTAACTCTCTTTATCTCGCCCTCCTCCTCGGCGCGATGCCGTTATAGATAAACAGATAGGTACCTTAGTAAATAACACGGTTTTAAGAGACCGGTGGTCTGGTTAACATAGTACGGCAGCTGCTGATTTGTCTTTCGCTGGTTTTTTTTTTATTTTTTTTTCTCTTAAGGAAATGCTTTAAATAAGGGATACTTCATCTATTAAAAAAAATACACTTGTAGCAGCTGCTAAGCCCATCCATAAGCCTGCTTTACGTTGTATTTGTGACGGGGCTGACAGTGCATGGAGGAGCTTGATTATACACAATTCCATTTTAGCAAGCCCGGCGATGTAATTTCACAGGGCGATCAGTGTTTGAATGTAATAGCAGCCTGTGCTGAGGTGTCAGAATATTAAAGGCGCTAATGGAAAAGCTCCCTGATACACAAGGGGGACAGCATTACAGGAGACGTCGCAGCTGGCTGGGCACTAAACTAATGGGGCAGGATCCAGGAAGGGAAAGAAAAAAAAAGCCGAGAGCAGGGAGAGCTCCCGGGAACGCGGGCACCTGCTTCCCTCTCGCACGGAAATTAAACGGAGGGGGAGAGGGCGTGTGCATGCCTGTATGTGCCTGCATGTGTGTGCGTGCACGTGCGTGTGTTTTTAAAAATAGCAGGTAGGCGTGAGCCCATGTGAAGGTTTCGGACAGGCGGAGCCCTGTCGACAGGCATAGAGAGGGGGGAGTGCACGTGTGCGTGTTTGGGGGGTGCATCTCAGCACGAATGCGGGGGTGAGCAGGTGCTATTATAGGGCATCAGATAATGCTGTGAGATCACAGCCCGCTCTGCTCACTGTGCGATCTAGACCAGCTCCCTGTGCCGTGTCTTTCCTGCCTCCCCTCTCCTCCCCCGGGGGGATAAATCCAGAGGGTTTTGTGCTGTCCAGAGCAGTGGGTCTCAACCTGGTTGGACCCCAAGCTGCCCTGTGAAAATGGTAGCTCGTGACGATGGTGATGTAACCGAGCCGTTCTTCTGCGGCCAGGAGCCCAGCAAGTCTGCAGCAGGGCCGAGTGGTTTGGATGCACCAGATGCCATTTGGAAATCTCTGGGTTTCTCGTGCAAATCGCGTCAGTGCACTTCCCGGCTTGCCCATTCCCCATGTTGGATCAGATTGCTCTGGAGAGCCTCTTCCCCACGGTCCTTCTCCTCCCAAGGGTGCTGGGGGCCGAACAGTGGCTGCTTCATTTAGACCGAGGCAAAATGTGGGGCCAAAATAACCCCAATCGCTGGCTGGGCCAGTGTGTTTCCAGGGTCCTGTTCCCTGAAGCTCTGGGTGCTTTACGTGCAGCCATACTGTCCGGGGAACAGCTTTTGTTTCTTCGCAGGTGATGGGTCCCAGCCTGCTGGAAGCTGCTGGGTGCTTCGACAGGGCGCACACAGGGCTCTGGTTTCCATC
>NW_017728907.1:45790940-45803098 GCF_001723895.1 Crocodylus porosus | reverse complement strand
GCACCTTCAACCTTGTCTTGCCTTGAAGGCCTCTGAGGCTCCAAATGTGGGAACTTGGAGTGGGGTTTCATGTCACCCTGGCCTAGGCTGTGCCTCGGTTTCCCCACTTGTAATACAGGTGGGGTATTCTTGCTGGGGTCAGCCGGGCCCGTTCACACGGCACACTGCCCAGCCCAGGGATCCCTCTCACGTGGAGTCTGAGGGCACACATTCCGTGTACAGGACAGGCAAAAATGTGATGCCTCTCTTGGCACCAATTTGCACGCCTGCCCATGACGTGCCGGGGAAGCAGCTCTGGCCTGGGGGAAACCTGCCGCTTCCTCACAAATTTGCACTTGCTCTTTCCAGAGGAGCCCCCACATCCTCCCCCACAGAGGGTGGGCTCCAGAAGGGGTTTGGTAGAGGGCAGGGAATCCCCCTTCCCACAGATAAGCAGCTCGGAGCCGCAGCCCCATTCCTTGTGTGACCCACAGCTAAACCCGAATGGTTCCCCCGCGGTCCGGGGGCCTTTCCTGGCACGTGCCAGGACCCCTCTCCCCATTGCCTGGGTCCAAATGACGTGCCCCTTATTAGGGGCTCAGCAGAGGCCCACAACACACGCACACGCACGCGCACGCGCAGAGCACAGCCCGGCACGGCAGGGATGGATGGAGCTGGTGTCAGGGCAGCAATTGCTTATCATGCCTTATCTGGGAATATGAAACTGTATTGCATGACATCCAGAGGCAAGCTGAATAGATATGCCAATTCATCTCGAGCCCGGGCTTTGACAAGCTCGACTGCCCTTGTTGAAAGGCATCAGTCAAACAAGGGCCGCTGCCTGCTTTTTCCTTTCTTATACTTTCTCCCGCTCTAGCTCTCTCTGTCTCCCTGCCTCCCCTGTCTCCTCCTCCCTCTCCCTCTCTCTCTTTTTTTTTCCCTAAGCTTTTTTCCACACAAAATTGAAAAGCTTTGGAAATAATAATAATAAAGGCCCCCGAACTAATACCACTTTAAGCAGCCCCCTCTCCCTCCCCAAAAGGGATTGATAAGGAACCCCAGTGTATGAAGGCATGTTTAGATAACATTGAGAATATTAGTGTGAGTGAAGGGAAGTAGGGGGGAAAAAAAAGCCTCCTGCCGCGTCTAAGCCGGGAAGGCGACGACACCCTGGCTAATACGAGTGTTTAATATTTGATGTGTTGGGATAAAGCAGGATCACCTTCGAATTGAATTGAGTGTCAGAATGAGAATCTATTACTGAAATTCTTGTGTGATTTGACAGCAAAGCAGACCATGTTATTCTTCACTAGTTACCGCAATCTTCTCCCCTACATCACTTAAATATTTTTTTCTTTGCTTGAGTAAACACATATTATCCTTTTTTTTTCTTCCCCCCTTCTTTTTTCTCTTCCTCTTTTTTATTTATTTCCCCCCCCCATCTCCCTTAAATCAAACCAGCCTGCGCGGGCTGATGGAGTAGATTGTTATTTCTTTATTTGTCCTATTAAATGGAATTTCTGATCGTTTAATCCTGCTTTTGTAAGTGATTTTAAAATACTTGAAAAGCCGTGAATGTAGCAGCACTTCTGACTAAACTGCTTAAAAGAGCCGCCTTATACCTGGGCTTTTGCAGAGCTGGGGATGGGGGGAGGCGTCTCTGCCTCTCCACAGCTCTCCCCGGCAAGAGAGGCCTGCACACGTGCCAAGTGTGCCTGGGCTGGGGGGCCGGGGAGCCCTGGCCTTCCTCTTCACATCCTCTCCTTCCTCTCCTCTGTCTCCGTGGCAGGGCGGTGGATGCTGCTCAAGAGCTGTCAGCCCCAGGATCGAGAGTCCGCTTGCTAATTACCCAGCGCGCGTCTGAAGAGCTTGTGTGCCTCCCTGGCAGCGTCTGTGCCAGGCGGTGTGGTTTGGGGCCAGCACTTGAGCCTGCTGCTTTCTTTAGGGAATGTTCTTACTGTCTTATATCTGCTTAGGGTCTTCTCTCGATGAATGGCTGCTGAACAGATGGGTTGGAGACGTTCCCTCTGGCATCTCTAAACCAGTGATGGGGGAATCGTAGAGTCACGGAGGCGCGGGGCTGGCAGGGAGCTGCAGGGTCCCATCCGGTCCGAGCCCTGCCCAAGGCAGGATCAGTCTCGTCCAAACCAGCCCAGAAAAACCCTGCGTCTGATCTCAGAACAACATGACACAGTTGCCCCGACACAGCTCCAGGCATCACCCCTGCCCCTGGGAAAGCAGGGGGGCCGCGGTTGCCAGCGTCCTGCTTCTGTTAAAGGTTGTCAATATACGTTCAAGAGAGCCCAGGCTGAGGCTGTGCCCCCACTGCAGAGGAAGGCAAAAGTCTGGACCAGTCTGGCCAGGGGGAAAATCCACAGAACCATTGGCACAGCCCAGCCCCAGCCCCAGCCCAGGCTACAGCACCCAGTGCCTCTGGGGAAGGCTTAAACCCCCTGACACATGGAGCAGGAAAAAGTGTGGGCAACCAGCGCAATCCAGAAGTCTGGGCAATCCCTATAGCAGAGCACAGGTATTGCTGTGCCTAGATCATCCCTGGCCACCGTTCAACCTCTTCTTGACACCTCTGGTGATGGCAAGTCCACAGCTTCCAGGCCATGGAGGGTACTGAACAGGGGAGAGATCGCCCTAGAGATGTCCAGTTCAGTGCTCATCCCCTCCTGCCACTGTTGGGGCAAGATCCTGAGTTCGGAGGACCACTGCTTGGACCCAACAGAGAACTGCTCACGTCCTCAGGACTGGTTTTCTTGCCCTGTGCAAAGGCTGGAAAGTTAGCCTGGTGAAACCTGCCCCTTGCCAGCTCCCAGCCCTGGCACGGGTTGAAAAGGAGCAGCAAGATTGTTACTACAATGACAGGCTGGGACATCCCAGCTGGGCTTGGGCCCTTTCTTCTGGAGCCCACACAGACCTCCCCTTACCCGAAGGCCTTGAGATGTGGGGGCTTCATTTAAAATGTGCCAAGCAGCACTCACAAGGCCGTGTGGACACAGACACAGCTTCCTCTCCTGAGATGCACAGCCCTAGGCTCAGTGGCTCGCTGCAGAGGTGGGTTATGGGGTGGAGAGTAGGACCCACCTCCATGGACCATGGGTGACATGACAAAAGGAAACAAGGAGAATTCAGCTGCCTCCAAGTACCTTTCCCCTTGCAAGAGGGAGTAACTCTCGGCATGTTGGCATCCAGGGCCCACGTCCAGCCAGCCTTCTGCATGGGGACCTCCCTGGCTCACGCGGCCTCCCCACCCCACTACACCAAACAGGCCCGTATCCCAGCCATGGAGAGGACCCTGGATTCGTCTCAAGCCCTAATCATTTTGCACATCTCGGGCTTCTGCTTTCATCGGAAAAGCACCGGCGCTGTGGCTCAAAGCCCTTCTCGGGCTCAGCTCCACACAGGGGCTCCTGAAAAGGAAAGCCTCTTTTTTTTGCTTGCTCCTCAAAACTTCCAGTTTTGAAATAAAAGCAAAATGCACAAAACATGGCGTTTTTATGTTGCGAAGTGTTTCCTGGAAAATGAAAGGTCAGCAGGTTCTGAGTCCTCAGGTCCACGGCAGCTCTCTGATCCCCCTCACCTCCCTCGCTCTCTGGGGAAGGAAGTGGCAGCAGGGTAAGGACAAGGTACATGACCTGGCCGAGAGAGGAAGCCCTTGGAGAGGGGCAGGGCTCTGTGCTGCAGCCCTCATATCAGTAGGGGGAAGCGCACCTGAGTCCCGGGAACGCCTTGCCCCACTGTTGAAGATGATGGGGGCAGCACGTGGAGCCTCTCATGGTCCCAGCTCTGCTTTCACCCTGCTGTTCTCCAGACCCCTCTCTCAGTGGCCAGACCCCTGCGTGCTAGCCTTTCCATGGCCTCTGCAAGGGCCCAGCCAGCCGCACTGGCCCAGAGCGATGCAGAGAGTACATGCGTGGCAGCCCTCCTTTGCGCAGGGGCCCCAGGAGCTCTGTGCAGATCCCCTGACTCCTGGAGCATCTTCCTTGCAATGTGGCCACTCAGCCCTCCGGGGCATTGGCCAGCACTCTCCTGGCCTCGAGACAGGCAGGGAATGGCATTGCAGCACCTTCAGCAGGTTTCCACCCAGCTCCCAGCGTAGGGAAAAGATCTGGGGGGTTATTCAGAGGTAGGAGACGTGATTTAGCTAAATACGCCCTTTTGAGAGCTAGGGGCTGGGTCGCGGCCTGGAATCTCCCTGCTTGCAGCGTGGGACACGGGCACGGGCGGCGTTGCTGCGTCCAGCATCACCCAGCCCCACGGGCAGCTCGGCGGTGACCCTGGCGGCACGGACAGCCCGTGTCAGAGTCCGCCAGTGGCTCTGCATCTCGCTTTAACAGTCAGAGGGAGAACTTTCCTGTTTAAAGATTAAACGCCGCGTTTAAATATTAACCAGCTGAGCCGCTCTCCCTGATTGTGTGGCTGCTGCCGGCAGGCGGCTCAGAATTGCTGGGTTTAATTAAAAAACTTTATTTTCACATACAATTCACGGCTCACCCAGCCCGATCCTCCCCCCTCCGCAGGACAGGCTCCACTCCCAGCAGGACGGGCTGCTCCCCTCTCTATCCTGACACCCTTTGTTTCCTGGCTCTGGGTTTTGCCCCTGCGGAGAGCGTGTGCGAGCTTCGAGGAGCGCGCAGCCGGGGCGGATCAATGCCCCTGGCACTTCCTTGCAGAACCCCAGGAAAAACAATTAAAACTCGATCGATCCAGCAGACGGCGGTGAATATGCATAAGTGCGCACTTGACCTTGAGGGGTCAAGCCGGCTTCCACCGCGCCTGCTTAGCGAGTTTGCTCAGGTATTGCCGCTGTACCGAACGACCTTGGCGAGCCAAGACGAGCACTGCGCACGAGACGCCCGGTGTGGATCCGGGAGGCGCGGCCGCCCTGTCTTCCCCGGCCGGGGGGCTTGTAGCTTGCACTTGATGGAGTCCAAATGGAGGGACGTCTCATAGGAGCCTCAGGGGATGGCGAGGAGGGGGTGAGATCTTCCCTTGGATCCCTTCCTGTGGAGGGCTGGATCTGCAGGTGGCCGGGAGCTCCAGGGAGCTTGGGGCCGGCAGCTGGGACGTCGGAAGCACAGCACTTAAGTACCCTGCTGCTTGGGTCCATGCCATGGCTAGGCCGCTCCTGGCACCAGACGTAGCGCCAGTTGGACCCTGAGGCTGAGCTCAGGACATCATGGCACTGCCCAGGGCTGTGGGCTGGGAGCAGGGCTTGAGCTTAGCCTGCCCCGCGCTGCACACGGTGCAGCACATGCTGTTCCAGGCTGAGCTCGTTTGTGCCGTCACGCAGCCCACGGAGACCACGGGCCCCGGCAGGCCTGGACTCTGCTGAGCCCCTGGGGCATGTTGGGCCATGTCATTTCTGTGTAGGATGCTGGGGCGTGTTTCCATGTGGGATGGTGGGACGTGTTGTTTCCATGTGGTACACTGGACCGTGTCATTTCCATGTGGGATCCTGGGATGTGTCGTTTCTGTGCAGGATCCTGGGACGTGCGGGAAGGTGGGACATGTCGGCACGTGGGGGCATCTCTGCTCTGTGTGGCGTGGTGGAGCGTGTCATTTCCACGTGGCGTGCTGGGGTGTGTTGTTTCCACGTGGCATGGGGGGACATGAACTTTCCAAGGGGCGTGCCTCTGTTGCTGATGGAGGTGGGCTCAGCGTGTGTAAACAAGTCTTTTCTGCAGACAGTGCCCCGAGGCCGGGAAGCCGTGTGATGCTGCCCTCCGTGGTGCACGTGTGACTGGCAGCTCCGGCTTGTGGGGGCGCGGGGAGAAGCACCACGGACCAGCCCCTACCCCCAGGAAACAGGGCCGTGGGCTCCCGTCTGCCTCCCTGGGCCAGGCCAGGCTGCGGGGAATCTGGCGTGCGATGAAGACATCAGCAGTGTTTGTCGAAGGCAGAGGAAACCTCCCGGTTGTGTACACAAGGCGTAATTCCAGTGAATTATGCATAGACTTAATTAGGAGTTTTAATTGCTAATCATCTCCCCATAGGATTAGCAAGGCTGTCTATTAATTATCTGCAGAGCCCTGTGTTTTGCTAAGGCGTGAGGAACAAAGCAGCCTAAATGGTTACATGCGATGGTAATAAATTAACCACCAAAAACCCTGCCTCCCTCCGGGGGCTCCTGCCGGCGCGGGGGGGTGGCGCTGGCGCACCGCGGGGCCAGTGCAGCCGCAGGTGGCAGGGCTGGCCCAGCTGCCTCGGTATGTGGCACCTGTAGGCTCGCATGGCTGCAGTGCCACAAGAGGGTCAACGGGGGGGGTGCTGCTGCACAGGTGTGCACTAGGGGGTACAAGGGCACACCTGTTGTATGTGCACCAGGGGCTCAGTGCTGCTGTGCAAGGCAGTGCACTCAGACACCTGTTGGGTGTGCAGTGGGGGCCTGGTGCCATTGTGCCGAAGCCGTGAGCTTGCACACCTGTTGTGTGTGCACCAGGGGGTCCAGTGTGGCTGTGCAGGGCAGTGCGCTCGCACGCCTATTGTGTGTCCACCAGAGGGCCCAGTCCCATTGTGCCAGGGCAGTGCACTCACACACCTGTTATGTGTGCACAAGGGGCTCAGTGCTGCTGTTCAGGGCAGTGCACTTGCACACGTTATGTGTGCACCAGGGGGCCCAGAGCCATTGTACCAGGGCAGTGCACTAACACACCTGTTGTGTGTGTACCAGGGGGCCCAGTGCCACTGTGCAGGACAGTGTAGTCACACACCTCTTGTGTCTGCACCAGGGGGCTTAGTGCTGCTGTGCAGGGCAGTGCTCTTGCACACCTGTTGCGTGGGCACCAGGAGTGTCCTCATGCCCTCTCGTGACAGCCAGTGATGCCTACCTGGAGGCCACATGCCTAAACAGACAGATGGCAGTGCATGGGGAGGGCCCAGCCCAACGTGGGGTGTGGGTAGGTGTCGACTGTTGCCGGCCCCATGGAGGTGCCCTGTGGCCCCCAGGCTGATCCCCATGCCCGCTCTAACCCTCATCCTTCTCTCTCTCTCTGCCAGGCCTACAGCTTCGCCATGGGGAGCTGGCCCAAGAATGGGCTCTTAGACATGAACAAAGGCCTGAACCTACAGCACATAGGGAGGCCTCACAGCGGGATAGGTGAGTGCACCGCTCGGGGACCGCGCTGGGACGGTTGTCAGGGGAGCCGGGGGGGGGTGGCAGCCCCCAAACCCCTTTCTAAAGGTCTGGATGGGCAACTGAATGTAGGCACGCCCTCCCAAGGCCCCTGCATCCACAGGGGGTCCCATGCCTGCTGACACGTGTGTACACACACACACATGCACATATGCGTGCATACTTGCATACACACATACATGCTCACATATGCATGCATACACACACAAGTGCACGCACATACACACACTTGTATGGGTGTGCGCACGCATACATACGTATGCATACAAATGGACTCGCATATGTGCATGCACGTGTGCACACATACAGACACACGTGCACGTGCACACATACATATACCTGTGCACACACATGCTCATGCACACACACTCCTTGCTGCAGCGCTCATGTTCTCAGTGGTGAGGTGGTCCTGGAGCAGTGCCCCCCTCTCCCCACAGGGTACCCCCCTGGCTTGTGCCTCGTGACAGCTCTGGGGCTGCGGCTGGGTCAGGGCTCAGGCTGTGGTCTCGCTGCTTCCCAGCCTCCGCTGCATGTGGTCCTTGTATTGGGTCAGGGGCTCCATGTGTCCTGCCCTGTGGGCATCTCGTGAGTGGGGACCAGGGTGCAGGTGCTGTGTGGAGCAAGAGGGCTCAGACCTCAGGCTGAAGAACGGAGTCAGTGTGTCTCCTGCGTGCAGTGGTTTCCCAACCTGTGGCCCCTGGTGGACATCCCAAAACTGCCAACAGTCCAGGGCGCCTGGCAGCTCATCCTCCACATGCCACTGGGGCAGGGGGGCTTCAGGGAAGGACAAAGATGCTGCACGTGGCCAGGCCTGTCATAGCTGTGGGGAGGGGCGGCCAGCTGTGACAGAGGGACATCTACCAGAGGGACATCTACAGAGCTGTGTGCAAGGAGTGGAGCAGTGGGCCGAGGGGCGGCTGGTTGGACTTGAGGTGTGTGTGCGCTCGTGGCTGGACTAGCAAGGGAGCTATGTGTGTCCTTTCTGCTTTGTTCTGCCTTTGGAAAATGGGGCATGTGGTACCTCTGAGGGTGTCATACATGGGAAGATACGGTGGCTACTCCAAGCCCGTCTCATTCAGGGCCACCCCATAAAGGAAGATCTCCTGAAACATCAGGTAACCTCAGAAGAAACATGGATCAGGCAATCCCAGGTTTCACCTCGCAGCCAAAGCAGTGGGGAATTCAGTCCCCCAGGGAAATTTTGGATAAGCATCAGGTAATAACCAGGGTTTCTACAGGAAATGAATCTGCAGCTTTGCCTACAACGTTTCACAGCTGTGAAGGGGGAACTGGGATGGGAGAGCTGGGGCAAGGGGAGCCGGCCCTGAAGAGCCGGACATCTAGGGACGGACATTGGAGCCTCGCATGGCTGTTGGTGTGGTTGCCCCTACAACTGAGCTGCCTGTGTATCTGCCTCCCCCCGTGCCCCCTGCTCTCTTTGTGGACATGGACGCGTGGCGCTGGGCCCCCTCCATGGCTCCCAGCCCCAGGCGGCTGCCCACGGGGGTGCGCTGCAGCGTGCACGGGTGTAGGATCGACCTGGCAAAGTGGGCCCCTCCCCAGGCCTGGAGGGAGCTGTTTAATATTGGTGCAAGACTCTAACCACTAAACTCTCCAATCAATCCGCGTTAAGGAGATGAATTATTTAAAGCTCACCGGCTTTTAATTAGCAAGCTCCTTCTGAACTATGGATCTGGTTGCATTATTGACGGAGGGAGCATTCAGATTTGCTCTCCTGCCTGGGAGCGCGGCCATTCTTCTACGCGGGGTGGGGGCAGGGGAGTCCCTGGGAATTTGGGGGTCCAGGCACCTACCCCACCGTTCTGCTCTGGGGAGCAGGGCAGGTGTCGGGTCTTGTGGGGGCTGCAGCCGCCTGCAGCTGCCTCCTTGCCGCCCGTGGCGTTGGTGGGGAGGTCAGTGATGTGCTGCCTCCTCTGTAAAGCCCCTCGCGCCCTGGTCTGCCATCCATTCTCTGCTTTAATTACTGGCTGCTGTTATCACCACGTTGTCAGCTGGCTGCCGTGCCTCTCGGCCCTGATGAATAGGTCAGAACGCGGCCGTTCGTTTGCTCCCTTAGTCTCTGTCGCTGTCCCGGATTTTTTTCTCCTTCCTTCCTTCCTTCCTTGTTCCTGCTGCTGCATGGGCCACGTGCAAAACAGGCCCATCACCTCGAGACATGCGCTGTGCGTGTGAAAGCAGCCCAGGCACTGGGCCTGGCGGTCCCTGTTCGGAACCACATTTGCTCCCAGAGGGTGGGTGCTGGCTTTGCAGCCTTCCCGTGCCCCTGGCTGTTTGTGCTCCTGAGAATGTCTCTCAGCCCCTCTCCTCTGCCACTTGCTGCCGTGCAGGGCCTGGCTCCCTGCAGTCAGAGACCTGAGGAATGAAGCCTTGCATTGGAGATTTTGCTTAACTTGATCCCAACAACACAGTCGGTCCTTCTGAAGGGAGGGACCTGCCTGCTCAGAATCCAGCTCTGCTCCTGCAGGCTATAAAAGCTCTTTAAGCTCCCTGGTGCAGATGAGACCAGCTCCTCACTCCCCTGGAGAGGGTGTGCAGCCCTTCCTCCTCTGGCAGTGAGGAAGATGGGAAGGATCTCCACTGTGTTGGCCCCAGAGAGGGTCCCTGGCACAGTGCCCATGAGCATTAGCTGCTGGCTTTACCCCACATGCTGCTTAGCTGGGCCTGGTGGAGAGTGCAAATGCTGTGGTCAAACCCCGGCAGTACCTCAGACTGGGGGTGATTCCCTGGGGACATCCTTTGACACTTGGGGTGTTGTTCAGCACCACGGGTTGTTGTCCCAGTCAGGCGCTCAGCACCATTCGGCTCCAGGTGAGAGGAAGGTGGCTGCCAGAGCTGAGACCTCTCAGGTCCTTCTGTGCATCTATTAGGGTTATTATTATAATCATTACTATTATCATCATTATTATTAATTATTACTAGTATCATGAATAATAATAATAAAATAATAATAAGGCTTCCTAGCCTTTCTGGGCATCCATTCCTATCCCTAGCCCTGCTCTGGCCATGCTGTCCGCAGTGCTCATGGCAATTGCCATCAGGCGACGGGTCACGGTGCAATGCTGGCCAGGGAGCATAGGAGCAAGGACCATCCCAGCCCCCGTGCCAGGGATGTCTGCCACTGGACCACCTGCTCCCGGCCCACGCAGCACATGGCTTTCCAGACCTTGCTTCATTAATGCAGAGACTGAGAGGATGGTGCCTGCCTGCAGCCCCTGTCCCTGAGCTGGAAGCATAGGGGCCCAGGGGACTCAGGCCACGCTGCAGATGTTTGTGGCATGGACTTGTTTTTTAAAGTCTCCCCCAGAGGTGCTGGGTGCTGCAGCCCAGGCTGGGGATGGGGCTGGGCTGGGCCAATGCTCTTGCTGGCACCATCCCCACTGGGTCCTGGCTGGAGGGTCTTGTCCCCACGCTCAGGCTCAGACTGACGCTACATTAACAAAGGGCTTGGACACCTTCTTGGAGGAAAGGGAAAGGGATGTTAGTTGCTATTGAGCACAAGTGTGAGAGGCATGGCCACTGATCCAGACCTTCAGTGCTGGAGCCTGCAGGGGAGAGAGGAACAGGGGGAAACCCTGCTCAGACTCAGTCACTCTCCCAGCCTTCGCTCTCTGCTGCCATGTGACAGGAGCCTGGGCACAACAGACCTGGGGTCAGACCCAGCTCCTCACACCTCTGCTCACTCAGCATCAAAGCTCGAAGTGTGGCTGCTGTGCCGTGTGCAGACTCCGAACGCAGAGCCCTTCCTGGGTTCCCTGCCCCTAGGGACCCCCAACCCCGCGGCCAAGAACAGGGGTGGTCATCTCAGGGGGAAAGAGGTGGGGAAAGGCCCCCTTGTACTTGACCACCCCTTCCTGGCCAGCCGTGGTTAAGCTTAGAGGTGCAATTGTGAACCCAGAATCCCTGGGGAGGTTGCGGCAGGCAGAAGGAGACAAAGAGGATCTCAGAGAAACAGGATCCAACCTCAGGGACTGTGGAGAAGAGGCCAAACCTCCCGCTTCCCCGTGAACAGTGACGCTGCCGCTGGCAGCGCGGCTGTAAATAGAGCCGCCGCGGTGGCTGACTTGCTCTCGGTCAAGCGTTTAACAAGCATCAGTTCCCCGTAAAGGCAGAAAACACCTTTGGACGGGTTAGTGCGTCCTGCTAGAGCAATAAATCTGGGCATTTCAGGGCTGAGAACTGGCTGGTGCTGCAGGATCCAGAAATGAGGCCATGCAATAGGAGTTTTCCCTGGGTGCAGGGGGGTTCGTTGTGGGTGTGGGAGCAGCTGGGGCTGGACACTGCATGGAGAGCCTGTGGGCAGGTCCTGGCCACACCAGGCTCTGGGGCTTGTGAGGTCAGGAATCAGAGCCGCAGTCCCATGGGTGCTGGCGCAGTAGGTCCAGTAGCAGCACGGTATCAGGCCTCGCAGCCTGCTCCCCTTCCACCTCACTTGGCATTACCGTTACCCTCATGTCCTCGTAGCTTTTGTCTGTAGACTGTATAGTGGTCCCCATGTCATGGCTGGGCCGTGGCTCTTTGCTTTACTCTCTGCCGCGGTCAGAGGTGGAACAAGCAGGATTTGTGCCTGAGCAAACCACGCAGGAGAGCGGCAGAGGCTCTCGAAGGTGGAAGGGAGGGCCACAGGGGTCTCATCTATGCTGGGGACTCGAAACCAGTCCCAGGTTGCTGCTGTTACAACAGCTGCAGTGGCCTCCACTCTGCACCCAGCTGCTGCTGCAAGACCAACCCCGTGTGACTGCTTTTGCTGGGGAGCATGGACTTCACAGGGGTGGGGGGCAATGCTGGTGCCCCTCTTGCCATGCCTGGTCAAGCTACTGCCCAGGGCTCAGGTGTGCAGGCAGCTTGTGCTCCGTGGCCAGGGATTCATTAGTTCCCTGCTCGCACCTCATCTTCCTCCTGGACCTTTCCATGGCTGCAGGCAGGACGAGGCACCAGCTCCGGCTGCAGCAAAGGAGAATGTGGCTGGACAGTAAGATTTCATAGATTTCCTAGACATTCGGGCTGGAAGGGACCT